>NC_050449.1:21665689-22265689 GCF_903995425.1 Onychomys torridus
GGGGGATGAGGAGACGCTTCTTCCTAGCACCTATCCAACAGGTGGGCTAAGCCAAGTAGGTCTGGCTCTGGGTCACAATGGTCATTTTATGGGGGCATCACTAGGTTCCAAGCCAGGGAGCGGAGGAACAAATAACTTTGTCTCACAACTGTTCTTGGAAGCAAGTATGTTCCTGGTTTAAAAACCGTTCCCATCAGACACGGTGACACATGCCTGTGATCCCAGCACTTTGGAAGTAGAAGCAGGATCACAAGTATGCAGCCTGGTCTATGTAGATGAGTTGTCTCCCCTCTGTTCCTAAGTCCTCAGTAGGCAAATTGTCTCTCCTTAATTCCTGGGCTCTGGTTGGCAGTGGGTCCGGGGGAAGGCCACTACAGTAAGGAGGGTCATAAAGACTGAAAGTAGATGATCTTTTCACTTTGGATTGGTCTCCAGATACTTTCAGAAAAAGATTATATTCAAAAGAAAGATACAAGACTGCCAGAAAATTCTGTGGTTTATAAGCAATTAAATATTTTGGTGCTCTAATAGTAAACACAGTTTAAAACCTAGCTTCCCAACCAGCCAAGTAAAGTTATTTCAAGACCTTTAGAAAAATAAATTGGGTACCTGGTGGTGGCGCACACCTTTAGTCCCAGCACTCAGGAGGCAGAGGCAGGTGGATCTCTGTGAATTCGAGGTCAGCCTGGGCTACAGAGTGAGTTCCAGGACAGAGAAACTCTGTGTCAAAACAAAAAAAGCATCAGGTATTCTGTATTGTAACTCATTTTGGTTCAGGGAGGAAGCAGCCCACTGCCGGTGCATGGTTTCCTCACTTTGATTTCTAAGGCAGGGAGGAAACAAATGACAGTGGCATTGTGTTCTACGATTATTCTCACACATGGAAGGAAGTAGCTTTACCTAGTATCCAAAACAAACAACCAAGAAGCTAGCTAAGCTTGACTTTGAAAGGCACCTTAATGTTTAAATGTGATGGTAAATAATTTAATATACCGAACAATAAAGTTTCCATGCCCTGGCCTGTCTCTCTATGACTAGCCTCACACACATAACGACTGTATTATTTTTGTCATCTCCCCCTGCTGCATGTCACCATGAAGCCATGGAGTCATGAGGCTTTGTCAGTATGCACTCAACTCCAGAGCTCTCTTAACCTTCAGAAGTAATTACCACCAGAGCTTGGAGCTCAGGATACTCACTTGGATTTGTTATACTCAAATTCGATGTGCAGGCAGTCCTCGATCCCGACTTCCATCTTGATGGATGAGTTCAGCTCAGGGTAGGTGCTAAGTGTGTGAACTACAATGTCCATCTCCTTGACAACGTCGTTGAGGCGGCGGCTGATGGTGGCTCGAAGGAAATAGCTGTGAGAGACGGAGCCATCCTAAGTGAATACCTCCAGTCTCCAGATGCCACAGAGATCAGACACCAAGACAGCCTACCTGGGAGAACCCTACATTTGCTGAACCCTTCGGGGATTTACATCCCTTTGAGGATTTATGGGCCCTTTTCTTAGAAAAAAGCATACGTAGGCACCTATACACAGACTTCTGCAATTACAATTTTAGGCAGAGCAGAGCCTTCCTTTAAATAAAATATTTTTGGGAGCTCATGACTATAAACTAAGAACCTTATCATAGCAAAAGTGATTTCTCTGCCTTCTACTCCAAAACATTGTTCTAAAGGCCTTTCATGTTCCCTACCACTATCTACCATCTGTGTGGATAGTTTGTTTCTTTACCTAACTCCTGGCTATTTGAGCACAGACATCTGGCCTATACACTTACATTTACATGCCTGTCCACTAAACAGTATCTAACCAATAAAAGTGAGGAATAGGAAATGGATTAATCAAGCCAAGTATTCTTTTCATCGATCTTTCTCAGCTAACCCTGTGCTAGGCACAAGATAAGTACAACACAGTCTCAAGGGAAGCTCACAATCTGGAGGGAGATGAACAGACAGACAGAAAAATCAAGACAGGCAACAGATAATCAGTAACTACAATTCTGGTTTCTGAGAACAAAAGGACTCCAAGAACAAACCTACATGTTAATACAACCAAGTAGCAAAGAAATCTGTGGTCTAACTGGAGGAGGCAGCTGCGTGGGAGGGCACAGGTTTGAAAGAAGATACAGAAGAGGACCCTAACAGTGTAACAGCCACTCAGCACTGCCTTCTCCAACATCCCAGTCCCCTGGATGTACAACTACACTAACACCCACGAGAGAAGAATCCCCTTAGTTATAAGTTCTTCTGAGTAATCCTTTGATAACCCAAGTGCCCATTAAGCATGACTGGAAAGTTAACAGATATGCTAGCCACATCAACCACACAGGTAGGCTACCAGCTCTGTGTGGCACTGACCACTAGGCAGTCCTTTTTATTTCCCTCAGTGACTCCTGCCACAACACAAGACCTTTGTCCCTAACCCTTTTCTAACTGCTCAGGTCTCAAATCCATTCCGCTATCTGTAGAAGACTGGTTTTTATGCTATTAAAGATTTTCAAGTTGAGACTTCTAACTCTTTTCTGTTTTGCACTGTTTTTATTTAGGGCCTAAGCATGTCCCTGCCCTTCACCAGCCACCTTCCCCACCCCCAAAAAGGAAGAGCCCCCTCCCAACTGGGGAGAGGAGGAGAGGAGACTGAAAACTCCTGATACTTCAGTACTCGCTGCCACTGTGCAGTTTTGGCGCGGTTGCATTTTCTGACACAGGGTCTCACTGTGTAGCTCTGGGTGACCTGTAACTTGCTAAGTAGCCCAGGCTGGCCTCAAACACACAGATCCATCTGCCTCTGTTTCACAAATGCACATACCACCATGCCTGACTGACTGTAGGTTTTTGTTGTGTTTTTGTTTTGGTTTGTTTTTTGTTGAGATAGGGTCTCACTATTAGTCCTGGCGGGCCTGGAACTCACAGAGATCACCTGCCTCAGTTTCCCTACTGCTAGGAGTAAAGGCACATGCCACCAGGACTGCCTGCTTTCACTTTTTAATCATGTGACTAATACTGCTGCGGTCACAGGTGTCAGATGATCTGTTCCACACTCTGTCCAATAATTTTGGATCCACAACTGACGTGGAATCGCTGGGCCACACAGTGATTCTGTTTAATGATGTATGTGTGTGTTGCTGGGGACTGAGCCCAGGACTTTGCATATACTTTAACTATGTGCACATGCTGCTGCTTTATACAGAGCTATGCTTTCTGTTTACTTTTGAGGAGCCACCCTACTGTTTTCAATACCTTTCTTCCTGACATAAAAACACTAAGGCAAGTCCACTGGGGGAGGGGTAGGAATTACCAAGCATGGTGGCACACACCTGTAATCCCAGCACTGAAGAGGTTGAGGCAGAGGGATTGAGAGGTCAGCCTCGGCTATGTTAACAAGACCTTGTGTCAAGTATTTTTTTTAACAATTCCCATAGCCAAGCTTGGTGATTGCTAGCTAATCCTCACTGGCGCTTGCTTTCTCTGGAGTGATAGGAAGAGTCCCTGTCTTTAGCAGGGATCCGGGTCAAACATTCCAAGTCTTTGAACAGAGGGAGTTCTGATGGATGGAGGGAAACCGGAAGGAAGGGAGATGTTGGTCTCACTGTAATCCTCAGTCCTAAGCTCAGGGCCGAGTGATGAAAACAAGCGGATCCTGTGAGATGGGATCATGTGACTGAAGCGACAGGACGCTGCTTTATCCCGGCGATGCCATATAATCTAAGAGTCTAGAGATGCTGTGGGTTTTTAACCTAGGAGACCCAGGCATCAGTCTCCTTCCTCAGAGTTTCCCAGCTTATAATAGTAAAAACAATCTCAGGTGCATCTTTTTTGCTTTTGACCCCTGGGATGAGTCCCAGATCCTTGTATGTGCTAGGCAATGCTGTACCACTAAGCCAAATGCTTGGCCCTGTGTCCAATTTTAAAAGACTGTGTTATATAACATGAATTGCTAGACGGTCTTATTAATAAAAAAAAAAAAACAAACCCAGAACCAGATATTGGGGTGAATGCTGAAAGATCAGAGAAGCAGAACAAGCCATAGCCAACCTCACCTCGACAACTCCTCAGCCTATCCTGTTTCCATGAATCCTCAGACTGAAAGCCTCTGAGTCCTCATCCAGAAGGGATCTCAGTTGAACTGCTCTAACAAGCCTCTAGTTCCTGGTCCTCACGCCTTATGTACCTTTCTGCTTCCTGTCATCACTTCCTGGGATAAAGGTGTATGTGCTTCCCAAGCAAAGACATGAGATCTCAAGTGCTGGGATTAAGGGTGTGTGCCACCACTGTCTGACCTCTGTGTCTAGTCTAGTGGCTGATCCCCAGGAAAGCTTTATTAGGGTGCACAATATATCAACCATAGTGTTATGCTGTTACATTGTTTTTTATCTCTTCCAAAAGATGGAGAAGACAGATCTAGAGTTAGAATCCTAAACTAGTATCTATTTTCAACAGACAAAGCTTTAAGTTAGAGTCCAAAATGACGTGACTAATAGCCTCTGGAAGCCAAGCTAAGGTGTCTGCCTGCCTGGAGCCACCTCAGGTATGAAAGCCAATTACCGAATTTTCAAGACTTTTAAGAAATGGTTGTTTAAAATGGCTATTATTAAAATTATATAAGCTTACAAAGAAATGAATTACCTCAGAAACAAGGGCAATCCATATTAAAATTCCTTTGCTTCCTCCTATTTTCCTGCACTCTATGAGGCTGTTGGTCTGGAGGGACTCTGTGCAATGGTAGTAAAACTGTAACTGTGGTAACTAACTGTATTCAGGGTCACAGATGGCCGGGGAAGTACAGTCAGAAGGCTTTTCCCAGGGGAGCCCAATGGTAACACCAACTAGCACCCCGCTGCTTGCACTACTCTTCCTTCTTAGTAGCCACACAGAGACCCTTAAAAGCCACGAAGCTCCAGGCCCTGCCCTCGTGGGTCAGGTTCGGGACTACAAGAGAGAAACATCAGAGCCCACTTACCGTAGCTTCACGTTCTGTCCTGTGTAGGATTCATACGGCTTTTCCACGTGAGTAAACTCAAAGTCGAAGGCCTGTGATTGGGTAATCTCTCCTGGCCGAGCCAAGTCCTTCACCAGAGACACAAACTCATGGTGGTTCCCACGGTCATAGTAGAGTTCTGGGGAGAGAACAGAGACTCCTCTAGCGGGCCTGGACTACACTGAACCTGGTGAGGGCACCGCCGGTTGGAGGCACGGTTCTCTTCGGAAGGCCCTGCCCAAACCAGACGTGTGGCCTTGTTTTCGGGTTTCTTCTCTTTCCCTGACCCCAGCCCCTCCAAGGATTTCCCCAAGCACATGCCTCTCCAAAGACACTTCCTGTTTTGTTTGCTTGTTTGAGACAGGGACTTACTATGTTACTTAGCTTGGCCACTAGTTCTCAGGCATAAGCAATTCTCCTATCACAGTCTCAAACAGCTAGACAAATAGGCATGCACCACTATGCCCAGCTGACACTTCTGCTTCACATAGTGAGAATCCATGATACAAAAAGAACAAGCCAGTACGATGGAGAGATAACTGAGAGGTCAAGAGCACTTGTTGCTCTTGCAGAGGAGTTGGGTTCAATTCTCAGCACCCACATGGTGGCTCCCAACCATCTGTAACTCTAGTTCCAGGGGATCCAGTGCCCTCTTCTGACCTCCATGGGCACCAGGCATGCAAGTGGTGCACACACATACATGAAGGCAAAACACTCATACACATGAAATAAAGAAACCTAAATAAGCCAATGTGATGCTCCAGGCCATTGCTCCTATTACCAATCTACTGACTGTGCACCAGTAAAGGTAAGATTCTGAGATGGTTAGCACAGATTCGGTGAGCAGCTTCAGCATGTATCAAGAGAATCGATTATTTAAAAAAAAAAAAAAAAAAAAAAAAAAAGAGCACCTTTCTAACATTCCTGACTTTTACAGGAAATGCATGGTTACTTTATTATATCTTCCTTCAGTAATCCTGCAAGATAGATAGGTCAGGCTTTCTCATTCCATAGTTCAGCCTGGCCTAGAATTCACTATGTAGCATAGGCTAGCCTCAAATTCACATCAAACCTTCTCTCTTACCCTCCCAAATCCCGAGACTATAGATGTGAGCTCATACCCAGTTGGTATTTCTTCATGATAAGCTCCTGTTATCATGACCCAAATTATCTTATGACTTTCTGTATTCTGTAATTTAAAAATTAAGTTTTGAGATAGACATGGTCCTTCTTTTCTCCTTTGGCCTGAAGGACCTTTAAAGATGAGGCCCATAGCTCTGTCTTCCTGGCTTCTAGTTGTAAGCACTGAATTCTGCCTGTACTGATGCAGGGCCACATGACAGGTCAGTCCTCATCCCTCAAATATTCTCAAATTCAAGCACTGTGCTGTCACCCACAGGAGGGAGATGAACTGGGACAATGGAGCGGCTGCTTGTGAGAGAAGACCACTACCCCTTTAGCCTGGTCCTGGTTCTCAGCATCTTCAGAGCATCATCTGTCTCCCTTGGGGGTGACTGGACTGCTCAGAGCAGTATACTTGCTGTGGGTCCAGCTCCAACAGTGCAAGATCTGAAGCCTCAATTGGGATCAAAACCTTACTGGGCCCAAGAAACCAGATATCCTGCCTCTCCAGTGCCAATGCAGTCTTCAGCCCTGTCCTGGGGGAAAGACCATCTCCAGACAAAGAGAAACAATCTCAGCTGTTCATCTTAACCTGAGTGCAAATTCCCCTGAACACTCCACAGGCTTCCCCTGACACGTTCATCCCAAGGGGAGCTTTTCCTTAGCTTGGGGGCATTTGGAAGCAGAGTGGGCCATTGTAAGATACACCCAACTTGAGCTGGGGGTATTAACAGTGGTTGAGTACTTGTACGGGATGCATGAGGTGGCCCTGGGTTTGAGCAGAAAAAAAAAAAAAGAAGAAGAAAAAGAAAAAGAAAAAAAAAGACAACTAAGCAAACAAGCAAACAAAACTCAAAAAAACAAGTATTCAGTTCATGAAAGTGGTAATAGTATAGATAATTCTATTCTAGTAATGCTACTTCCATTCAAATTTACAGTGTATCCTGTGGCTAATATATGTGGCTTATTTCCTACCTCATTATCCTTTATCAATTTTTTTTTTTTGTTTTGGTTTGGTTTTTGAGACAGTATATCTCTGTAGCCCTAGCTGTTCTGGAACTTACTATGTAGACCAGGCTGGCCTTGACCTCACAGAGATCCACTTGCCTCTGCTTTCAGTACTAAGTATTAAAGGCATGTGCCATCATGCCCAGCCATCAGTCTTTCATTACAAATAATGTACTTCCTCTTTCAAATACTAAGTGATCTCAGCAGTGGGTGGGATGATGGGTAGTGAGTGATAATCTACAAGTCCTCCAAAGGGAGATGGTAGTTCCAAATTACATGAGAGAAAGTTATCAACCCAGTAACTAACTATGCCCCTAGTGAAGCAACAACATGCAGAGATGGCCAGGGCAGGACAGAGCTGGCCCTCCTCAGCAACAGGAACTCTTCCACTCAGTCTTGAGATCTAACCTGGTAGCTGGCTTTGGCTCATGTGAGAACTGAATCCCTAACTCAGGAATGCTCTACCTCAGCTCCCAAGCCCCCAGTGCCAATGAATTCAAGTAAAAAGCACAAGGACCCAGTGCTTGTGAACTTTCAATGGAAAATTGTAGCATCAAGAGGGAAATGGAAAGAGGGAATGGAAAAACCACAAACTCGATGATCACACAGCCCAAAGGCAACACGAGAAATAAACAAAACAGAGAGGGTTCCGAGTGTGCTCGGGCTGCCAGGATTTGAGGATCCTAGCAACGCTCAGAAGTACACTGCCTGGCCCAGCAGGGGACTTGGGTAGAAGACCTTTTCTGTACAGCATCACATTCTCCCCAGCACTTTTCCTCCCACGACACATCAGTATCAGTGCCTACATGAAATTTCACAGGAGAACAGTGTGGTCCCAGGAGGGTTAGAATGGCCTTTCGTTGCTTTACTTTGTTGAGATGGGTCTTGCTACACACATATCCCTGGCTGGCCTTAGGTCATGGTCACTCTCCTGATTCATCCATTCTCCCTAGTGCTAGAGTTAAGGTATATGCCAGCTATCACATCGAGCTTGGAATGGCCTTTCTGATTTATAATAAGAACTTGGAATGCATCTGCAAACACTGTGGCCACAGGGGCAGAAATAGTTGCTTTACACTGTTATTTGCCAGGAAGGTTGGTTTCATCTGGAATATACTGAGGCAGAAAATCCAAGTGTTCTAGCAAGAGGCCTAGACCCTCCAGAGCCCATAAAAACAGCCTCTCTTCCATCCCAAACACGGAAGCCCTCAGGCTAGAAGGAGAAACTGAACCCCTCACTCCACTCTTTTTTTTCCAAGTAATGTCTGTCATTAGTTTCCTTCTTCACTCAAAAGGAGGAAATAATTTTTGCACTCAGGATGTTTTCGTGGTAATACCTGCCACCAACGGCCAAGAAGGGAGGTTGCCACTGTAGAAGGAAATTGAGCCAGCTTTACATCACAGGCTGAGCCTCTGGGACACCCTGGGACCCGCTGCTGGAGGAGCACCACACACAGTCTAGGCTTCATGTTGGACTTGGGAGAGGTATAAAGCAAGAGCCCCCTTCTCATCTGACTTCCTTAGCCTGTTTGCTGACTACGTGATGAAGATCCTTGCTTGCTACAGCTCCTGCTCCTGGCACACCTCTGGGTTGTCCACACTCAGCTCTCTGCTCTGTGCAAATCTAAGCCCCGCTGAGAACATAGTAAGTCTGCTGGAATCAATCCGGTTAACCTCTATGTGCTCTTACAGTTGGCATTTCAAAAGTAAATGAGTTTAAGAAAAAAAAAGTCTCTGGAGTTTTTAAAAGTACAGGCTTATTGGTACTGATGAGCTCATTAAAAACTTTGTGAAAAGTATGTATCTGGCTCTGGGGTATAAGGATATTTGTGTCTGCCCATCTCTGCAAGTTTGACCTTCTAATTATATTTGGTTCATTTAACCCCATTAGCCTGTAAGATTCTCAAGTCTGGCTTACATCCTCTAACAGTGTTTCCCAGAGGACTGCAGCAGGAAAACTATGCAGTAGTTCCTGGGTGCTCTCTGTATACTACTGCATCGTGCTAATCCCACTGGTCTAACCTGGAACTTCCCTCATGACACACTTATTGGAATTGTTCCAACAGAGACTATGCCATGAGAAGACGTGTGCTAGGTACAGGGAGGGTAACAAAGCAGCGGAAGAACTTAGGAAGGATGACACAAACATATGGCCCTAAATGGAGAACTAGGAACTTGTTACTCTCTTGGAACAACATTCAAACTGTAACACCAGAGCAGCTGCTGTAGGACCCAGTGAGCCACAGGTCTGGCAAACTCTTCTTTTCTCAAACAGGGAGAGGTCATTTCAACTTGACATAGGAATATGATGGAAAAAATGCAAAAACAAGTGAGCTGGCATTAGATTTATTGTTTTCACATCCTAGATCCCTCAGGAAAATGCTGTTCCATTAGGTACATGACGGTCATATGCCACCTACGTTCTCAGTGGCCTTAACTGAGGAACACCTAACTAGCTCATGAATGTCTCCTATACAAGCATGTGCAGGAGACCCAGCTGCTTGATCTAGACTGTTTCTTTCTCCCATTAGAGTAATTCCTGGGGCCAGGGATGTAGTTCAGAGTTGCAGAATACTTGCCTAGTATAGCTGTGGCCCTAAGTTTGTTCCTGGCTTCTACAGAAGATGATAAAAGGGACTGGAGACATAGCTCAGTGGTTAAGAGCACCAACTGCTATTCTGGAGGACCTGGGTTCAATTCTCAGCACCCACATGGCAGCTAACAACTGTCTGTAACTCCAAGATCTGACACCCTCACACAGACATATATGCAGGCAAATAAAATTTTTTTAAAAAGATGAGAAAAAAATTTCAGAAAATGGTTTCTGTAAAATCTTAGATCTGAACCAGTATTATCCAGTTAACAAACATTTACTGAGCACTTTATGTGCTAGCTATTGAGACTAGAGATTAATCACTGGGCTAGTGTTGGACTGAACGCAGTCTCTGGCGTTTGGGGTAAAAAGATAGACAACTGAAAAAACAAGATAAACCCAACAATAAAGAAGTCACAACCTGCTTGAAAAGATGTATCCCTGGAGCTTATAGTAGAGGAAGTGACTAGGTAGGCCTTTGAAGAAAAAGAACAAATTGGGTAGGTCACACTTTTCAGAAAAAAAAAAAAAAAAAAACGTTAAGATATAAGGGGAAGATGGTTGTGAGCTGACATGTGGATAATGGGAATTGAACTCAGGACCTCTGGAAGAGCAGCCAATGCTCTTAACCGCTGAGCCATCTCTCCAGTCCCCATTTACTTCATTTTTTAAGGTAAAAAGGTCTCATGATGTAGCCCAGGCTGGATTAGATCTCATGATCTTCTTGCTTCTGTCTTCCAAGTGCCAGGCTGACAGGTGTGCAGCACCATGCCTGACTAGAAGAGGCTATCTGAAGGAGCTATCATCAGTGAGGATGAAGTTAAAGAGAGATGGATCTGGAAAGGCAGGCTGAGACAAACTCCATGAAGAATAGACTCCCTCTAAGGAGCTGGTAAAAATAACAACAACAACAACAAAAAAAAAAAACTTTAAAGGGATCAGCAATATGAGAATTGTCTTTTAGGGAGTTCATCCTTGCAGAAGTTGATGAGAAGGGTATGGGAGAGATAGCCAGAGCTCGTTATAGATTGACACAAGGGACTCCAAATCCAACTCCTCCCAAGACCCCAACAAACAAGCAAACAAACGAGCAACCTGCTTCAGCAGGAAGGAGGACAAAACTCAGAGATGCCAAGTCGCTCTCTCTGCTTGTAGCTACAGTTACCCAGATAGCCTGACCTCATAACCTGACTGAAGTTCCACCTACCTGATGCACAGTCAAAGAATGCAACCAAGGAGAAAAACCACAGAACCACAACTTCAACAGAGCTACCCACTCGCCTCGCTCCGCTGCCCTGAAGTCACTTCAGGATAACTGTCTTAGCTGTACGACACAGTATGTCATGCCTTGATTCTTTGGAGAAGTCACAAAGATAACAAAGAAATAGGAAACTTAAGGAAAGGACTCTGTACCTCCGAGTAGCTGGTGCACCTTTAACATCAGTCAACTTTAGGAACAGAGGGGGGGGGGGGGGAGATAAACTTTTATACCAAACGTATCTAGAAAGGCTTTTTCTTTATTGCTTTGTTTTGAGCTAGACTGGCTTTGAACTCGAGAGAGATCTTCCTTGCTTAGTCTCTGGAGTCCTGGGATTATAAGTATTGGCCATCATGTCTAGTTAGAAAGATTTTTTTTTTTTGACATCTTCTCCTAGATCAAGAAATATACCTCAAGCCCAAACAATGAATATACCGTTTATAATTCTGTTTCAATCTATTCCCATTCTCTCATGTCACCATGGATAATGAATGGGAGTGAACATGAACTATATACTTTAGGCACCACACCCACTGCTAGCTGTGTGAAAGTCCATGTGGCACAAAGAAAAGCTTTAAGGCAAAGAGCTGAAACATAACATTTGTAAAAGTCCATATGGCGACCTCACTGGGAAGAGTAAAAGAAGTCTAGGGGAGACTGAATCGGTGGCTGTAATTCAGTTTGTGATACACAAGTGTCACTGCACTGACTCCTCTTATCTTTTTAAGGGAACACTCTACCTGAGACATGAGACACAGTCCCCCAATAGCTCATCCTAATAACCAGGTAATTTTAGTGTTCTTGATTTACAGCTGACAAAGCTGAGGCCTGATCATGTCAGAGTGTCAAGGGCCTGGGGAAAATGATCCCAAGAAGCAATAAAAGGTTTTAAGAAAATTCAGTAAGGTTACTATCTTAGAAATGAAGGAGTTAGGCAAGAGAGTGGGGGGGGGGGTGCGGCAATTAGAACAGTCTCTGGTTCCTTTGCATTCAGATAAAAGAGACTGAAATCTTGACACCACGCATTCCTTTTAGAATGGCTCATTTCATACTGTCTGAAGCAGGGGACATTCTCAGTTATTCATAATCTGGGCATGATAGTATAGACAAAGACTAAAACATGTCTGTTTATACTGGTATTACAGAGCTAAAGAACTAATGTTGCAACTTTAAAACTCCTACTTAAAATCCCAATTCTCAGTAGGCAAGTATTGACAATTTCATAAGTTATACTTAACATAAAATGCTTTGGATTTATCTAATTAGACCTGGGATTCTTTACTAGGGCTGATTTTATCCTCCAAGGGGACACATGGCAATATCTCACAGCATTATGTGCAAAAAGTAGGGAATGTCAATCTCGTACAGGAAAGGCCGAGAATACAGCAAAAAGTCTGCAACAACAATGATCAGCCGCCAGAGATCAATCAACAGTGCACCTGTCCCGCCCACCGAGCCAGGCGCAGCAGAGCAACCAGTGTGAAATTCACATCTTCCCTGTTCTGGCACAGCAACAGATCTTTCACATCCTAGTTTTAAAAACAACCCAACAGGTCCTTTATGGTCCACCAGTCTTCAGCTAGATTTCCCATTTTTAAAGACCAGATGCTTAAGGACAAACAGTGGGTTGCAAAATCTGGCCACCAGGACTCCTTTTCCCAGGGGTACTCCCACCAGTGCTCCCTGCCTCTGTAAAAGGGAGAGAACAGATGCTATTCTAAACTCTTAACATGTGAATTTAACAAGCTTTCCCAGTGAAGTCTCTAAAATCAGTGACCATATGTGCAGTATGGAGTCCAGGGCAGGGATTTTCTGACAAGTGTTCACCATCCACAAGACATAACCTACCCACGACCTCATGACACAAATATTTTTGCAGCTTCCCAAATCTTTGTGGGGTTTTGTTTTGGGACAGGGTTTCACTCACTATGTTATAGCAGCTGGCCTGGAACTCACTCTGTAGGCTAGGCTGGGCTTCGACTCACAGAGATATCTGCCTCCCAAGTGCTAGGATTAAAGATGTGTGCCACCACACTCAGCTGGCTCCCCACATATTTTTGTTTTACTACTTTCCCTTGTCTAGTTCTAGTAAAATTAGCAACTATATTTTGAAGATGATTACTGAGCACTGCAAATTTTTGATCATTTAATTGTAATTTTTGCGGTATCACTTCTTTCACTTTAAAGAAAAAAAAACCAGACAACTAAAAACTAGCATTCTAATAAAAAAGTCTGAGAAATATAGGCAGTCAGAAGGAGGCAGGCTGAAGGTATTCAAAACATGCACATCAAAGCAAAGTGGAGGTGAGATAAACAGAACCTTTATGAACGCTGTCTACCACACCATATCTCTCTCTATATATACACATATATGTACATATATACATGTATATATGTGTAAATATGTGACATATATATGTGTGTGTGTGGATGGGTGGGGTCGCCGCTTAACTTTGGATTGGATCTGACAGCTGTAGCTGTCAAACCCACCTGCAGGATATTGCCTAAGCACCTCACTATGAAATCCCTGGTGCAAGAAGCAAAGCTGGGGGCATACTGCAGAGACAATGGGGGTACCCAGGTACCAGATGAGCATCCAATCGTACAGTAGGGGGCTCACTACCCTTCCTAGGCTGACCCCACCTCCCCAGCAGCACGCTGTCACTTTTGGCTTGGAAGAAGGTAATGAATGCATGGGGGAGTCGCCCACGGGCAGGACTCGTGGGTGAACCCCAGCCTTCAGACTGCAGTTGACAAGAGCCTGTCACAGGCCTCGCAGGAGCTGGGCCCTGAAAATCTTTGCTCCCCGCCCGTCCCACACTTGACTCCAGGGGCGGGCTGACGTCGGGGGCTTGGGGAGATCCCAGGGAATCGACTCACCGATCTGCCCAATGAACTCGATCTTGATGCCCTGGTGTTCTAGTCGCTTGTTGGGGTTCTTCAGAGATAAGCTCACCTTCCCCGAGACGGTTTCCCCGTCGTAGAAGAGGAAATATTTCTCCTTCTTCCCGTCCTCTGTCTTGTGCTCAGCTCGCTTCCTACTCTCCGCATCATTCAACAAGATTTCCACCTCCACGCTCTGCCCGAAGCCGAAGAAGCTCATCTCCCCGCCTGGCCGCGCCGGTGTCGGCACAGACTGCTCCCTCCCTCCAAGGTGCGGGCTGCCTGCGGGGAAGGCAGGCCGGAGGGCCGGCTGCGGGAACGCGCTGGACGCCGCACCGCAGCCCTGCTCCGCGGAGCTGGGCGGTGGGCGATCACCGACGGCCTGCGCCCCTGGGGAGGGGCAGGGCCGAGCAAGGCAGACGGCTGCGGGCTGCGGCGCCCGGAGCAGCGATGCACCGAGAGGCCAGGCACCGTACCTCCCCAGATCCCCGCGGTGCAGCGGCGAGGGCCCAGGCGCAAGCACGCTTCCCGTCGCCCACCGGGTGGGGTCCGGCGCCTAGCAGCGAACCGAACTGCCCAGATTCCCGCGGTGCAACGCACCGAAGTGCTACGGCGGCGCTGGGCGGGGGAGGGGGCAGGAGAACTCCGGCCCGGATGCGAAGGAGATGCCACGCGCAGGCGCACGTCTCCTCACCCCCCCACCCACTTCGCTCCCCCGCCTCCAGGCCGCCAGGAGGTGCGCTCATCTGCGCATGTGCAGTGCCAAAGGGCAGCTGGCCTCTCCCTTAATTAACATGGCGGCCCTGGCTTCTTTCCAGCAGCACACGGGCCCAGATGTTCTGTAAAGTCCTAGCACGGCAGGTGCGCCCTTGTAATATTTCTGGTTGCATTTCCCTTATTGCTTAGGCCGACAAACGCCGGGATACTCTTCACGTTCGAATATGAACAACGCTTGCGTGCTGTCCCACGGGTGAGGTACCTTTGACACGCACGCCAAGTGTCACTGGGCAGGGACCAAGGTGACTGCTGGTACAGGAAGTGTCCTATCTCCACTGGCCTCTAGGTTTCCTGTCGTGTAAAAAAGACAAGCCTGGTAACAAGAACGCTAGTGTGCTCCTGACCCCCGACTTTAACCGGCATGCTAGAGGAAAATCTCCGGCAGCCTTGTTTAGCCTCCAGCCTTCGCCCCACCCATTTCTGCGCACGCAATGGACGAACCAGACCATTGGCTTAGGTTACGAACTCAGCCCCGCGCGGTGATTGGTCGACTGTAAATCCCGAAGGCTGTGACTGGCCCGCCGAAACGTCTCGGAGCGCGCGCGGGAGCAGAGGCAAGCCGGTACTTCCACGGTCATGATGGCGCTACGGGATCTTGGGAGAGATCTACAGCCTTGGTGTCCGCCTGATCTCAGCCTCGGTGAGCTCAGCCTCGCAGCCGCCAGCCCTGGGTTCAGGGCTTGGGGTGCTTTGCACGGCCTGAGGTGTCGCAGCCCGCGGCCTGGTCCGGGTGGGGGTGGGGTAAGGGGAGACCGGGTCTCTGCAGTGCCCGCGAGCCCCAGGATTGTGACAATCCCTCCCGGGTGGTGGCCAGCCAGACGTACGGTGGGGTCTCAGTCCAGACGAGTAACTGTTAAAAAGAGAGCTAAATTGTTCTAGCGTGCGGGAGGCCGAGGCTGGAGGATTGCCATGAGTTCAAGACCATCCTGGGCTGCACAAATGAGTTCAAGTTGGTATGGGCTACAGAGGGTGTGCCTCAAAAGCAAAACAGCAGCAAAGTAAAGCGCTAATACTTGGCCTTTCCTGGTGCTAGCGCATCTGTTCTCTTCATCTGTCACCTTCATTCTGCCAAGTCTTTCTGGACTTTTAACCATTCCCATCTCCAGGTGGTTATAAACAGCCCATCTCTTTGTTCAGACAGATTTTGTTTTCTTAAAATTTGTGGTCATATGTTCAACTAGGTGGTTCACATGCAAACCTCGTTAGATATCCGAATGAAGTAGAGATTCCCAAAGCCAGCCAAGTGCGCCGGCTAAACCACAAACTTGGGAGTTTCCCCTTTCACGCCCACTGCCCCCTGTTGTCCCTGCAGCCAGGCTCCAACCCTAAGGCTGCTGTCCAGGGCCAAGTCCTCATAGCCAGCCAGGGCAATTGCAGGATAATCCTCACTGCTTTCTGACGCTCTCACTGCCACCTGTGCCCCCAGAATTACCCCCTTTGAAGGTACAGGTTTGCATGCGTCAGTTCTCTGGGTGTTTCCCATCTGTTTCTTAAACAGATGACCAGATCATTGGCCTGCGGTGGAAGAGGAGCTGTGGAAGTCTGTCCTGCAGGCATGACCTCTGCCGTCTTGACTTCAGAGCAGTTCTAATTATGCACAGGAGACTATTGCAGGGGTAGAAAGGGAGGAGGATGTCAGTAGACCCCCTAGGAGAAGTTCCAGCCACTCCTTCCTTTGCCCTTCCCAGCTTAAATATAACCCTGACCCAGCTGCATGTGGCCCTGAGCAAGGGGGCATGCTAGGATGTGCAGGAGGTGGGGTAGCAATGGAGTGCTGTGGCATTCATTTGTGCCACAGCATCGGGGCTTTTAGGTAACGCAGCTGCCTGAGAATCATCTGTGCTTCTGGAGGTAACTCCTGTAAACAAACACATTGGCTCACTGTGCTGGGCTTAGATGGAGTCTTTTCTTTGGTTTGTTAGTGCCCTTACAATCTGGTGATAAGAAATGTGCCTGAGGCCAAGCTGACCGTGGAAATATGTGTGAAAGGAATCCTAAAGTGACTGCCTTCCTCTGTGTCAGTGGTTCTTAACCTTCTTGATGCTGCGACCCTTTAATACAGTTCCTTATGTCGTGGTGACCCACAACCATAAAATTATTTTGTTGCTATTTAGTAACTGTAATTTTGCTACTGTTATGAACTGTAATGTAAATACCTGATATGAAGGATATCTGAGATGTGACTGCTCTGAAAGGGCCATTTGACCCGTCCCTGTTGAGGCCCACAGATTGAGAACCACTGCCCTATGTGCTATGGAATACAATGCCTTTTTGATGGAGTTCGCCATACAAGCAGGCTACAGTGGTGGGGATGCCCTGAAAATGGATAATGAACTAGAGAATATAGTTCGGTGTTTGAAAACAGCACATTTGAAACTGGGCTACAGGCCGGCTAAGGCAGCAGCTTTTTGGTCCTTGCCATTGAAGCCGCGCAGTCTATCCAGAAAGAACTGTGTACGGGGAATTATGGTGGAAAAAGAACACGTGACGCCACCCTCCATGCTAGTTTATGTATGACTCAGGGAATGTGGGAAAAGGTGATGAGATGGAGGTGATGAGATGGCTTGCTGCTTTGGATGGCAGTGGGGCATAATGAAATCTGGTAGACAGCCTTCCTGGCATCAGAAGCTTGGAACCTGTGGGAAAAATCAGAGAGGAGGGAGACAGTATGGGAGAAGTGGTAGACACTATTGCTCTGGTTTAATTTTTAGTACAGAAGAAGCGGGGCAGGGGTGACCCATAATTCAGCCTGAAAATGGAGGCCTTAAAAATGACCTAGCACAAGAACCTGTTGCTTAGGGGATACACTGCCTCTAAACTGCTTTAGTTGGTAAAGACTTAGGTAAGAAATGAAGGAGCCTTTCACAGCCTGGCTTGTGGGGCTATGGGAGCAGATGGGATCAGCCTGAGTGCCCTGAAGCATAGAAACTGAAAAATAAAATTGCTCTGCCCTCCTTGAGACAAGGGCTGCATAACCTGAGGTGATACAAAGGAAATGGTTCCTGATAGTCTGCCTCATACAAGCCGGTGGGCACACTCGGCTGACACTGTCCAAGTCTCCCTAACTATCAGGGCCAGGAAGATGAAAATACAAGGAAATAACTGAGGATATTGAGCATGAGGGAAGTGTATGATGCCCAGATCTTTGGGCCATATAGGCATTGTGTTCATGGGGTTGGTGAGGAATTCAGTAAGGTGTGATCTTTTAGAGATGGGAGAGGCTGTGGGGGGTCATAATGACAGCCTGGCATATACACTGGGGACATGTAAATCAGATATGAAAGGTGCTGAAACCCTCAGGAGGGAGACAGATGATAGGGCCTCTCTGGCTCACGGGAAAGCAAGTGTAAGATCTGTGTCAAGTGAGAAATTCCTCAGGAAAGAATTGACAGCCAAATTCAGTGCTTGTGAGCCTCTAGAAGGCTGTAAGAGCTCAGCCCACAGTTTGCAGAAGGCATTAATAATGATAGAGTAGTGCATGTGAAATCGTTGTAATCTTGTTCAAAGAGTGGGTAATTACCTCTCCCTGAGCATACACTGTGTACGTGTTCCAACCACAGTAAGTATTGGGGGGTGGGGGCGTTGCTTGCGACTTGGGGCCCTTTCAGTAGCCATGTGTGACAGTTAGTTGGAGAGGTGCTGCTGTCCAGGAGGCGTCAGGCCGGAAAGCAGGCTCGATGTAGTGGTGAGCAAGTAGGAGTCGGCTCTGCTCCCCCATCGGCCCAGGGCTGGCCCTCGTGCAACACAGCTTCCCCTGTTCTCTTCTGTCTGCTTTCTAACGGGTTACCTTTGGCATCGGGCTGCTTTTCGGCTAGTTTATTGTTGTTTCAGCTGCCACTGGACGAATTGTTTAATCTTGATGAGCCTCGGTTTCATCATCTGTCAAATGTAGTTTATAATGTCAACGGGATTTTGCACAGAGGAACTTAGTGCCTGGTGTGTATAACTGATGAACGGGTGCTAATGCCGACTCTGACCCTCTCAGCTCAGACCCGCAGGTTGTGACAGTTCTGTTTCCTTTGCCCCGGCTCTTCCTTAGCCCGTGTTCTCCATCTTCCCACATTCCTTTGCTCATGCACTCCTCTGTTCAGGTCCAGTTAAGAAGCCATCCTCCTTCCATCTTTCCCTTAACTACCAGTCATATTTCCTGTTTCAATAGATATGTTGTACACGCATATCTATTACTGTGTTGACACTCAGGCATTATTAAAGAAATGATCGTTGTTTGTTCGGTGAGGGTTTTATTTGTGGCTAGTACATTTTTTTGGTCTTTTACAGAAATTGTGGAGTGCCAGTGATGAGTAGATTAGCTGTGTCTTAGTGGACAAGTTAACACACTAGCTTTGTCTTTTATGACTCAAGACTCAGTAGCGTTTCTTCTAGGATAAACTGTTGTTACAGTATTGTAGCATGTTGATCATTGTGGGCATTCATCTTATAATCTAGAACTTAAAAGGACTCTCAACTATTCTTAAAATGTTTGTTGAGAGGTATCTTTCCACTTCAGTCTCAGGTCAGCAAAACAGGAGTTGTCTCCATTTGACAGCTAAAAAATAACATAAGGAGTGATTTGGTTTATATGGGGAAATTAAATGATTTGATGACAGCCTAAAATTAAATAGGAACAGAGTCATTTTTAGGACCTAGGTTACCTGACACCAGAGTATTCTTCTTTTTTTTAATTTTATTTTTATGTGTACAGGTGTTTTGCCTGCACATAAGTCTGCATACTACATGCGTGCCTGCTGCCCACAGAGGCCAGCAGAGGGCGTTACAGAGAATTGTGAACTGCTGTGTGGCTGCTGGATCCTCTAGATGAGCAGCTAGTGCTCTTAACCACTGAGTCATCTCTCCAGCCCTTTTTGTTTTGTTAGTATATATATATATGTTTGTTTACAAAAGGGTGAGTTTTATCATGACCTTCTCCTATGTGTATGTCATGTACCTTGTTCATGTTCACCATCACCACCCTTTTGAGGGGGAACTTTACCTGTTTTCTATCCCAAATTTTTCCAATAAACCACTTCTCTTAGGCTGAGTGTGGTGGCGCACGCCTTTAATCCCAGCACTGGGGAGGCAGAGGCAGGCAGATCTCTGAATTTGAGACCAGCCTAGTGAGTTCCAGGACATCCAGGGCTGTTACACAGAGAAACCCTGTCTCAAAACCAAACAACACCACCACCAACAAACTAAAAACCACCACCACCAACAACAAAGCACTTTTTGAGTAATTGATAGGTGTTATTACATCTTAGAGATGAAGTGGTAGAGACAAGAAACTAGAAATGATATGACATAAGTCACACCGATAATTTAAAGAAAATTCTAAAATTAGGGCCAGTCATTGCCTTCCAAATTTGACCTGATCTAGTGACAGTATTGAGCTATCTCAAGCAGAGCAGACACAGGGAAAGATACTTTCTGGCCTGTGATGCCTGTAATGAGCATTGAGACATTTCTGCATGTTTGAGAAGGTATGGTTATATCCTTCAGTTTTCTGAACGTTGGGGCCTATTTTGCTTGTAGCTGTGGCTTTACCACCCACTGAGCTGCGGTCCCAGCCCCAAAGGTCTTCTCTCAGACAGTTTGCAGGTGTTTGGAAGAATACTATGCAAAGGAACTTGAGCTACTGAAACTTCCAATTTACAGAAGACAATGATGGACAGATGGTACTCTAAGGAGACCTCCAAATTGCTGAGTGTAATGTGATACTGAGAACCGTGACGTGGAGGGGAGACCTCTCATCTCTTATTCTGTCTTAATGCATGCTCTGTTCAGTTTCCCCCTAAATGATGATGAACTTATAAAGAATATTACTTTGAAGCTATACCTGACTAATAATTTGAGATAGCCACACACTCACCTGGTCCTAATCTTAGATGGGATGGGCAGTATCTGGTTTGAAAAAATGAGTTGAGTTTAGGTTGAGAAGCCTGGTGAGGGATGCCACTGGAAGACTGTTGCTCTCTGTAAGACACGTAGCCCTTACACAGTGTAAGGTGTGCTTGGGAATCACTGTACTTTTGTATGAGCCTGGCTTGGCTCTTAGTTTAAACGTTGTGGGGAGTGGTTTCTCTGTTTTGACCCAAGGCTTTGTTGTCCAGGGGCCCGGTGAAATGCTGTATGTTTTATTTGGGTTTATTGTCTTGCTTACGGAATTTTCGCAGAGAAGTGGGTGAAGAGAAGTGATGCGTGGGTCTTTTTGTGCAGAACTTACAAGAAAACTCCATCACTCAGTTTGTTCAAGAACTGTTTTATTTCCTGGAACTGTTACATCTAAAAAATGTTTTCTTGATATTTCTAGATTTATTTTTATTTTATGTGAATGAGTATTTTGCTCACATATATGTCTATGTATGACGTCCATGCCTGGTGCCTACAGGGGCCAGAAGAGGGTGTCAGATCCCTGAGACTGGAGTTAGGGATGATTGTGAACCACTGGGTAGGTGCTGAGACTAGAACCCGGATCCTCTGTGAGAGCAGCCAGTGCTGTTCAGCCCTCTTTGATATTTTTAGATGATTGACCTAGTTAATTGTCAGTTGTCCATTGTGATTTTAAAAAGAGATTATCTTTTGGGTTTTTTGTTGTTGTTGTTTTTCTTCTGGTCTTTGTTGTTTTGTTTTGTTTTGTTTTTGGTTCGAAACTGGGCTTCTCTGTGTAGCCCTGGCTGTCCTAGAACTTGCTTTGTAGACCAGGCTGTCCTAAAACTCACAGAGATGCCTGCTTCTGCCTCCTGAGTGCTGTCATTATAGGTGTTTGCCGTCATGACTGGTTCTTTTGGATTTTTGAGACAGGGTCTTGCTGAGCAGCCCTGTTCTGGAATTCACTGTGTGGCTCTAGGTAGGCTTTGAATTTGTGGTAATCCTCCTGTATCAGACTTCCAAGAATCTGGATTACTCCCAACCACTGTGCTTACATTAAAAAAGGTTTTCTTAATCTTTATGGCTTTCCTTTTATTACATATAACACCTATATGGCTGTAGTCATATCTGTGAATATATCTAGAATATACCTGGCATTTAAAGGTGATTGTTTTATTTTTATAATAAAACATTTATTAATTTTACTCTATTTTCTCTTAAAGAATGGGTAAACTCAGTATGGGACCTGGACTTCACAGAGACTGAGCCTTTGGATCCCAGCATAGTAGCAGAGATCCTGGAGACCGGAATAGATGTATTCACCAAACTCTATGGAAGCCTTTTCCCCTTTGCTACGGAAGAAAGTGGATCCTTAGAGGTAAAAAGATCAATCAGTCAATCAGTCAAATGACCTGCTTTTATGTGCTAGAGAGGATGAGAGTCATTATAGTTTAAGTTAAAAAGAATTTTCTTGGGTAAGTAATGTGAAAACTATGCTGGGTTCATTGGGCTGTCCTAGAAGCTTTGCTCCAAATGTTTGAGGTTCTGGTTGTGGTTTTTGTTTTCAAGACAGGACCACTCCTTTACACTAGCAGGTTAAAGGTGAAACAGAAAGGAAGAGTTACCAGACAAACCGAGCAAAACAACAGTCCAGGCATGCCTTAACTTTAAGAAAGCTTGTATTAGCCGGGTGGTGGTGCATACCTTTAATCCCAGCATGCAGGGAGGCAGAAGAAGGTGCATCTGTAAGTTCAAGGCCAGTCACACTACAGAGTGAATTCTAGGACAGCCACAGATACACAAAGAAACCCTGTCTCAAAAAAGGAAGGAAGGAAGGAAGGAAGGAAGGAAGGAAGGAAGGAAGGAAGGAAGGAAGGAAGGAAAAAGAAAACTTGTATTAAGTAGTAAGGTGATTTACATATGGCCTTAACACTGTGTCCTGCCTCCTGTGCTGGTGGCCATTGCAGGTGTCAGAGAACACTTTTCCTTTGAGTCAGTGGGCTCTCACTAGCTTGGAAGTTTTCCAAGTAGGCTAGGCTAGCTGGCCGGTGATCTTCAGGGATCTGCTTGTCTCTGCTATCTGAGAGTCCAAGCTTAGGCCCTAATGCTTTGTGAGCCAAGTGCTATGCCCACTAAGGCATCTCTCCAGCCTTCTTGTGCTTGTTGATATTGAGATCATTAACTTCTTTTAAAAAAGGTCAGCAAGGCGTGATGGTGCACGTCTTTAGTCCTAGCACTCAGGAGGCAGAGGCAGGCAGATCTCTGTGAGTTTGAGACTAGCGAGTTCTAAGACAGCCACAGCTACATAGTGAGACCCTGTCTTTAAAAATGAATGAATGAATGAATGAATGAATGAGAAGCAGTCATAGTGGCACACACCTGTAATCCCAGTACTTAGGAGGATGAGGCAGGGCATTGATTGTTGCAAATTTAAGGTCAGCCTGAGTTACAGAGAAGATCCTGTCTCAGACACCAAAAGGGCCAGCAAGAGGGCTGGATACTCAGTATTCAGCAGGTAAAGGTGCTTGCTACCATACCTGACAACCTGAGTCTGACTCTCAGGACCCATGTGATAGAAAGAGAACCAACTCCTGTAGTTGTCCTCTGACCTCCAGGCATGTGCTGCGATACATTCACAAGTGTTCACACACACACACACACACACACACACACACACACACACACACACAAATACATGTAATTTAATGAAGTTTTTTTAAGAGAGAAAAAGAAAAAAACAATCCCAAAGGCTAAGAAACAGAGTAAGAAAGTCTTAATACAGGCCAAATGTGATCATGCGCACAGTTCTAATCCCAGTGTTTAGGAGGCAGAGGCAGGTGGATCTCTGTGATTTGCAATTCCAGGCCAGATAGGACTGCTCAAGAATAAATCATCCAAGTAAGCCTCCCTTTAGAGTAATACTGAGCATTCTAGTGAGTGCTTTCGAAGGCAGGGTTAAGGTTGAGGCACAGTGGGAATGTATAAGGAATGTTGAGAATTATGACAGTGTGCTATGAATGGCATTCAGAATTTTTAAAACACGGAGACACCAGACAGTAAGCTAGACTGAGAACAGATTCCAGGTCATTTTAAATGCTCTCCTAATGAGGTCTCTTTTGCCATGATAAAGCACCATGACCAAAAGCGGAAGTTTATTTCATCTTACACTTTGGGATAACAGTCTATCACTAAGGAAAGTCGGGGCAGGAACCTGGAGCAGAAGCCATAGAGGAGTGTTGCTTACTGGCTTGCTCCATGGTTTACTGTGCCTACCTTATAGCATCAGGACTAGCAGCCTAGAGACGGCACAGCCCACAGCAAACTGGGCCCTCCAACATCAATCATCAATCAAGAAAATGTCCCATAGGCTTGCCTACAGGCCAGTCTGGTGGGGACAGTTTTTCAGTTGAAGTCTCCTCTTCCCAAGTGACCCTAGCTTGTGTCGAGGTAATATAAAACTAGCCAGCACAAATGGGCTTCACTTGTGGAGTTTGGTAAATTTAATAAGGCGTGATTATGTATGAGGTTCTGTTTTAAGTAGCATGCATATATTAACTCACGGCATGAATAGAGCTGTTTTAAAACAAATGTGCTTGCCCATAGGCAGACTACAGTGTGAAAACCTGCACCAGGAGATCCTCTGGGAGACTGCTGGAAGTATGTGCTGAGTGCTCAGTGTGTGGTCTGGAGTTTAGTTGTAGAAATGGATAAGGAAAGCTAAAAACAGGACTTTTTTTTTTTTTTTTTTTTTTTTTTTTTTTTTTTGAGACAGGGTTTTTCTGTATAGTTTTGGTGCCTGTCCTGGATCTCGCTCTGTAGACTAGGCTGGCCTTGAACTCACAGAGATCCGCCTGGCTCTGCCTCCTGAGTACTGGGATTAAAGGTGTGTGCCACCACTGCCCAGCTAAGGAAATTAAAAAAAAAAAAAAAATACTTATGTATGCAGTGTTCTGCCTGCATGCCAGAAGAGGGCGCCAGATCTCATTACAGATGATTGGGAGCCACCATGTGGTTGTTGGGAATTGAACTCAGGACCTTTGGAAGAACAGCCAGTGCTCTTAACCGCTGAGCCATCTCTCCAGCTTGGAAATTTTTTTAGATAGAATTAATAGAGATTTTAGAACTAAGCAGTCTTTGCCATGTATATAAGGCATGATGTAAATTGCCAAATCAGGTATGGGAAAAGAAAGAAGGGCTAGCTTAGTTCTATGGCACAGTGCTTGCCCAGCAAGCCTTAGGTTCAGTCCCCGGTACTGCTGGTAAAACCCCTGAGCATCACCAGAAGTAGGAGGAGGAGGCTAACCGTGCTGAGATTATATCTGAAGATCCTTGAAAGGTGTGACTGGTCGTTAGAAATGCAGGTCAGAAGATAAGAGCAGAGTGCTCCAGATAAAGGTGTGAGAAGACCTGAGACCAGCGAAATACTGGCTAGGGCAAGAAGGGGACATGGTAGGAAGGGGGAGTTATTGGATAAGGCCACAGGGGATTAGTCAGTGATGGGAGTCCAGACCCTGCAGACTAGACAGCAGCCATGAAGCCACCTCAGCTGGGGCGATGGAACTAGCAGGGCTTTGGTGACCAGATGGTGCAGTCAGAGGGCGGTGCCCACTGCATCTGGAGCAGAGTGTAACTAACTGTCAAGGACAGGAGCATACAAGAGGATTTCTCCAGCAGGGTCTTGCTGTGCTCTCCAGGCTGGCCTCAGACTTTCTGCTGCAGCCTCCTAAGTAGTGAGATTATAGACATAGGCCGCCTTACCCAGATTAGTCTGTGAAGCAGTCTGTGCTGTGCAGAGTGGCTGCTGGGCAGCATTGCCTACCCCTTACCCTGACTTTTGTGTTACTGTTTTTGTTTTTGAGGAGGGTCTCACTCTTTAGCTCTGGCTATCCTGGAACACACTGTGAAGACCAGGCTGACCTCAAACTCAGAGATCCACCTGCCTTTGCCTCAAGAGTGCTGGGATTAAAAATGTGTGCCACGTGCCCTGCTTTTTGCCCTGTCTTCTGAAGGAAGGCAGAAACACATAGTCTGGTTTCCTGAATTTTGTTAGCATTGGTTATTTTTAAAGAACCTCTAGGCCTGTTGTGGTTGTGCATACATGTAATGGACTTAGGAGGGAACCGATGCTGTGGGCTTGTCATGATTATTAATTTATGGAGGAGGGCTTAGCCCCCTGTGGCTGGTGCCATAACTAGGTAGGGTAGTCCTGAGCTGTATAAGAAGCTAGCTGAGGAGAGGGCAAAGAGCTAGCCATTCCTCCAAGATTTCTGCTTCAGTTTCCACTCCTGTTCCAGCCCTGATTTCCCTCAGTGCTGGATTGTGACCTAGAAGGTTAAACAAAATAAGCCCTCCCCTCCCCACAGGTTGCTTTTGGTCATGATGCTTACACAGCAACAGAACGCAAACCAGGGCATTTCTCTCATCATTATGGACTTAAAGCAGAGATGGCTACAAACCGTATCTGGGCCAGAATCCTCAAAAGCCTGCCACTAGTGACCGTCTTCTGCCAGCCAGCCCTTACCCCTTAAAGCTTCCACAGCCTCACAGTATGGTACCAGCAGCTGGGGAACAAACACTCAACACACAGAGCTGTGGTGGTGGTTCAGAGTCAGACCAGAACACCGGCAGACATTTATAAGTAGTAGTTAGACTGACTGTGTGTATGTGCTCATACATGTACATGGGTGTGTGCGTGTGCGTGCGTGCGTGCGTGCGTGCGTGCGTGCGTGTGTGTGTGTGTGTTGCTAAGGATCCAGCCCAAGACTTGTGCATGCTAAGCAGGCTCCGAAATGAGTAACAATATAATCCTTATATTTCCCTCCTGAGGGGCTAGCTCCTTGTAAACATCAGTAAGCTTTTATCCAGGTCCTCTAACTACTGGCTTTTGTGATTTGCACTTTCCTCCCAGAGCATCTGGACCTTCTTCGCTGAGAATAATATTTCCAGTAATACACTGGTGGCATTATTCTGTCACTTTGTCCAGGAAGCACATAAAAAAGGCGCCAGTGCACAGTATCGAGAATATGGCCTTCATGCTGCCGGGCTCTATTTTTTGCTACTGGAAATACCAGGTATGTGTACATCTGGCCCTCTGTGTTTATAGGTTCCACATCTGTATGCAGCCAACTGGATGGGAAAAATACTTGAAAAGAAAATGTTGCATTATTGATACTGTGAATGTTCTTAATCCTATGATGATTGTGTCTGTATGGAACATGCACAAACTTTCCTCTTAGTTCCTAACCCATACAGTAGTACAATTGTTATATAGTTTTTACCCTGGGTTGGATATCTAGAGATAATTTGAAGTATACAGGAAGATGTGTGTAGTTTATATGTAAATAGCCATCTTCAAAGAGAAACAAAAGTTCATGATTATTCAAATTTTTATATAAGGGACTTTAATGTTTTAGTGTCCTCAGATTTGGGAGTATGATTTTTTTTGTCATTACTTTTCAGGATATCTTTATTGTTTTTTACGTTCCTTATGTATTTATCTCCTGCTCCCCTCCCTAGTTAGAGCCTCCTCCTTTTTCCCATTTCCCTGATCAGATCGCCGTGTCCTGCTCATCCCTCTCTATATCTCTCCTACTCCCCTACCCTGACAGTGGCCTCTTTTTATTTTCTGGTTTCTGTGCTTACTCCAGGCTTTGTATTCACATCTGAAGATTTGAAAGTAGGAGCCTCTGATAAGAGAGAACATGCAGCATTTGTTTTTTGGGGTTTGGCTCCATAAACTTTTCTAGTTTACCTGCAGATTTCATGATTTCATCTTTCTTTACAGCTGAATAATATTCTATGTGGGATAGACCACATTTTCTTTTCTTTTCTTTTTTTTTTTTTTTTTTTTGTGAGCTGAGGATCGAACCCAGGACCTTGTGCTTGCTAGGCAAGCGCTCTACCACTGAGCTGAATTCCCAGCCCTCACATTTTCATTATCCATTCATCAGTTGAAGAACATTTATTTAGGTTGTTTCCATTTTCTAGTCATTACGAAGAGAGCAGCAGTGACCGTGGCTGAGCAAACAGCTGGAGTGTGGTGTCGAGTCCTTGGCATATGCTAGGCAGTGGTGGAGCCGGGTCTGGCGGCATATTTATTTTAGCTGGCTGACAGTTCTGCATACTGATTGCCATGGTGGCTCTACCAGTTCGCAATTCCACCAAAAGTGGGTGAGGGCTCCCTTTGGCCTGCATGCTCTCTAGCTTTTGTTTTTGGTGGTGGTGGTGGTGGTGAACTTTGCCATCCTGACTGAGGTAAGATGAAATCTCAGAGTTGTTTGATCTGCTTTTCTCTAATTCCTAGGGACTGTGAACATTTTTTTGAGAAATTTCTTAGCCATTTTTTTTTTCTTCTTCTTTTGAGAATTCTCTGTTCAGGTTCCTGTCCCATTTTTTGAAGTGGTTGCTTTTTTTGATTGTTTGTTTTGATTCTTTGTGTTTTGAGTTCTTTATATAAAGTCCCACTTTATATAAGGTCAGTTGTTGGCTCATTTCTTGGGCAAATAGAGTCCTATTCTGGAAGTTGTTTCCGATACCTACATCATGTAGGCTGATGCCTAATGTTTTCTTCTACCAATTCCAGTGTTGGCGGTTTTAGTTTTAGGTCTTTGACCCATGTGGAGTTAGTTTTTGTGCAAAGTGATAAATTTGGGTCTAATTTTATTCCTCTACATGTGGACATCCAATTTACCCAGCACAATTTGTTGAAAATGCTTTCTTCCAGTTTATGTTTTTGCATCTTTGTCAAATATTAAATGGTTGAAGCTATGCGTACTCATGTGTGGGTCTTTGTTTTGTTCCACTGATCTACTTGCCTAACTTTGTGTCAGTATTATATTCTTTTTATTATTTTGACTCTTGTTAAGGTATCTTTCCTCTGTCAATGCTTTGCGTGTTCAAATGATCTCATTACTCTGGCTGTGCAGAACTCAGGTGTGTCAGCCCTGTGTGAAAATCATTTTTCTTCTGTTTTGGGGGGAATAGTTGTTCACTCACCATGATGGAGTTTTATCCCACGTGTGCACAGTGATGGTCTGCCTGCACAGACTCTCGGAGCTTTTGTTTATGTAGCTGCCCTTCTTGAGAAGTCTGCTCTGTAGTCCCGGCTGCCCTGCCTTTCTGCCTCTCAGTCCTCTACTCTGCAACACCAGCATCTGCTTGGATTTACCATTTTTCTGCTGAGATCCAGGAATGACCTACAGAGACAAAATTAGGGCAATTTCAGGTTTTATCTGCCCTCTCCTTCTTCTTCATGTTTTGTATTGGTCATAGTGGGGCATCTTTGTCCAGTTTTACAGTTGTTCTCAGTGGGAGACAAGTGTAAGACGAATTTGTCTGTCAGAACCAGATCTGGGAACCTTGTTATTTATTCCTGCTTCATCACATTATTGCTCTGTTCTGGGGCTGACGTTGAAAGTGGCACATTTTTGCGAAGGCTCACTGCTTCCTCAGTCAGGTGGAAAGGCCATCTCTTGTTTCTTAAACTTTGCATCTGTTGTTAATGCATAGAGTGTGTGTGTGTGTGTGTGTGTGTGTGTGTGTGTGTGTGTGTGTGTGTGCTTGTATGTGTGTATGTGCGCATGCACGTGCACATGCGCATTTGTATGTTTGTGACAGCTGTGTACACATGTGTATGAAGCCTGAAATTAACTTCATATTACTTCCCTGATAGATCCCCACTCTATGAAGACAGGATATCTCTGGCCCCAGAGCTCACGGTAGCTCATCAGTTTTGGTCAGTCCTGCTAGCCAAAAGATTGTCCTAGGGATACCCTGTCTGCTTGAGTGGGGAATTACAGGCAGGCCACTTTGCTTGCACAGCTTTTGTGTAGATTCTGGGGATCTGAACTCTGGTCCTTACCCTTACACAGCACATAATTTCAAACTAAGCCATCTCCCCTGCTTAATATACATATTTTAAGACAATTAAACCTAACTTGCTTAAGCTAATGGAGTTGCATGCCTGTGATCCCAGCACTCCAAAGGATGAGGAGATTTGTGAGTTTCAAGTTAGCAAGGCTCTGTCTTAAAAAAAAAAAAAAAATCTAACCTGCATATTCTCTATTTCTTGTGACTAGGTAGCGTAGTCAATCAGGTATTTCACC
Organism: Onychomys torridus; assembly: GCF_903995425.1. Classification (NCBI taxonomy): domain Eukaryota; kingdom Metazoa; phylum Chordata; class Mammalia; order Rodentia; family Cricetidae; genus Onychomys; species Onychomys torridus. The sequence continues at coordinate 21,695,284 of NC_050449.1, forward strand.
CAGTGATGTTTGACAAGTGTATTCAGATTCTGAAGAAGAGCTGGCCTCAGGAATCTAACTTGACTCAAAAAAGAAAAAAGGAACACCCAAGAAGTTCTAAGAATAATCATAGGAGGGGCAGAAAAAGAGGAAAACCACCTAGAAAAGAAGATGATCAGGTAAGAAGCAGGTGGGATAAGGAGACATTTCCAAGCTGGGCTTGGTGGTGCACAGACTTGTTTGTTTACATAGTGAGTTCCAGGACTGCCAGGACTACATACAGACTGTCAATGCCCATACACAGAAAAGTTTAAGGGATTGTAGTATGCAGTCTAGTGCAGACTACTCTGGCCTTGGAAACCTAGAACAGCATAGGGACCTGGGCAAAGTTAGATCATCCTATGAGCCCAGCTACAACTGGCATTGACTTCATGTGGGGCAAATGAAACCATGGGACAAGCATGTGAGACATCACAGTCACTTGTACATTTTCTATGATCCAGGTGGACGAATTTTCGGGAGAGGAAGAGGAGGAGGAAGAGGAGATTTATTTTTCTGCCTGGGACCTTTCTCATATACGAAATGCCATATTTAATCTTCTAAAGAATTTTTTAAGGCTTCTGCCCAAGTTTTCCCTTAAAGAAAAGCCACAGTCTATCCAAACTTGTATAGAGGTAAGTGAAACCCCCAAGACTTGGGGCTAACTGCAAAAAAATGTAATTATAGCTAGTGTTTACTGAATAGACAAAACTCATACTTTTCTTTGGTACTTGTCTTCCAGGTGTTTGTTGCATTAACTAATATTGAGCCAATTCCTCATAAATTTCTTGTTTCACAAGCCAGGTAAGCCCGTAATCTTGAAACATGACGATGTAATGATTTTTTTCAGAGCTGAAGTGCTACTTTAACTAGTATGTAAGCAGGATTTACTTATTTAAATTTGGCTTATGGAAAATGCTGATGTGGCACGTATGTATGATAGCTGCTTGGAAGGTTGAGGCCCTTCAGTAGTTTGAAGAAGTTCAGGGGCAGCCTGGGCAACACACAGGGATACTGCATCCAAAAATAAAATAAATGAATGAACAGAGAAGGCTTAACAGGCGGGTGAATATTCCTACTATAATCAAATCCATTAGCCAAGGCTTTTCCCTTTTCTTTAGGAACTTTAGTGGAGTAAAACACATATCAGAGCTGGCCTACTATGGATTGTATTTGCTGTGCTCCCCAATCCATGGAGAAGGAAATAAGGTAGGGGAGAAGTGTATTCTGATTTCCTAATTGAATCGGAAGTAGACAAACCACATATGCAAAGATGTTTGATACTCGATTTGTCTTTGGTTAGCTGAAATTATGTCTGGCTAAAAGAAATGAATACTGGTCATATTTTAAGGAGTGGACACATATCTTTTGTTATATTGTATTGTTATAATTGCTTTGCTTTTTAAATCTTGTTCATCTTATTCTTGTTCATCTGTATTATGGTTAATTGAGCTAGCAGCTTGTCCTGGAGCTCCCTTGTGTCTACCTGACTGCTAATATTACAGGCAAGCTGCATGCCTGCCCAGCTTTAATGTGGGCTTATAAATTAAGTTGTACTATAGTTACATTTGTATAGGAAAACTGATACAGGATTGGTACTGGGCACACTTTTAGGCGAAACTGGGGAAGTGTCTTGGCAGTATGCTCTGTGGCTAATGGGCAACTGGTTGTGATACCATTTTGACTTACTATATCATTTCAGGACTTGATATTATTTTCGTAATAAAATGTCACTATTTCTGCTTGCTGGCTAGCCTTCCTTACCCTGTAGATACCCAATATTTTTGGTGGCCCCATGAATTATTACTAAGTTTCCAAGATGAAACATGTTTTTTTGTTTTTTTTTTTGTACGACATCCCTAGTTTTCAGCAGCAAAATCTTTGATGCCACTGGATTCTCTATCATACTAAGTCATATATTATTTTCTCTTCTAGGTTATTGGTTCTATTTTTCATCAAATGCTAAATGTAATATTGATGTTAGAAGTAGGGGAAAGGTCCCGCTGTGCCCCCCTTGCGATATCCTCTCAAGCCATCAACTGTAGAAACCAGGCAGTCCAGTTTATCAGGTAAAGTGCATGCATCTCGACTTGCTGGTTTGTATCACTCTTCCTTGATAGTCTGGGCCCTGCGCTGACCAAAGTATCTGGCCCATCTGGCATCGGATGTCAGACCCATTGTAGCAGTCTGTCTGGTGTGTCTGAGTCACAGTTGGCAGCTTCTGTGTCGGGGTGGTGGTAAGGACATAGTGAATCTATAGTTCTTGAGCCAGAATCCATCAGTTGTGCCATCAGCAGAGGACGGCTACCCCCTTTCTGTCAGAACGGAAAGTCTACCCCCTCTTCCGCTCTTCCTCTCTCCTTAAACGTTTCTCTGTTTCTTGCACACTTGTTCTCGCTTTTCTGTTCCATCCTCTACAACAGAAAGTACTTGCTAAAGGGTGAAAGTTAAGTAAAGTGCTTTGAATTTCTTAAGATTATTGCTAGTCTGTGTTTTCTGCCATGAATTGCTTAGCTCCTCTTAAAAGTCTCCTCTTAGCTGGGCAGTGGTGGCACACGCCTTTAATCCCAGCCTGGGCTACCAAGGGAGTTCCAGGAAAGGCGCAAAACTACACAGGGAAACCCTGTTTCGAAAATCCAAAAAAGGAAAAAAAAAAAAAAAAAAAGAAGAGCCCCCTCTTGGCTTTATTGGACAGGTACATTTGCTGTCTCTTCCATTTGCCTCCCCCCTTCCCTTGAGTGTTTGGTGTGCAGTGTAAAGTGAATGTGTGCAGGTGTGCAGTGTAAAGTGAATGTGTGCAGGTCAGTGTAAAATGAATGTGTGCAGGTGTGCAGTATAAAGTGAATGTGTGTGTTCACGCTGCAGGCTTCTTTCCTGTGTGTGGTTGGAGATGTTGGCACTGGATGATATTATCTTGTCACTGAGCGACTGTCTCTTGATAGGATTGGTTTGTTTGGTTTGGTGTTTTGCAGGCTCTCACTATTACCTCAGCTGAACCAGAACTCACTGTGTAGACCAGCCTGGCCTGGACCTTGAGAGAATCCTGCTGCAGGCTCCTGAGTGCTGATTTGCAGGCGTGAACTGCCACTGCCTGGCTGTGATATTTTTTTCTTCTTTTTCCATATGTCTGTGTTTGTGCCTCGGCACACATAAGGAGGTCAGAGGACAGTCTGGGGGAATTGGCTCTCTCCTTCCCCCATGTGGGTCCTGGTGATTGAATTCAGGGCACCAAGCGTTATTGGCAGAGTGCCTTTACCCACTGAGCCAAAACTCACTGACTAGCTTATGGATAAGAATTTTAAAACATTAAATATCTAGGATGTGTTAAGTAGAAACATTTTTTTTTTCATAAGAATTCATGGCACATGCCTTTAATGTGTATTAGGGAGACAGAGGGAGTCGAGTCTCTGAGTTCAAGGCCATCCTAGTCTACACAGTGAGTTCCAGGACAGCCAGGGTTGCATAGAGAGATCTTGTCTCAGAAAAAAACAAAAGTAAATAGTAGTTCATCGTATTGCCATTGAATGTTTATGTAAAGATAAAATCAAAGAGTAGACCAGGAGACTATGGTAACTACAGTCCCTCTGAACTGGCACAGCTGCCCCGAGTCCTGGTGATGTCGTTTACGTCCTCCCATGAAAACTACTATAGTTAAAAGAGCCCATGAAGACTGAATTTTTGTCCTTCTCTAAATAACTCCACTTCTCAATGAAAACTCTTTATTGAACTGCTTAGGAAGCGTGTTTTTCTAATCTGTTGCAATGCATCTTTATTCTTCTGAAACAAATCAAAAAGGAATAGTTTGCTTTTACAATTTTTAGTTATTATTTCATGTGTATTTGTGTGTGTATGAATGCATGTGTACAACATACACTCCTGCCCATGCCACAAGCACATGTGGAAGTCAGAAAACAACTTTGTGGGGTCAGTGCTATCTTCAAACGTTTCAGTGTTTAAATGGGTTCTGGTTGCCAGACTTGTGGGCCAAATGCCTTTACCTTGCGGACCCCAGTGGGTAGGCTGATTGTGATATTTGAGGTTCTAAAACATACAAATAGTGGTTTTTGAGCACAGACTTCAGAAGTGACTGTTGGATTGTAACTGGGTTTGTGTTTTCATTTGAACTAGCTCACTTGTGGATGAACTACAGGAAGGCGTCTTCCCAGTCCTGGGCACCTTACTGCAGCATATCTGTGCCAAGGTACCGTGTGCTTCGGTGGTTACAGTATGTCAGTATTGCATATCCAAAGATAGGCGCTGGCATTTGTTCTTGAGCCTCACCACAGGGAGCTTAAACAATGCAGTTTTTCCTTGTTTTTGTGTGTGTGTTCACAGGCAGGGTCTTCCTATACGCTGGCGGTAGGCTTGACTCACAACCCTCTCGCTCCTAGCCTCTTGAGTGCAGAGATGAAAGGCAAGCACCACCATACCCAGCTAACAAATGTTCCTTTAAAATATACAATTTTTATTTTGGAAAATGATAGAAGTGTACAAAACAGGAAAAATGGTGTGAGTCGGCACATTCCTATAATTCATCAGTTTTATTTGATACATGTGCACTGGTTTTTTTCTTCTGAAGCAAATTCCATCTTATTGTTTCATTCCTAATATTTCAGTGTATTTCTCTATAAAGGATAAGAACTTTTAAAAGAACATAAAACATTTACTATCTAAAAGACAAACTAATATCAATTATCTAATCATGTTCTAGTCTTAAAAGTTTTTTTTATGTGTATGTTTGTTTTACCTACGTGTATATATGTGCATATGTGTGTGCCTGGTGCTCATGAAGTCAAGAAGAGAGTCCTGGATCCCCTAGAACTGTAGTTACAGGCAGTTATGAGCCACTATGTGGGTGCTGAGAACCGAACCCAGATCCTTTGCAAGAACAGTAAGCACTCTTAAATGCTAAGCCATTTCATTAGCTTCCATTCTCAAATTTTTATTAATATTTCATAAGTTTTTGGAACTGTTTAAGCAAATGATTTTTAATTTGAACCGTATCTGCTGTAGAGGTGAATAGTCTCTGAAATTGTGTTTTTCTGCAGTGTGTTACAGTTTAGTTTTCATTGGGGTATAAAAGCATATAATTTGTTAGTCATTTATCTGGTGTTTCAAGATCATTGAGCTAATCACACCTGCTAATTTTCGCTACGACATGAGCTTCTGTCATTCTGCAATGGTGGCCAGTCAGTTTTCTCTGATGTGTTCCAGGTGGTAGATAAAGCCGAGTATCGGACCTATGCAGCACAGTCCCTGGTCCAGCTGCTTAATAAACTTCCCTCTGAGGAGTATGCTACGTTCATTGCCTGGCTTCACAAATACTCGCGGAGTTCTAAGGTAGGAGATGGGTTGTATAAAGGCCTGGGTCCTGGCTCTGAGCGCCAGATGACAGCCAGGTCTGAATGCAGATGAGCTCTTGGCTTTGGTTCTGACTCCTACTGATGCATTCCTCTAATTCTGCCTTGGCAGATTCCACACCGGGTTTTCACTCTTGATGTTGCTTTAGCTCTCTTAGAGCTGCCTGAAAGAGAGGCGGATGACACTGTATTATTGGAGCATCAGAAGTTTCTAAAGCATAAATTCTTCGTGCAAGAAATTATATTTGATCGTTGCTTAGACAAGGCTCCCACTGTCCGCAGCAAGGCGCTCTCCAGCTTTGCACATTGTCTGGAGTTGTCTGCCAGCAGCACATCAGAGAGTCTGTTGGAGATCTTCATTAACAGTAAGTGCGAGAAGGAGGGGAGGGGGGGGGAGGAGGGGGGGGGGGCGGAGAGGCGGGGAGAGGCGCAACTCAGGGACATGAGACCATGGGTCAAGGCCCATATGGATGACCAAGAAAGAAAAAACAAACCAAAAAATGAACTACAAGTGGATCATACTTTGTTAAGGCCGTGTGTGTGTGTGTGTGTGTGTGTGTGTGTGTGTGTGTGTGTGTAGTTTTAATTCATCCTCATAAACCACTTGACCATTTGTTATTAACTTACTGTATGTAGGCTCAATCCCAGTACCTCACACAACTAAGCATGTGTTCTACAACTTGAGCGTATCTCCAACTTCAAATCCCCATTTAAGAAAGGAAGCCTGGGGCTGGAGAGATGGCTCAGAGGTTAAGAACACTGCTTGTTCTTCCAGAGGCCCTGAGTTCAATTCCCAGCAACCACATGGTGGCTCACAACCATCTGTAATGAGATCTGGCACCCTCTTCTGGCCTGAAGGGATACATGCAGGCAGAACACTGTATGCATAAAAAATAAATACAAATCTTTAAAAGAAAAAAAAGAAGGGAAGCCCGATACATTTGAAACTCCTTTCTGAAGCAAAAGAAAGCCGTCAGCAGTTCTGAGCGTGTCTGCTGACTGGTCTGTGTGTCTATGTGGGATTTATACTCTTGTCTGTCTGCTTACTTTCAGGTTCTTTAGTTTCTGGACTACAGAGTCGCTCTAGTACTTTACAGAGACACTCAACAGGTAATCATCAGTGCTTTTCAAACACTGAATTTGCTCTTAAGAAAAACAAACAACAGCTGCGCTGACTGTTAGTATGGCTCCCGCGTCCGTACTCGCCTGTCCTAATGTTGTTCTTTTCTTCCTCGAAACCGAGGTTTGTTTCCACCAGTTTACCACCTGAGTAACATGCAGGGCTTGTGCTATTGAAATAGAACAGACTTTTACCTTAATCTTTTTTCTTGTTAATAGTGCTTGCCAGTGGAAATTGGCAGTTGACGCAAAGCAACACTGATGATAATGGCAGAAGAACACAGTCTGGAGGTACCCACACTTGTTCTTTCCCGCTCCATCTTGCTGCCTCTTCCTTGTGTGCCCCCTTCGACCTCACACTGAGAGAACATCTGTGATAGTGTACTTCCGAGTCTGCTTATTTCACTTGACATAACTCTGGCTTCATGCCTTTCTCGGCAGGTGGCCTCATTGTGTTCTTCTGTGTGGTTGAATAGAATCCCACCTGTGTGTATATATCACATTCTCTGTCTTTGGAGACCCTGAGGTCAATCTGTGGCTTGAGTGTTGTGAATAATGCCGCAGTAGGCATGAAAGTATAGGTACATCTGTTGTATATTGATTTCTTCCAGGGAAAAACCCGAGTACATGATAAAGCTGAGTCCATATGACAGTTCTGGTTTTATTTTATTAAGAACTGCTTATTATTGCGTATTCATTTGAGGCATGGTCTCACTATGTATCCTTGCCTGCCCTTGCCTCCCTCCCGAGTGCTGGTTTAAAGGCATACACCACCATACCCAGACAAGAACATCATTTCTACCAACAGTGTATTAGGATTGCATTTCACTTGCCAGAAGTAGTTTTGTTTATGTTTTTGAGATAGAGTCTTTTGTAGCCAAGGATGACGTGCCCCTAAACCCTCCACGTCCCAGATGCTGTGGTCACAGGAGTACACCACTCTGTCCAGTTGTGTAAAGTTAAAGTCACCTCCTGTTTCACTGTCAGGGCCCACCTGTCCCTTTATGTCAGAAGTGTCTGTTTTTATGAAGTTGAATATACTGGCTTTTGGTATATATTTGTTCATGATTGCATCTTTTTGATATATTCTTTACTATTTATTTGTTTGTTTGTTTGTTTATTTTGAGGCAGGTTTCTCTCTGTAGCCCTGGCTGTCTTAGAACTCACTCTGTAGCCCAGGCTGGCCTTGAACTCAGAGATCCACCTGCCTCTGCCTCCCGAGTGCTGGGATCAAAGGCGTGTGCCACCACCACCTGGCGCTGATATATATATTCTTTATTTCACCAATGTTTATCTCTTCTGACTAATTATGGCTTGAAATCTGCCCTATATGATACAAGTATTGCTACTTCTGCCTGCTTCCAGGTTTCATTTGCTTAGAATATCATTTCCTATCATTTTACTTCAGTCTTTGTGTTTGCTAACAAGGAATATCCTTTTTTTAAAAAAAAATGTAATTCTTTATTGATTCTTTAGGAATTTCACATCATGTACCCCAATCCCACTCACCTCCCAGTCCCTCCATATTGTCCACTCACCCCTGCAGCATCCTCCCAAAAGAAACCTCCCCAAAAAAATTTAATTAAAAACAATAATAACCAAAAAAACCATATCGCCCCTCTATCTTTTCAACACCTCTTCATTCATTCTAGTGGCATTAGGAACTGGAATGTGTCGCACAGTATGCCCTTTTGTCCAATCAGCCCCACCCACAGAGTGTTCATTGCAGTGGCCTCTGGCACACCATCATCACTGGACCCTCACTGAAACTCCTCTCGGACATCCTGCTGTTGCCCTGAGTCATGGAGATCCTGTGGTTATTGTTCTACAGGACCAGTCCCTTCACGCACTCCAGCAGGTCATGGATGGGGTAGATGCTAGGGTGGGCCAACCCAAGGCCCAGGATGTGGCTCTGGGTAGTAGCTGATCTGTTGGTCTGGGCCACTGGCAAGGGGCTCTCCCACCAGCATGGTTTCTTTGACCCTCTATGGCAACACAGGCCATGGACATCATGGCAGACCCTAGCTGTAGTAGGAACACAGACCCAGACAGGGCCCTCAGCAGCATCTCCGGCCTGGACATCAACATGGGCCCGGTAGCACCAAGGCCCAAGGGATATTTCTTACAGGCAGCAAACAGTTGTTTTTAAGCCAGACAGCCTGTGGTCGGTTTTTGATTTTTTTGTTTGTTTGTTTTTTGGTTTTTCAAGACAAGGTTTCTTTGTGTAGCCCTGGCTCTCCTGGAACTCTGTAGACCAGGCTGGCCTTGAACTCACAGAGATCCGCCTGCCTCTGCCTCCCAAGTGCTGGGGTTGAAGGCACGTGCCACCACTGCCCAACCCAGCCTGTGTGTTTTAATTAGAGAGTTAAGACCACATGCAAAGTTATTCTTGGAAGATACATAGTAATTCCTATCATTTGTCATTTTCCTAATACTTAGGCTTGTTGATTACTCTTCTGTAACCTTCCCCCATGCTCTTGAAGCTGTTTGTCTTCTGTGTAGGGATTTCTTTGTCTTCTGTAGTGTTGGCTTAGAAGTCACAAAGTTCTTTAGTCTGTGTTAATCTTCAAAGTGCTTTCTCTCGATGCTGAAAGCTAGCTATTCTGCTCATAATGATCTGATCTGCCAGGGTTTTGTTTTTGTTTTTCCTTTGGGGGGCTTGTCTAATAAGAGAGATGGCTCTTCTCTTGCCAGTTTCATATTCTTTTTCTCTTCTGTACTCTTAAAAAACAACCGGGTCATGTTGCCTTGGGGTCCAAACACTTCCTTTTTTAAATCAGTGTTCTTTCTCAAGATTTGGGAAATTTCCTATTTCATTGAGTAAGGTTCTTTGTGGTTTGGGTTCTGTGTGTTGCCTTTAATCTGTATCTCCATGCCACCTTCTATACTTATTTGTTATTTTGATCCCACCCCAGACTATATGCATGTTCTGTTCCTAATTTGTTTTTGTCTTTATTACTGCCTGGGAGCTTTGATTCATCCACCTTGTTTTCATGCCTTGAGACACCTTTGCTTGATCCAATCAAAGGCTTTCTGCTCAGCTTTTGTTTCACTTAGTAAATTTTTCATTACCAAGACTTGTTTTTTCAAAATTTCTCTCTTTATTGAATTTCTTATTCATAAACTATATTATTAATTTTAATCTGTTCAGTTGTTTTTCTATTTTTTTCTTAATTCTTTAAAAATCACTCTTTTGAATTCTTCACCCGCCATCTCATCTACTTTAGTATCTTTGAAGTCAGTTTCTAAAGAATTATGAACTTTGGAAATGTCACATTGCTTTGCTTTTAATACTACTTGTATTTCTGTGTTGAGATTTGTGCATTTTCGGGATGGATATGCCTTCCACTTTAGTCTGAGAACCTCTTTAGAGAGCACACTAGTGCTGGCTAGTTTTATGTCAACTTGACCCAAGTTAGCGTCATTTGGGAAGAGGGGACCTCAACTGAGAAAATGCTCCCACCAGACTGGTCAGTGGGTAAGCTTGTGAGACATTTTCTTAATTGTTTTTTGGTGTGAGAGGGCCCCCTGCTCACTGTGGGCTGTGCCACCCTGGTGAGCAAGCCATGAGGAGCAAGCTAGTAAACAGAATTCCTCTATGACAGTGGTTCTCAGCCTTCCTAATGCTGCAACCCATTAATACAGTCCTCATGTTTTGGTGACCCCCCCAACCATAAAATTATTTCATTACTACTTCCTAACCTTAATTTTGCTACTGTTATGAATCATAATGTAGTATCTGACGTGCAGGATACCTGATATGTGACTCCCCAAATGGGGTCAAGACTGTAGGTTGGGCTCTGTGGCTTCAGCTTCAGATTCCTTCCTGCCTTGGGTTTTTGCTCTGATTTTCTCGGTAATTGAATGTGACATAAGACTTGCAAGCTGAAATAAACCCTTTCTGCCCCAAGTTGTTTGTCATGGTGTTATATCACAGTGACAGAAACCCTAACTAAGGCAACCCTTGCACTATTTTGCTTCTGGGGATATCATATTTTTGTGAAGTATTGCATAGATTTCCAGTTGGATTTTGTAGTACAGTTCCCGTGACTTCTGTGGTGGGACTTGGTGGATTTTGATGGAGGTTGACCTAGTTATGCAGCACTTGAGAGTTCTGCTTTCTTTGTGCATCTCCCAGGGATGGAGTCTTACAGATGAGGCAGATGTGCTGTAAACAGCCAAACCATTGGACACTTCCGGTCTAATTACCCCTTTAGTCTTATCAATAATGTACGGCTATGGAACAGTCTGTGCAGTGGCCCCGTGTAGACCTGGTGTGCAGTAGTCTTGCTTTCTCTGCTGTTGCTGTAGGAGTGGGTAACTGCCAGCTCCTTCTCTCTAGCCATGTCAACTGTGGCCTGATCATCAGCTTGAGCTTTTCTCCCATATTCTCTGAGTTAAAGTATCCACTGATCTTCAAGAAAGGGCAACTTGGCTACAGAGCTAGGTGTTTTCTTTCCCTGGCTGGGAAAGGAGCTCAGTGGCAGAGCATTTCATATAATGTAGTCAAAGCATTTTGCCAGACAGTAGTAACAGCAACAAGTATAAAGTAGAAGCCAAGTACCACTTTCCATATCCATATTCCATACCCTGATTCTAACAACAGGAATGGTGAGATAGGAGTATTCTGAAACAGAAACGTTTTTGTTTTGTTATTTTTAAGAAACGTTTTATTGGATGTGTGTGTGTCTGTGTCTGTGTCTGTGTCTGTCTGTCTGTCTGTCTGTCTGTCTGTCTGTGTCTGTGGGTAGGCATGCATGCCATGGGTGCAAAATGAAGTCCAAAGACAACTTGGCGGAGTCAGTTCTTTTTTCCAGATGTGTTCCAAGGATTGAACTTAGGTTGTCAAGCTTAGCAAGTGTCTGTCTGCTAAGCTACCTCAATGGTGCCCTAAACCAGGAAGTTCAATAAACAGTAAGTTTGAGACAGTTGTGAACCACCATATGGGTGCTGAGAATTGAACCAGGGTTCCTTGAAAGAGCAAGAGCAGCCAGTGCTCTTCACCATCTATCCAGCCCTAAACCGGAAAGTTTTAAAAGTTGAATGAAAAGGAAAGGGAGAAGAAAATCTAGACTTCTTAAAATGTGGAAAGGGAGTAAGTAGGGAGAGTTAGAAAGTGAAGTCGTAAGTACGTTTTTCAAGAAAAGAAGGCAGGTTTAGAGTGAATAAAATGATTTGATGTCAAAGGGATCAGAAGGAAAAGTCCCAACATCAAAAATAATAAAGAGCAGAACCCATATTTTTATAAAAGCCATGTGCTGTGGTGTGTGTCTGTAACCCCAACATTCCTAAAACAAGGTTCGAGATGCAGACAGTAGACTTCCCCAGAGTCTCATGAGCCAGCCAGCCTGGTATTTGACAACAGCAGAAATGAGACACCCTGCTTCACCAAGGTAAAAGCTTTCAGAAAACTGTGGTCCCCAGTGGTGGGAAGATGCTGCACCCACCTCACCTGTAACGTTTCTTGCCCACCTTACATGTGGACTTTAAAAGGGGACACCCAAGAACCTGATACCAGCTGATTCAGCTCCAGTCTGTCCCTGAGGGTAAATCAAGCCCGTCTTTCCTAAAAAGTCTTTTTCCTCTCAACTTGTATTAATTGGGTCAAACTCTTAAAATCCAATAGCAGCTTAGTAAGAAAATCGGGTTTACCGACATGTGGGGTACACATCATGGGAAAGAACCCTCAATGCAAAGTAATCAGCGGGGGCTTAGCCTTACATAGTATCTTCAATGAAAAACAGGAAATTTGTGAAAAATGATGTGTGTGTGTGCGATTTTAGGCTTCCGGGTGTGGGACAATAAGGATGTAGACTGATATTTTGTTTGAAGACCCCTTCATTGATGCTTCTGGGCTAGTAAGACTTCTTGAGGACAGAGAATTTGTTGCATGCCTTTGGGCAGAGAGTGGAGACAGCTTTTCCCTGTTTGCACTGCTTAACTGATTTCAGTTCAAAAGTGTTTTTTTTTTTTTTTTTTTTTTGTCATAGGATATTTTGCAGTGACAGATTCTGGATTGCATCATAGGTTCTAAACATCAGGAAGTGTGAGCTCTCTGTTTCCTTTTTCGAAAGTGATTTGGCTCTTCCGGATTCTTTGTATTCCACAGAAATTTTAGAGCTACCCCCGCCCCCAGCCAAAAAAAAAAAAAAAAAAAAAAAGATATAGATGTGTTGTATGTGTGCTTTTCTCAGGGTAAGGGTTCTCTGTGTAGCTCAGGCTAGCCTTGAACTGAAGCTCTTCCTTAGTCCCCCAGATGGTAAGATTCCAGGAGTGTGCACCATTCCTGACACCCATCTTGCATTTTGATGAGGGTTGATTTGAGATCAACTTAGAGAGCACTGTTACATAAATGTGATGATACTCTCACCTGTTCACATCAGGTATGTTTGCAGTAGGTGCTTCATTTGTTTCTTGTTTTAGGGATGATTTTGTTGTATTCCTTTCCCTTTCTTAAAATTTTATTTTGAGACAAGGCCTTCTTATATGTCTCAGGCTGTCTTTGAACTCTCTGTGCTCTTGCCTTGGTCTTCAAATGAAATACAGCCTGTGTATATTGTTGCATGAATCAAATAAAAACCCGGAGCCAGATGTTGGGGTACATGCTGAAAGGTCAGAGGAAACAAGCCACAGCCAGTTCTCACCTCGCCAACTCCTCACCAAAAAGAGAAGATCCTGTCTCTTACCAATCCTCAGACTGAATGCCTCTGAGTCCTCAGCCGAAAGGCATGAGACCTCAAGTGCTGAGATTAAAGGTGTGGGCCACCACTGCCTGACCTCTGTGGCTAACTCTGTGGCTGGCTCTGTCCTCTGATCTTCAGACAAGCTTTATTACCTTGCCTGACTTGTCTTGTTTTTGTGTAAACAAAAACATTCTTTAGAGTTTCACCATGCAACCTAAGTTTGCCTGCAACTCACGAAGTAGCTCACATTGGCCTGGAACAATTGGTCTTCCTGTCTTAGTTAGCCTCTTGAAGTGCTGGAATTTCATGCATGTACCACCATGGCCAATCTTCATATAAGTATAAACATATAGGGCAAACCATATAAACAACTCTAGATCTTTGAATTTAGTCCTGAGTATTTTGTTCTTTTTTGTGCTATTATAAATTGAAATATTCTCTTTATTTCATTTTTAAATTTCCACTAATAGTTTTTACAAAGGGTTTTGGTTATTGATCTTTTTATCCTAAAACTTGGCTGTGGTGGTTTGAATAAGAATGGCCCTCATAGGCTCACATATTGGAATGCTTGGTCACCAGTGAATAGCACTGTTTGAGAAGAATTAGGAGATGTGGCCTTGTTGGAGAAAGTGTGTCACAAGGGGTGGGCTTTGAGGTTTTAAAAACCTATGCCAGGCCCAGTGTCTCTTTCTTAAGGATCAGACTTTAGCCCTCAGTTACTACTCTAGTGCCTGCCAGAATGCTATCGTGTTTCTTCCCACCGTGATGATAATATACTAACCTCTGAAACTGAGCAAGCCCCCATTTAAATGCTTTTGGTCATGGTATCTCTCAACAGCAATAGAACAGTGACTGGTAGTTTGAATGTAATTGCACCTATCAGCTCATAGACAGTGGCACTAATCGGAGGTGTGGCCTTGTTGGAGGAAGTGTGTCACTGTGGGAATGGGCTTTGAGGTCTCATATATGCTCAAGCCATACTCAGTGTTTTAGACCACTCACTGCCTGTTGCCTGCGGGATCAAGATGTAGCTCCTTCTCCACTCTCAGCTCCTTCTTCAACACCATGTCTGCCTGCATGCCACCATGTCCCTCCATGAGAATAAGGGACTAAACCCCGGAACTGGAAGCCAGCCCCAAATAAATGTTTCCCTTTATAAGAGTTGCTGTGGTCATGGTGTCTCTTACAGCAATAGAAACCCTAACTAAGACTGACTAAATTCATTCCAATAGTTTTTGTTTTGTTTTATTTTGTGGAATTCTTGGATTTTCTCTATGGAAGATTAAGTCTCCTACAAATAGAGATAATGTACTTGTTTCTTTCCATCCAGATGCTTTTTATTTACTTCTCTTACCTAGTTGCTCTAGCCTAGACTCTCAAGCACAGTGTTGAATGATGGAAAGAGTCTTGACTTGTGAGTTTGTCTTTAATTGGGCAGAGCTTTTGGTATTCACTGTTGCGTATGAGATCAGCTGTGAGCTTTTTCAGGCTAGCCTATGTCTTTGGGAGGAAATTTCCCTCTGTTCCAAATTTGCTGAGTGTTTTTATCCTCAATACTGCAAATGCTTTTCTTCATCTCTAAGGTGATTGAGGAGTTTTCCTCTTTCTTATGATGCTGCGGCATTTCCAGTCACTGGTATTAGAATCAGCATTGGATCCCTGAGATAAGTAGCAGACACAGTGCAATCCTTTTTTAATCTTGCTTAGTTCAACTTGCTAGTGTTTTGCTGAGAATGCTGGTGTCTGTAGTCACAAGGGTTCTGTTTTGTTGAGGTGTCTGGTTTTGTGTCAGTAATAGTGGTGTGGTATTATTATGAGGAGGGAACTATCTTCTTCTCTTGTGTCTTCTGATCAAGTTGGTGAAGGATTCTCCCTCATTTGTGTGTCATCATTTGATAGAATTCCTAGTAAAACCATCTTTGGCTTTGTGTGTATGGTGCGGGATCCTTTTTTGACCAGTGGAGTTATGTCATAATGTTGCATATCTGGTTTTAACAGTTTGAATATGATTTTCTTGGTCAGTCTAGCTAAAGCTTACTAAGCTTTGTTAATTTTGTGGATATTTTCAAATATTACTTGGGCTGTTTCCATCTTTTGCTTGGGAACCTCTGAAGGGTTGTTGCTAAGCCTCCTTCGTGGGTGTGTGATATGAAAACCATGTCCATTTTATTATTAAGGTCTCATTTATTCCCCACACCTTGATCTTCTCACAAGAGTAAATTGATATTTCCCAGAGATCACATGTGTGGTTATAACAGGTGACAGCCAAGTATCAGAGTGTACAAAAAGGTAAAACAGTGCCAGTCTTTTGTTATATTTTAGAAAGTATAGCTGTTTTTTTAAATGTGTTTTATATAGTACATGTCTTACTTTTATTTATTTAAAAAACTGTGGTGGTTGGTGTGTGTCTGTGTGTAATGGAGTAGATAGGCCATGGTGCACATGTGGTGGTCAGAGGTCAACTTGGAAGAATAATTTTTCTCCTTTCTTTACGTGGGTTTCAGGGCCTCAAACTAAGGTTGTCTGTCGGGCTTGCATGGCAAGCCTCTGGACCCATCGAGCCACAGCTCCTCTTATTTTTTTTTTAATGAATCATTAAATGTTCTTACAATTTTCTGTTTAGGTTTCTAATTTATACCAAAGACATAATCTGTAGGAGCAACTCTTAGGTGCTTAGTAATTCCAGAGCCTTTCTAGTAGAAAATTGAAAATGGTCACATATCGCCTCATCAAATCTCTACAACATCCCTGGGTCTTAAATAGTCTTATTTGCAGCCAAGCAAACTAGAAGCAGTAAATAATTCATTCAGAGTTGTAGAGGGCAGCTGGAGCCAGGACTCGGGAGTTCAGATCCCAGCACCCTCAGACAGCCCACAACTGCTTTTGACGCTAGCTCCTGGGATCCGATGCCATCTTCTGACCTCCACAAGCACACCCACCCACCCACCCACCCACACACAATATTTATGTATTATTACTTAATAAGAATAAAATAGTAAGAAAAAATAAGAAGAATTAAAATGAATCTTTAAAAATTCATTTAGTGGTAGAAGCCAGAATTTAAAATCAAATTCCTCGATATTCTAAAGTTAATGCTTTTTTTATAGTGAATGCCTGATTATTCAAACTTTCTTCTTTTTCAAGACTTTTTGATACTTTCTTTTCTTACTTATAGTGAGTCTCTAGCCAATCCTGTCTCCTCAGTGTTGTGACACCGTAGGTGTGTGTGGTCTTTCTCAAGACTGTGATTCTTTGGTATCGTCAACAGAGAGATGCTTCATGGCGATGCTGAGAAAAAGAACCAGGGATGAAAAGATCAACGTCAGGAAGTCTGCACTCCAGGTGGGTCCTTCCTCCTTACACACAGCTCAGCAATGCCGCACTCTTTGTTCATTGTTTAATTTGCCTTTGGTTCTGCCATTTATAACTACAGAAGATCTAGAAGACTGCTGATTTTTAAACTTTCAAGTTTACTTGGTGCCTTTTGGAGACACAACTGTTGTGGAGTGTAGTGGTTTGTGCCTGTAATCCTTGCTTTCAGGAGGCAGAGGCAGGTATCAGAATGTAAGCGAGTTTAAGTTTGAGGCCAGCCTGTTCCACATAGTGAGTTCCAACTCAGCCAGGGCTACACACCACTATAAAAAACAACTTTTTATATGTATTTGTTGAACTAGGAGACCATAGATGAATTTCAGTAAATTTGTGAAATTGGTTGTAATGTTCAGTTTTTTTCTAGAGAGAATCCTTTCTTCCTTTTTTTTTTTTTGGTTTTGGTTTTTTGTTTGTTGTTGTTGTTGTTGTTGTTGTTGTTTTGTTTTGTTTTGTTTTTTTCAGAACAGGGTTTCTCTCTGTAGCTCTGGCTGTCCTGGAACGGGTTCTGTAGAACAGGCTGACCTCAAACTCAGAAATCCCTCTGCCTCTGCCTCCCAAGTGCTGGGATTAAAGGCGTGCAGCATCACTACCCAAGAGAGCCCTTTCAAAAGAAAATATCATAGGGAAATAAGGTTGATCTGTGACAAGGTTGAAGTATTTCTTTGTCTGTGTTGGTGCCCTTAGTCACCACTTCCTGTTGTACCTTCCAGGTGTTAGTGAGTATTTTGAAACACTGTGACATCTTGAGCATGGAGGAGGACCTGTTGATCCTGCGGGACCATTGTCGAGACCCTGCCGTATCTGTGCGGAAGCAGGCCTTACAGTCCCTAACAGAACTTGTCACGGTAAGGAGGAGCATGCTGTGTAGAGATTGCTTAGTGCTTTGTATCAAAAGCAGCTCTGAGCTGGCTCTGATGGTTCACACTTCAAATTAACATTCATAAAGCTGAGGCAGGAGCATTACTGTGAGGCTGAGGCCCTTTGTCTACAGTATACCCTGCCTTAAAGATAGATAGATAAATAGATAGATAGATAGATACATACATACATACATACATACATACATACATACATACATACATACATACTTACTTACTTACATAAATTCTGGAGTTGGAGGATTAGGGATAGACCATGTGCTTTATATGTATAAAGTGCTTGAGTTTAGTCCCCAATTCCAAACAGGGGCAGGAGTAATGCTACATAATAATTACCTGTTGTGGGGCTGAAGATATGGCTCAGAAGTTAAAAGACCTGGCTATTCTTCCAGAGGACCCTGGTTCAACTCCCAGCATCCACATGGCAGCTCACAACTGTCTGTAGCTCCAGTTTCAGATGATCAGACATCTTCACACAGATATACATGCAAGCAAAACATGAATTCACATGAAATTAAAAATAAACAATAAAAAAATTACCTGTTGTTAAATGTTAAGTAAACCATTTAGAGAACTGAACACCAACCACAGGGAATAACAAGTGTCTTTGGCAGATGACTTTTAATTCAGCTAGGAACTAACGCTAAGCAATCCTGTGCCGCTTCTTAATTTTATCTTAAATCTCAGAAAAATAAATTAAAATTTTAAAAATTGATTTTAATTTTTATTTATGTGTATGTGTTCTCATGTCGGTGTTTGTGATTATATAAATGTGCGTGCATGTGCCCACAGTGGTGAGAGGCCCACAGCTGATTGTGAGCCACCAGATGTGGGTACTGGGAATTGAACCCTGGACCTCTGGAAGAGCAGCAAGTGCTCTTAACCACGGAGCCATCTCTGTTACTTTTTGCTGTTGTGACAAAACACCATAACCAAAAGCAACATAAGGAAGAGATTTGGTTTTGCCTATGGTCCCAGAGGGTAAAAGTTCTCTATGGCAGGGAGGCGTGGAAGGAAGTAGCAGGTATTGTGATGATCAGGACGCTGCGAGATCACCTCTTAATAAAGCAAAGAGCAAACAGGAAGTGGGGCAAGACTAAATTCTGACAGCCCCCCTGCCCAGTGACATACTTTCTCCAGCAAGGCTATACCTCCCCAGTGGAACCTCTCCTGACAGCACCAGCAACTGGACACAGAGTGTTCAGATGCCTGAGCCCAAGGGACTTGCTCATTCAAATCACCACACCATCTCTTGAGCCCCAGAAACAGGAACTTTAAAATCAAATTCACTAAATTCAAGACCTAGATTAATTTTTGTCAATTAATATATGTAGCTAGGTGGTGGTGGTAGTGCACGCCTTTAATCCTAGCACTCCGGAGGCAGAGGCAGATGGGCTAATCTGAGTTCCAGGACACCCAGGGCTACACAGAGAAACCCTGTCTCAAAAAATTTAAAAAAAAAAAAAAAATATGTAGGTATTACCAGAAGAGCATATTCATTAATATGATAATTTATTTCTCTCAACCAATTGACTATTGAAGAATTTTTAAAGGGTTATTATTTTTTATCAGGGAAGATATTAAAGAATGCATACCTTTAAGATTTGTTTTTATTAAGTGTGTGCATGCATGTGAGTATGTGCATGTAGTGCCCATGGAGAACAGAGACATGAGAGCCTCTGGAGCTGGAGGAACATTGGGGTGCTGAGCTACCTAACTTGGTGCTGGGAATCCAACTTGGTCCTCTAGAGGAGCAGTAAGTGCAGTGAACTACTGAGCCATCTCTCTAGGCCCGAACTGCGGATTTTGGCTTTTTCTGTCAGCACATTTTCCTTGGAGTAAATATCATTTGTTGTTGTTCTTGAATAACCAGAATAATACTAATCACGAATAATAAGATAATGGCTTTAATTTATAAGTTTACATTTTAATATGAATTGATTCATCATAAGCTAGAGGTTATAGCTTTTTAGGATCTCTGAATGTTGTTGTTGTTGTTTGGTTGGTTGGTTTGCTTTATGTTTTATTTGCAATTAAGTGCAATTATTTGTTTGCTTGGGCATAGTGCCAAGTATTATACCCAGAGCTTTGAACATACAATGAATACCTTCTAATATTAAACTGTAGCCCTACCCCTGTAGGTGTGATCATATTTAGCGTATCTGTTGAAATGTTGATTGCACCTTTATTGGCTTGTCCCTAGATTTGTAATAGTGTTAGATCTTCTGCTATGTTTTCAACCTTAGGCCCAACCTACATGTGTCCCAGTCCAGAAAGCCTGGTTGATGGGAGTCATCCCAGTGGTGATGGACTGTGAAAGCACGGTGCAAGAAAAGGCCCTGGAGTGCCTGGACCAGCTCCTGCTGCAGAACCTTAAGCATCACAGGAAGTTTCACAGTGAGGACAGAAGCCAGGTGCTTGCTTGGGCGCTACTTGCTCTCCTTACTACAGAAAGCCAGGATCTGAGGTATGTCAACTGTATCACTTCAATTTCTTATTGACAGCCATGTTCTGTTTTCATTGGGTTGTGTTTTAAAGATTTATTTTTTTATTTTATGTGTATGAATGGTGTGTGTGTGTGTGTGTGTGTGTGTGTGTGTGTGTGTGTTTAAGAGAGAGAGAGAGAACCCGAGGAGGCCAGAAGGTGGCAGTAGACCCCCTGGAACCAGAAACTAGAGTTATGTATGCTTTGTGAGCCACCTTGTGGGTCCTGGGCACCAAATGTAGGTCCTCTGTGAGAGCAGCCAGCCAGTGCTGTTAACCACCTGAGCCGTCCTTCTGGTCCTCATATGGTGTTTTAATAATAGTTTTCTATTGATATCTAAAGATAAGTCATCCAGATTCTGAGTCTATGTGAAGACCCTTTTTTCTTGATTCTCTTCACATCTCTTAGCATGATTGTGGTGAGTGCTTTTGTGGTACCTTTGATCCATTGGCTTCCTTCTGACTCCTCCAGCTTTAGACTGGTGCTGTGTGTAGTCGTACTGAATATAGTATGGCACTATAGCATGGACATCCCCACTACTTGCTGTTAGGAGGACTACATCTTCATGTTTTGGTTTCTGGTTTTTCAAGACGAACATGTCTCTGTGTAGCCCCAAGTGTTCTGGAACTCCCTCTATAGACCAGGCTGTCCTCAGACTCAGAGCTCCACCTACCTCCTCCTCTTAAGTACTGGGACTAACGTGTGTGTCAGCACACCCAGCCTACATATTCATTCATCAAAGCTAAACCATATACATTTTATTGAGCTGGGTTAAATAGCTCTTCATTTTTGTTTCTATTTGATAACATTGAGAGTGGTAGAGATGGAGGATGGTGGACATTGAGGATGGTGGAATTTGAGGGTGGTGAACATTGAGGGTGGTGAACATGAGGCTGAGGAGTTAGGATCTGTGATGGTACCTTGACTTCAGTGATCTTATGATTAGTTTGTATTTAAATTATAGTGGCTGCTTTTTTCTTTTCCTTACATCTCCTTGTCATACAAGAAACACAGACTTTTCCATGTAGTTATGGAGGGATTATACAATAGAAAGTGATCGATTGCCATAAACTTCTGCCCTGTGGTCTTTGCAGAGAACTTCTTCCTGGGCTTGAGTTTCCTCATTTTTGAGCACAGATAATGGGTTGCTTGGAGTTTTCATCCCTTTGGTGTTAGAACTTTACCACTAAAAATCCATTCATCTAGTCAGTGTTTTCTCAGTACTACAGAAGATGCAGTGTGCAAGGTACTACCTTGAAGCAGAGAATGACCTTAGTAGATACTAAGCCTAGAGCCCTAACCTCAGACTTCTGAGCTTTCAGGATTGTGAAAAGTAGATTCTGTTCTTCATCAATTACACATTCCCAGGTGTTGCTATAGCAACTCAGTGGCCAGACTAAGATGACACCATAAAAAACATTCAAAGGACAGATTGAAAACTGTAACCCACATGAGGGATGGTCACTTGTCTTTACTAATGACTCTTACCTAAGAGAGGATTCCTAACAGAAAATAGATGAGGTGAAAAAGCAGTTCACAAAAGTTGAAGTAGAGATGAGCAGTAGACAGAAATATTGAATCTGATATTAAACTTCTCTAACAGTCAACAGAGTTAAAAATAACACAAGTTTCAGTTTGTTAAAATGTGAGACTTGACAGCCTATACTGTAACCAAGTGTCACTGGGAATTTGAGAAAATGACAATTTTGCATGCTTGAGGAGAGCACAGATTGTCCAAACCTGCTTAGAAGATAACCCAGCAATGTATATTTCAAGCATAAGGAACACTTGTTGTTTTTTATCCCAAGGCTGGGCCCTCTCTCCCGCTCTGGCATCCCAGCCCACCCAGGCCGAGTCTCTTGGTCTGGTCTTCTTGCAGTCCACCTATTGACCTTTCTACATGCATGACCTTCAGGAAGTATCAGAAAATGTCCTCTTACTGGGCTACTCGACCAGTGCTTCATCTTTGTCTCTTAGCTGTTCCACCAGGTGCATTCTGGGTCTTGACAATCCCTCTCTGCTCCCTACACAATCTGCCCTGCATGCAGGTACCTCTGGGGACAGCGGATTCTCTCTGTGACATGTTCTTTTAGCCCACTCTGCTTTGTTTGATCTTACTTGTCCTTAGATTTTTCTTTACTTATCTCTGGCAGTCTTCCTTGGCTCCCCCGGTGTATTAGGGTTCTCTAGAGTAAATGAACTTACAGAATACAAATATTTATCATATATGTAGGTACACATATACAGGGCATTTATTAAAATAACTTACAGGCTGTGTGGTCCAGCTGGTCCAACAAGGGCTGTCTACCAACAGAAGGTCTAAGAATCTAGTAGTTTTTCCATCCACAAGGCTGGATTGTCTTTGTTAGGGTTACTGTTGCTGTGATAAAATACCATGACCAAAAAAGTAACTTGGGGAGAAGAGGGTTTATGTCATCATCAAAAGCAATGAGGGCAGGAACTCAGGCAGGGCAGGATCCTGGAGGCAGAAGCTGATGCAGAAGCCATGGAAGGGTACTGCTTACTGGCTGGCTCTTCGTGGCTTACTCACTCAGCCTGCTCGCTCGCTCTCTCTCTCTCTCTCTCTCTCTCTCTCTCTCTCTCTCTCCCTCTCCCTCTCCCTCTCTCTCTCTCTCTCTCTCTCTCTCTCTCTCTCCCTCTCCCTCTATCTGTGTCTGTGTGTGTGTGTGTGTGTCCATGTGTGTCTGTCCTTCCATCCTACACATGCAAAAGTTTTTTAGAGGTGATCACTAATTTTAAAGAATTTAAAGGGATCTCTACATAGAGTGTAGCTCAGTGGCAGGAGTACTTCCTTGGTATGTACAAGGCCTAGCGCACTAAAAATACATAGACATTAATAAGTGAGTGAGTAAATTTAAGGAAGTCTCACATTGAAAAAGATATGATCTGGAAATGAGTTTGAAAAGCAAAAGATGCTAATAGAGGACCTGGGGAGATGGCTTGCTGAGTGGTGTCCCTGGTCCACAGTATGAGGATATGAGTTTGAATCCCCAGCACCCACAGCAGCAGACAACTGTTAATGTGGTGCTGGGGATGGAGGGAGGAAATATG
The DNA here is from genome assembly GCF_903995425.1 of Onychomys torridus. Classification (NCBI taxonomy): domain Eukaryota; kingdom Metazoa; phylum Chordata; class Mammalia; order Rodentia; family Cricetidae; genus Onychomys; species Onychomys torridus. The sequence continues at coordinate 21,718,271 of NC_050449.1, forward strand.
GCTGGAGCTCGTTGGCTGGTAAGCCCGGCTGCTCAGTGAACTGCAGATTCAGTGCAGAAAAGGTGGATGGAGCAAGGGAGACGGCTCAGTGGTAAAGTACTTGCTAGATAAGCATGAGGACGAGAGTCATTCTGGCATTGAATTTAGATCCACAGCACACACGTGAAAGGCCAGGCATGGTAATCCTAACCCTAAGGGAGGCAGAGACAGGAGAATTCCAGCTTGCTGGCCACATAGTATAGCCAAATTGGTGAACTTCAGCTTTAGTAAGTGACCCTGTTTTAATAAATGAAATGGAAGAAGTCTCCTGGCATAGACCTGTGGCCTGCACACACACACACCCACAGGTGCACACACAAACATGTATTCTCAACATGTGAATAAAAACAGAACAAAGGAGGGAGCGAGGGGGGAGGAAAGGGGAATCCATGGCTGATATGTAAAATTAAATTATAAAATACAGTTTAAAAACAAACAAACAAAAGAACAAATCAGATGAGGGGTGTTGGAGGAAGTCACCTCTGACGTCCACACGCGTGTATGTACTTGCTTGTGTGTGCTCTATGCATACCCACCCACAGACATGCACACCCACACTGATACAAACGCACCCCCAAATAGCACTATTAAGAACAGTAGGGCTGATAAAATAAAGAACTCTATAAACAGTAATGTACAAGATTTACGTTAAGATCTTTAATCAACAGAGAGCAGGTGCTTTATAGGATAGCTGACCTTTGAATTGACTTTTTATTTAAGATTTATTTTATTTTTTAAATTGTATGTGTGTCTGTATAACTTTCTGGGGTATGTGCACTTGAGTGTGGGTGCTTACAGAAGCCAGAAGGCCTCAGATCCCCCAAGCTGGAGTTACAGTTGGTAGCAACACAGCCTGGCTGCTGGGAACCAAACTCTGATCCTCTGCAAGAGCCATGTGGATTTTTCACCACTGGGCCATTTCTTCATCTCCCTGAACTGATTCTTGAAAGCTAGTAAGAAGCAAAAGACAACCAGGAGAGGAAACAGCCCTGAATGCATGAGGTTGTGTGTATTGCACTAGCACCTCACTGCATTGATGGCTGCTGTGACTGTGGGGACCTGGGACCCAAATTAAATGGGAGCATTGTGATACAACATGCTAAGAAGCTTGACCTTACGTTGAAAGCAGAATAGCAAGGAGGAAGTTGCTGGTGAGCTTATGTGGAGGGAGAAGACAGGAGTTGACCCATTAGGACCTACAGAGAATGAATTTGTGTTTGGAGACCAAGGGGACCAAACTGGAGATTGAGAACACAGGCCTGTGTAACACGGACAGAATAAGGTGGGGCCAGTGGAGCTGGAGAAAGGAGGTGTCTCAGAGCTGCTTAACAAGTGTTGGAGGTGGAGGGTAGAAGGACCCGGAAGAGGAAGTCGAGTGTGTTCAGTTAGCAAATGTTTTAAGTACTTCATTTTCAATGCCCTGCTCTCAGTGCTCGAGAGTTGCAGGACTTGACACCTCACTCTATTTAGATTGCTCTTAATCTGGTGGAAATTTCACAGAGCAAAGTCAGTTTTGGTAGGAAGTGTGTTACAAGTGCACAAAAGAAGATATAACCACATTTTCTTCTCTTCCTGCTTCCCTCCCTCCATCCTTTCTCTTGGCAGGAGTTCGAATCCAGTGTCTTGCACGTACCGTCCCTCCAGCCCCGGGAGCTATGTTTTTATCTTCTTTCAAATACATAATGTGACATTGTCTCATGAATCATCTCATTCCATGCTATGGAAAGAAAATAAAAGTGATTTTAAAACAACAGTGAAGGGCACTGGGTAGGGAGTACATCAGTTGGTAATGTGCTTGCCCCACAAGTTTGGAGACCTGCATTTTGGATCCCCAGGACCCTTTCCCCATTTAAGAAAAAAAAAAAAAAAGATGAGCGTGGTGGCACAAGACCACAATGCCAGCACTGGGAAGGCAGTCGGGAGGGTCCTTGAGGTTTGCTGGCTAGCTTGTGTAGTTGAACAGTGAGTGCCAGGTTCAGTAAGAGACCCTGACTGGAGGGCAGTCAGCCAACCTCCAGAACATGGGCGTGCCACGTGCCACATAAAAACAGTAACATGGATACTTTGGAAGCATTTTAAATTTTGTTTGCATATTACTAAGGTGTAGCAAGTTTCAGCTCATTTGCTATGCCATATTTAAATGCTATGATGTCCTTTCTCTCAGTAGTATCTCATTAAATGAAGGACAGCCTATTTATTCTTCTGTTACTTTGTTCCTAGCAACATGGGCAGAGCTGTTATAGTAAGCTGTATGTGTGGAAATTTGGAGGGCGATTTTGCAGTTTTCTTCTTCTTTATTGTAAATAGTATTTTGTGAGGGGGCGTAATAAGGACAACTTATTCTGAAGGGAAAATTAAGAAGATACCTTGTTTGGTATCAGATATGCAAAGAGCTGGACTCACTGAGTGGATGTTTTATGTGCCAGAGAAATCCTGGATCTGCAGAAGTTGATACCCTTTCAGTGAGAGGTTGGTCAGAACACTTTGGTATTTTTATGCTTACATTTCTCCTTTTCCTTCTTTTTTTTCTCCCAGCCGCTATTTAAATAAGGCTTTTCGTATCTGGTCCAAGAAAGATAAATTCTCATCCACCTTTATAAACAGTGTGATATCCCACACTGACACGGAACATTCTGCACCAGCATGGATGCTGCTCTCTAAGATCACTTGCTCATCACCCAAGCTGGACTACACCAAAATAATGGAGTCATGGGAGAAGCTCAGCAGGTTTGCATGCTTGTAAAGTACCCACTAGCAGACACCAGTTGGCTGGAAGCAAAGCCCATGTCTTCAGGAAATGGTCTACTTCAGAGCTGTTGCTTTAAACCTTTACTTAAGCTATTGCTTAAAACAAAGCTTGAAAAATAAGAATCACAGCTGAGCAGTTTACCTTTGTCCAAGCTCATTAAGACCTTAATGTTTCCAGACCTCAGTTAAACCATGTTAACTACTCCACTTTTAATATTAATAATCCAGAAGCAATGGTGGTGGTTGTGGTTGTTCTCTTAGCAGCATGCTGTTTAATTCTGCCCTTTCTCCTTTTCCCTAGTGAACAGTCTCCCAATTCAAACACCTTAGGCTATATGCTGTGTGTCATTGGACATATTGCAAAGCACCTTTCCAGGAGCACCCGGGACAAAATAACTGGTGAGTCTGAGACGGTCTTGAGGCCTTGACATTTACAGCAGCCTTTTTCCCCTCCATGGTTCTGGGTTTTTTGTTTGTTTGTTTATTTTTTGGGGGGGTTTCGAGACAGGGTTTCTCTGTGTAGCTTTTACGCCTTTCCTGGGACTCACTTGGTAGACCAGGCTGGCCTCAAACTCACAGAGATCAGCCTGGCTCTGCCTCCCAAGCACTGGGATTAAAGGTGTGCGCCACTACCACCTGGCTGTTCTGGGTATTTTTAAGTGGTTAAATTTCAGGTTTTCCATTTTCCTTAGGTGTTGTCAAAGGCAAGCTGAATGGATTTCGGTGGTCTCTAGAGTTGATCAGTTCGTCTGTTGATACTTTGCAGGCGCTTTGCAGAGCGTCTGCAAAGACACTGCAGGAAGAGCAGGTACGGCCGCACACCCTTCCTACGTTTCCAACGTCTACTCGAACATGCTACTCCCCAGTAGCTTTTGCTGTGCGTCAGCACCTGTGCGTCCCATTGCTGGCTTTCCTCAAGAGCTGGCTGCTGAAGACATGGCTCCCTTAGATCCATCCCTGCTTTGGCTCCACGTACAAGTGTCTTTTAGTAATGGGTGCCTCCTGATTGATATTTATTTTTCTGCTGACAGTTCTGCAAAATTATCGTTTAGTGAATGATAGCCTGAACATTCCAGAGGCATTTAAGACATTGTCTTTTACCTAATTGTAGAGTTCCAGGCATAGCAGATGGTGTTTGATCTTTTGCTCTATCATATTCCTGGGAATGCCTGTGCCATTAGTCATTCACTCAAGTGTTTCCTGCTGGTATTGTGTCTCCAAAGTTGCCTAGCCAACTGGTAATTTCTTGTAAATATTTTATCAATTCTAATAATTTTTATATGAATAAATAGTCACAAATCCAAATGAATGCTTTATATATGACAGTTACTTTACCCACTACTGGAAAATTCTCCTATCAGTAATTTTTTTAAGTCTTCCACCAGGTGGGTCCAGGGATAGAACTGGGGTTCTCAGGCTTGGCAGCAGGGCGCTTTGCCCGCTGAGCCTTCTCACCACTGAGTCATCTCATCAGCCATATCAGTCGTTCTTCTGTATTCCTTTTTCTTTCTCTCTCTCTTTCTTTCTTTCTTTCTTCCTTTCTTTCTTTTTTTTTTAGAGGAGTCTTTTTTTTTAATTTATTTTTATTTTATATACATTGTTGTTTTGCCTGCATGTATGTCGTCTGTATGAGGGTGTTGGATCCCCCAGAACAGGAGCCACAGACAGTTGTGAGCCACCATGTGGGTGCCAGAATTGAACCCAGGTCCTTGGAAGAGCAGCCAGTATCCACAACCTCTGAACCGTCTCTCCAGCTCCCCATATCAGTATTCCTAATAAATCATTTTATTACTGTCATCTGCTTTTATCATGAGAGATGTTCTCTTTTAGTTTTTAATGTTTCATTGACCTGTACGTGTGTCTTTGTGAGTGTGTATGATGTGTGTGAGGGTACCCATGGAGGCCATCAGATTTCTTGGAGCACAGTTGAACAGTTATTAAACAAGAAAAAAATAAAGCTGGTGCTGTGTTGTTTGGCATACGATCTTAGGGAAATTGGGGGCAGACTTTAAGGATCAGTGGCACACACCCTACTCATGGCAGAACTGGGGTTAGAAGGTAGGTCTCGGTCCCTTCCTGGCACACTAGAAAATTTGTCTCTGCTGTGGGCCCTTCTTACGAATGCCTGTGGCCATCAGGCTGTTCCGTCAGATTGTTATCCGAGCCTGGGAGAATAGAAAAACATGTCTTCGGATTTAGAAACAAAGAGCTAAGGAAAACTTGACTGTGGTGGCGTCGGCACCGCCAGGCCGTTGTGCACCACAGGGAAGGGAAGAGCAGCACTTACAGCTCCGAAGGTTTTATTAGTTCACCACTGAGCGGCTCACTGATCTGGTGGGTCAGGGCTGCGGGACAAGGACTCGGGAGCCTTGTTTCTCCCGACAGCCCGGAACAGGGGCAGAAGCAGGGTTTGTAAACACAAAAATCACAAGTGTTGCCAAGTTACAGTTAAAATTTTCACCAACCAGGGATCAAAGATCAGGGGCTTTGCTTGTGGGTCCCGTCATTGTCAGCTGACACAAAATGGGAGCTTTTCAGTCCAACCAATCAGATTCATTTGTTCTTTCTATTAGGAATAGCCGTAATCTTTTAAAGAACTAAGGGGCATAACAGACTATTTCTATTGTTTAAGGAGGAGGTTGGCCAGCCATTGGAAAGTTCACAGATCTGCTAGGGCTTGGGAACTTGAACTGTGTTTCACCCTGGTAAAATGGAGTCCGAAGTTAAAATGGCAGTACTCAGGCCCTTCAGTAGGAAAGTGGCCACATTTTTTTCTGCCAAAACCCCCCTTTGTAGTCAATGGTAGAATAAGACCTTGAGATTTTTTCTGGCATCCTAGGGTGTCTAAGTCCTTGTAAACACACTTCTCTCTGGTTTTCCTCTGTAAATAAGCCTTCTGTATTTTATTGAGAACAAGAAGTGATCAGTACACCACTCAGCTGTAGTACACACTTAGACTTAGGTCTTGGACAGTTTTGGTGTCTGTTAAACTCGGTAAGAGTGAGTTTTCTGTGGATGTCATTAAACTCTGGATGAAAGCTCGAACTACATTAGTGGGGGAAGAAAGTGTCTAGAGTAAGAGGGACGATGGTCCTGCTCTTTGTCCTAGCTAAACGTAAGGTCCGAGCTGTTCCTGTAACTCAGTTTCAGTGATACCGTTTTAGAAACGTTGACAGATGGACTTTATATGGAAGACAGTTAGATGAGGGGTGTAGCATGTAAGAAGCTATGTGAGACAGGCTGCCTTGCTAAATCCAGATATATGAAGACTTTGACAGAAAAGAATTGAATTTATTTGATGTGCCCAGATGCCCAGTCTATACAAGTGTTTGAAAATTAGAAGGGAGCGGATTTCAGCCAGCTAAAGCACACTTACGGAAGTGTGCCTGAAACAAAGGGGCTTGTCTTGGTTCCTGTCCCAAGTCACTGTCAGTGCTCAGAAGAAGCTGTACCGGAACTGGACAGTAGCTGTGGTGTAGCAAGGATCCCCAAATTGTTTGGCCTTGACAGCTTTCCCAGGCTCTTTGGTTCTGAGTAGTTACTTCAGAACACTGAGGTCTTTGTCTTAAGCTTTTATACGTCAGCCTTTATTTCTTTCTTAAGATCAAGGCCAGTTGATTTCAGGAGCTCTCTTGGCCAACAAGTGGCGGTTAGGTTGTATAATCTATTAAAAGTCATAGGTGTGGTTATTCTTTTAAGAGTAATTAACACATGCCGGGCACTGGTGGCACACACCTTTAATCCCAGCACTCGGGAGGCAGAGCCAGGCAAATCTCTATGAGTCTGAAGCCAGCCTGGGCTACAGAGCGAGATCCAGGACAGGCACCAAAACTACACGGAGAAACCCTGTTTGAAAAAACAAAATAATAATAATAATAATAATAATAATAATAATAATAATAATAATAAAAACGGTAGTTTGGTAGGCTGGGTCAGGTTGTGTTTCTTGTGGTAGTGATTTCCTGCAGTTTGGCACATGCTGATGTGACACCACATTGCTCTAGTGCCAAGTGCACAGGGTGACCCCTAAGCTGGTCTGTGAAAGCCCCTGACATACATGTGGCAGACCATGTCCCTGAAATAGAAGGATATGTCCTAATGTTCGCTTCTGTGGAGACACCGCCACACCTAGGTATTTTGGAATGGCCAGTGAAGCTCAGGAATTCTGGGTTTTGAGAATGCTCTTGGGCACAGAAATGTGGTTGTATGTTGTTAGTGGCAGTGACCCCCTGGAACTAGAATCAGTAAGAGACGCTAAACACTTGTACCTAAAGTATTATAGAAGAATAACAGCTTCTGTGTATGTGTGTGTGTGTGTGTGTGTGTGTGTGTGTGTGTGTGTGTGTGTGTCTGTCTGTCTGTCTGTATCTATATCTTGGTCTTTGTGCATGTGCACAGGGACCAGAAGAGGACGTCTGTCTTGTCTGTCTGTATCTATATCTTGGTCTATGTGCATGTGCACAGGGACCAGAAGAGGACCTTGGTGTCTTCTTCTATCATTGCATACCTATTCATTTTCAGGCAGGGTCTTCCCCCTGAACCTGAGGCTTACCCTCAGCTAGGCTGGAAGCCAGCAAGCCCCAACAATCCACTTTTTTCTGCCCCTTTGGAACAGGCATTCGTGGGAATGCCTGGCTTGTTATCTGCTGAAATCTGAAGTCAAGACCTCATGATTATGGACCCAGTACTCTTAACTGCTGAGCCATCTCTCCAGATCCCTGCTATTTTTTAAGACAGTGTCTAGCTATGTCGTCACATTGGCCTAGAGCTCTGTTTACCTCAACCAAACTGGAACTCAGGATCTTCCCACTTCCACCTCCCAAATGCTAGGATTACCATACCTAGCCCAACATCAGTCCTCATTTTATGTCTTGTAAAAGTAAAGTGTTAACCATAATAGTTAATTCTCTCCCTGTGTGGTAGAACTACCATTTTTCCTCTACTGTTGGAGAGGTACTGCTGTTAAAAGTGGCTTATAACTTGAGAACTAGATTTTCAATGTGCCTTTTGCTCTTCTGGAGCAAATGTGGAAAGAAGGATGATATTCACAATACTCTTTCAACGTTTGACTTAGCCACTTCCCTTGGCCAGGATGCTGAAAGTGTTGCTGTGGCGTGGGGCATGGGATGGGAAAGGTGAAAACAGTGTGTGGTGGCTGGGGTCTTCCTGCCTTCCGAGAGCCTGGAGGTTCTGGGAACTGGGCTTGGTGAGTCATCTGAGCCGTGTGAGACCCGCCAGAGCTAAGTTGTGACTTGTGCAGGAACTGCTGAAGCAAGTGTGTGGGGATGTGCTGTCCACCTGCGAGCACCACCTCTCTAACATCCTCCTGAAGGAAGATGGAGCAGGGAACATGAATGAAGACCTGGTGGTAAGCAGCTGCTTTTTCTCCGTCTTTCTACAGCAGGCTTTCTTCGAGGGTGGTTGTGTAATGGGAGTTTCTGTTGCTATTGACAGGAAAAAGGCTTTTAAAGCTTAGTTTTTTGCTTTTTTTTTATATTACGTGTGTACTTGTTTCTGTGTGCTAGGAGGAGGCAAGTATGTGAACATGAATGCAGATACTTGTGGAAACAAGAGGAGGCTATTAGATGCTATGGAGCTGGAGCTACAAGCATTCGTGAGCTGCTGATGTGGGTGCTAGGAACCAAACTCAGGCCCTCTGCAAGAGCAGCAAGTGCTCTTAATTGCTGACATCTCTTCAGCCCCCGTTTGGCCTTTTGACTTTTAAAATATAACATTATAACTTGTCTTCTGGGCTATTTAAACTTTGGACTGTAGCACTGGGGGAATAGAGCTGAGCTTTCGTAATGTGCAAAATAAAAGGGGAGATTTGACCTGCCAGGACACAGTTGCTCTTTGCTGAGCCAGATATCTTGATGGACACTTGAATCAGGACACATAGGCAGTTAGCACTGTTGACAATGGTCCTGATGCTGGCATCTGACGTCTGTTAGAGGAAATGAGCCATGGTTTTGATGCCCTTCAGGATGGATCGTCATTTAACCAAGCCTGGCCGGTTTCTCCACCTCTCTGTATTCAGTTCCTGCTCTGCCAGCTTTGCTCTTGCAGTTAGTGATTGTAGACCAGGGTTAGAGTTGTAAGGGAAGGCCACTCTGCCAGCAGCTCTGTGTGCACACATTCAGTGATAAGCATTAGCATTATGGGACTCTGGATGCTGTCAGCAGACTTCAGAGGGCTTGGATTTTATCAAGTATCAGTCACCACCCACACCAGTGTTACAAAAATAAGAAACAAAATCACAGCAACTAGCAAAAACACCATGTTTTATGTTTCTGATTTTTTAAAAACTCAAATGCATGTGCTGTTGGCTTTCTTACCACAAGGTTAAGGGTTTGTTTGTTTGGTTTGGTTTTTTTTTGAATCAAGATCTTGATATGTTGATTGGGCGGACCCTCCCAGCACACCCCTTCCCCAGTAGCTAAGATTATAGGCATGTATGTACAACTGTTTTAAGCTCTAAAATAACCTTTCACCTGACCTTTGACTTTTTAATAATGCTCATTCATCTTTGGGGTGAAGAAAAATAATATGATTTATTAAAACGGGATGTCACTAGAAAACATGAATAGTGGTAGCTGGCTCTGAGGAAGCTGGACCTTGTGTGTGTTCTGAGCAGGAGTTTTAGCAGTAAACTAACCTGGAGGACAAATTTGAATTGTTTTACAATATAGAATGAGTTTACATGCTTCTAAAAACAAATTTAGTTTGAAGTGCTGGGGATCAAACACAGGGCCTTGAGCACACTGGGCCAGCTTTCTACCATTGCGCTAGACCTCAGTCCTTTATGTGCTCTTTCAGTCTGGATTTCACTGCTAGGAAAATTCAGCAGCAGGTTTCACAAAGGTATCCATCAGGCTATTGTAAGAATAAATACCCATGCCAGGCATAGTGGCACCCGCCTTTAATCCCAGCACTCAGGAGACAGAGGCAGGCAGATCTCTGAGTTTGAGGCCAGCCTGGGCTACAGAGTGAGTTCCAGGACAGCCAGCATTGTTACACAGAGAAACCATCTTGAAAAACAAAAAAAGAAGAAAGAAAGAAGTACCCACTAACTGTAGAATACTCAGCAAAATTATCTTGAAACCCATAGCTTTCACATGGCACCCTTATATTCTTTAAACATTTGTCGTATATTAATATGAAGAGATGACACTTTCTATCACAACATGATTATTAATAGAAGCCCCAATTATTTACAGAAATGTCTGGATTTTGATGATAAAATGATATGATCATTCTAGTTTGGAATGAATTTTATTAAGTAGTAGCCAAATTTTTATTGCCATGTATATTTTCTGAAAAAGTAGTGATCTTTTTGTAATTTGTGAGACAAAGTAATGCTCTTTTGACATATTACTCAAGCTAGAGTTTATGGGTTTTTTGCCTTGCTTTTTACTGCAAATTCAATTCTCTTTGCAGGTGAAATGTATTTTTACCATAGGAGATATAGCCCAGTTATGTCCAGCTATAGTGGAGAAGCGAATCTTCCTTCTAATCCAATCGATTCTGGCTTCTTCTTCCCAAGTGGATCACCGTAAGGCCTTTGAAGTCATACTCTGCACCATTCCGTCCTAAGGCTCATTAACTGTCTCACTAATAATTCGTTTCCTCTTCCTTCCCCCAGTACCATCTTCTCAAGGGAGCACGGACGCCCTAGCCAATCAGCTGTCTTTCCAGATCAGAAGCTCTGCCATGCCTTCCGTGATTAGAGCGCACGCCATCATCACTTTAGGTAAGGTACCATGGGAGAAGTGTGACTGTAGTCTGTGTAGCTTTTGTCTCAAATAAACGTCACCACAGTAATGTGCTACGTGCTGTTGAGGCTGTGTCTGCTCTAGCTTGTATGACTTTCAGAGTTATTCTGATGTGAGGGACCAGCTCTGCCGATGGAACAGAGCCCTCACAGTGAGAGCCCGTGAGACTGTCACTGTGTGTGGCCATTACTTCTCTCACTGCCGTGCTGAAATACCAACAGAGGCAACTTCAAGGAAGGGGGTTTTATTGTAGTGCATGCTTCAGAGGGTCCCTCTGTCCGTTTCACAGAGTGGAAGCATGGTAGCACTGGCTGGTCATTGCAAAGCAGGAGACGGGAAAAGAGGTTCTCTGGCCAGAAGCCAGGCTGAGATAGGATTGTCAAAACCCCTCCACACCGACCCATGCCTCTAACCTCACAAAACAGTGTCATCAGCTGGGAACCAAGTATTCAATCACATGAGCCTAAGTGGGACATTTTATATGTAAACCGTTATACAGGAAGATTCTTTTGTAGGGTTATGGTAATTAATCACAAATACACCTGTTTCTGTTTTTATGGGAGTTTTGTTTTTGTTTGTTTGTTTGTTTGTTTTCAGTATTCACAGTGTAGCTTATGAAGTCTTATCAACAAGTATATTTCAGAGGCCGGGGAGATGGCTCAGTTGATAAAGTACTAAGAAGAAGCACAAGAGCCTGATTGTGATCCCTAGAAGCCACATTTTTTAAATGCCAGAGTCTGGAGAGATGGTTCAGTAATTAAGAGCACTGGTGCTTTTCCAGAGGACCCAGGTTCGATTCCCAGCACCCACCGCTCACAAGTGCCTGTGACTTCAGTTCTAGGAGATTGATGCCCTCTTTTGTCCTATGAAGGCACCAGGAACACAAGTGACATACGTGCAGGCAAAATACCCATGCACCTAAAATACATTAAAATAAAAAATAGTTAAGGAAGCCAAGTCCACTGATACATGCCTGTAACCCCAGTGCTGAGGATGCAGAGACTGTCAGACCCCTGGTGCTCTCTAGCCCACCAGCCTAGCCTGCTTGGCAAACCTCAGGCCTGTGAGAAGCCCCGTCTCGAAGGAGAACACTCAAGGCTGTCTTCTGGCCTCTACGACACGTGTGTATACACATGAGTCTGCACACACACAAAACAAGAATTGTATTCTAGATACTACACTGGGTTTTAGGGATGGAAAGTTTGAAGTTCTGTTTATAGAGTGAGATGGTTTATTTAATATTTCCCAGAACTGACAGATGAGTTGTGAGCACATTTCTCCACAAACTCAAATAGTTTATCATGAAAACACTGACCTCTGGCTATGATTGAAATATTCTGTCTTTAAAAGTGATTATGTATTTTATAGTAGAAATAGTTTGGAATGGTGGTTTTTGTTGCTGCTGTGGTTTGTTTTGGGGTTTGTTTTTTTTTTTCTTTTTGTTTATTTTGTGGTATTGGTTGTTTTAAAAATACCTAAGAATTACAAGTAAGAGCAAAACATTCCCCAGGCCACAAAGCAAACACACTACAGAATATAATTCAGCAGTCTCTTTCTAACTACGAATAAAAAATAAGTGACACAATATTCTTTCCTGCTATCTAGCTTGAATTTTTAATTCAATAAGTTTTTTAGAGCATGTATATAATCAAAACTAAAATGTGTTAGGTTTTACTCGTCATTTTGTGGGTAAGTAGGTAACCATAAAATTCAAAGAATGACTTTAAGTGCAAGACAATTTTATTATTGCAGAGGAAAAATCATGTGTCTCACGAAACTTGTGGAGTTTATTTTTTCGAATGCTATTTTTAAACTTTCTAATATTTGTGAGTTTGTTGTTGTTTGTGATTTGGGGCATGTTTACTCTGCATAACCCGAAGTGTGGAATCTTGACACCTTCCTCTTTTCTGCAATAGGTAAACTGTGCTTACAGCATGAAGACCTTGCAAAGAAAAGCATCCCAGCCCTTGTGCGAGAACTTGAAGTGTGTGAGGATGTGGCTGTCCGCAACAATGTCATCATTGTGATGTGTGATCTTTGTATCCGATACACTGTCATGGTGGACAATTACATTCCCAATATTTCCATTTGTCTGAAAGATTCAGACCCATTTATCCGGAAGCAGACACTGATCTTGCTTACCAACCTCTTACAGGTATGAGTAGGACTCAGACTGCCCTTTTCTGCTTACCATGCTGGTTTAAGGGAGCATTCAGTTAACAGTGGTGTGCTTATCTTTGTCGTAGAATCAAAGACAATTATTCTCATCTCTGTTTAGTGTTCACTGCATATTTGCACAGAAACCCTGTGAAGCAGGGCGATCGATTCTGTGTCTGTAGACCTGCAGAGGGAAGTACTTGGGGACAGGCAGCTCCAGTCCAAGTCCCACTGCTCCTCTTGTCCACATCCATGTGTTTCAGCCATCATGGCTCTTGCTTTAAAATGTAGATCGTATTTGGAATGCACTGTCTTACAGCCTTGCTGCAGGAGTCCAGTGAACGGTTTCGGTCTAAGACGTCTTGAGCTGCAGGGCTGTCTAGAGCATATGATACTTCCGTGTACATTCAGAGCTTGTAGTTGGCCTGTGATGAGAAAGAAATAGCTGATTGTATATCTTTTCTAAACACTCATAAGCTTATCTTCTCCTGCATTACGGATTATTATGAATCTGCCCATTAAAGCCATATTCTTTGTGTTATTTTCTTTATACCATAGATTTGGTAAGTTTTTGCCCAAATACTCCTCTACATCTCTTTGAACTGGCAAATGCTATGTGCTTTGAAGGAGGTCAGGAAGTAAACATATCAAACTACACTCGGGTCCCAGGTGGACCAGTGGCCAGCAGATGACTCTGCACCTTGGCACATCTCATGTTTCCATATTAAAGTCCATCCTGAAGTACGCTGTTTTCACCTCGTACAGGAAGAATATGTGAAGTGGAAGGGCGGTCTCTTCTTTCGCTTTGTCAGCACTCTGGTTGACCCACACCCGGACATTGCCAGGTAATCTTGCCTTCCCATGTCAGACAGCTCAACAGTTACCTAGCTCCTGGTGTGCACTGTCTTTCCTTTCGGGGTAGTCTACAGTTGTTTGGGATTTAGTCAGCTTCTAATTATTACCAGAAGATCTTAAAATACTGAATGATAGGACAGACGTTATATATATACATGTTTTAAAAGCAAAACAAACCAAAACTAAGCAGACTGCTAACTAAATAATCTCAGCTCTGACTCCATCATTTGCTAACACTGCCTGCTCTCACTAAGGAGTAGTAAAGAACACTCTGCCTTGTCATTTAAACTGTATCGTATGGGAAGCATTAACTAGTGATTCTTCTAGTGATTTCTAGAGACAAAAGGCAGTTAGTTTTGACAAATCCACTTTTCTGTTAATTTCAGAAATTGTAAGGAAGAGATTCTAAGAATAAAAGAGTAAATGGCACAGTGTAAAATGCAGTATGCAGATTGCAAAGGCTCCTTGGAAATGGTTGTTTCTTGAGAATTAGAAAGGGGAAATATCGCTGTGCCATTCCTTAATTCCTGTCCTTGCATTTTTTTAAAAAAAGATTTATTTTCAAGAGGTTTGGAAATGCTCTGATAGGATTTGCTACTCCAGATTATGTTGTATGAATAATTATTTTTAAAGCAAATCTTCATGTGGAAAACAAGATGCTGAATGCCTCAACAAAAGCCACTATAGCAGGCGAAAGGTCTTTACAGAGTCATTAACTATAAATAGCTTATAAGAATGGCTCTCTCTGCTTCTAAATTTAGTCACCAATAATTTGGTCTGCTTTCCATAGAAGAATTTCTGTTGAGTTCTTTGGGTTTAATTTTCAAAGAGGAGTATTTCACATAACAAAGTAGCAGAAGGTTAACCTTCTAATTAATATTGACTAGAGCCAGAAGCAAAAAAACTGGGGTCACCAGCTTCTTCTTTGTGTAGTTGGGGAAGGGCTGAGATGGATGTACCATTCCTACCTGATTTTAATGTGCCCCTTAAGGCCCCCTGTGGCCAGTGGTCGACGTAGTCACACTGGCTCTGGTGGAAGTGTTCAGAATGCCTTCAGGTGATGAACCTAGGATGCAGTGTTTTCTGTTTAAGCTGTACCTCCATCTTTTCTCTCGTTTTTATCAGCTCCTATATAAGCATGTTTAAAACAGACAATAGATGCCGGGCGGTGGTGGTACACGCCTTTAATCCCAGCACTTGGGAGGCAGAGGCAGGTGGATCTCTGTGAGTTTGAGGCCAGACTGATGTACAGAGCGAGATCCAGGATAGGCACCAAAACTACACATAAAAACCAAAAAAAGAAAGAAAGAAAAAATGAAGCTCTAGATAAGTTTGACCCACAGTATATACACATGTTAAAATATCACATGGTACCCCATAAATATGTATAATGTATGTGTATTGGTTAAAAATAATACATTTCAGATAGTTGAAAAGAATATATTTAAAGAAGAGCATTAAGTCAGCGCATAACGTTTACATAGACAGTGTAAATCCAGATCCTCGGGGCATGGGTCAGAAGGAAATTTGGTCAGATAAAGAGATGTTATATATACACTGTGGTGAGACAATCAGCACATTTAGCATTTGATATTCTTTCCTTAAATCTCTCACTAAAATGTTTTTATTACATCTTATTTACTTATCATGTGTGGAGGTCAATGTACTTATCATGTGTGGAAGTCAGACACCTTGTAGGAGTTAGTTCTCGCCTTTTATCATGTGGGTCCCCGTGACTGACCTCAGATCATCAGGCTTGGTGGCAGGCCCTTTTACCCACTGGCCATCTCACCAACCCTAAATCTCTGCATTCTGGGTTTATTTAAACCATGGTCCAAATGTGGACAGGAGTTTCTTCTTTCAGAAAAGCTGATATCTACATAGCTAAGCCAGTGTCAGGCCAATTTGTTTATATTAAGTGGATTAGTTTCTCCATATGTTTCTGCCAAGTCAGAATTTACAGAGACTGAGAGACAGAGCCTATTGAATGTAATTTTGGTCCAGTTGGATTTCCTGAAGAGTCTGGCATGAGGAAATTAAGGAAGAAAAATGGGGGATGGACACTGAACCCAGGGCCTTATACATGTTATGTAAGTGTTCTACCACTGTGCTATATACCCCAGCACATCTTTAACAGGATTCACCTAAAACTTTATTTTGAGGCTACAAAATTATATGGCATATTTTCTCCTCTGACCACTAGGTGGTGGTCTTGTCCCATAGTCACAGGGTGATAGCCAAGTAATAAGCAGTCTGTTTAATAAACAGTTGCTGCAAAAATAAATCCAAACGAAGTGCCACTGAGAAAGAAAAGGTAGGAAAGCAAAAGTGACTTGGTTTGGGAGAAAATGAAACTCCACTCTGTAGAGAGCTCAGTGAAGCTGCAGAACAAATGGGATGGGATAGGGAGTCCCAAACAGCTGGAACGACAGACAAGAAACTCTGATTCAGTGCAGTGACCTAGTCCATGTCAAGGCCACAGAGTGGTGACATGGAATACGAATGTGGGGGAACCATGAAGGAAATATGGAAATGGCAGGTGTGGGTGACAGTTGGGTGCTTCTCTGTGAGCCTTGAAGACACCGGGCCATGACTTGGGATGGAGAGAAAACTAAGCTCCCAGACTGACAGAAAACAGATAGCTAGCAGAGGCCGCCATGCTGGACCAGCTGCGTGTCTGTTGCTATTACCTGTTGCCACCTCTCCCGTTCCTTGCCTTCACCTTCCTTGAGTCTGAAATTAAATTTCTTTGAACTTTTCAGCAGACCAACAAGAAAGTTAGACCCTTTTCTCCAGTATATCAGGATGAAACTTGATGTTGTAGTAGCCCTGTAGACGCAGCATGGAGCTTAGGTACTGTGCACTGACTGATTGCAGCTTCTCCTAACCAACATCTCTCAGTGGCAGCCTTCAGCCCTGGACATGCAGTGCAGCCAGGGCTCACGTGACAGGGAAATAAATGTGCATAGCTCCCAGTAGGGTACAGGCTAGTGTCTCACCATCAGTTACCCTGCTCATCAGCGTTCCCAGCCTAAACCCCAAGAAAATGCATGTCTGTCCTGGGATCAGGTTAAAGCAGCCCCTCCCTCCTGCTGATTTAACAGATTCATAATGCGAGTTCAGGTCTGAGGAGAAGGTCCTGGTGGACACGAGAACCACTGTGCTGTAGTAGATTAACCATAAAGAAGAGCACAGAGGGCAAATTCCTATTTTTCCTTTTATTATACAAAATTGTGTATGTTTCTGTATTTGAAAGTCATCCTAGACAGAACCAGAATCCTGTAGCCTTAGCTTCTAACCCATTTCCGTTTTCTTGTGACGCCCACCAACCTGTAGAAACACTCTACCAGGGACCCCACAGCCACCACAATTAGCAAACACACGGAGTGGGAACAGCAACCCAAGAATAGAGCTCCCACCCACACCCAACAAAGAGAAGAGAGATGTCTACACAACAGACACTTCAAACATCCTAACTCCAGATGCCCAGATCCCAGAGCAAAAACACAAACATGAATAGCTGAGCCAGTATGCCTCCTCCAGAAGCCGGCAAGCCTACTGCAGTAAGCTCTAAGAAAAGCAATTGAGCTGAAGCAGAACACAAGGACGTCAAAAGAGTAACTATGGATATGGTGTAGGACCTTCAAGAGGATATGAATAAATGCCTCAGTTAAGACTGTGAAAACACATGCAGTTGAGTGACATAGCGGAAACAATTCAAGACATGGAAATAGAATTTTACAAATAGTCACTTAAGACCTTCACAAACAAACAAATAAATAAATGGAAAAAGCCAGGCAGTGGTGGTGCGTGCCTTTAATCCCAGCACTCGGGAGACAGAGGCAGGTGGATCTCTGTGAGTTCAAGGCTAGCCTGGTCTACAAAGCGAGTTCTAGGAAAGGTGCAAAGCTACACAGAGAGACCCTGTCTCGAAACGCCCCCCCCCCCACAAAAAAAGGACCTGCTTCAAGTTCAAGGAGAAAGGCCAAGTCACAAATAAAGAGGGTCCTCAGGATATCCAACAGAAACCTCAGAGGTAAGCTTTACCAACAAATTAAAAGACACGGAAGGGAGAATCTCGGGTCTTGAAGACAAGGTAGAAGATAGGTCAATCAAAGAAAGTGTTATACTTGGGGGAAAAAAAAAATCCAGGTACAAAATATCCAGGAAGTCCAGGATTTTACAAAAAACCCAAATCTGTGAATGATAGGGGTAGAGGAAGTTGAAGAAACCTAACTCAAAGGCACAGAAAAAATTTTTAACAAAATTAAAGAAGAAATTTCCCCAGCTTAAAGGAGGTGCCTATCAAGGTACAAGAAGCATACAAACACCAAATAGAATGGACCAGAAAAGAAATTCTCCCCAACACATAATAAAATAAACACGTCCAGAGTTTCAGGGAAAATCAATGAAATAGAAACAAAACATAACAACAACAAAATCAATGAAATGAAGAGTTGTTTTTTGGGGGATTTTTTTGGTTTTGTTTGTTTGTTTGTTTGTTTTTGGTTTTCCAGGCAGGGTTTCTCTGTAGCTTTGCGCCTTTCCTGGATCTCACTCTGTAGCCCAGGCTGGCCTCGAACTCACAAAGATCCAACTGGCTCTGCCTCCCGAGTGCTGGGATTAAAGGCGTGCGCCGCCACCGCCGCCGCCGCCGCCGCCGCCGCCGCCGCCGCCGCCACCACCACCACCACCACCCGGCTTAAGAGTTGGTTCTTTGAGAAAATCAACAAGATTAACAAACCCTTAGCCAAATTAACCAAAAGATGGAGAGAGAAGGTCCATATTAATAAAATTAGAGCTGAAAAGGAAAATATTACAGCAGACACTGAGGAAATCCAGGGAATCCTAAGGATATATTTTAACAACCTTTGTTCCACCACACTGGAAAAGCTAAAAGAAATGAATCAGTTTCTTGATGTATATGGCCTAAATAAAGATGAAATAAACAGTTTAAACAGATCCATAACCCCTAGTGAAATAGCAGTAATTTAAAAATCTCTCAACACAAAAAAGCCCAGGGCCAATGGATTCAGTACAGAATTCTACCAGACCTTCAAAGAAGAACTAATGCTAATACTCCTGAAATTATTCTGCAAAATAGAAACTGAAAGAACACTACTACCTAATTTTAGCTACTATTAACCTGATACTCAAAACACACAGGTGTGTGTGTGTGTGTGTGTGTGTGTGTGTGTGTGTGTGTGTGTGTATCCCTTATGAACATAGATGCATAAATTTTCAGTAATTTCCAGAGATGCAGGAATGATTAAAAAATATAAGTCAATAAACATAACCCACCACGTAAAAAGACTGAGAGACAAAAACTACATGATCATCTCATTTGCTAAAGAAAAAGCCTTTGATAAAATCCAGTATCCCTTCATGATAAAAGTGTAGGAGAGGTTAGGAATACAAAGAACATGCCTCAACATAATAAAGACCATTTATAGCAGGCCATAGCCAGCATCATCCTAAACAGAGAGTAACTCTAAACATTTCCAATAAAATCAGGAACAAAAAAAAAAGGCTGTCTGTTCTGTCCATTCCTATTCGATATAATACTTGAAGTCTTAGCTAGAGCAGTAAGACAACTGAAGGAGATCAAAGGATACAAATAGGAAAGGAGGAAGTCAATGTATCCTTATTGCAGATATGATTTTATACATAAATATCCTCAGAGACTCCACTGGGAAACTTCTACGGCTGATAAACACTTCAGCAAAGTATTAGGATATGAATTTAATGTACAAAAATTAGTAGCCTTCCTGTTTACCAATGGCCGACTGAGAAAGAGAGCAAGGAAAGAGTACCTTTTACAGTAGCCTCAACCAATCAAGGTAAAGACTTGTATAATAAAAACTTTTGAAGACACAGAAGAAACAAATTGAAGACATCAGGAGGTGGAAAGATCTCCCATGCTCATGGACCAGGAATATTAATGTGAAATGGCCATCCTAAAGCCAGTCTACAAATTCAGTGCAATCCCCATCAAAACTTCAACACAATTCTTCTGAGAAAACTTAAAAAACGAAACAAAACATAAAATCTCCATGTCATATGGAAATACAAAAAACAGAGGATAGGCTCAATGTTCAATAATGAAGGAACTGTTAGTATCACCAGCCCAGATTTCAAATCGTATTACAGAGCAATAGTAATAAATAAAAGCATGGAGTTCGCTTAAAACCAGACACAGCAATCAGTGGAACCAAACTGAAGACAATTCCACATATCTGATTTTGATAAAGAAGCCAAAAATACATGCTGGAGAAAAGACAATATATTCAACATATGGTGCCATTGAAATTGCATGAGTGTATATAAAAGAATGAAAATAGATCCATATCTGTCTAACCTGCACAAAACTCAACTCCAAATGCATCAGAGACCTCAACAAGACCAAATACCCTGAATCTGATAGACAAGAAAGTGGGTAATGGGCTTGAACTCATTGACACAGGAAAGGACTTTCTGACCAGGACATAGGCATTAAAACTAACAATGAGCAAATGTGACCCTATGAAGCCGAAAAGCTTCTTTATGGCAAAGGATACATCATTCAAGCAAAATGACAGCATATGATAGAGGATTAGTGTCTAGAATATACAAAGAACAACAACAACAACAACAAAACCTGAGTATCAAAAAAGAAGTCTCACTTTTAAAATGGAGTACAGAACAAATCAAGAGAGTTCTCAAAAGATAAAACACAAATGGCAGAGAAACATAAGAAATGTTCAAAATTCTTAGCCATCAGAGAAATGCAAGTTAAAATTGCTTTGCGACTTCATCTTAGCGCAGTCAGAATGGCCAAGATCAAATGACAGCTGACGCTGGTGAGGATGTATGTAGGGAAAGGGGAATACTTATTCATTGCCGATGCGGGTGCAAACCGGTTTAGCCAATATGAAAGCCAAGGTGGAGGTTTCTTGGGAAGCTGAGAATTGTTCTACTTCAAGATCCAGCAATACCTTTCTTAGGCACATTCCCAAAAGACTGCAGAGATACTTACTCACACATGTTCATTGCTGCTCTATTTCTAATAGCCAGAAATTGGAAACACCCTAGATGTCTATCAAGTGATGAATCAATAATGAAACTGTGGTACATTTACACAATGGAATATCATTCAGCTGTTGAGAAAAATTAAAATAATAAAATATGAATTTGGCAGGTAAGTGGGTGGAGCTAGAAGCAATCATCCCAAGTGAGATTAACCCGGACCCAGAAAGGCAAATATAGTATGTTACCTCTTACATATGGCTGTTAGCTTTTAAGTTTTCAGTATGTTTGCTACCACCTGAATGACCACAGAGGTTAGGATGGCAAGGGAGCAAGGATGAGGGGATTTCCCAAAAAGGGGGAATAGAATATAGTACTGTGGAGAGAGTGTATGCATCAGTCCTGCGTCTGAAAGACACTGTTTCCTTGAAGTCATCCATGACTTCCGGCTCTTGCAAATTGGAATAGAAGAATTAACTGGGAAGAGGGATGAGAGAGTAGGATAAAGGAAGGAATTGAGGAGGAACAGCTAACACTGAAGGCCTTTTGGAAAGCCATATGGAAACCTACTGCTGTACAAGCTTCCTAAAATATACTCACATGAAAAGAAATGGAGCCCCCATACTATTGGGGAGACAATGCCCAAACTAGATAACTTATGCCAAGTAAAACCTGCAGTTCCAGGAATGGGTTACATCTTGTTGAGTCATTGGCTAGAGGGATCCCTTGGGCTTCCTTAAACATCACAGACTATTACCAAGGCTATTGATTGCTCATCACATCCTAATGGTAAGACCCTATTGCTAAGGACACTTCGAATTGTCACTAAGCATGGAAAAATCCAGCTGGTACTGAATTAGAAGTTTCACTTCTGCAGACCCACATTCATGGTACTAGAAGGTACTCTGCATGCTACCAGAGGAGAAAAGTAATCAATATCTGCTGTAGGATATCTTTTTGTATGCTGTGAATATGTGTTGCTCTGACTAATTGATGAAGAAAGCCATTTGGCCTATGGCAGAGCAGGATGGAGCCAGGCAGGAAAATCCATGGGAGACACAGTGAAAGGAGAAAGGAGAGGCAGAGAAG
This sequence comes from Onychomys torridus, assembly GCF_903995425.1. Lineage (NCBI taxonomy): Eukaryota > Metazoa > Chordata > Mammalia > Rodentia > Cricetidae > Onychomys > Onychomys torridus. Next base: position 21,739,936 of record NC_050449.1, read on the forward strand.
ACGCCATCCCACCGTCCAGGGAGCAGCATGTAATGACGCATGGGTATTGCCATAGAACGCGTGGCAAAACATAGATTAATAGAAATGGGTTAATTTAAGTTATAAGAGCTAACTAGTAAGAAGCCTGAGCCATAGGCCATATAGTTTACTATTAATATTAAGGCTCTGAATGACTATTTTATAAGCAGCTGCAGGACCGCCGCGTGTGAGAGAGATTTGTCTAGACTGCACAGGGCTACAAATGTCATTCAGCTGTGAACCCTACAACCTACGGTGGCCTGCCTGCAAGATACACCGGTGTAGTAGTGGCACAAATGTTTTGGGAGTAGCTAATTACTTCTTTAAAAACTGGATTTGAGGCCCACTGCGTGAGATGGAACCCAAGAACCTGAGACTAGTTAAGCTAGTGGCCTGGGGAAGCTAATGCTGTTACTCTGCTAAAGGAAGATAGGGATAAAATGACTATATGACACAGTGCTGTACCCATAGACCATGCCCCACTCAACCCCCATCAGAGACGTTTGTTCTTGCAGTAGATGATGCTTAACACAGAGACCCACAACTGGACGGTGTGCAGAGAGTGAGAGGCTTGGGAATGCTCTCCTAGTACAGTCCTAACTGGGATGTCTTCATCAAACCCCACCCCCTCAAGGCTCAGGCTCTGTGAGGAAGAGGAGGGAGAAAGAGTGTCAGAGCCAGAGGTGGTGGGTGACTCCAAGGAAACAGTGTCTTCCACACACAACAGGACTGGTGCGCACATGAACTCACAGAGACTTGACAGCGTACACAAGAACTACATAGGTTCGAGTCCCACAGCATCCCAGCACTGAGAAGGGGAAGTGGACACAAAGTCCCAGCCTGAACCAACCATCTCTTGGCAATTGACACCTGCTGGGAGAGGGAAAATCAGTTTTCTTCAATGGAGTGTCACTGGGTATATCAACTGCGCTCCAGGGCAGGCCCCACAAAACAAACTCCATCTTCTGTTTTGTGGGCTTTTCTTTCATTTTTGTTAGTTTTTGTCGTACTATCTTACCATTTTTTAGACAGGCAGAAGTAATAACTTGAAGTTTGATGTTTGGTTGGTCGGGAACTAAGGATCCGCAGGAGTTGGGAGAGGGGAGTAACTGATCAAAATACATTTACGAAACAGTTATGTTGTGCTTGGCACCATTTTTCAAAACTGTTTTAATAATAAAAGTAATCCTGATACCTTATTTCCTAGGCAGTGCCTGATTGTCCTTTTCAGAATTTATAAAAACTAAGCTTTTTAGCATCATGGTTTCTGAGCTCCCTGTTCTAAATTTTAATTGATATGCATGATTCAAACTAGCTTGCTTCTCAGCCTGAGAAATATAACTAGGAGAAATCAGTTTCCAGCAAAGTCCTAATGCCTTCCAAAGCCAAGGGCAAAAATGACACTCATCCTTGTCTCTGCTCTCCAGGAGGGGCTGGCTAGTGCTCCTGGGGAGGTGGCAATCATGGCTGAGCTATACAGTGAAACTAAAACTCCATATTGACAAAGTGAACCTTAGCAAGCCCCACCTCACCTGGCTTGGCCCTGTAGCAAGTCTCAGTGTTTGCTCATTCACTCCTGTGATAACACAGAAATGGTCGGGTAGGCTGCAGTTGACAGTTTGGCTTTGGAAACCAGTAGAAGCTTGTATTTTGTTTTGGTGGTCCTAAGTGGTGTTTAGGAGAGTGCCTGGAACTTCTTGGTGGTTCCAAAGCTTGGTGACAGTCATTAATTCTCTGGAGAGTACTTGTCTTCCGAGCCTAAAGCATGAAGCTCTTATTACCACTGCTCTTATAGAAGGTTTCAGGTATTCAAATGGGGTTGTGTTCATTATTGTGGCCAGCAACTTGAAGTTGGAGTATAAAGACCATGTGTTCATTTTCGGGTAACCATTATCATTGCATTAGACCTGAGGACCCAGGCCTCTGCTTGAAGGAGTTTTAGGAAAGTTGGTTGTTGTTTTTTTTCTATTAGAAGAAGAGCTGGATAGTACCGTTTGATTTGAGTCTTGAAATAAAAGCAGATAGAGCAGAGTCAGGAGATGGTTCTGCAGGTTAAGAGCACTGCTTTTGCAGAGGACACAGTTCTGTTCCTCATCGGGTACCTCACAACGTGGAACTGCAGCTCCAGGGAATTCAAAGCCCTTTGCTGGCCTCCACAAGCTGGGCATCTGCAACATGTGGCCATACCCCTGCACACAATCATACACATAATTAAAAGTAATAAATCTTAGTAATAAGTAAAACCTGGCAGATAGAGAAAGCATTTCCGCAGCCCTTAGCTTTGAAATGAAATATTGAGCAAGGACAGACAAAGCGGGTAGCATTCTTCACTTGCTTTGAGCCGTTTGTTGAGATGTATTTCGAATTCTGTGCTTTGCTGTCTGGCAGAGTTCTTGGCGTATCTGTAGACTGACAGTGGGTAGTGAGTGGGTCTCCTTTGCCTCTCTCCTTGGCAGCCTTGGGGAGTTTTGCCTGGCTCACCTGTTGCTGAAGAGGAGCCCTACCATGTTTTTCCAGCACTTCATTGAGTGCATATTCCACTTCAACAGCTATGAGAAGCATGCGCAGTACAACAAGTTTTCCCAGTCAGAGAGGTGAGTGAGCTGCGGGGTGAGCACATCGCCATGTCTCGGGACGAGCTGTGGTCAGGCTCCAGAGGTGCTGGCTGCATCATGCAGAGGTAGACGCTGACACTTGTCTGCTGTCTGCTGCGGCGGTCGCTCGCTTCCTCAGCACGATGACAAAAGAAAGCTCAGTCACAATGATGGACTCCAGGGGTCATGTCTGGACGACACTGGAACCTTGTCAGTGTCCCTGTCACACAGCCGTGAGGGTGCTGTAGCTAGTCCTCGCCACCTGTCCCCACACCGTGCAGTGACCTTGTCCTGTTCTGCCACAGAGGGAAGCGGCTGTTTTTGCTAAAGGGGAAGACAAACAAGGAGAAGCGAATGAGAATCTACAAGTTCCTTCTTGAGCACTTCACAGACGAGCAGCGGTTCAATGTCACTTCCAAAATCTGCCTTAGTATTTTGGGTATGTCTGGTGTATTTGGGGCAAATGTGTCCTTAAAATGCTGATAGCATAACAGGTCTGTATGGAAGACACATCCTTTTTGTCCTTGTTAGCATCAGTTATGTCTCTTAGGACCCCATCCCCACCTCCCGTCACAGCGCAGACTTGCCCTAGTTCTGTGAATTCCCTCTCCCAAAGGCCTTCTCAGAAACCGCTCCCCTGTGCTCTCTCAGCATGCTTCACTGACGGCGTCTTGCCCCTGGACATGGAGGCCAGCGAGTTGCTCTCAGATACCTTTGACATCCTCAGCTCAAAGGAGATCAAGCTGTTGGCAATGAGAGCTCAAGCGTGCAAGGACCTGCTGGAGGAAGATGACATGGCTCTGGCAAATGTGGTCATGCAGGAAGCCCAGATGAAGATCATCTCACAGGTGTGTGCACACTCTGCTGCTCCAGTGGGGGTTGTGAACCTGAGTCCCAGAGCCGTTCTCACCAGTGGCTTTATGGGTGGTTGTCTCTGCCTCTAGCTACTACGGCTCCTTCCATGACTCTGAATGTGTGTCTACTTGCCTGCCTGGTGTGCCATGGTGTCTCACATTTACTAGCAGAACTGAATTAATCATTTCTCCTTGCTTGGTTTCTTCTCCCAGTCTTTCATAGGGAATGGAACAGTTATGTCCCAAAGGTCCCTTTTGAGAGAATTTGTGCTGCAGTCAAAAGCAGAACAGGAGTCTGGCATGCCAAGGATGTGTTTGGGTTAACCGAGAGTGTCAAATTAGAAAGAAATTCAGTGCCTGGGAAGGCCTGGTTACCACAGCCCTCAGCAGGCTCCATGGTCTTGTACCTAGCTTGAATGTCTGGTTTCTATTTCCCACCTGACCCTGGAGTCTTTTGATCCCAAAGGATTTTGATCACCTCCAGTTTTGCAGGAGATCTTTTCTCTTGCCTTTCTGATGGTTATTTCTCTAAGCCTGTGCCATTTCCTATCAGCACCCTTCCTTTGTCTGGTTCTTCTCTTACAGGACATGTACTACCCTGCTGTAGAGACAGTTTTTCTTAAGCACAGTTATTCTCTGCAAAATATATTGAAAATGGCTGTTAAGACAGCAAGGAACTTCTGGGGGGTGGGTTGCAAATGGTCTGTGCTATTGAACACTTAGTACTTTGTGAATGCTTGTGGAACTTTTCTCTTAAAATTGATAAATGTGGGGGCCGGAAAGAGGGCTCATCAGTTTGAGCACTTGCTGTTCAGTTCCCTGCACCTACGTGGTAACTCACATGGCCTTAACTCGGGTTCCAGGGAATATGACGCACGTCGGATTTCTGTGGGCTCCTGTATGCATGTGCTACACACACATGAACTCAGGCACACATACATACACAAAATAAATACTTGTTTTTTAAAAATCCGTAAATGTATCAGATATTACAGAATTTTAAGCTCCCTTGGTGGTATCCTGTCACCTTCTGGATAAACTCTGGATTCTCAAAGACATGGCAAACCGCCTGCCCTCACCTTGTTCCTTCCCTCTCCCAGAACCTCAGATGTGTTCTGTTCCTTGCCTGTGGCGCTAGTCCTTCTGCCTAAGTGCTCTCTCCACACAAACTGCCGCTGGGCCATCCTAATCTCCACCTGTGTAAAGCACCATCATAAAGAATCCTCCGGTGCACATTCTTGCCTGCTCGTCTTCCCCAGGTTTCCTTCCTCTGCCTCAGTCCCCTGGCTCCTGCAGTCGCCATCTCCTACCATTTGTCACAACACACACTGGTTTGGAAGCGATAAGAGGACAGAGAATATGCTTGACAATACCTGTGGAGTGCATTTAGACCACATTTAAGGAAGTTCCCAAACTGACCGTATATTCAGATGCATGTTTATTAGCTTGTGTGTTCCTTTACTTGTTATCCTGTTTCATGGACTCTGACCCAAAGCTTCAGGAAGGAGTGGTGTACATGTGAGAAACACTGTAAGCTGTAAATGAAAGACAGACTACATGTTAGCGTCAGAAGTCTTACATGTGTAGGGTATATAATGAATTGTTTTTAATTCTGAGATTTACTACACGGGATCTCGGTTACTGAGTATTTAAATCACATACTGTTTGTTTGTTTGTTATTGAAAATGATCTTACTGTGTGGCTCAGGTTGGTCTCAAACTCTTGATCTTCCATCCTCAGCCTTCTAAGTGCAGATACTCTGCGCGCCAGATCACCACACTAGTACATTACAGAGTTACATATGCACATAAAAAGGTACACACAAAACAAACAAACAAAACTGGCCATCCGAATGCTTACCCAACCAGAGATCATTGCCTTTTTGCACACAAAATGGTATGTGTCTCTTTGGTACTCAGCATGAACAGATTATCTTTCAAAAGGAAGGGTGTGGTGGTAGAGTTTGGCCAAGGGTCCATTGGGGTTGTGTGGAGAGTGGACCTTTTTGTCAAGTTCCTCATTGTATTTCTTACTTCCTGTTCTCACTTAGAACATGTAAGTAGTGTTAATATGCATTCTGCTGTACAAGCCTGCATGTGCTGTGGCACTGCTTACAGTCTGAGAACAAGCTGGACATACACCCCCTTCATTCCCAGTATCCTGGTCAAATGGCAGACAGGCCTCTTCAGTCTGCTAGATTTGCTGTACTTAAAGAAGTGGATCAAGGAAAAGATATTTTTCAGATGTGTGTGCGTCTAAAGCATGCTTTTGTTGTGTTCCTGCAGGTTCAAAAGAGGAATTTCATAGAGAATATTATTCCAATCATCACCTCCCTGAAGACTGTGCTGGAGAAAAACAAGATCCCTGCTTTGCGGGAACTCATGAACTACCTCAGGGTAAATGAGGAGCTTGCCCTGTGGGCTTTTCCTCCCCAGCCCCACTGCCCCAGGCTCATTGCTTAGTCTAGACAATGAATGAAAAGAACTCAGAATGCTAGGAAACCTAATCTGTGTAGAAACGTACCACCAAGCTGGCCTGTGAATGCCGAGGACTTTGAGGTACTGAAGCATTTGGCCAGAAGCACCACTGAGGTTGCTCCTGGTTCTCAGGCAACTGAGTTTTTAAAGCACACATTCCTGTTCTGAACCCCTATACCCTTCCTTGGGAATAAGTTCCATCTAAAAATCTTTTTAACCAAAGCTGAGGACAGGACACTATCCTAGTCCATCCTGTAAGGACAAGATGGAAATTGGTCGGCACGCCTAATGTTGGGTGTTTGCTTTTATGGGCAAGAAGTCATGGGCCTTTGGCAGGATCATGCACACAGGGATGGGGTGTTACCTTGAGGCAACTCCTGTTTCTGAGCTGTCTGTAAAGCAGGGGACCATGAGAAGGTGCCCTAGCAAAGCTGGAATGTGTTTGCCTACAGAACAGACCTAAGTAAGGCCACAGGACTTTAACCAAAACAAATTCAAAAAAAAATGTAGTTGCCCTTGTCCAAGGATTACCTGGGTACTTCTCATAGCCCATGATTATATTCTTATTCACTACTGGAGTAGGGTGCTCCTGACTTTAATTTAGCAGCTTTTTCTTTGTTCTTATTTGTTTTTCTTAATTTAAAAACAAAAAACAAAAACACCTTGGGGCTGGCAGGATGGCTCAGCAGACAAAGGTGCTTGCTGTCAAGTTCAGTCCCAGAACTCATATGGTAGAAGGGAGAACAGCCACCAGTAAGTTTTCCTCTGACTTAAAATGTTTCTTTGAAAACTTGGAAAACTCTCCTTAAAGGGCTGCAGCAAAATTACACTGAATATAACTTTTCACAAACTTTGTACTCTAGGGAAGACCAGCTGGGAAAGATGTGCTCACTTTATGGAGAACATGAGAATTGTCTTTTTGTTGTTGTGGCATACATACCCCTTTCCCTCCCTCCTGGGCACCAGTGGATAAAGTTGATGTGGACGTGAGCCGCTTCCAGGCTGCACCACTTCTGTGACCTGCACAGGGACCTTTCCCGTCAAGAACATGGCAGCTAGACAGGAAGCTTCCTGAGAGACCACAACTGTTAGCTAATGACCCTGGTCACCTGCTTATGTGGTCAGTGTTTCCTCAGAAAATGCCCTTGTGCTTAGAAACCTGTCAGTTGGTGTAATGGGGGCTGATAGTTTACTGTTGCTGTGAAGATAAGGTTTGCTGTGTAGCTTGAGCTTGCCTGGAACTCAGGGTCCTCCGGTCTCACCTGCCCTGCACCACACCAGAGAAGACCTCACTGTTTTATCAAGAAGGTACTAAAGGATGCTCTGGGTCTGTTTCAGGAGGTGATGCAGGACTACCGAGATGAAATCAAAGATTTCTTCGCAGTTGACAAACAGCTGGCCTCTGAACTTGAGTATGACATGAAGAAGTACAATGAACAGTTAGCCCAAGAGCAAGCTCTGACAGAATATGCTGACGTGAGCAGAGTGGCTGAAGGCGGTGACAGAGCACAGGCTGGGCAGGTAGGAGAGGCCACCTTAGGCTCGCCAGCTCTCTAGTCTGCTGTCTACCATCATTTTTCCTTGCATTCCTCAAAATTCTAGCTGTAACCCGAGATTGGAGCTGAGCTTTTGGGCTTGTTCCTTGCTGGCCAACGTGTTACCTGTGATAGACACACCAGTAGCTCAAGGGTGCTTTCTCCAGGCCCTGTCAGGGGACCTTGCCTGGAAAACTGTGGTAAACATTAAAATGTGTGAGCTGCCAGTAGGTCCCCTGGCAGAGCACACACATGGTCTCTGATTTCTGGAGCCACCTCCACCTCCATCTTTCCATGTCTTCTGTATTAAATCTGTGCTGCAGAGCTTACTGTCTGTGAGGGCATTTCTGGGTGTAGCTGTTGCTCACATTCTTCTGCCTAAGGAGTGCAAGCTGTATTAAAAGAGAAAGACAGACCTGCTGCGGCATCTGTGTGAGGCCATTTGCTGATAGTTCCGTTTTAAAGGGAGGGTTGTAGTTGCGCTTGTCCATGGATTACCTGGGCACTTTTCATATCCCATGATTATATTCTTGTTCACTCCTGGAATAGGGTGCTCCTGACTTGCAAGTTGTACCTGCTGCTGCTGACCAGGAAAATGTTAACGTGTCTTCGGCCAACAGCCGGACTTCAGCACCTGGGCCCAGCTTCACACCAACTTTGTCTCCCATATCTGAAAATGGGCCTCTGAAGATGTTGCCCAATGCCAGGTAGGGAGCCCACTGAGACAGCAGTGGCCTGTGTCTCTCATGGTATTTTCAGAGCCACCTCTTCATCCCCCCAGGCTCAACCTGAGCTGTCTCATCAGATCACATGCTTCCCTGAGCGACTGGAAGAAGGGTGGTGAACCATCTATCTAAAAGGAAGTAGGTGGGAACCGATGCCTCCATGGTGGTCTGCACTCAGAGTCAGTGTCTGGGATCTTGTCTCCATAGGTCCATGTCCCTGAGTACCATCGCAATCCTGAATTCAGTCAAGAAAGCTGTAGCATCGAAGAGCAGGAATCACAGTCGAAGCTTAGGGGCATTGCCTTTCAGTGTAGAGTCTGGAAGCCCAGAAAAGCCCCAGAGCCATGGTAAGCCTTAAGGTTGGCACCAGATAGACTGAGTGAAGCTCAAAAAGCGAGCATATGTCTCATTCCTCTTAAAATCTTCTCTTTGGTTCAACTGCCGCCTCACCCCCAAGACAGGGTTTCTCTACATAGTCCTGGTTGTCCTGGAACTCACTCTGTAGACCAGGCTGGCCTCGAACTCACAGAGATCCACCTGCCTCTGCCTCCCAAGTGCTGGGATTAAAGATATGTGCCACCACCACCCAGCTTAAAATGTTTCCTATTGGCCTTGAATAACATTAATTAGAGATTTAGGATAAAGATTGAGCCCATTTCCTGTTCTAAGGGATTTTGAAAATGAGCCACCTCTCTCCTAACATACATGTGCTTTATTTATGACTGGGTTCTTACTGTGTGTTGCTTTATAACTTGCTTCATCTACACACCTGTAAGACACAGTGAAGATGCCTCCATGAGTGTTTCAGAACTCTTGTCTAGTGGCTTTATAGCATTCCATCTTAAACTGGAAGTCCTGGGCCTTTAGTTACTGCCCTACTCTTGAAAGTGTTGATGTTTTTCAATTTTTTTTGTGTGTGTAAATGACACAATAAAATTGTCCTTGTAAATAGTTTTATATTCGAAATTATTTCCAGTGGCAAAGAACAAAATCTTTAAAATCCTCAGGCTGGGTTTGGTGGTCTGTACCTATAATCCAGTACTTGGGAGGATGGGGCCTTATCTCCAAAATAATAACAATAATAAGTAATTTAAACATATATATGCAAAAATAAAACTGGTATTGTGCCAAACTGTCGAAATGTAAAAATAGTATGATTTTGCTTTCTACTTCCTTGAATGGTTTGAGTGTGGATGCTGTCCTGGAGCCTTAACATTTATTTTGCATTGTTTTTGTAATTTCTGTGGCCTGTTTGTATGACACTTGAAACATAGGGACTTTTAACTTTTCACATGTGGTTTGCTTTCTTTTTCTGTATGATGCTGCTTTGGGATTTTGCACTGATAGATTTTTCTCTTCTCTCTTGCAGTTTCCTTAAGCATGGAGCAAGAGTCTGATAGAGCTGCCAGACATGTAACTAAGCGGGCAATCAGCACCCCAGAGAGTAAGTAACTAATCGGAATAGGATAGTTTTCCCAATCCTTCCCTACTCTTGTCATAGTAACACTAGTGGTAAAACTTCCACTGTAAGATGGTCCTTGTAATTGGCATTGATGCTCACTGCGTTACTGTCCAAACTGCATGTTTCAATGGCAATTGCCCTTAGTTGATGGAGAATTTCCTGAATTGTAAGCATTCATCCCAGTTCTGCATTCATTAACTCACAACAACCTGAGAGGGATTCTGTGTAATCACTGTGAACCAAGGGACAGATAGGTCAATTGACATTATGGAGGTAGCCCTCTGCTGCTCTGGGGATATTAGGAGGGTGCTGCTGGTTTGCTCTGGGCTGTGGTCAAAGGTTGGTACTGCATGTACCTTGTGTGCTCTGGGGCTCTGCCTGGTGCACACCAAGACTGCTGGTTCACACTCCATCTATACACACAGTAGTCTGTGTGTCTCCTCACTTCCTGTTGTGTGTGTGTCCCTGATTCCTAAGTCAGAACAGTTAGCTTCTTATTCTCCCAAACCTAATAAAAACTCTTTATTTCGAGAGAATTATTATCCAGGTAGAAGACCCTTAACTAAAGCATCTGAAGTATTTACAATTTCAGATGTCTTGAAACTTCCAATTCCAAGATTTTGGAATATTTGCATATATTTAATGAGATATCTTTGGAATGGGACCCAAGTTTAAACACACAATTCATTTATGTCTCATATATACCCCAAATGTATAGCCTGGACTAGTTTTATATAATACATCTAGTGTGCCTGTGTCTTGACTGTATAGCCTGGACTGGTCTTATATAATACATCTAGCATGCCTGAGTTTTGACTGTATAGCCTAGACTGGTCTTATATAATACATCTAGCGTGCCTGAGTTTTGACTGTCACCATCATGTGAGGTTATTTATTTTCCACTTTGACTTTGTGTTACACTGAAATCATTCAGATTTTAGGTCATTTCCAATTTCCACGTTTTAAGATTGGTGTTGAGCTTGTCCTATGGAGACCACCGCTGCCTACCGTACACAACTCTAGTTCCTGAGAGCCTGCTCTCCTGCTCGGTGTGCCCTCCTCCCCTTGCCCCAGCTCTGCATGCTTGGGTGCCTGTGTCAAGCCACTCTTCATTGCCGGAGGCCCTCGCTCTCCTAGTCCTCATCCAGAATGCCCTTTCCTCGCCTCTTCATTCTAAATAGAGGCCTCGGACCTCTGCACTGCATCCCACACTTCACCTTCATCCTGTCCGTCTGTGCTGCTTTTTGGAAGCTGTTTTACTCTTGCCTGTATGAGGCCAGCCACAGAGCCCTGGTTTAGATAATAGAGACCTGTTCAAAAACCCCATATTGTGACGCCTGTGCCCCTCTAGGCCTGTCTCTCAGCTTGGTTCCTGTGACAGACAGCGAGATGAGAACAGAGCTCCCATTGTGTGCAGCAGCTATGAGACACTCAGGCCTTCAGCCCGTGTACTTGCCCGGCATACCTCCTGGATTCTGGCTACTTGCCATTCTGTTAACTTATGGTGCTGTGGTGTCTTAAAATACATGAGGTTATAGGTCATTGTCATGCAGGACCCTCTTTTAAAGGAGATTACTAATGATCAGAATTCCTACCATACTTTTCCTTAGGTAACAACTACATCATGGCAGTTTTTGACATTAAGACAGTAATTTTGACTTGTTGGGTACCAGCAGGTATGACGTTAGATATGCAAAATTGTCCTCCTCTTACAGAGAGAAGTTTTTATGTTCAGTGTTCTGGCTCAGGGGAACAAAATGCTTCTATTTTGGCAGTAAGGTACCATATGCTATGGAAACAGAGCACATGTACCTCATTTCAGCTTTGCGTATCCCATGAGTCCCTGATGTCAGTCTTGAGTTGGTTTCCTGGCAGCCTGTGTTGCTTAGCAGTAAAATCTGGTGTGGTGCACTAATGCTGCTCTGGTTTGCATGTGTAGACTTAGCTGTGATGGGAGATCAAACTTGGGTGTCACCAGGTCAGGACACTGCTTGTTCTTTGGTGCAGTTTCTGCCCATCTATATTTTGAACCAGGAAGGAATGCTGGGAGAATCTTCGAACCATGCACTGCTGCTTTCAGCATGATTTATAAATCCCACCCTGATCTGGCATCCTACCCAGCCCTTTTCTTGACGGTAACCATCCATTCTGATGAGGTTGGTATCTGGTCTCATTTCAGTTGCGATTCACACTTCCCCGGTGGCTGGGGATACTGCACATTCTTTCCGGGTATCTGTTGGCAACATGTACTTTGAGAACTCGTAGGATTAATGTGCCCACTTACCCGCTGGATTTTGTTCTTTGGAACTTATTAAATTCTGATACTGTGGCTGTTAACTTCACCAGAGGAACAGCAAAGGTTTTGCCTGCTCCATAGGTTGTCTCTTCACTCTGTTGTTTCCTTGCTGGGTAGAGTTGTGACCGAATTGATGAAATCCCATTTCTTAGGTCTTGCTGTCATCTCTTGGGTTCCTGGAAGTCTGTTCAGAAAGGCATTGCCCATGGTTGTATCTTGAACATTTTCCCATGTTGCCTCTAGCATTTGAAAGTCTTACATTGAAGCCTTTGACCCATTTCCAGATGGTTTTTGCCAAGCGTGAAAAGGAATTCATTTTACTGTTCTGTAGGCAGAGCCCGGTTTCCCAGGGCTGTTTACTTGTTGAAGAGATGGGGTTTTTCTTTCATTTTAAGGCACCTTTGTTGAAAATCAAGTGGCTCCAGCTGTCTAGGTTGGTGTCCCCGAGCTGTGACAGCCCTGCCTGCACTGGGTCTAGGTAGCATGAATCAGGTATTGTTGATGTTCTAGTGACGCTCTCTCTGCTGGAGCTCTGCTTTGGCTCTTTAGGGGCCTTTTGTGCTTCGGTGTGAATTTTAGAATTGTTTTTCCCATTTCTGTAAATATCAATGGAATGTTGATAGTCATTGAATCAGTATTTATTTTATACATCCATTTTCATGATGTGAATTCTCGTGATCCATAAACATGGGAGATCCTGTCTTTGGTTGTGAATCTAGCCCTTTAAGAGCTGAGCCAACCATCTCTTTATCACATATAGGAAGTCTTTCTTCCTTCAGCATTTTATAGCTGTCATTGTAGAGGTGTGTCTCTCCCCTGCTGACCCCCCCACCCCATTTCATTAGACATTCCTAGGTTCTGTTTTTGGCCATTGTGAATGGAATTGTTTTCTTACAATCTCATTCTGCCTTTGATTCTGAGCAGAGTGCACCAGAGCTGTGCGAGCTGCCCAGGATGCATACAGGCTCCCAGCTGGGAGAGTCAGTGTGTGAGGCTGGGGTGGGGATGGGGTGCACGCATGATTCCTTTGACAGTGTAGGTAGACCTTCCAGGGACAGAAACAAGCAGCTCTGTACTGCTTGATGGTAGTAGCAAAGATGGGGTTCTCTGCCAGTGTGTTAGCAGGGCTTGAGGAGCCGCCAGTGGCACAGCACTGCAGTGGGTGTTAGCATGTTTCCACCCATGGAGGTTCACTGTATGCTCCTTTCCAGATGTGAGAATGTGGGAAATGTGCGCTCTGGAGCAAGCCACACATGTGCCCATAGGAATGCAGCATGTGGACCCGAGCTCTGCTCCCTCGTGGAGTTTTTAACAGCTTAGGCTGGTACACAGTGCCCCAAGGCTATAGCTGTAGGACTCCAGGATGGGGCAATGTGTCATGGGCAGGTAGAGGTGTCAGAGGAGTTGAATGTGCACACCAGTATGACAGGCTAGGGCCTGCTGAAGAAAGGTCACCCACAAGCCCAGGGCACACAAGTGGACTGCACCAGGTTTCTGAGGTTATAAAGGTAGCTTGGGGCTAGCTCAAACTGGTAGATTTTAGGTTTTCTTTGATAGACAGAGCCCCATCAAGATACCTAACCAGGACACTAACTTTACCTGTTCTTTAAATCAGCACGACTCCAGTAACAGGGAACATAGCTAATAAATTATTTCTTTGGCACTTAACCTGTACCAGATACTGTGTTAAAACATTTTACATCTCGCCAGGCAGTGGTGATACACACCTCTAATCCCAGCACTTGGGAGGCAGAGCCAGGCAGATCGCTGTGAGTTCGAGGCCAGCCTGGTCAACAAAGCAAGATCCAGGACAGGCACCAAAAACTACACAGAGAAACCCTGTCTTGAAAAAACAAAAAACAAAACCGAAAAAAAAAAACCCCACTTTACATCTCATATAAACTGACTAGGAATGACTAGAATTTCTGCTGGTGAAAGAGCCAGAACACAATCCAAGTCTACTTTGTGTTTCTAAGTGTGAGCTAGAGGCTGAGGATGAAAGATCAAGAGTATGGGGTGTGTCGGACTGAGATATGTTCAGTGAGCAAGGACAGGAACAAGGAAGAAGAGAGTAGACAGGGTGGTCACTGATTCCGTGTAGAGATGCAGCCTGTGGTGCTGGTCAGTTAAAGCTTTAGAAGACCACATAGCAACCCTCCCAATGTATAAGAACAAGGAATAAACGCCACGGGGCATAAGCAATGTGCTTGGACATCTCCTTAGGAAACAGAGGTGAGAAACAGGAAATGGAGGGAGAGAGAACCAGGAGGTAAGGGCACCTCTATATGGGCGTCACTGAAGGAAGGTAAGAGCTGGGAGGAGGGGCTACAGGTGTGTGAAGAATGAAGGCCTGTGCCGCAGCGCAACCTTAGAAAGGCCCTGGTGGAAGAGGAAGTCAGGAGAGACTGAGGGTGTCTCAGTCTGGGTACAGTCCTGAAGCAAACGGAAGCTTTTGATGAGTGGCTGTCACTTGTGTGTGAGGTAGAGGCTAGGAATAAAAACCAGAGTCGAGAGACCTCGATGGCTAAGTCACTTAGCTCCCTGCATTTGATGGCTGTGTATTACTGAATTCTTATAACACTGTTTCCCTTTACTCAGAGTCCATCAATGAAGTCACATTTGGAGCAGGGGTCAGTTACATAGGGACACCAGCAACTCTGCATTTTACCAAAGGTAAGTTCTGGGTTTTCCTCTATTAGGTCATCCAGTGCCTCTGACGTTCTGTAAAAATTAAATTTCTTTGTGTTTGACTCCTTTTCAGAGACAGTCGAAGCTCAGGATCAAGGAAATGACATTTTGTGTTTATCGCTGCCTGATAAATCGTAAGTTTTCTTGGGTGGGCACTTTTCTAGAGCTTTTTCTTTCATTGACTGTACATTTTCTTCTCCAGGACTCCACAGTCACCACAGTGGAATGTCAAGTCTCTAGCCAGAAACAAGGGCAGCCCAAGATCTAGCAGGAGGTCCCTCCGTAAGACCCCCCTGAAGACAGCCAACTGAAACAGTGTGTGTCAGCGATAACTGAAGGCAGAGCCCTGCAGGGACATTTGCTGTTCTCGC
This sequence comes from Onychomys torridus, assembly GCF_903995425.1. Lineage (NCBI taxonomy): Eukaryota > Metazoa > Chordata > Mammalia > Rodentia > Cricetidae > Onychomys > Onychomys torridus. Next base: position 21,754,956 of record NC_050449.1, read on the forward strand.
GTGGAAGAGGAAAAAATAGTGTGGCATGGTCTGCATGTGGAGCCACTTGCCTGTACAGTGGCAAGTCCTTTCATAGGATACCAACATGGCTTTGTTCAACTTGTATATGGCTAACCAACCTTCCATATGTCTTTATGTTACTGTAGTTGAGATTTGTAAATATATAGAAAGATGACATGGACTTTTTTACAATAACATTAAGCTGTTTAATATTGTGACGTATTTTGAGTGTCAAGCCTTCTGTGGTAAGTGACAATCTGGTCTTTAAGGAACACAGTTTTGGAACCAGCTTTCTTCTATATGACTCAAGTGTCTGTAGTTTCTCTGAAGTTGTTATAATAGATATTTCCCCTTGGCTAATGGCAAAATTTTGACTAAAATATTTTTCTATTATTTATAATTACAGATTTTATTAAAAGAGGTGTACAGTCTTTCTAAAATGAAGTAATAAAGGTCAAATATAAATATAACCTCTTAGCATTAGTATAATTTTTCTGGCTTTTGGGACAGGGCTTTATTGGTAGTCTTCTTAACATTGCATCAAGGATTTACAAATACTTAATACAAATAAGATCAACTCTTTCCCCTTATGGTTCATCTGCCCACCTGCCTTTGTTCCCATAAAGAAACTTTGTCTCCCTAACAGACATCCCAGTGGTACACTCGGTATAATCCTGCTTATGATAAAAGGGTTCCTTGACCCTTAGCATGGTGGTGGTACTGATATGTGACACTGCTAAGGACTGCTCCACAATTGGGCATGACTCACGTCTCTTGTGTTGGTACTGTTTCTGGAATCCAGAGAGATGGAAGTGAATGTTCTGCTTTTTTGGAGACATGAGTCTTGCTGTGTTGCTCAGCATGTTGAACTGGACTCATCCTTTTCTTATTTCAGCCTCCTGAGTGGCAAGGACTACAGGCATGTTCTGCCATACCTGGCTAATGCCACCCTCCTCCCGCCCCATGCTAACCAGGACCAGGCAAGCCCTCTAGCACTTACTCTCTGGCACCAAAATTACTGTTTGTAGTGTGCATGTGGTAGCTAGATCTGGGGATGGAGAACTGCTATACCATCACGAAGCTCTGACAGTTGGTGGGATAAGTGTCCTAGCTGCTCTTGAGTGAACACTTGGCTGAGTACAGATGCCGATTTCCTTATTGTGATGGGGCCTTTGTGGAGTATGTGCCTAACCAAATGCTAAGACTACAGGGTCAACTAATACAAAGAAAGAAGTGGTTTCATTTGTTCGTTTTTTTAAGTTTTTATAAGTGGGTGAGTTTTAACAAATAACCAATTGCAGTTGTGTTAGTTTAAGTCTGTAAAATGTATGAATAGTGAATAGCTTCATCAATAGCCAGAAAACAGCCTCTTTTGGCTTTCTTCAGTCACATTCACATCCTACTGGGAAGTGAGCTCCTGCGGGCCATGTCTGTTTTCCAGGCTCACGTGTTGCTCTGTCAGACTTAGTTCCCGTGGCACTGTGAAAGAAGGCTTTAGGGTGTAAGAGTATAAGAGGGGGCCACGTGACTACCTACTGCTGGGACAGCCACTGGATGGCCAGTGTATATTCTCCCACCCCATTAGAGTGGAAGTCTCCTGCTCTACCAAGAGAAAGACAGAGGTAGAGGAGGGATGATACTATCTGAGACGCAGAGGTAAGAGGAACCAGGCTCCACAGGGCAGCCACGGAATTACTGCCCTGCTGTTCTTGCTGGTATCTTAGCATACAGCCTTCCACATAAGAAAAAACCAGTGTGCTTCAAGTATTCAGTGAAAAAAGGAAGAGAAGGGGAAAAAAAAATATAGATGTAGAAAAAAATATTAAGATCACAAAGTGACTAGCTTCTCCATAAAAACCTTTCTGGGTGCAAGGTAGGATTAGGAACTCCTCCTTTAGATGCTCCTGGCTTCAAACCACTTTACATTATGAGTCTAGCATGATAAAGTGTTTGAGACCAAGAACGTCTGTTCCTAAAGAATAAAGGCTTTTGAATGGTGTTTCTAATGTCCCATAAAATGAGCAGTGTCTCAGATAGATAAAAGATTTAAAATAAAAATTAGAAAACTGCTTTTGGTCAGGCGTTTTCCTTTGCTCGCCCTCAGGCTTTGTACCCTGGCTGTACTTTCTGGTAGTCTTCAAAGAACTGGACACAACGGCTTGTCATGGAGGAGACAGCCTGCAGTGTTGAGACACTTTTATCATAACACAGAGGAACAGTAGAATCTTTTTTAAATATTACTGGAGTCCAGGTTCAGTTTCAAATTGCCTTTGGCCTTAGATGCACTTAACAACTGAACAAATAATTAAAATGAATTTTAAAAACAAGTACACTGGCTTTGTCTTATGACCTATCCAAACAGACTGGAGTTCTGCCAGAACACCCAAAGACTAGGATGTCACTGGCCACCAGCCTTCCTCAGCTTCCCACCTAAGACCAGCAAGCACTGCACGGCCTAGCATACCACCAATGAGCATTTGAATCGGAGCAGAGCTGAGGTCAGGGCTGGGCAGGCTGTAAGAGAAGATTGCGTCCCACACAAGTTAGTGACCATGAGCAGTGACTTAACTAACCCCAGGAACCATCCAACTTGGTCTATATAGTACCTCTGGGGAATCTCAAGGAAGAGGCCATTCAAAACTAGCCCAGGAGACCCCAGGGTTGCTTAATGCAAAAAGATAGAAACATGACTAGATTGGAATCCTTTAATGGTTTCCTAAGCAACAGTGGTCAGACGGTAAGTTTTCTTATCAAAAATGCTAAAGCTTTTTGTGAAGAAAGGAATGTTCAGCCAGCCTCCTTAAGAGAATTCCTTAAAAGACTTTATTACTGGTATTGAACACTAGTAGCCCAAGCCTTCTAGCTGTAAGTTGAACTCTTAAAAAAATACGTTTTGAAACACTGTGTGGCAATATATTTACAGTTTATATAGAAATCTTCAATAATCAAAATACATCTTTAGCAAAAATTTAGAATGTTAAAATTTTATAAAATAAGCAAAATCAATAGAAAAGCAGACTTCAGTACCATTTCAGACTTAGCTTAAGACACAGGTTCTAAATCTTGGTGGCTCTTGGGAACAAGAGTTCTCTGGGTAAGATCTCTCTCTTCAGCAAGCAATTTTACCTTTCTGGTTTGGGTTTTTATAAAATGCTGATCCAGACAGATTCTCCAGGAGGGACATGAAACTACGGGCCAGTCAACAGAGGCAACACGGTGGGTCAGGGTCCAGGGAGCAAGGCACTGCCTGAAAACCTTCGTGGGCACGTCCCAGATGTGCTCACACAGCTGCTGCCGCAGCCCAGCCCTCAGAGTCTCACAGCCAGTGTTGTCCTGGCTGCTAAACACCTGGGGCAAAACCAGTCCAGAACAAGAGAACGATGACAAAAAGGCCTTGAAGATCATCCTAACCCTGCTCAGGGCGTCGGGCTAGCAAAGGTCTAGGTCACTAGGCCCATCTCCAGGAGGGTTTCTTTTATTCATGTGGCTTGTTAAAGAGCAAGGAAGGAATCAACTTTGGCCAGAACAAAAGGCTTCTGCCTGGTCGCTCTGTCCAGGCGCCCTGGGCTCCCAGCAGCCCTTGGCCTGTCTCCAATAGAGGTATCTGCAAGTGCTTTCTCTCAGGCGGCAGGTCTCAGATAACAAAGGATGATTTATGTCTGAAGTCACCCTGCAAAGGCAGCACAAAGAACCATTCAGGGGCTTTTGTTGGGTGGTGTTGAAGACACACTGGTCAAGTGTCCCCAGAAGAGGAAGCCGGGGCAACTAAGCAGAGGAAAGCCTCACTCAGTAGTAAATGAACCCACAAGGAAGGAGTTACCATGAAGGCCAAGGAACTCAGGGGTGCACTGTGACTCCCAGGTACCTTGAGATCTACTGGGTTTCCCGGCAGGACACACCCAGACCAGTAGGTTTTCTGCTCTCTTACCTCCTCATTTGTCCGAATGTAGTTAACTCCATCATGCTTCCCTGGACTCTTATAACTGTGAACAGAAGAGGGCAGGTCAGTGGTGTGCCTATGTTAATGCAAGCCTGAACTTCACCTTCAGACAAGGCAGGCATACCTTTCTCCATCTTGTTTATTGTTGATGAAGCAGCCACGTCTGTATGCACAGCAGATGGCCATTGTGATCAGAACAAGAACAATGAGGACAACCAGGACTCCCCCAATAATCCCAGCAATGTTCAGATCATCTACAGAAAGTTTGTGGGCAGAGATGGTATGATCCATTAAAAGACCTTGACCTTGTTAGGTCAGGTCACCTTTCCAACCCCTACCCCCCACCCCGACACCATTTACCCCTCTGTCCATTCATGCCTACTCTATCCAGAAGAGAAAACTGACTCTTAGCATCTCTCGGGTTTAGAAGATACAGACTGTGATAACCCCTGATCAGAAAACATACTAGGACATAGATGGTTCAAATGCAGTTACACGCAAAGCCACTGAAGTTTACCGGTGTAGAAAAGGCTTTAGGTCTTGTAAGTATTACTCATGGAGAAATGGCTGTATTTCTGTAGAATTAGGAACTAGGAGCCCTAAGGAAAAGTCGCCTTCCTAATTTGTAGCGCCTGCCTTTGCTGTAGATTACTTGGGGAGAAGAAAGCTTCAAATCTTAAACATAAAACTGTTAAGGCAAATGAACTTTCACTTCGCAGGCTGCCTATCCTCAGCCCTCTTAGAGTCCCTGCAAGATCAGGAGGAGGCTCTGGTAGTTTTTCCTTTGTGTAAATAAAGATGCCTGAGGAATGCAGGAAGCCTTCTACAAGAGCAAATGACCTAAAGTAATTCCCCAAACTTGACGGGTGAGACACAGCAGAATGCTACATGTACACAGACACTTCCCACAATTTCAGGTGGTCCCTGGACCCTGTGTGCCACAGTCCTCCCATAGGCTATGGAAGCCACTGCTCTGGGTGTGGCCACAACTGAGATTTGAGAAGCTCCCCATGTGGCTCAACTCAGCCTGTCTACTTCCTCCTGACCCGTGAGCTCACTCCCTAGAGATGACATCACAGAACAGAGAAATGCATGGGGCTTTGAGTTTCCTACAGAAATAGCTACTCTAACTGACTGGATCCTAAGAGGCCCATCAGGGCTCCCCATACAACTGGGTTTTAACACTACTGATTTACCAAAGGGTTTATTATACCCTGTGAAAGTTTCCTGGCTGTGCTGTCAACACCTATGGCCCCCAGGAAGTTGGTTTGAGGATCTACCTATTCAGATCATGTGCTTTTTCATGCTCCCCTCAGGCCCCGTTGGATCTGAGGAGTCCCTTGTCAGCTCCAGAGGAAAACTGATTCATGGTGAGAGGTGAGCTAAACTGATGTCTAGCATTCAACTTTAAATGTTCTATTCATTCCCCAAACTTGAGTGTAATCTTTTCAAGTGACTCACAGACTTCCATGTCCTGCCCCTCACACCTGGATGCGCCTGCATCATTGGAAGCAATGCAGTAGTACTGTCCAGAGTCATCCTTGTGGACAGCATTGAAAACCTGGTTCAGAAACGACAAGGATTACTTCACGCAACAGGACAGACACCAAGGCTGACACCTGAGGTGTGATTCTCACCTCAGAGTTTGCAACGAGGAATTCTCTCCAGGACAGAGAGAGAGCAAAGCTGTGTAAGAGCTAGAAGAACCCAGCTTCATTTTCACTGAAGTCAAAGCAATCCTAACAGTGATACCAAATATCCCACTACAAGTCACCTGATCACTACATGCAGTTGGGAATTTCACGGACCAAGACAACTCCTGCTGAGAAGTACCTCAAGGCAGGCATGTCCTTTGGTGAGTGACCAAGCCTCTTTTTTTTTTTTGTCCCATGTGGCCTCCCACTACCAGTAGGTTATTCTGAAGCAAATTCCCGATATGTTTTATAAGTAAGTCTGTATCTCTATATTAGTGATTCTCAACTTCCCTAGTGCTGTGGCCCTTTTAATCCAATTGTTCATGTTGTGGTAACCCCCACCATAAAGTTATTTTCACTGCTACTTCATAACTGTGATTTTGCTACAGCTATGAATCTGTTTTCCGACAGTGACCCCTGTGAAAGGGTCGTCTGACCCCCAGGTTGAGAACCACTACTTTATACAATAAGGACTTAACTATAATCACAATACAACTGTGTTGATAACTGCCTAATAACAAACATCTGCCCAGTAATCACATTTCCCTCCCATGATAATTTATCTGGCGGGCTGATTATTCAAACTAGGATTCTAACAGTGCCTACCCATTTGTTTACTTGCCGCTTGGTCTCTTCCAGATGCACAGGTGCCCTTTTGTTTGACCCTTAGCACTTACTTATAGAACAGCATGCACTTTTCCTGTACAGTTCCTGAGGTTCTGGGGTTTTGCCTCTGCCTTGAAAAGCAGCCTCACCGGCCCTCCTTAAAAGGTCTGCGTCCTCCCTTGAGAAGCGATCTTACCAGCGTGCCTGTCTCTGAGTTCACAAGGAAGGAGGAATTGTGGAACCTGGGATTGGCTCTGGAGTCTGTGGGCAGTGGCACGTCGTTGCGGTACCAGCTGTAGTGAGGCCGGGGATAGCCCTCACTCTCCTGGCACAGCAGTGTCGCCATCTTGCCTACGGGCACAGCTTTCGGGACTCTGCAGACAGGGGTCACTGGCTTCACTGCGGGCAAAATACGAGCTGGTGTTTAAAGGTCAGCGCAAGCCCCTCGTAACAAAACCCAGTACAGTAAACCCGCTCCAAAGACCACGCCCATCTGCGGCCTGCCTGCTGCCTGCTGCCTGCTGCCTGCACCCTGCCTGCACCCCGCCTGCTATTGGGGCTCATTCCACCCCGTGTGTCCAATCCCGGTTTCTAGCTCTCCCACCTTCAGGAGTAAACCGAAAAGGAGACTATGCAAAGGCAGGTCCCTCAGCTGGTAAGGAACACAGACGGTGCTCTGCCTCCGGGTTTCCCACCCCAACTCTTGACAGCCTCACTAGCTCCCCTCTCCAAACAGCAGATAGCCCCAGCAACGCAGCTCTGGAAGAATGAAATCATTCGTAAGGCCTGGCCAGTGGACGTGCTTCACATTAACAGGTTCCCACCTTGCACAATTAACTCGATGGTAATCTCATCAATTTCTTTTCGGTCATTTAGAGCAACGACCTCACAGCGATAGATGGCTGAGTCCTTCCGTGTCACATTCCAGATCCTTAATGAAGTTTTTCCAAACACATCTGAACGACCTAGCAGGTCCCCTGTAAAAAAGAAGACACAAGTTACCAGCCACTGGAGGACAGTGTGGGGCTGGACTTGATGGTAGGGCAAGAAGACCGCAGACTGCTTTCTATTCTGTCCCCAGCTGAAAGAAGTGATTTTCATGAGGACCGGGCCACTGACTTCTTCCCATATGCAACCTGAGCATCAAAAATTGTAACTGGTATTTAAGATAAATCCAATAACCTTATTTCTCTTTATCATCTCCACGAGAGAATCCCCACCAAATAAACATTAAAAAATAAAACCCACAAAGGATGTGTGGCTATCCACATGAAAAAGCTGTGGAAAGCTGAACACTAGCTGCCCTCCCTATTCAACAAACACCTATATAAGAGCTGAATGAGATGCCAGGTGAGGCACTCGGGGGGCAGAGGCAGGTGGATCTCTGTGCGTTCGAGGCCAACCTGGTCTATAGAGTGAGTTCCAGGCAGGGCTACAAAAAAGAAACCGTCTTGGGAAAAAAAAAATGTTGAATGAGAGTTAGGCTTAATGGAACATTTATTTGCAACTCTATAAACTTACAGGAACTTGAATTTGAGGTTAGCCTCAACACAGTAAGCTCCAGGCCAGCCTGGGTGACATTAGCAAAGTGCTATCCCAAAAAGTAAAAACTATAAAAGTCTTAAGGGTAAAAAAGCATAATTCTTTTAGATTTATTTAATCCATGTGTATGAGTGTTTTGCCTGCATGTATGTTTGTACAGCAGGTGTGTGCCTGGTGTTCACAGAAATCAGAGGGAGGGCATCAAATCCCCTGAGATACAAATGGCTTCAGACCACTATGTGGGTGCTGGGAATCAAACCTAGGGCCTCTGCAAAAGCAGCCAGAAGTCCCAGCCACTGAGCCATTTCTCCAGAAGGCATAATCTTCATGACCTTGAGTCAGGTAACAGCTTTGATATGAGGACAAAGACAAGCACAAAAACGGGGGTCATATTAGATTTCATCAAGTTAAAAACATTTGTGCATTAAAGGATATAAGCAGGTGAACAGACAATCTACAGAATGGTAGAAAGTCCATGTCATATCAGACTAGTCTCTGGTTTATATAAATTTATATTGCAATAACAAATATACAAGTTTTTTAAGTGAACATAATGGTTGATTAGATATTTCTCCCAAGAAAATCTATAGCTTCCCAATATGCACATGAAGATGAAACTTCACTGAGATACCTTTATATATCCTCTATTAAGACTACTAAGGTCAAAGGTCAGATGACCACAATTGTTGGTAAGACTACAGTGGTGGGATGGGGGTCAACATTGCTAGTGAGAATGTAAACTGATGAAGCCAGGGTTGGTTGGGTAGATGGCTCGGTGGTTAAGAATATTTATATTACTTTTGCAGAGGATCCAGGTTTGGTTCCCAGCAACCACATGGTGGCTCACAACCATCCATATCTCCAGTTCCAGGGGATCCAATGCCCTCTTCTGACCTCTGTGCACCCAACCCACAGATCTAGTGCACAGACATGCATGCAGACAAAATACTCACACACATAAAATAAAATCTAAAAAAAAAAACAAAAACAAAATAAAAAAAAAAAAAAACATGACACCACTCTGGAAAGCAATCTGACAGTTTCTTCAAAGGCTCACCATGCAGCACCGTATGATCCAGTGGCTGTGTACTTGGTCTTCACACAGACATGAGTGTAGAACACTGATAGCCAACGTGTAAAAGCAACCCAACAGCACATATCAGCTGATGAATGGATAAAACAACATAGGAACTGCACAGTGAACACTGATTCAGCCACAAAAGGGAACAAAGTTCTGACCCATGTTATATGTAGATGAGTCCTGAAAGTACTGTGCTAAGTGAAAGAAGCCAAGAACAAGAGCCTGATGTTCCCCTTATAGGAAGTCTCCACAAAAGATCCAGAGAGACAAAGGTAGAGAGGGCTGCTGAGAGGTGAGGGAAGGGTCCTGACTGTTCACAGGCACGGTTTTATTTCTTGGCTATGGAAAGGTTCTGGGATTGGACAGGGTGGTGGTTCCATACCTTTGTGAACATAACAACTTTAAGGCGGACAGATCTAATAGGTGCTTGGACACAGTCCTACACCAAGGCATAAGGAGAATCCTGCCTCCAACCAGGTTCTTTGTGGTAGATGCTCTTTATGGTAGCCATTCCTATGGCTAAGGGTCCATTAAAAAAAAGTTGTTATTGTTTGTGATGCAAGTGATAACTTAGGGCCTTGTGCGAACTAGATCAGTGGTCCATCACTCTGCCCACCCCCAACCCTGCTCTAGGGAAATGAGTTTTCTCTTAAAGATTTATTCTTTTATTACATATGTGTGTGTGTATGTGTGTGTGTGTGTGTGTGTGTGTGTGTGTGTGTGTGTGTGTACATGTGCAGGTGTGAGTGCAGGGTCTGCCGAGTATAGAAGAGAGTATCAAATACCTCGGAGCTGGAGCTTCAGGCTGCCTTGAGTAGGTGCTAGGAACTGAGCTCAGCTCCTCTGCAACAGGACACACTCTTCACCCAGTCATCTCTCCAGGACCCCAAAAATACATTGGGTTTTTATGTTTTTAGTAAGTGTGGCTTTTTTTAGATTTACTTATTTATATTTTATGTATGGGTGTTTTGTCTGTGGAGGCTAGAAGAAGGCATCAGCTCCCCTGGAGTTGTGAACCTCCAAAGGGTGCTAATACTGAGCTACACATACAGTCCTTGGACATTGTTGGGTTTTGCCCCTCACCCTCCCAAGGCTAGAGACTGAATTCATGGTTTGCGAATGCGAGGCAGGCACTATACCACTGAGCTACAGCTGTAACGAACAAACTATTCTTAAGCGCATACAACTCCTGACAACATGCAGAGCTGGAATCACAAAGACTACAACTTCTCTAGAACTGAACATGCCCACACTGGACCTCATATTTATTTCTTTCCTCAGTGTGAGAAGGAAATAATATCTATTCTGTGTTACCTCTATAAAGCCCCTTAGACATGCAAACAGCCCAGCCCACTCCCCAGACTTCTCTAACTGCCCAAAACAGGCTATTTCCAGCCTCTTGAGGGAGGAGTGTCCAGACCCCACCTTACAGGAAAAAAAAAAAAGCCCAAGATCAGGCTACAGAATCCCACCAATCCCAGCTTGCCAAGATAAAGCAAGCCACAAAATCCCTCCAATCCCAGGCCACCCTGGAAAGCTCCACCCACCAAGGAACCCTACATAAAGCTTGCCTCCTCCTCACTGTGTCTTTGCCAATAAAGCTCTGTGTGAAGTTTGTTGTGCTGTGTGACTTTGTGGTACTCCTTGGCTCCCAACTGCCAGGACCCCTTCCCCTCAGAGCTGTAACACTTGGAACGTCTCATTGCTCCACCACTGCCCCCTTCAGCACTGCCAAGTCCGAGCAATTCTCCCCTTGCACTTCCAATGTCTGTGCCTCAGACCCATCCACCAGACTGCAAAGGGAATCTGATAATATAGTCCCGCTCTGAGTTTTGCTCACCTCCAGTCTCTTTTTACTTGAATCTTCAAAGGGTATGAGCATGTCGCTTCTCCTAGCACCTTTGATGGGTATTCTCTCCTGCCCTGCCTTGTCTGACAGCTGGTACACTTCATATCTTCCTCATCTCCCTATCTGGCTGCAGCTCTTCCTGGCTTCTGTGTGTCCACATGTAACACTCTTCCCTGCCACCTCATCTCTCACCAGGCCACACTTGCTATCTTGTCTGGTACCTGAGTACTCTGCAGCCTACTGCCCAGATGCCTAGACCTCAATTCTCCTCCTCCTTGCCATCCCATGGCAGCTTATGTTAGTCCCACCCCCAGATAATGTCCCACCAGCCCATGTAGGGAGACCCCAGCACTTTGCACTGGACAGTGCAGCTCAGTGATTACCTGTAGCCCCATGCTACTATGAAGAACCCTCTGTCACTTGCTCACACTTTGTCTGTCATGGACCATAACAACAAGGCTAAGGAAACTGCTGTGATTTCTCAGACAGGCAGATTATACAGAGATCCAAGTCCTTACTAATGAGCTGATATTGTTGAAATGGCATTTACAGGTACAGGGAGGCTCAAAATGTCAATGCTAAAATTGAAGCTTTCTACAAGAATAAACTCAGAAAATCGGAACAGTCCAAATTACAGGTGCATGTTAGCAGTCTGGGGTAAATCTCTGCTATACATAAATTCCAAAACCGGTGGACAAAGGAGAAGTGAGTAGCACAGAGGATGATGGGACCATACCTTGAATCTTATTGTCAAAATACACATATGTGGTTTGGCCATCTTGGATTTTCTTCCATTCAATTCTAGGGTCATTTGTCTGTGAGTCCGTAATGATACAAGACAATTCCACACCTAATGGGCAAAGGGAGAAAAAAAATGTAAGATTAATCTTTCCAAGGTCTCAAGGTGATTTTTTTTTTTTTTTGGACAGAAAAACAATAAAGGCATTAGTGAAGATTTCACTATAGGGAATACACCTTCCTTTAAAGACACTGAGTCTATTATATGAGATTTCTTTGTTGTGTAGGTACAGTGATAGGTAGGAAACAGATGGCAGCCGATGTAAACCACAGAGTGCACTGCCAGTCTACCCATACACAGTAGCCATCCTGAACAGTCCTGACCATTACATAAAGGGGCTGGAGGGGTTGCTCAGTGGTTAGAAGCACTTACTGCTCGCTCTTGTAGAGAACAGTTCAATTTCCAGCACACAACTACCTGTATCTCTAGCTCATAGAGATAAGGCCCCCTTCTGGCCTCTGCATCATCCCCCTGACATGGGCACAGACACACAGTCACAAATAAAATAAATATTTTAAAAAATGATAATAGATTGGGTATGGTAATGGACACTTTTAATCCTAGCACTTGGAAGGCAGAGGCAGGCAGATCTCTGTGAGGTCCAGGCTAGCCTGGTCTCTAGTTAATTCCAGACCAGCCAGGGCTACACAGTGAGATCCTATCTCAAACAAACAAATGTATTAATTAATTGATTAGCTAATTAATTAATTACAATAGGGGAATAGGTGTTGGGTTGGCTGCAGAGCTACCCAATGTCCACTAGGGGGCACATCCCTCTCCGTGTTTCCTTGTACTTACTTTCAAATTCATGTACCACTGGGTTTCGGTTGCTGGATTTGAGATTCACTGCCTCTATCAAGCAGCCTGAAGGGAAAGACAAAAGTAAAATCAGATGCAGCCCCATAACAGCAAGAAACACTGGATGGGGGCCACAGCTTTTTCTTCCATGTAGATGTGGATGTCTGTCACAAGACACTGGGCATGGGAAAATACATCCTAAACAGTCTCTTAGAGACAAACAGTAGGTGATGCTTCCCTTTCGGTGTGGCCTCTGGAAGGAACCAAGAGAAAGAGAAACTCTTTAAGCCCACATTCCTTCCCAGTCCCAGAGAAAACCCTTGGAGTGCTAAAGCCTTTCCAAGCACGTCTTTATTGATGCTTTGCCATCTCTCAGACAGACGGTAGGCCTCTACCATTCCCACCCTGCCTTTCCCTTTTTCTTTAGGCATCAAGTTCTGTAAAGGCAATCTTGGCGTCACAGTACAGTTAAAACCCATGACCTGAAGCCTCCCCTTCAGGATGGCCTAATTCTCTCTGGCACAGCGATCAGCCAACTGAGAGTCTTACCTTACTGTATTTTCATCCAGCTTGGTGTGTCTAGTACATGGAGAAATTCACACCAGACTTAAGTGAGAAAGGTATCAGTATAGTGATTTCCATGCAGCTAAGTTTGTAGAAATGATGAAATCAATCAAGATATGCTGCCTGCATGGTCTCAACATTTTCCAACCAATCTCGCAGAGATGATAAACCACCTATATATAATATGCTGTCTTTCAGCTTCTAGCCTCTAAGAAAAGTTGCCATCCCCCAAAGAGGGCTTTGCCACAGAAACATTTACTGATGGCTCAGGATATTGGCTTACTATGTGGCTAGAGACGGCGCTGTGAACTGGTAAGAGTTTAGACTGCAGAATTACAAGTCTTGGACCTAACACTTGAAGACAACATGGAATTCCTCTAGAAAACCATTTGCTTTCTCACTCCTTCTGCACTAGCAAGTGGCTGGCCATGACCATCCACTATTTCCTTTATGGTATACAATGATCCTGATATGTGTTCACTTCCTTATTTACTAAGAATTCACCCACATTTTAGCAAGAGTCTAAAGAGTTGAATAAAAGGTGATGGAAAGCAGAAGCATAATATACTCAAGCTGCTGTTACTTCTATGGAAGGCTGTAGAAACAAGACACCTGAAGATAATCTGGTTTGGAATACCCATGAGCTACTCTTTCTGAATGCTAGTAGAAAATACTGCACAGCCACAGGAGAACTCCACAACTGCTGTCTAAGCACTGGGGTAGCTACCATGCTGACAGTGTTAATTTTCACCAAGGCCAAACAGATATGTGTGCCTACAGTAAACCTTTGTGTCTCATGATCTAAAAGAACATAAAGAAAGAGCTTTGAAAATGGAAATACACCTTTATATGACTCTGGAGACCTAACTCAGCTACTCAACGCTTTCAAGGTACACACTTTATTGACCCAATTATCTCTCTAGCTTATATTTTATTTTTAAATGGCACTTAGTGTCTTAGGTTGGGTTTCCATTTCTGTAATAAAACCCTATGACCAAAGCAACTTGGGGAGGAAAGGGTTTATTTCATCTTACAACTCATTTCACGTTCCATCACTGAGGGAAGTCAAGGCAGGAACTGAAGCAGAAGCCATGGAGGAATGCTGCTTACTGGCTTGTTCCTCATGGCTTGTTCAGCCTGCTTTTTTTTTTACATACCTCAGGACCACCTGTACAGGGGTAGCACCACCCACAATGGGCTGGGCCCTCCCACATCAGTCATTAATCAAGAAAATGCCCCTACAGACTTGCCACAATGATCTGATGGAGGCCTCCCTATGAGTTAATAGTCATAGAGGCTCCAGAGGCACTCAAATCAACACAGGCCATGCCATTGTTCTTAGCTGTCCACTAACTAGGTGTAAGACCCTCTTGCTTAAGAGGCTTTGGATGCAAGAAATAGAGAAATCAACTCAAACTCACCAGGAAACTAGATTACACTGGGCCAGAAGATGTTATGCAGGTTGCCAAGGAAAAAAGACAGCAGTTGTTTTTAATAAGTGCTAGACACTGCATGCTGCAATACTGACCTCCTGGCAAGATATGGCAACTGGTATGATAATGGTTATGGGGGTAACCCTACTCCACAGGAGGGGTTTTGTGCCTAGTACTATAAACCTAGTCAAAGGCTTGACTTGGGAATGCTACAGCTAATGTTTTGTTAAATGCCTATGTTGTCAAATGACTTTCTACAGACTTATGTTTATGCCCATAGATTCTGCTGCTCTCAATCGTGGAAAGAGAAGCCTCTTTTTTTGCAGTGGATAGTTGTTAATGCATAGGTTCATAACTGGTCCAAGTGCCAAGTATAAACAATTGTGAGTGCTCAGCTATTCGTGCATCATCTGTATCAACTTCACACCATCCAAAGCTCAGGGGACTTCACAAAATGGAGTGGGAAGAACACAAAAACAAGTGGACAGAGAAGAGAGATATGACACAGCTTTGCATTCACAGACTCACAGCAACTGTGGTTACTGTGGCACAAGACCAGTACAAGATCAAGCCAGTCAAAATTCCAGTGTGGATTAGAGAGGGCCCAATGCCCCATTCCTATTAAAGGAAGTACTAGCAGCTGATGGCTTCTGAGAGAAAAAGAGTCAAACTTACTCTGGGGATGCAGCTGCTGATAGGCTGCTTATGTCCCAAGGGATGGCTACACACTCTTGTGCATATGGATAGCACTAATATGACTCAGGGTTATTAACAACAACAACAAGAGAACATGAAGCTGGAAGAGAAACAGTGTAGGGGGTAACAGGGGGTGATGTTGGAAGAGGTTGTGATATATGGATATAATCAAAATACATTGTATAAATGCATGACATTTTCAAAGAATAAAAATGATTTAAAAATAATAAAATAAACAGAAAGAAATGAAGCACCAGGAAGGGAGTGCAGGCCTGTGATTCAGTACTAGGAGGATCAAGAATTTGAGGCCAGACTATGATACATGTAAATTCAGGGCCAATTAGGGCTACAGTGTGAAACCTTGTCTCAAAAGAGGAGGGATGATAAACATCTAGAAATCCCGTCTCTATGGTCTATCTACTTATTTCCCAAATGCTGAAATGGTCCAGTGGCAAGGATATCCCAGGATGCAGCAGACACAGGTTACTGGATATATATATATATATATATATATATATATATATATATATATATATATATATATGGTCATCTCCTAGTGTTCATAGCCTCTGGTTGAATTACCAGCATCACACCCTTCTGGACATTATACCCATGATGAGAATTTGTGCTTTCCCTGGAAAAACAAAACAAGTTGGAGGAAGATATGTCATAAAAATCCACCAGCTACGGAGTGTAAATTTTCACATATGAGGAGCCAGTCAGTATGGTGCAGAGAAGACAGACCAGAAATAAGACCTAAACTTGTAGACAGCATGATTTTGTCAGGCACCAACTAGGATGGTTCGCTGCTTCTTGTAGGTCAGCTGACTATTCTGATAAAGGAAATTACTATCCTGTCTGCAGATTGGTGCTTACTGGAAAGAAAAGAAGGAGCAGACACTGTAACTCCCTTCCCTCCCCAGGACTTTGACAAGTGATAGAGCAGAGGAAAGATGCACACTGTGCTGCTGGAGTCTAATGAGCTGTCCAGCTGAGCATCACTGGGCTAACAACATTCTCAATACTGCTGTTAGTTGTGTTTCACTCTTTTGGGGAGCCCGCCACCCAGCTCCCAAATAAATTACCCACAGAGGCTTGTTATTACTTATAAATGCCTGGCCTTAGCTTGGCTTGTTGCTAGCCAGTTTTATTTAACTTAAAATTATCCCCACCTGTCTTTTGCCTCTGGGCTTTTCCTTTCCTTTCTTCTGTAACCTTACTTTCCTCTTACTCTGTGGCTGGCTGTGTAGCTGGGTGGCTGGCCCCTGGAGTCCTCCTCCTTCTCTGGCTACTTCTTCATCTCCCCCCAGATTTCTCATTCTATTTATTCTGTCTGCCAGAGCCATCTATGTCTCTCTCTGCTGCCTCACTATTGGCTGTTCAGCTCTTTATTAGACCATTAGGTGTTTTAGACAGGCACAGTAACACAGCTTCACAGAGTTAAACTAAAGCAACATAAACAAAAGTAACACAGCTTAAAATAATATTCTACAACATTCTACTGACCCCACCTCCTGGTATCCCTTGAGTTTAAAGAGTACTGCATGTACTTCCCAGGCAGGGGAACAAAGCCTAGAGAGGTTAGTGACAATAAGGACAGTCAAGACTACAGGCTGGGGGTTTGGACTTGTCATTCTTACTTCCTGATTTATTTCATAAATTTTCTTATAGGAAACATAATGCTAAAATCTACTCAGAAATAGACAGCAACAGATATGTGTAACAGAGATTTTATACTAAAAGGAAAACATGAATCAGACCTTTAAGTCTAAATTGATAGCCCATTGTTTTACTGAAGCCCTTTTTAGATGAGGCTGTCAGGGAAGTGGGCTAAAAAAGGCCTTGGTGTAATGTGCCGTTGGCACTGTCATCTTCGACCCAACACCTCTTCCTCCCACTGAACACACGGAGCTAAGCTAAGGGGTGCTGGGAGCTGGTGAGATGCCGGTGATAAGGGAAGGGAGGAAATACGGGTGCTCTGACATTCACAATGCCCCTCCTCGTCGCCAGAGCACCTCAGAGCTACCGTGCTCTTCGCTTCCCCTTCCCTTTCCTTATCTGGAACAATTGTAGCAGCTGTGGACAACAACTGCAGTTTCCTCCTTCAGTGCTCAGAGGCCCAGAGATTCTGCCAGGCTCTGGGGAGGATGGGGGACAAGTCACACACTGATCCTTCCTGTCTACAGTTCTAGTTCCCTAAGCAAGACTCAGAAAGACAGAGATCATGTTTTCTCTCTTATGCAGCTGTACAAACTCGTCCATGCTCTGTCTCTCTGTCTCTCTGTCTCTGTCTCTGTCTCTCTCTGTCTGTCTCTGTCTGTCTGTCTGTCTGTCTCGCTCTCTCTCTCACATACACACACACACACACACACACACACACACACACACACACACACAAGAAGTCTAAAGGGAGGAGAAGAGGGAACGGGGTAAAAGGAGAAAGAAAATAGTGTTCATTTTCTCATATATACAAGAGAGAGGGGAAATGTCAGGAGGAGGACTACTGGGGGTGGAAGGGAGCAGGAAGGCAGAAGGAGGAGCAAATATGAGCAAGGTACAATGACATGCACATATGAAAATGCCACAGTGAAACCTGCTATGCTAACTAAACTAGTTCATTTTAGAAGGTGTTTTTAAGTACCACTGCCCAACTCCCCCTCATTCCTTAGAATGCACTCAGCTTTAGGTCTCACCAAGCATGCCTGGACAATCCCACACATAGTGCTACCTAGGAAGCCTTGAGCAGTCAGTCACTCAGCTACACTCAGAAACAGTCTGCTACCCAGCATGGTGACGCCCATGCCTCCTTTTACTATCCCAGAGAGTTATTGGCTATAATGCTTCTAGAGCCTGAAGCAAAACCAACCAATAACGTAAAACACAATAAAAACAGACTTAAGCCAAGGAGGTGCTGAAGTGTGAACTGCTGTGAGTCTCACCCACACACTTAGCTCAGCAAAGGCCGGCTTACTCTGTGGCACACTGGGAAGAACTAAGGTCCAAAGGGAACTCAACAGCCCATGTTAATATTGCTCAAAATCTCAATGCAAACTATGCATCTTTTTTTTCACTTTCTCTTTTTTTCTTTTTCTTTTTTGAAGTTAAAGTCATGTAAGCAGTAGACAGATCTACTGACTCACAAAGTGCTAAAATAACAAGAGATAAAAGGGTTTCTATCTTTAACAGTGGCTATTATTTACCTAAGGGCCAGCTAAAAAAAAGAAAAATCAATAATCCTAGCTTTTCATGTAAACTACATTCACTGAGATTTATATTCATTACTATAAACCAAGATAAAAAGTTTTCTTTTAAAAAATTTCAGTCTACGATATGTTGTTGGCTAAAAACTAGTTTATGTATGACTAGCTCTCAGAGGATTTATATTTAGCTTTCTGACATTCTGTTCACTTTGTCTCTTGCTCAAAAGAAACTTTCCTCTAACCAGGACTCAAGCACGCAGCGCTGTAGGACTGCTGGCCCACTGGGATCAAGTCTAAATATAAAGCAGTCGCACAGGCAAAATTTCCATGAACATTAACTACATGTTTACTGCTCAAAACAGAATGCTTGCTCACACTTGATCAGTGAAATCCACCTTACAGAATTTGTTTGTCTGATTAGTAAAAAGCATCTTTTTAACACTATCACTGCTTATTAGCCAACTTTCAAGGAATTTAAGGGCTAGAATTGAAGGAGAACAGACACAAAACACTATTGTCCAGAACCATTCACCTACACATACAGCAGACTATAAATCATTTAAAACAGGTTCTGACCATAGCACAGCTGGATGAAGCCCTGCTTATGCTTACCCACTGTGATCAAGGCCAAACTAAATGTCAACACAATCACACAGACGCTTAAAGATAAAGTATAAGCCTGGATGGAGTTGCATGTGGGAGGGCAGGGCAGGCCAGACAGGAGTTTTAGGACAGCTTGGGCTACAGAGCAAGGCCCTGTCTTTATATTAAAAAAGAAAAAAGAAAGAAAGAAGGAAGGAAGGGAGGGAGGGAGGGAGGGAGAAAGGGAGGGAGGGAGGGAGAGAGAGAGAGAGAGAGAGAAAGCCCAGCCAAACATGATGGGATTAAAAATAAATCTGGCTTGGATAGTTAATTTTATGTGTCAACTTGGAGGGTTTTTTTTTGCATAACATTACTATTTAAACTGTGGAACTCTGGGTTCTGTGATATCATTAGATCTTATCCTAAAATCGGCTGCAGATCTAAATAGAATTAAAGAGTGCCCTCTTGATAGAAAAGGGAGTTCTTCAGCAAAATGTCTTTGGACTTGGTAGCACCACTGTCTCTCTGGGATTACCACGCTGCAGGGCTACATGGTAAATTCTGACCATGTCAGCTCTCATACTCTGACAAGACAATCCCTTACCATACCTCTTCTGCAGAAATCTGTTTCTCTGAAGAGTACTCACATTCTAATACCCTGACGGTGGTACTCCTTAAAAGAACAACACAAGACGTTCCACTGTACACGTGCTCAGAAGAAAGGGAAACTCAAGAGTGTAGAAGTCAGGGCAGCAGCTTATGACGGTTCCGTGTTAGCTTAGTAGGAAAACATCAGATGAGGTGCTGCTTCTCGTTGATTCCACTGTCTCCCAACACCAGCTACCCAAGATTTGTTTTTTAAAAACTATTTTTATTTTTACTTATGTGTACATGTTGGGGTAGAGGGTGCACAGGATGCATTTAGAATTTAAAAGATACAGCTCATGTTAGAGGTGACTGTAGCCATCTGACGTGGATTCTGAGTGCCAAACCTGGGTCCTCTGTAAGAGCAGTGTGCAGTCCTGATTGCTGAGCCACCTCTCCAGCCCCCCCCACCAAAGACTTCTTCCTTCCTTCCTTCCTTTCTTTTTAAGAGACAGGGTTTCTCTGTGTTGCCCTGGTTATCCTGGAACTTGCTCCATAGGCCAGGCTAGCCTTGAACTCACAGAGATCCACCTGCCTCTGCCTCTTGAGTGTTGGGACTAAAGGTGTGCACCACCACTGCTCAGTTTCATCAAAGATTACTTAAGCACAAATATGAAGAATGTAAAAATAGTAAAACTCTATCTAGCAATGCCTGCGGCAGACATAACTAAAAAATACCTGTCCTGGTAAAAAAATACCCCTCCTCTCCTTTCTCACCATGTAGCTTTATACCCTTTACAAAGGGGACAGCATGCTACAGTCTTCAGTACCAAACTTCCAGGCAATACGATACGGGCTTCATGCTCCATCTGCACCACAGGCTCTTCCGGGAAGAAGGAAGGAAGAACGAGGCAGCAAATACGACTGGGGATGAAGCAGGAACAGGGAGAAAGGCGGAAGGGAAGGAAGAGGGAAGGAAGGAAGAGGAAGGGAAGGAAGAGGAAGGGAAAGTGTGACCCAGAATAACAGCATCACCTCTTTTTGTAATAGGTCAATGACCCCCACTTTCTTAATCATTCAAAAAGTATACAACAGAGAGCTAGATGGTGTCCCTGCTTTGCTTACCATGAGTTTAGCTTGTCACTCAAGTAGTAATGGAACCATAACACACTCGGCAGAGAGAGGTTGGTCAGCATGTCCATACAAACCCAGCACCGTCACCTTTTCTAACAGTAGCTAAGCAGACCAAGCCTATACTATTCTTGGCTCGAAAGCTTAGACAGACACATGAACTCCTCCAGTCTTTTTCCAGGAGGCTCCTCTTGGAGGTGCTGAGGCATGACAAGTGATTATGACTAAATACACATTCTTCTTCTGTAAAACATCCCATCTGTGAATACATCAGTCCTGACGCTTACCCCTTGGCACAAAGGCGTGGAGACCTTGGCACAAAGCCTCTCCCTGTGTGTGCCCAATCCTATACAATCACTATTTGCATCTCATCACAAGTGCTGATATCAGAAGTCCAAGACAAAAATACGTGCTCTCACGTCTTACAAAGAATAATTCAAAGTTGTATTTGCATTCCAACTGCACAGACTCTGCAATGGTCTTCCATCTTGCTTATACTGTCCAGGGCCCTCTCTGGCTCAGCAGCCTCAAGAGGTACATGGAAACAGCCTAAACTGTTGTCAAAGGCAGTGAAGGAGTACGGTCCTACAAATACCTCTTCATGGCTCCCAGACTAGACATGGTAAGGTAATTCAACCCACCACAGACTAGTGTAAAGAAGGGATGAGATTTTATTCCATTGTCATAGCAATAAGAAACATATTCAAGCTGCACAAATATCAGCTTTCTTTTAACGTAATATGCAAAAAGAAAAATAAACATGGTATAAAAGTATACAGTGTAACTGAAATGTTAAAGGCTGCAGAAAATTAAAAGTGGTCTCTATTTTTAAAAAGGAAGAAAAAGAGTAAGTTCAATTCTCATGTATGTACACTTCAGGTTCAGGTCAGTTCCATCAAACAGAACAAGAGTATACACACCACCAAGTCTATTACAGGAAAATCTCTTCTAAGCCATGACCACTGACTTGTATTCTTAGAGGCAAAGAAACTTAGTTTTGTTTTTCCTTCCTAATGAATAAGAAAAATATTCAAACCAGCTAGGTAGGCTCAGTACCTAGAACTCCAGCACTCAGAACACTGAGCAGAGGGGAGACCATTGATGTAAGTTCTGAATATGTAGCAAGTGTAAGCCTGTCTGGGCTGTAGTGAGACCTTGTTTCATGACAGGAAAAAAAAAACAACTATATTTTAATTCTTTAATGAAAGAAATGCATGTATATTATACAAATATAGACTATAAGTTAAATATAGTCAATAAATACAGCTAAAAATTCAAAATAAATATTTTAGCTTTATGTTTAGTTTAAGGAAAACAGGCCAAGTAAACACTACACTTTAATGCCATATATACAATCATGACTAAATATCTAAAGTTCACTGAATAAATGAACAAATTCATAAATATAAGAAAAGGGCAGGCCGGGTGGAGGTGGCACACGCCTTTAATCCCAGCACTTGGAAGGCAGAGTCAGGTGGATCTCTGTGAGTTCAAGGCCAGCCTGGGCTACAGAGTGAGTTCCAGGAAAGGTGCAAAGCTACACAGAGAAACCCTGTCTGAAAAAAGAAAGAAAGAAAGGAAGGAAGGAAGGAAGGAAGGAAGGAAGGAAGGAAGAAAGAAAGAAAGAAAGAAGAGGGGCAGGAATGACAAAATACTTTAAAAGAGGTAGAAAAGAAAATGCACCACACATCACAGTCAGGAGGCTGTTACTGCACTGAAAGGGCTTCACAAGTATCAGTAGTGGGAGGCTCTGGACTATCTAACCAAGAGGCCTTTGGCTTCTTTTCTGCTGGTCAGCTGCCACTCACTTGTTTCAAATGGCTCTGCCATGGGTAAGAACATGAGAGGTGCTATTTCAGAGGGAACTATTCAAGACCCCATGCTGATGGCAACCATCCTGGTACAGAATGCAAACAAGACAATGCTATTCCTAGATGATTTCCTTGCTGTTAATTCACATGTCAAAATTCAATTAATTTAGTCCTGCCTAATCTGCATACTTTTTATGTCAAAAGCCACAGTGGAAAAAAAGGCCATGGCATTTTTTTCTGTTGGTTAAAAATATATACTGTCAGTATTCATGAAATAAGTTACTATAACAAGTAAAGTAAAAGGATGCCAGGAAGGATGACATAATGGAATTTCTGGAGTGTAACGCTGCAACAGTGAATACATGACTAAGCATTTGCCAAGAGGTTACACTAAGAAAGCATAAAGAGAGAACGTTATTGCAAGGAAACTTCAAAGAATCAGCTAGGATGTTTAAGAAGGTAAAATGGAGGAAAGAATATGACAAAGGAAATTGTTACGAATAACAGAACCTCATTCACAGGGATCCCTGAGGTTAAAAAACTATTGAAAAGTACTTTCTGGCATGTCATTGCACTCTAGTTGATTTTCTCCCAACAGCAATATGGGTAAGCAACTCAGACAGAAAAAAATCTTTACAAACACAAGAGTTAAACAAATAAACCACATTATAGATAGAGAACCAAGTTTCTTACAAGGAGGGAAGAAATGAGTATTCAGGGGTAATCAAAGCTTTTGCACTCAATTAGAAGAGATTTCAGCATAAAGATTTTATTTTAATGTACACACATATGAAGAAATAGACACAGACATGCACAGAGCAAGAGAAATGCATGTATTGCCTAGCCCTGTTCCACAGAGAGCCTAGGGTCACGAGCATCTTCACTTTCTAAATAGCATGCTCCACTAACAGGTCTAAGACTCCCTGCAGATCTGGCTGATTCCAGGGTACATGAAATATAAGACGAGCCTCGCAGTACCAGATGGTCAGAAAGTGCCTAAAAACAAACAACAAGCTATTAAAGGGCAGGCTGGAGAGATGGCTCAGCAGTTAAGAGCACACACTGCTGTTGCAGAGGACACGGGTTGGATTCCCAGCACCTACACAGTAACTCATGACCCTCTGTAATTCTTGTTGTAGTGAGGTGATGTCCTCTTCTGGATTCCACAGTACATATAAAACCATGCAAACACACATACATAAACATAAACACACACACACACACACACACACACACACACACACACACACATACACACACACACAAATCTAAGGACAAGGAGCCAAATTGGCAGTAAAAAAAAGTTGTCTAATAATGATAAAGAGGTCATTCTTCAAGAGAACATAAAATTCCAAGAGTCATGCACCTAATTTAATACAAATCCTGAAATAGAAAGAGATCTTTCGTTGCAAATTTCAACAGTTCTTTTAATTAACAAAACAGGTAGGCAGAAAAATCATTGAAGAAAAAAACCAAAAACTACCTACTAACTTAACCTCGTTGCTCATTGTAGAATACTTCATTCGCATAAAAACAGCAGAATACAAATTCTTCTCAAATTCACATGGAGCACGTACCAAAATGGACTATGTTCTCACCATCAGTCACAGTAAATTTTAACAGTGAAGTCACAAATTCTGATTAAAATATTAATCAATAACAGGACTTACTACTCTAGAAACAAAATCACAAAAAACCCAAAGTTTTCAACAACCCATATATCAAAAAGGAAATTCAGAGTGGTAGTACACATTTGTAACCCTAACACATGGAAAATGAAGGCCAGGGAGTTGCAAGGTCAAGGCCAGGCCCTGGCTCAATCAAACAAAGGACTCTAAAAAGTATTCTGAACCAAGAGCAAGACAGAAATGGCTCAGCAGTTAAGAGAGCTACTGCTCTTGCAGAGGACCTGGGTTCAGCTCCCAGAGCCAGTGGCCTGTAACTGCAGCTCCAGGGAGTCTGGCGCCCTCTTCGGAGCTCCGCAGGCACAAGTACACACGTGCACACACTCTCACAAAGACACACAGACACATGCTCTCACATAGACACATACAGAAATCAATCTTTTTATAAAAAAATTTTAAATTGAACAGAAAATCTGACAGATTTTTGTGCTAGGATACTAAAACAGTAATTTGGAATCTATAGCATCTAAAAGACTTACATTAAAAAAGAAGGCAAATCTCAAATCAGTGACCTTAGTAACTACTATCTTAAGAAATCACAAAAAATAACTAGTTATATCCAACATAAGCAAAATGAAAGAATAAAGATAAAAGCAAAAACAACATAATAGAAAACAAAAATGGAAAAAAAACAATAAAACCAAAACCTAGTTCTTTAAAAAGATTAATAGTTAATAAACCTTTACCTAGTCTGACCAAGAGCAACAACAATAACCAAAAAAAAAAAAAAAAAAAAATACAGACTAACACTGTCAAGAAAAAAAACAATGTAATGATACAGAAATTAAACAAATGAAAACATTATGAGCAATTTCATACTTACAAATTAACAATTATGATGAAATAAACAGATTCCTTAAAATATACTGAAAAGTCTCCCTCAAGAGTAAGTAACCAGTATAGCCTCATACTGACTTAACAAAAATGTTTATAATTAAAAGCCTCCCCATGAAGAAACTGCAGGTCAAGCATGCTTCGCGAGTGAATTTCACAAAAATTTAATGTAAAAATTCCAACTCTTCCTGAACTCCACAGAAACATAGAAGAGAAGGAGGAAGAAGAGAAGGATGAAGAGGAAGAGGAGGAAGAGGAGAAAGAAAAGGAGGAGGAGGAGGAAAAGGAGGAAGAAGAAGTAGTAGTATAGTAGTAGTACTATTCATCGTCCCCACCTTATTCTGTGAGGGCAGTATGACCTGGATATCAAAACCAAATATTTTCTAAGAAAATTACTGTTAGTATTCTCTATTGTGACAGAATGACAAGGGCAGCCATCATGAAGAAGAACAAATGGTTAGAACAGCAACATGAGGTTGGCTTGGCACGTGGTGATCAGCTAATACAGTTGTATCAGGAGGAAAAAACAGAAACTTCCTAATCTGATAAACAACATCCTTGTAAAAACTACAGCTAAGATTTTCAGTGAATAATAAAATGCTTAATGCTTTTCCCTGAGATCAGGAATGAGATAAAGACATCTACTCCCATGATTTCCATTCAATGCTGTATTGGACATTTAGCTGGTGCACCCAGACATGAACAATTAAACAACAAAACAAGGCCAGGCATGGTGGCGTGCACCTTTAATCCCAGAGGCAGGAGGAAGCAGAGACATGAGAATCTCTGTAAGTTCCAGGCCAGCCAGGACTACATAGATAGACTGTCTCCCAAAAAAATTAGAAAGAAAAAGACAAAACTGTCTTTATTCACATGGACGCAATCATCTATGTCAGGGAAGAGTAAATTAAAATCCCAAGGCTGAACGCCAGCTGCTGTCTGATTGTTCTTGTTTTAGTATAGACAGTTTTATTGGAACACAGCCATACTCTTCATTTGCTTATTATCTATGGCTGTCTGTACTCTTAAAACAACAGAGATAAGTAAGTGTAAGACATCTTACAGGTGATAAACATAAGATGCTCAACATCAATACTGAGCTGCAAATTAAAGCCACAGTAGACACCACCACACACTGATAAGAATGGCCAAAACTAAAAAGACTGACCACAACTGTTGATATAGACATCAAACATTTGATTTCCCCAGTGAAAATATAAAGCAATTTGGAGAACTGCCCTGCAAAACTGAAATATATCCCTACTTCCCCAGCCATACTGCTCTTAGACACAAAGAAAATGAAATTATATTCAAAGCAATCGTGTGTGTGTGTGTGTGTGTGTGTGTGTGTGTGTGTGTGTGTGACTAAGAACTTGAATTAATGCAAATGCTCATCAATATAAAGAGAAAACAATTGGACCGGGCGGTGGTGGCACACGCCTTTAATCCCAGGACAGACTCCAAAGCTACACAGAGGAACTCTATCTCGAAAAACCAAGAGAGAGAGAGAGAGAGAGAGAGAGAGAGAGAGAGGGAGAGGGAGAGAGAGGGAACCATCGGTGCTGTTTCATACAATGCTGCTGTGATGGAGAAGAAAGCATGAACTGATGAACTGACAGGGATAGAGATGCAGCTCAGAACAGCTACACTGGGTGAAAGAAGCTTGACCAAAGAGAACACCAGGTTTTATCCAGCTGTATAAAACTGCAGGAAATGGGCTGGAGAGACGGCTCAGTGGTTAAGAGCACACAGAGCTCTTGCTGAGGCCTGAGTTCAGTTCCCATCACCCACATGGTGGCTCAGAAACATTTGAAAGTCCAGCTCCAGGGAGTCTGGTGCTTCTTCTGGCCCCTGCAGGCACTGCACTCATGCACACAGACACTGACACAGGTTGTAAAGATTAAAATTGTAAAGAAATAGAAGAATGAGGTGCAGTGAAGAAGGATGGGATTACAAGGGAAGTACCTGGAGACAGCGGCTACAGTCACTACTTTTAATGTGGTAGTGGTTGCAAGGCCTTTCATTTATCCTAAGTTCATCAAATTAGATATTTAAAATATATACTGTTTATCATATGGTAACTATATCTCAACTGGTTTTTTTTTTAAACTCCAAACCCAAAAATAGTACTGACTGTGGACCAATTAAAACAGTAACTGGACGACAAATATGGAAGTAATATAACCATGTCCTCCTAGGAAAGAATTTACACCCTTCCTGTATTCCCCATATCGGCATCCTATCCAACACGTACCTATTTTTAACCCAACTGCAGAACACATCTATGAAAGGTCAGTTTCCTTTTTATGCTGTTTCTGTACAACCCTTAGGAAAAGAAACAGGTGAATTAAATCATTAAAATCAGGCTGAGATTAATCTAGCACACACGAGGCCTCAGTTTGATCTGCAGCACACAAGGAAGTGATGGAGGAGGGAGGGAAGAAGAAAACAGCTTCCGTGAAAAACAATCCATCTCATGGCAACATTCTCATCACAGAAGATCCAGGCCAGTCAGCGTAACATAGTAGGACCCTGTCTTGGCAAACTAAAAAGTTCAAAAACCACCACCACCAATCCCCCACCCCTCAAAGAAGCTATATGGTCAGCATCAGAAATGGAAGTGTGTTTCAAATCAGACAATCTAAGCTACTATATTTATGTGTGTATGCCAATTATATATGTTCATATATAATTTCCTGGAGTGCTTGTTCTGTGCCAAACACCACAATCCTAAACATTTTCTTTTCTTTCTTTCTTTCTTTTTTTTTTTTTTTTCTGAGACAGTTTCTCTGTGTAGCTTTGGAGCCTGTCCTGGAAATTGCTCTGTTTACCAGGCTGGCCTGGAACTCATGGAGATCCACCTGCCTCTACCTCCCGAGTGCTGGGATTAAAGGTGTGCACCACCATCGCCAGGCTTCCTAAACTTTTATATTCCTCCCAAATATCCTAGAAGGAGGGTACTGTGATCACCCAAATTACAGACGAGGAAACGGACAAGGCAGGATCACGCAGCCACTGACAGCAGCAGGTGAAGGAGAGGGACCCAACAGGGTCCCCAGGCACGTGGGGGCAGAGCACAGACTTTGCAAAGTTAAAACAGTCTGTCTTCACACAGAACAAGATGGTAACAGACATCTTCAACATGAGAAAGGAAGGTCGGAGGATAAACACTGTCTCCTGCGCGGATTGGAGCAACAGATTTGTACTAAGAAAACTTCATATGCTGCCTCCTGTGTAATGGGCAGGAGCTGGAGTGGCCCAGGGCTCATCAATAAATCACTTACAAGGTCATTAGCAAAGCACTCCAGCCAAGGGCACTTGAAAGAGAGCACCGTCTGGTCACCTCGGAGCCATCGGTGCTAGTACAGAAATCAGCATGTAATAGGGCTCATAATTGTTCTGCTGCTGAACCTTGAGGAGTATTTACTGACAGTAACTGACACTGTGGTTCTGGAACTGTCCTGTCTGGGTTGATTCGAGACCTGCCATTTACCATGCTATGTGGGGTGTTTGTTTCTCAACTGTGAAATACTGAAATCAGTGCCTATCTCATAAAGTAAATGACATAATTAAATGCTGCATATAAAAGACTTACTTATAAAAATTGCTGGTACAAAGCAAGTACTCAGTAAAAACTGAAATGAATGGTTAGCAGAGTAGTGTGATCAGACTTCTTTTGGAACCCGAGAGAGATGCTGCTGAAGTGGGAAATCGACCAAAAGAACACTGGATCCCCACAGAGGCATGAAGAAGCTCACTTCTTTTCTAGTATCCTCAGGATGCTTCCTGGTTCCAGAGAAAAAGGAATAGTTTATCTAAACGGACAAACCTAAATTCCTGACACCTTGAGTCCTACCCCAATGTTCTCAACATTATGGTATAGAGTTATTTCACCACTTCCTGAGGAGATGTTAAACAAACAAACAAAATTAGCAAATTGACGAAGAGATAACTCAGTGAGTAAGAGCACAAAGTTCTTTTGCAGAGGATCAGAGTCGATTCCCAGCACCCACATAAGGCAGTTTATAACTGCCTATAACCAGGTTCCAAGGGATTTTCTACTCTCTTCTGACCTCTGCAGGCAGACACTATGCTCTTGTGTACAAATCCCCCCTCCTCCTCTCTCTCTCTCTCTCTCTCTCTCTCTCTCTCTCTCTCTCTCTCTCTCTCTCTCATACACACACACATCCATAATTTAAAATTTTTTAAAACTCAGCAAAACACCTGAGCACATCTTTGCACTATATAGGGAGAGCTAAAGAAACAATCTCCTATACAAGTCCAGACTGGAGAACCAATGTCTGTTGTGATTATTCATGGGTGAGACAAAAGCAGCTACACTACCAGGAAGTCCCCTGGGCAACTTGTCGCTGCTTCGGGACTGAAGAGTTCACCAGAAGCATGGACAACTCACAAAAAAGCTACATCCCTAAAGAATGCACACACACTCACAGGCTATACCACTCTGGAGTTCCCCTGCACCAAGTGTTTACCTCCTGGTTAACCTCAGGAAGGGGGCTCTTTGAGCATCTTGTGAGCCGTGTAGCCAGCCTCCCCTAACTACAAAGGACTGTCAGCAGGCCTTCTTGAGGGTCTCCTGAGAGTGATCACAGCCACCATGACTCCAGACCAACCATTAAGTCCAGCACAAGCTAACAGAAGCAGGACAATCCTGACCAAAGACACTATAGCTGAATAAATATCTGGTCTTACCCTTAGCCAGTCAAGGAGTCTACTTACTGATGTGCCATGGAATACTCAGTGGTTTCCAGGGCAGGTCACTTACTACAGAAATGGGGTGGAAATCTGCATTTTAATTTGCATTGAAATGGTAAGGCCACAGTAACTCACCATTACACTAAGAGGTTCTTGTGAAGCCCCTCACTAAAACATGCTGGTAGTTGCTCCAGCTTGCTCTGCTTTAAAGGAGAAGTGTGGAGTAGCAACGTATTTACACTGGGACCTGTCAGAGGCATCATGTTCCTTAATTACAAGCTTCACCAAGCACAGCAGCACGCTGACCACTCACACTGAGCACAGTTTATTGTAAAGAAGCATAAAACATCCCTGTGATTCTGGAAAATTAATTTTAAGCTCAGTTCATTCACAGTTTTGCTCAAAAGATATTTATTTAAAAGCTAACTGTTTGATAAGGAAGTGGTGTGATATCGTGGGGCTTGAGTTCTGCTCACCAGCTGTCCTGACTTGGATCCTAACCTATCCTAATGCAGATTTAAATGATTATAATGCTTTCTTTTCTCGGACAACAAATAATTGTGGGGGGCCTCTCTCCCCCTTGGCCTGTTGGCCACCAGGTCAAGAGGGGAAAGAGACAGATGGGGCAAGCACTCTGGCGGCCCATGAGCACAAACAGAGACAGCCCACCCAGAGACAAATTTCAGTGAACCAGCTCAAATTTATTCCAGAGTATAAAGAATATATAGGATTGGGGAGTCTGGGGACAAACCCTAATTTATTTACATCAACTGTCATGCTCCTATTACAAGGCTTAGTGTGTGGCAAGTAGGGGCCTATAGAAGAGCCCCAAGCACAAGTCTTCACAGCAGAGATCTGCACCAAGGGTCAAGCTAAAGATGAATTAGGCATCTGATTTAGAGACAGCTTTTAGACAAGGTCAGTCCTCCAGGCCCAGGGACATCCTCCAGATAAGGAAGTTTTGCTGGAGGGAGGGAGCTTCATGTTGCTGAGCTATTGAGATAAGCTGCTAGGCCATGAGGAGGCTGTAACCTCTGACCAACCAGAAATGTCTTCCAACAAATAATAAATAAGATAGCATATACAAAGTGCAGTGCCCTGCATCCTGAGAACATTTTGCTTATGCTAGCCATTACTGATATACTTGAGGAAGATTTTATAGGTGCTGAGGTATCAATGATGTACAAATTCAAGACTAACCTCAACAAACTTACTGTCAATTGGGCAACAGAATTCTTCATGTATAAATAAAAGACTGGGTATTTGCACGTAGTATTAACTTCAAGGTCATCCAGAGCTACACAGTGAGTTAGAGGTCATCCTCATCTGCATGAGACCCAATCTCAAAACACAACAGCACACACACACACACACACACACACACACACACACACACACACACTCGGGTTGGGGGGCAGGGGAGGGCACGTGGGAAAGAGTTGGGGGGAATATGATGTGAATGTCTAATTATGAACTTTTAAATCTGCTATCACTCATTTAATTTTTAGCTCCCCAAAGGGTTTTCCTCACCATCTGGGCCATCAATTAAAGCAGGTCTGAAAAGCCTTCATAATTTTCCTATATCACACCTCCTCCTCACCAAGAAAGGCTCTGTGGGTGGAAAGCAGCAAAGAACACTGTATAAGCACAAAGCAAACACTCTTCAGAAGATACACGGGCCTCACAGGAGAGTTAAGAAACTTGTTTGGATCGGAATAAAAATATAGGATCTTTTTTTTCATGCACAGATAATAACAACCAGCTTTTTTAAGGTGGGAGAGAGGGATTAACTTCAAGTACTTTTCTTATCAGAAATGTGTCCAATTCTTCACAAAACTAGAAAAAATAATCCTAGAATTTATATGGAAATACAAAAGATCACAGGTAGCCAAAGCAATCCTCAGCAGAAAGAACAGTATCCCAACACTTGAACTCAAATTAAACTACAGAACCACAGAGATGGAGGCAGCAGGGCGGGACACAAAGATAGCCATGACGACCAACGGAAAAACATTGTGTGATATTCTGATCGCATACTGACGCTCCCAAGCATCAGAGGGCAGAGCTAGCTACTAGTTGACCAAAATTAACCATAGAGGTTTAGGAGGACTGAGAATAGATACAGGAAGTAGTGGGACTGAGGGATGGTCTTCGCCCTTTTGGATGGAGGACAAAAGAAATAGGAGGTCTGCTGCTTCTCTGATCATTGAGGTTCTTACCCTAATATCTGACTCCCAAGCTTTTATTAATAAAGAATAATTAAATAAATGCATCAGAACAAAATACAGGCCTGTAAATAAACCTACACAGCTATAGCTGCCTAATTTTATCAAAACTGTCAAAACATATACTTGGAGTCTTGGAGCAGTTAAGAGAATCGGCTGATCTTCCAGAGGACCTGGATTCAATTCCTAGAACAGACATGGCTCACAACCATTTGTAACTCCAGTTCCAGTGGGCACCAGGCACACATGCTCGAACATGGTGCATTGTCACACACACAGGCACAATAACCAAACACATAAAAAAATAAAAACAGACTTAAAAAATTTAATCATACACTGGCAAAAGACAACCTACTCAATACATAAAGTGCTGGCAAAATTGGATACCTAACCTTGGAAGAGTGAAATTAGACCTATCCTCTCACCTGCACGAAAACCAATTCAAAATGGATCAAAGACCTTAATTTAAAACCTAAACCCCTAAAACTGCAGGAGGAAAATCTTACCAAACGTGCGTAGCTGAAGTTTTTCTGTGTCCCACCTGGCCCACGGTCAGAACACATCTCTCTCACTCACCAGTCCTGCAGCCGCTAGGACCCAAGTAAACACATAGAGGCTAATATTAATTATAACTGCATGGCTCAAGCCTTTTGCTAGCTAGCTCTTATATCTTAAATTAGCCCATAACCATTAATCTATGTATTGCCACATGTTCCATGGCTTTACCTGCATCCCATTACATGTTGCTCCTTGGGCAGCTTGCTGGCATTTTTTCCCCATCCTCTTCCTGTCTATTTGTTTGGATTTCCCACCTTCCTCTAAGCTGCCTTGCCATTGGCCAAATGGCTTTATTTATTAACCAATCAGAGCAACATATATTCATAGCACACATAAAGACATTCTCCCATCAAATTTGGGGTCAACAGTCTGTACCTCAAGCGGCCAAATTCAGCCACTGCCCTAAAGAAGCCACTTTAAAAATACCTATTAACAGTAAATAGCAGAAAAGGGAGGTTTATTCAATGCGACCACATGGGAAGAGGGACAGAGAGATCCTGTGACCTGCCTCCAGTCCACCTCACTAGGGGACAAGGGTTCGCACATCCGAGCAGTCCCAGTCCAGGTGTGGTCCCACCCACCACTGCCCACTTCCTTGTCTAGCTCGGGCCTCATCCTGTGAAGTGGTCTAAGCTGGAGGTCTCTTCCCGTAGAGCAAGTTCCCCCTGTGGCTGGTGCTTTTCTTTCTGCCAGAATGAGATTCCTGAAGAAGCTACCATTTCCTGGGATCCACTGTGAAGTGTCTATTTAGCGAATGTTGATGAGGATGTGGGAAAATAGGAGCATTGGTGGAATGAGTAAAAACTGGGGCAGCCACTATGTGGTGCGGCTGTTTCTTTAAAAACTAAAAATAGAACTACCACATGACCCAGCTGTACTACTGTGGGCATATCCCCAAAGGCTTCTGTGTCCTCTCACAAAGATACCACACATTAATTCTTATTGCTCTTCTATTCACAACATTAAGGAACTATATTCACGTTAGATGCCAATCAATAAATGACTGGATAATAAAAATGTGGTATATACACATAAATGGATTTTTATTCAGCCATAAAGAAAAATAAAATGAAAATTTTCAGGAAAATGAATAGACCTGGGAAGGATTATATTAAGTGAAGTGACCCAAACTCAAAAGAACTGCATGTTCTCTTTCTCATGAATCTGAGCTTCTCATTTTTATATGCATTTATGTAGAAGTGGGTGTGAGAAGTCATGAAATTAGAGAAGGAACCATGAGATAGGAAGAAGGAGTTTTAAGAAAGAGGGAAAGGGAGTGTGGTATGGTACACACCTTTAATCTCAGCAGGTGAGGCAGAGGCAGGTTGGATCTCTGAGTTCTAGGCTAACCAGGTCTACAGTGTTAAGTTCCAGGACAGCCAGGGCTACATAGTGAGACCCTGTCAAAAAGAAAAAGAGAGACAGACAGACACACATACACAGAGACAGAGACAGAGACAAACAGACATCGAGATTGGTCTAAAACACACAGGAGGGGTGAGTTGCCGCAGTCCTTTGTCTGGGGATGAGGCCCCGTGATTAGAGTCCCCTTCCATGTGAGCACGTCTGTTGTGTTGTCACTGTTCGGTCTTGTTCAGGCATCCACATCACTAAGGTATCATAGGTGTACCTTCCCTCTCATTTCTAGGAGACGCAATCTCAACAACAGACTTCCTGTTCCCCAGGCCTTTGCGATCTTTCTGCCCCCTCTTCCAAATGTTCCTCAGCCTCATGGGAATTGAGTTGCAGATGTATCTGCTGGGCCTGGGCACCCCACAATCAGTTATCTCTGCACTTTGACCAGTTTGGGTTTTCTCTAATGATCTCCATCTGCTGCAAAGAGAAGCTTCTTTGAAGGAAGGTGGGAGCTACAGTTACCTGTGGGTGTGAGGAGAGGTTTCAGCATGCAGCAGTTAGTTATGCTGGTCTAGTAGGGAGACAGCAGTAGGTCCTCCTGTAAGATGTAGAACTTACTGGCTCCTGGGAGCTGGCTATGTTGTCAGTACTACACATGAGTTCCCTCTTGTCGAGTAGGCCTTTAATTCAGGTAGAGAGCTGTTGGTCTGCCCAGACATGAGCATCCCTCCTGTACCTTTAGGGACAGCCTGCCACGCTGGTCACTGTTGTGGCTCACAGGTGTCACAGCTGGGTAGGACTAGTGACCGCTCCCCTCCCTTGGCAGGTCGCACAGCACCTTTTTGTACAGGGAAAGCTAGACCTCAGGAAGGGGGCTCTCAGGCCAGGATCCACTCACATCTTCAGGGATGAGCCCCCAACTGAGTACTCAACACAAGTGACCAGCCCTCAGATCATATAAACACAGCATCGCTAAATGGACTCAGCAGGCTGTGTGTGTGTATGTGTGTGTGTGTGTGTGTGTGTGTGTGTGTGTGTGTACATGTACATACGTGTGTACAGGACACATATATACATGTGTGTGTATATGTATACACGTGTACACACATACATACATATACATGTGTGTATAAGAGTAATAATCAAAGGAAAAAAAGGCCATGAGTTTGAGAGGAGTGAGGACATGGGAAGGTTTGGAGGGAGAAAGGGGAAGGGGTAAATAATGGAATAACATTTTATTAAAAAAATTTTAATTGGGGCGGGAGGGGGGAGGACTGGGGAACCCATGGCTGATGTATAAAATTTAAAACACATAATAATAAAGAAAAAAATTATTTATTAAAAAAAATTTAATTGAAAAAAAAAAAGATGTGAGGAGTCTAACAATGCATGTGACAAAAAGTGAACTAAGGACTGCCAGGGAGGAGGGACAAGGACCGGATATGGGGAGGAGCTGTAGAGAAGGATCAACCGATGGAGTATAAAAATGTTCCACAGAACCTCTTACTGTGTATGTTCATTAAAAGCAAATAAATCATTGTCTGAACGACTTATCTCATAGTTCTAATGAAACACTTAAGGTGCTAAGACTACTCTGGGCTGAAAAGGGGGTCAGCAGTGAAGAGCACTTGCCGCTCTAGCAGAGGAGCCAGGCTTGGTTCCCAGAACACACGGGGCAGCTCACAAACACCTCTAACTCCAGCTCCAGAGGGTCCAATGCCCTCCTCTGGCCTCTGTGGGCTCCCACATGCGTGTGACACACAGAAACTCACATATCTCACATATGCACACACCTACAGATAAAAATAATATTTTAAGTAATATACTTCTGTCAACCACAGTAGCACAAGCCTATACTCCAGCACTGGAGAGGCTGAAATGGGAGGATCCTTGTAATTTCAAGCTGGTCTACATAACAGGTTCCAGGCCAACCAGGGCTACATAGTATTTATGACTCATTCTCAAAAAAAAAAAAAAAAAAGTTCCATCAGCAAAATGCTTTGCCATGCAAGGATGAGGACCTGTGTTCAAATCCCAGGACCCGTATAAACAAGCCAAATATTTTCATTCATGTCCACAATATCAGCTCTAGGGAGATGGACACAAGAAGATCATCAGGGCTCTCTGAGGCCTATTCAAACTGGTAAATCCCAGACACCAGTAAGAAACTGTCTCCAAAAACAAACAAACAAACAAATAAATAAACAAACAAAAACAGGATGCAAAGCCAGGTTTGGTGGTGCATGCCTTTAAATCTAGCCCGCCAGAAGCTGAGACAGCAGATCTCTGACTGAGGCCACCCTGGTCCACATAGTGAGTTTGGGCCAGCCAAGATTATATAGTGAGATCCTGTTCCAAAAAACCAAAACCAAAATGGAAGGCTCCAAAGAAACTCTGGCCACCACAAACATGAAAATGCACCTTCACACACATGTGCTACCACCACATGTACATGAAGACAAACATGAATACATTTCTATCTTTATATCCATCCATCTACCATCTGATAAGTGCTATTACAAGCTATTATGCAGAAATGAAGGTACTCTAAAGAGATACTATATCTCTCAATCCATCAGACGATTGATGCACTGGACCCCAAAGAAATGGAAATTTCCCCAAGAATCTCAGAGGAAGCAAAGGTGCCAGCCAGAGGAGGATATTGTTCCCAAAACAGATTTCAGACATTTCCAACAAGTGGCAGTCCACCTTGCAGATAAGAAGGAAGCCCAGATGATGATGGGCAAGCGGTGGACGGGACCACACTTGGCCCAGGACTGCTTAGGCGGACACATCCTTCAGCCTCTGCTTAAACCCTGATCTCACTTACAGACCTGAAGACAGATATGGGAAGTTCACTGGATCTTTTTGTCCCTGTGGTGGTCTAGATAAGAATGACTCCCACAGGCCATCTGAATGTTTGGTCCCTAGTTGGTGGAACTGTTTTAGGAAGGATTAGGAGGTGTGGCCTTCTTAGAGGATTTCAAAAGCCCACGGCAGACCCAGTCTCGCTCACTCTCTCTGCCACATGCTTATGGATCACATGTGCACTCAGCTACTGCTCCAGCTCCAGCACCATGCCAACCTGCCTGCTGCCACCATGCTCCCTGCCATGATGGTTATGGACTCACCCTCTGAAACTGTAAGCAAGCTCCAATTAAATGTTTTCTTTTATAAGTTGCCTTGGTCATGGTGTCTCTTCACAGCTAGCAAAGTAACTAAGACAGTCCCTCTTCCCAACATGGCCATATTGAATAAATATTCTTCTGTTCACCATTTTTGTTTGTTGTTGTTGTTGTTGTTGTTGTTTTCAAGGCAGGGTTTCTCTGTATAACAGCACTGGCTGTCCCAGAACTCACTTTGTAGACCAGGCTGGCCTTGACTCACATCTCAGAGATCCACCTGCCTCTGCCTCACAAGTACTCGGACTAAAGGCATGTGCCACCACCACCTGGGCTCAGTTCTCCACTTTCAGTTTGGCTGTTTAAATTGGTGTAGTGAGGATGGGTGGCCAGCCCTCACTTGGGGCACAGGTTGTGATGCCCAATTCAATAACAACTTCCCATGTTGTGGGATTAACTTTTATCAAAGAAGAATTCTAATCTTACAGACACTGGTGCATAAAAATAGCAAACTGATTTATAAATATATTTAAGGCAACCCTGAAAAATCTCCACTGGGCATAGAAAAGCCAAAGGGGAGAAATCTGGAAATTAACGTACACAAATGAGTGACAGGCGTTTGACAAATACAACATAGTTAATGGAGGCTGATGAATGCTGTCTTCTCCAATACCAGAGCAGAGCAGGACAAAGCAGAGGAAGCACCTAAATAGAATCTTTATATGTGCACCCTCAAATCCCTTCTAGTTAGTGAAGAGTCCTGGGAATGAAAGAGAATTAAGAGAACACAAACAGACTTCAATGTCATTTACCACTATTCTGGCTGAGTCTGAGCCTATCATTCTGACTCCAACAGCCATGTGTTAGGCTTTCCCCAACACCTTCATCTCACATTTATCTCACCTCACCCCTGTGCCGCATAGCCTGCATACACTTAAATAGGGACTCTCTTGAGGTTCTCACAGCCCTGAGTTCTGCCTCTGAGGAAGAAATACCAATTTGTGTTAGTGGGAAAGAGCTTAAGGACAGAGTATTTATTGAGTGCCTCTGAAAGGACCAGCAGGTGGAAAGCTAAACATCACCAGACGGCAGGGAAATCACATGGATAGGAAGTGCCGTATAATGTTAAAGATACAGAAAAGATACAGAGAAAACACCATCAGTTCAATTCACAGTTCAATGCAAGACGACAATGTCATGAGTACATGGCAGCAAAGTGTTTTCCCTACCACTTCTACAATCTTGTTGAGGACAAGTCCCACAGAAAGGCAAACAACTTGCCCAACTAGAAGAAGCATTTTCTTGTGGACTTGGGCTGGCACTTATGCATCAGAGACCACAGTTCTTACTGTACAAGCAGGAAAACAAACACCTTGGCAGATGAAAAATAATTTCTTTCCCAAAACATTGAAGCTAATTTAGTAAATCCCAAACATCTCACATGAAACACAGAGTTTCACTGGTATTGTCCACTGAGCGTGAACTTTTGTTACATTAAGTGACAGCTTTCCAAACAGATTTCCAGTAACTTGGGGCTGTTCTTAGTTTTTCTTATTTGTCTACATACAGGTGATATGTATAATGAGGCTTAGCAGGACCGGCACTTCAGAAGCAGAGGCAGGAGGATCTCTGTGAGTTCAAGGCCAGTCTGGTCTCCACTGTGAGTTCCAAGACAGCTAGGTCTACACAGTGTCTGCAAAAAAGAAAGATAGGAAGGAAGGAAGGGAGGGAGGGAGGGAAGGAGGGAGGGAGGGAGGGAGGGAGGGAGGGAGGGAGGGAGGGAGGGAGGGAAAGAAAGAAGAAAACTGCAGGGCTAGCTCTTCTTCTGGAAGGCAGAGTGTAGTAGAATATTATCGTAAGGTGTGTTACTCTTGTCTGTGTTGCGTTTGTTAAACTCTGTGAAGCTGTGTGTCTGTGCCTGTCTAGAGTACCTGATGCTCTACTAAAGAGCTGAACAGCCAATAGCAAGGCAGCAGAATGGTGGGGCTGGCATGCAGAGAGAAATCTGGAAAAGAGAGGAGGAGCCAGAGAAGGAGGAGGACATCAGGGGCCAGTCACCCAGCTACACAACCAGCACCAGAGTAAGATTTACAGAAGTAAGAGAATGGGAAAAGCCCAGAGGGGAAAGGTTACACAGGATAAGTTAAGTTAAGGAAAGCTGGCTAGAAACTAAGCCAAGTTAAGGCTGGGCATTTGTAATTAAGAATAAGCTCCCGTGAGTGATTTACTGGGTGGCAGGCCCCCCTAAAAGAGGCAAAAAACAACAGCAGCAGAGCCTGTGCCACTCATTCCTGTGTATGAGGCAGGCTTGCTCTAAATACTGACTAGTCCCAAAGGCTGGATCTGAGCCAGATTTATAAGGAAACTAGGAAAGGAAATGTTTCCTGTGTGTTACATAAAGTTTGTTTTTACAGACTGAAATAATTAGAAAAAAAATTAATGTAGTCCTCACACTTCTTTCAAGACCTTAAAGACTCAAGGGCAAGCCAGAGAGATGGCTCAGCAGGTAAAAGCACCTGCTTTGGAAGCCTGACAGCCCGTTTGGAACCCCAGAACTTGTATGAGAAACAGGATGCAACAGTGCACATCTGCAATACTAATATTCCTTCGGGGCAATAGAAGGCAAAACGAGAGAATCTCCCAAAGACTCTTGGTCCAGCTAGCCTGTAGTACACAGGACAGCAGCAAAAGCAAGAGACCTCACCTCAAACCTCAAACCAGGCTAAGGCAACTGATTCTCTCCTCTCCTCTTCCCCTCCTCTCTCCTCTTCCCCCCCCCCCCCCCCCCCCGCCGCCGCCTCCTTCTCTCTCCCTCAAGTCCTTAACGAGAAAAACTTAGAATCATCTTAAAGTGCAAAGAGCATACACATGCAAGAAGAAAAGTAAGAATGGATTTTAGGTGACAGCACATTCAAGAAGTAGAAACAGGTGGATCTCTGTGAGTTCAAGGCCAGCC
This sequence comes from Onychomys torridus, assembly GCF_903995425.1. Classification (NCBI taxonomy): domain Eukaryota; kingdom Metazoa; phylum Chordata; class Mammalia; order Rodentia; family Cricetidae; genus Onychomys; species Onychomys torridus. The sequence continues at coordinate 21,794,719 of NC_050449.1, forward strand.
TGGTGTACAGAGTGAGTTCCAGGACAGCCAGAGCCACATAATGGAGACCCTGTCTCAAACAAACAAACAACAACAGAAGGTTAGATTTAATTGTGTTTTTAAACCGACAGAGTGGTGCTGCAAAACTGCCATCTCAGCAGTTAGGAGGCTGCGACACAGGAGCACAGCTTCGTGGCCAGCCCCGCTGCTCAGCAGGGCCCTCTCTTGCTGGGGAGGGAGTGGCTCGAAACCACCCATTATTCCAATTCTAAGGGATCAGTGCCCTTTCTGACCTCCACAGGCACCAAGAACACACATGGTGCATATACATACATGCATGTAGGCAATACATTCAGACACACAAAGCAAAATAAATAAATCCAACAAAAAATTTTAAGAAAATACTGCCAGCGGCTGCAGGGATGGCTCAGAAGTTAAAACCATTGGCTGCACTCCAGAGGAGTCTGGATTCCCAGCACCCACGTGGTGGTAGCTCACAATCATCTGTTAATTCCAGTTCTAGGGAATGCCAATGCCCTCTTCTGGCCTCCAGAGGGCACCAGGCATACAAGTGGTTGGTACACATGCACACAAGCAGCCAAGAACACACACACTAAATCATCTATGAACTGTCATGTGCTGCTCTATTCCTGACTGCATGACTCAAAACGGTCAACAGCTGGGACAACCCAATTAGCAAAGGTCTTGAAATGCAGAGCACCTACCACAGATACTCACAACTGTGGCTACAATCTGCCAGTTTTCCTCTTAGAAATTGGCTAAGTGCAAAGCACTGAGGAGGAAGACGGCAAAAGGAAATGAAGACACCACAGTGTCCATTCCTATCTTGCGGTATCTGTCCTCATCTCAAGCTCTCAGGGAGGCATGAATGTCAAGGGCAAAGGGGTTTCTGCAGTGTGTCCTGCACAGGCAGTGACTACAGCCCTTTTCAACAACCCCCAAGACACCCACACACTCTTTTAGGTCATCCATAAACCATTCTGCAAAGTACCAAGAACAACACGGGCACCCAACAAATGTTTAACAATATTAAGTGAAATTAAATGTTAACATTTGGTGAGTTGGTTACTTATCTAATTAGTAAATCTAGTCACTGTTTCCAAAGGAGAGACGAATTGAAATATTTATCAGTGACCAACTGCACCCTCCAATATTCTAAAGCTATCAGTCTGCAGTACAGGGGGCTGGAAACAACTTAAGAGAACCATTCTCTGCTTGAAGGAAAGCATACTAGGGTAAAATACTAAACTGGGTTTTGGACATCAGGAATCAGGACACTTCAAGGGGCTGCCGCACTAGAATGAAACACCAGTGTCTATAGCCTGGTTAATAAAATCAACCAGAGAGCAGGGAAGTCCCTGTGCTTCTGTTTGCCTGAGAAGCTGTCCCAGTCCTCACCCAAGGACCTCTGCCTGGACTGGGAAGATAAAGACACAGAAAAAAAAGACAGCAAGTCTCGGCCTTCCCATTCACACTGAACTTGGAGCCCACTGTGTCAAATTCTGTCCTCAATGCACTCAAGAGAACTGATGCTCCCAAGTTGTCCTGTAAGTTTATATGCAGGCCATGCCATGCCATGCACATGCATGTACACAGAGATGCAAAATAAATGCCATTTTGCTTGTTTAAAGAGGGACTCTGAGGCAGAAGTTCCAGTCATATGGGCTGTCTGATCCTAGCACTAGACAACAGGGGACAGGAAGGACACAGCAGGTTTTTGAGAATACAATTCCAAAGCATAACAAGTAGCAGGTGAACACTCTCCTTCACAGCAACCTCTTAATCCTGATGCCAACAAGATAAACTGGAATCCTAGCCATCCTGTTCAAAAACGCCAGTGCACCCAAGAAATTCACTTAATATAGTCATTAGCTCTTTGAAATTAGAGTTCAGACACTGACTACCAACCACAGATGACTGCCCTGGGTATCCTTAGGGTATTGGTCCTACAACCCCCATCAACACAAAAACCTGCAGACACTCAAAGCCCTGTTTATTTATTTATTTGTTTGTTTGTTTGTTTAATGTATCTATCTATCTATCATCTATCTAGCTAATCTATCATCTATCTTACATGTATTGGTGTTCTGTCTGCATGTGTATCTGTAAACCAAGTGTGTGGATGGTGCCTACAGAAGCCGGGAGAGGTCACTGGATCTCCTGGAATAGTTGTGGGTCACCATGTCAGTGCTAGAAACCAACCTGGGGCCTCGAGGAGAGCAGCTAGTACTCCTAAGCACTGAGCCAGCTCTCAGATGCCTTACAAAATGGCATAGTACCCATCCATTAGTGTAGCTCTTAGACCACATTAGACAAGTCTCTATGTAATGGACGGTAGTTAATATAAAAATTCACAATTAGTGCAAAAAAATAAAGGTCAGCCACAGATGGGAAATCTATATCCCATCTGCTCCTCCTAAAACTCGGGGTCCACAGCAGAAGAGTGGAGGAAGAATGCAAGAGCCAGAGGTCGGGAGGACTGCAGCAAACGTCTCTGGACAGGACAGGACCATTGAACTTATGAACTCACCGCAGCAGCTGGAGGGCCTGCATGAGATCAAACCAGTGAACATTCTCCAGGTAGCAGGGAGGGTCTCACAAGCCCCCATGCCTTCCGGGGGAGCTGACAGTTGAGGCTTCTGGGTGTAGAGAGTTTTCTTTAAGGACATGACCCCTGGTAGGCTGACCATGGGACTCAAAGCTCTTTCATGCTGTAAATTCAGTTTTAGAATCACATTACATAACAACCCAATTATTCCTAAATCCAGAAACCTCAGTAGATTTAAGAATAAAAGCATCTTCAAAGCGGAGTATTTGAGGTCTTCAATGGGGCAAGTCGTTCAGGAGATTTCAAAAGATAAACGGCTTTGTGACACGCCACCAGGGAAAAAGTCCTGACTGTCCTGCAGCCAAGAGATTCCTCAGCTACGAGCTGGAGAGTGCCTTGGACCCTGATGTTCAGATGATGTGACCTGACCTCACAGAGTGTTTGCTTAACAGTTCTGAACGCCCTGCCGAGAACTAACTGTACTCACCTTTTTGTTTGATTGATACAGACTCATGATGAAGGACATTCTGGCCTCAAAGTCACTGTGTGGCCAAGGATAACCTTGAACTCATCTTCCTTCTCCATCTCCTAAGTGCTGGGATTACAGGCATGAACCACAACTTGTTCTCATTTCTCTAGGACCTTCCTTCATGACTTTCCTTACATGTTTCCAAGTGAATCTTGAATTTCTATGCACTAAAGACTCAGGACATAATGATTAAAAAAAGAGATCAGGTCTGGAATTAAACAACAAATGTACTAAGGATTTACTCTGTGTAGTTTTTTGCCTTTATTTTTATTTATTTGACTTTTAGAGAAAGGGTTGCTCTGTGTAGTCCTGGCTAACTTGGAACTTTCTCTATAGACCAGGCTGGCCTCGAACTCACAGAGATCCGCCTGGCTCTGCCTCCCGAGTGCTAGGATTACAGGCGTGCACCGCCACCACCACCCTGCCAGGTTGGCATTCATAATTAGACCTAATTCTTTAGTGTTTGTCCCGTGACCCTGCTGAAATGGCAACAGGGAGGAAGGGTTCATTTAGTTCACCGTTTCAGAACTTGGGAGTCCATCTAGGCATGGAGAGGTGCGGCATGGCAGTTCAGCTAAGATCATGGAGGCCAGGAAGCATATCCAGACGGGAAAAAAAAGGAGAGGAGGTGGCAGGGAAGAAGCAGGGGAGAGAAATGGACTGAGAGGTTGGTTGTCAGGAAAGGTTCACAGATGTGCTTCCTAATCTCCAGGTGCTTCAGCATCACACCTATCATCAGATAGGACATTTTCTCTTTTGCTGTATTTGGTTTGGCTATCAACTGTCTGGCTGTATTTAGTTACTTAAATGTATTGTATATGTGTGTGTTTGCCTGCATGTTTGTATGTGTACTCTGTGTGAGTCTGGTGCCTACTGAGGCCAGAAGAGGGTGTCTGACCCTTGGAACTGGAGTTATAGATGGTTGTGAGCTGCCAGGTGGGTGCTGGGAACTGAATCCTGTTCCTCGCTGGAGCAGCACGAGCTCTTAGCCATTGAGCCACATATCCAGCCCTGATCGTCTATCCTTAAATAATGAGTTTAGAACTCAACTGGGAGTCTTTGGAGGCATCACTCAATGAGAACAACTATTTCTATGTCTTTTATGCATAGGCAGTGTTTTAGATCCTTAGGAAAGACAAGCTTGTGTTTTGGATACGCCATAGGAAGATGAAAATTAAAACATCTTCCAAAAACATTTTCATGAACATCCATATTAATTACAATGGAAAAAGTAGGACCAGCAGGTAAAAGGGCCTGATGCCCAGTCTGGTAACATAAGTTCAGCCTTTGGGACTCAAATGGTTCCCAGAAACATCATAGGGGACATGTAACTTCAGCTCCAGGGTCTCTGACACCTTCTTCTAGCTTCTGTGAGTGGGTACCTGCAGACTTGGCACACACTCAGAGAATGGCACACACTCAGAAATAAAAAGTAAGCCTTGAAAAAATTAAATAAAAAAAAGTATCATTTTAGAGTGTCTAATTTGGTGACTTTCCTGATGTACCCTGGTGCTAACAGAGCCCCAGGAGGTAGCAGAGTTAAGCCACACAGGAAACAACGAAATGGAGGGATGAATTTGTTGCAGGAATTTCTCTTCCATCACCTCTTCCACCTTTGGTGTCCATTTATCATGTCCCCACACACACACCAATGTTGAGAGGATGTTTCACAGTACTGGATAAGGCATTTGGACCCCACTGAGGCCAAGGCTCTTAGCCCAGGGCTAATGCCTCATTTGCTGTTTGCAAACTATGGCAAGCTATTTCTCAAAGTGAATTCAGAATCGGGACTGTTGAGGTGTATGTTTTGTGTTTTGTTCTCTTGAACTCACAGAATTTGTTCTTTGTGTTTCTCTTGTCAAGTACGTTCACTATGTGCGAAGTAAATAAGGTCTGTTAAAACTTGGTTGCTTCTATTCTTACCTGTGCACAACACCTTTTAGCTCACACATTTTTAAAGCTTCCTAAGTAAGCTCGAGGAAAAAAATTAGCACAGATTCGAAGATACCATTTAAAAAATAATAATCATTATTTCTTGGAGACTTCATACACGTATACAGTGAAACAAGATCATATCTACCCCCTACTTCATCCTCAACCTTCCCTAATCCTCCCCCAACAAGACCCCTCAAAATTTGTGTATCTCTCTCTCTCTCTCTCTCTCTCTCTCTCTCTCTCTCTCTCTCTGTCTCTCTCTCTCTCTCTCTCTCTCTTTGGATTAGCCATTAAGTCCCGTTGGTGCTGCCCGTACATGTGTGGGGTGGGGCCACACATGGGAGCAAGAGAACATGGGAAATCTACCAGTGGCCACACAATCCTAAAAGAATGATTCTCCTTTCACCTGCTCACCTGCTGATAGCACCTCAGTAAGGGACGGTTCCTAGGGAGTACTTCATTTATGCTGAGATTTCGGCTGGATTGACCCTGTACATGTCTTTCACAGGTCACAGCCAAGGCTGTGAGTTAACAGGTGTGACAGCTAAGTCAAGCATTTCACAGAACACCTCCCCATCCTAACTCTTACATTCTCCTACTTTTCCCTAATGTCCCATGAGTCTTTGGTGGCGGCAGTGGTGATAGAATGGATGTGATAAAGATGTCCCATTTGGGACTGAGCACTGGAGTTCTTATTCTCACAATGTTGACAGTCATGCATTTCTCCAATGACTGCTGCCCTGGGCAGAAAGAAGCTTCTTTGCCCAGGTCTGAGTTTAATCATAAACATTGAAAGACAATCTGACATTTGAGCAAATTAACCCTTTGGACTTCTACCGTAGGTTCTATGACCCTCCCAGCCATGAGCTTGTGACCAGGATTGTGTACCAAGGCAAGAAATTCTCTCCTATGGAGCACGCCTCAGATCCCATCAGAATGCTGTTACTCCTTAACCGTCAAGCCACTATTGTACACGGCCAGATCTTGCCTGGTAGGTAGGTATTGCAGTTTGCAATTCCCAGCACTGGACAAGAAAGCCCACAGATTTATTTTCTCCCCAGTATTGCGTAGTGCCTTCTGGATCTGTGGGAGCTAGCCAGGAGAGAGCTTCCTGGTAGGTCTGATGGATTTCTCAATGTCCTGCAGCCAAAGTGGGTGGTTAAGACACCCGTTTTTAGCCTTATGACTTATTTATCCCTCTTTCTCTGTTCTTTGTAAGGAAGAGTCATGTGGACTGCTTTGTTGTAAAGCCTTGATGTCCAGTGTAAGTCCCCTTACCTTCAAGGATTTAGCTTTCTGGATGACAGTGTGGTGCCCTTCTTTCATGTCTGAGTCATCTCAAAGAGAAGCTGGGGATGAAGCTGGGTTCTACAGAACTGCTGTTTTCCCCTCCCTTCATCCAAGCATATGGTGCTGTGGGATGTTCTCTATCTGTGAATGTATTGCTCTGATTGGTTAATAAATAAAGTGCTGATTAGCCAGTAGCCAGGCAGGAAGGATAGGGTAGGCGGGACAAGGGAGAAGAGAATTGTGGGAATTGGAAGGCTGAAGACAGCCGCCGCCATGACAAGGAAGATGTAAGGTACCCAAAGTCACGAGCCACATGGCAAAGTATAGATTAATAGAAATGGGTTAATCTAAGATGTAAGAGCTAGATAGCTAGATAGCTAGATAGCCATTAGGCCAAACAGTTTAAATAATATAAGCGTCTGTGTGTTTATTTTATAAGTGGGCTGCAGGACTGCAGGGGCTTGATGGGGCCCAGAGAGAAAACTTTAGCTATGTATGTACTACAGTATGGCTATGTAGTACGGAGAAATCGATGATGAAACTTGAATGGTTGATTTTCTGCTGGAGGATCAGCAGTGTGCTGTCAGGTTCTGCGGAGTCTCACCGTCTTCTGAGTAACTGCCACCTTCATGTCTTGTACTTCCATGACTCTAGCTGACCAGGTGCACAGGCGGGACATCACCTTTCTTCCCGTTCCTTTTCATTTCTTTTCATGACTTAATCCAGCTTAATGGATTCTCGGTGTAGCCTCTTGGTAAGCTTTAGTCTGAGGCAGTCTCCTTCCCCTCCACATCCCTATTTATCACAGTGAACATAAGCTAAATCTGACTTTGAATCTCATTCCTGTGGTGTCCACTCTAAGTCGGTTTCCTTATCTAAAATCCAGGAGTAATGCACACCTCTGTGGGGCTATTTTATAAAATATGGGCTGTATAAAGCTCCCATCAAAGTACCTGACAGTAACAAAAAATAACTTATTAGTGTGCTAGAGTTAAGATAAAATAATTCAGTTTATGGTGGCCCACATCCAGCCTGGGCTACATGGTGAGTACTAGACCAGTCTGGGCTACATTGCAAGGTCCTGACTCAAAAAAACCAAAGTCGCCAGGCATTGTTGGCGCACGCCTTTAATCCCAGCACTCGGGAGGCAGAGCTAGGCGGATCTCTGTGAGTTTGAGGCCAGTCTGGTCTACTAAGTGAGTTCCAGGAAAAGCGCAAAGCTACACAGAGAAACCCTGTCTCAAAACAAAACAAAACAAAACAAAACAACAACAAAAACAAAGTCAATGAGTTAATAAATAGTAAGCTAATAGTTCACGTGGAACATGGCAGCACTCCTGGAACAACCGTAAGTGCTCTGTCAGGCTTGCTTTTTGGCACTAAATGGTAGAGATTTACTGTTGCCAACCCCTGCTGCTGCAGTTTGCTTGATTCTTAGTTGTCTAGACAAAGTGGAGCTCCCACCCTCACCTTGGAGGAAGCCCTTCCAAGGCCCTGCTTTCCATCTATCAATATGCCCTCAGTTTTGCAAAAGATGCTTTAGCTATAATTAAGACTTTTTTCTTCCACTTTGCCTTTTCCTTGTTGTACTTCTCTTTACACAGATGGTGTCAGAACAGCCACAGGCATTTCCCCAGTTAGGCAGACTTGATTTGAGAGGTTGCAAATGAAAAAAAGAATTAAAAATTCTTATGTTGGAAAAATATATTCAAAATACAATTGGTTGTCCTGAATTTTTCTGCAAAACATTAATCTAATTTTAAAATTTGTGAGTAAAGAAGAAAAACGTTTCTTAGACATCCTTAGTTTCAAAACGTGGTTCCCTGATTATTTATAGAGATTAGACCTCTCATTCCTAGGAGACGTTTTCCTGCCTGAACCAGAAAACACTGGACAGCAAGACATTTTAGTGGAAATTCCAGCATATTTTGAAGTAAAGGCACTGCCACTGTAACTTGCTGAGTTTACACTAAGAATGGAAAGCTGGTTTGATAAATAAATACCCTAAATGGATGAAGCTGGATATATATTGCAGCTCTCAGGAGACGGAGGCAGGAAGATTGTGAGTTCCAGGCTGGCCTAGCAAAACCATGTCTTCTTCTTTTTTTTTTTTTTTTCTTTTTTGGTTTTTCAAACTCACTCTGTAGACCCAGGCTGGCCTCAAACTCAGAGATATCTGCCTGCCTCTGCCTCCTGAGTCCTGGGATTAAAGGCAAGCCCTGCCACAACAACCTAGCCAGTTTATACTTTTAAATAAAGGCAAAAATCAGGGGCTGAAGAAATGGCTCAGTGGTTAAGAACACTGGGTTCCCTTCCACAGGATCCAGGTTTGATTCCCAGGAAATCCAATGCCCTCTTCTGGCTTCCATGGACACTGGATGCATGTGGTCTACAAAGTGAATTCCATGACAGCCAAGGATACACAGAGAAACTCTATCTTGAAAAACCAAAAAGCTATCAGAGGCTCCTATTGACAAATCTTAGTTCTCAGCCTCTTCAAAGAAAACTTCTCTTTGCAACAGATGGAGACCACTACCGAACAAGTCACTTCTTTTGATCTACTATTCAAAATTAAAAGTCATTATTTAATAACAAAGGGAGAGAACCATGCATATTTTGGTAGTAATGTAAGAGAAGAGGTGTGATTTTAATTACTTACAAATTACTTGGATTAAAACCAGTATTATTTCCCTGAGATCCAAATATGAATCATATGAACATCTGGAAAGAATCTAGAATGTTCAACACCCACAATACAGTGCTCATTCTGTCACCCAGGAAGTGTGTGCATATGAACAGGGTACAGTGAGTGGCATCTGTCCTTTTAAGCCAGTATTCATCCTGCACAAGCAAGAATCTCAGATTTCAGCTGGAAGCTCCAGGTCACCTTTGTCTCTGGCCTCTGGACACCTCACCCACAGCTGTGACTGCAGTGACTGCCACTTCGGGTGACTGTAACTCTCCCATCTACGTTGCTGTGTCTTGGATGACAGATGGTCAGAGATTACTAGGCACATGACTAAATCGACAGCCCCAACCTTGAGGCGTGCTATCTGCACCCTCTCCCCAGAGACATCGCACCATCCTGGAAGGGTATAAAATAGAGCAGATTACATTTGAATGACAAAAGCATTACTTTCATAACAAACATTAAAAGAAACGTGTGTGGCTCTTATATTAATCCAAAGATGAAACAAGTAAAATAGAGCTTTGCAGAAATGCAGTGGAGCCCAACAGCAAGATCTGCACAGACGAGGCATTGGCTGCACCTGGACCCACAGGCAATGGGGGATAGCAAAAGGGAAAAGGAAAACAGCTTGGGGGAAACTAGAAAGCAGGATGGGGGGCCACAGGGAGCACATGCTCATTTTAGGGTTCACTGTGTCCTTAAGCCGAAGGAAACAAAGGGGAAGCAGAACCTGACATTTTAAACTATTCCAGGGACCCTGCAAAGGACAACAGTCACCCTAGAGGGTGGCAGCTGCCATTGGATGGAACTCTGCTCTCAAACAAAGCACCTTGAGTTAGGCCTAGTTGTCAGAGATTAACTGTGCTTCTCTTAAGCATAAGAGACAAGCCACAAAATGTAAAAGTCACAAGAAACCAGAAATAGTAGATTTATGTGCCTAAGACTTTAGATACTTGGAATGTCACATACGGAAAGTAAGATTGTTAGGCAGAAGTGCTAGAATTTGTTTGTTTGTTGACTGAGACCGGATCTCAATCTATAGCCCAAACTGGGCTCATACTCAAGTCCCTGTGTGAGTGTCCTGAGTTACAGGACTGATTATAGACACATACCACTGTGTCCAGCCTTTACAAAACTTGAAAACTTAAGCAAAAAGTCCCAAGAGAAAACAAAATTTTAGAAGTGAACAAAATAATCAGTAGGGGGAGGCCTCCAGGTATGGGTCAGTGAGAGACGAGGTAAGGCTGGAAGCAGAAGTAGCCAGGTGCAGAACGCGGATTGGTTCATAGAGGCAAGAATATAAAATAGCAGAGAAAAATGAACGGTCGTGGAGGACAGTAACTAAATACATTTCATCAAAGCCCCAAAAGGAAGGAATAAGAAAATAAAATATGACTACTCAAACAAATACTTAAGAATCCATAGGAAAAAAATTCATATACACAAAGTATAAAATGTAAGTAGAATACTAAAAAGGAACTCCCCCTAGTGACACATTGCAGTAACATTTCAAAATGCCCCCCAAAAGAAAGGAAAGGGGGGTGACCTTTAATGTAGCTAGAGGAAAAAAAGCTAAGCAAGGGATAGAGAGATGGCTCAGAGGTTAAGAGCACTGGCAGCTCATCCAGAGGTCCTGAGTTCGATTGCCAGCAACCACACGGCAGCTCACAACCATCTGTAATGAGATCTGGTGCCCTCTTCTGTCCTGCAGTCAAACATGCTGTATACATAATAGATAGATAGATAGATAGATAGATAGATAGATAGATAGATCAGGAAGGAGGGAGGGAGGGAGGAAGGAAGGAAGGAAGGAAGGAAGGAAGGAAGGAAGGAAGGAAGGAAGGAAGGAAGGCAGGCAAGCAAAATAGAGGAGACAAGAGATACAACTTTAGACTGCTTAACCAGAGGGCATAGAGAATACACATACACTCTCCCTCTCTCTCCCTCCACCCCACCCCAAGACAAAATGACTGACTACCTAAAATAATGTAAATAAGTATTCCAAGGACAACATTAAAACAGGAACAGTTTCAAACACAGAAGCCCTTGGCAGTGGCTTTAGTTGTCTGGGGTCAGAAAACCCCAAAAGTAGCAGTTCCAACTTCACTTAGAGCAATGAGATGAAATCGGAAGCCATCCGGCTCCATCCTACACATACATACGACTGCTCACTGTTCACTTCCGGAGCATCTGGCTACTGGCTCAACTATCACATCATCACTCGGTATCCACGGAACCCTTATGTTACTTAATGGCCCAAAATGCCAACCCTGGCAATTCAGACATGCACAAAGAAACTAGACAGCGCTACTCTTGAGTGAAAAGTTGAAAATTCTTGATTTGATAAGCAAAGAAAAAGAAGTCATTGGAAGTTGCTAAGATATGGTAAGAATGACTCTTCTAACTATGAAATTGTGAAGGAAAAAGAAATTCATTGTATTTCACTGTCCAACTGCAGTCACAGTACACAGTAAGTGCTTAATTGGGAGGGAAAAGGCATCAAGTTCACATATTGTGTACCAGAAACATCACAGGACATATAGGGTTCTGTTCTACCCAGTTTTAGGAATCCACTGGTGTCTTGGAACAGACTCCCCACAGCTAAGAAGGAGGGTTTAGAATATAAACAGAACCTACTTTAGGACCCATACTACAGAATGTTACTAAAACTATTAATAATACTCTCTAGGTCAGTGGTTCTCAATCTTCCTAATGCTGCGACCCTTTAATACAGTTCCTCATGTTGTGCTGACCCTCAACCATAAAATTATTTTCATTGCTACTTTATAACTGTAATGTTGCTACTGTTATGAACCATATTGTAAATCTCTGAGTTTTCCAATGGTCTTAGGCAACCCCTGTGAAAGGGTCATTCCAATGCAAAGGGGTCGCAACCCACAGGTTGAGAATCACTGTTGTGGGTGCTCTTTTCCAGCACTTGGGAGGCAGAGGCAGTTGGATCTCTGTGAGTTTGAGGCCAGCCTGATCTACAAAGCAAGTTCCAGGACAGCCAGAGCTGTTGCACAGAGAAACCCTGCCTCAAAAAAAAAAAAAAAAAAAAAAAAGGACTAGGTTTAGATGAGGTCATGAGAGTAGGACCCCATCACAGGACAGAGGCCACTATAAGAAGAGGTATCAAAGCTGTCACTCCTCTATCATGTCATCCACAAGCCGGGAAGAAGGCCTCACTATGAACTGGACCTGCCAGCAACCTTGATCTCAGACATCTGGGACCCCACAACAGTGAGACACAAATGTCTATGGTTTAAGTCACTCTCTTTATGATATTATGTCACAGTAGTCTGAACTCACTGTGAGATATGATCCTGTACAACCCTTATAATGCCTGGCACATAGCATCCAACAGCTGTTGTTATTTATCATAATAACCCACAGTCTCAGCAGACACTATATACACTCCCAAGCACATCCCTGCATACACTACTTCCTCTACTTTTTTCTCTTTGAACATCTCCAGTCACCTAAATCTTCACTTATGTAAGTCAAAATTATCCCTAAGAAAGCCAAGTGTGAGGCCACATTCCTATAACCCCAGAATAAAAAAGGCTGAGTGAAGAATCAGTCAGTAAAGTCATGAGGACCTGAGTGGATTTCCCAGAACCCACACAAAAGCCCAGGCAGGGCAGCATGAGCTGCAGCCCCAGTGCTGGAGCAGTAGTGACGGGAAGCCCCTGGGGCTTGCTGTTCACCCTGCCTAGCAGAATCTGACAAGTTCCAGGTTCAGTGAGAGACTGTGTCCCAAAAAATAAGGTAGAAAGCCATTAAGCAAGTCACTTGACATCAACCTCTGGCATTATGGGAGCATGTACACACACACACACACACACACACACACACACACACACACACTTACTTCCAGGCAAGCTTGAACTACATAGCTCTGGTTCAAAAGGAAATAATAATAATAATAATAATAATAATAATAATAATACCCCAGTAGAAATGCTTTAGTGAAAACCTTGGCCAAAGAAGAGAAGCAGCTGTCTGAGGATTTGCTTCAAGACAGCTGCACCTCATTCTAAAACCAGGGACGTCCACAGTGGGCAGACAGAAATAACAGGGCATAGCTTGGACAACTCTCTGCTTCCCATGAAGTCAACCTGCCCTCATCATTCCCATCATCCAAGAGAAGCATCCTCCGGAGCTCAGCGGCTGGCACAGAACGGTGCTCAGAGAGCAGCAGCAAGCTGAGCAAGCCCCGGCTCTTTTGTTTGTTCCTAATGAATTGGGGGCAGGGCAGGTACTCTGAGCAGCTTTCAGTCCCCCTCAACCATTTGCTGTAGCCACAGCTGTTCCCCTACCCAGACCTACGGCAATTCATCTCTCAGATATGTCACAGAGAATACCTATGCCAACAACTGAACTTCAGGGACATTCCTCCTTCATCCAAGTTGGCTGTGGTGAAGAAACCAGAAAAAGGCACAGATTACATGTGTTTAAACAAATTCCGTTTTCCCTTTATTAATGTCAAATCTAAAATTCCAGAACTGTAGCTGTGAGAAATCAAAACAAACACAACTTTTTCTAATTATACATAAAAAAAAAAGCCTCATTAAAGAAGACTTCAAAGGAAAGCAGAAGAATCAGGGAAAAGCACAGAGCAGTGAACAAGCAGCCCTGAGCTCGGCTCCTCAGAAACACAACCCATCGACGTTCGGTACATTTTCCCTGGCGTCTTACACAACTGTAATCATGAATTGTAGTTGTTGGAGCCCGTGTCCTTTAAAGAGCATCCCAAAAATTTCTCTACGTTTTTCTTAACTTTGCAGCTTTACAGAGGAGATGACAGAAAATACCATTTCCTCCCATGACAACTACCAGAGTAAAAACTGAGGCTTTCCTGAAGTTCCTGCAGCCACTGAACTAAAATAAGATACACTAAAAATGCCTAGACATACAGAGTGGTTAAAAACGCTAACTGGCTTTCAAGGGACAAAGACAGACAGGCGAGACTTACTACAGCCATCTCTGTTCTGGGCCAGTTTCTTTTTTAACATCATTTTTTTAAAAACATCATTGATAATCTGCATGATACTCACAGCCAATACCCAAAGCCTAGTGTGAATGGTCATCCAGACATGCTGGCTCTTCCAGGGCTGGGCTTCTTATTCATTGTGTGCCCCTACCGAGGACAATAGTACCTAACACAACACAGACATTGTAAAACGTTTGTTGGAATGAAATGAAGTACAGACTAAGAGATATGCTTATTCAGAGACAGAAAAGATTACTGTGAGCTGAAGTTACCAGATACAACAAACAATGTGACTGGTAGAATTTGATTTTAACAGTAATTATAGGAACAAGGTGAACCAACTAAGTACTAGGATACTCTACAAAAGAAAGACAGAAAGAGGCTAAAAAGAGAACTCAGCGGTTAAGAACACGTGCTGCTCTTGCAGAGGACCCGGGTTCTAGTCCCAGTACCCACAGAGTGATTCACAACCACATATTCCCAGCACTCACACAGTGACTCACAACCACCAGTTAATTCCAATTCTAGGGGATCTGACACCCTCTTCTGGCCTCTCTGGGCATCTGCATACATGCCATGCACATACAGACAAACAGACACACATTCATACAAATAAAATAAAGTTACAGGGACTGGAGAGAGGTGGCTCATTAATTAGGAATGCTCATTTTCTTCCAAAAGGCCTGGGTTCAATTCCCAGTACCAACCTACCAGCTCACATACATCTGTTATTCTGGTCTCGGGGAATCTGATGCCCTCTTCTGGCCTCCTTGGGCACTGCACTCACATGGTGCACAGACAGACATGCAGGCAAAACATACATACATACATACATACATACATACATACATACATACATACATACATACATACATGTGATGGCTTGCATGAGAACAGCCCCCAGAGCTCATATGTCTGAATGCTTGGTCCCTGTTGGTTGAACTGCTTGGGAAGGATCAGGAAGTGTGGCCTGGTTGGAGGAAGGGTGTCACTGGGGTGGACTTTGAGGTTTCCAAAACCCATGTCATCCCTAATTAGTTCTCTACTTTCTCTTCTCTTCTCTCTCTTTGTCCATCCCTCCTCCTTCTGGATTAAAATTAAGTTCTAAGTCACTGTTCCAGCGCCATGCCCACCTGCTGCCATGCTCCCCACCATGATGGTCACCAACTCTCACCCTCCAGAACTGTGTGGCCCAAATTAAATGCTTTTTTTTTTTTTTTTTTTTTTGGTTTTTGAGACAGGGTTTCTCTGTGTAGCTTTGCGCCTTTCCTGGAACTCCCTTGGTAGCCCAGGCTGGCCTCAAACTCACAGAGATCCGCCTGGCTCTGCCTCCCGAGTGCTGAGATTACAGGCGTGCACCACCCCCGCCCGGCCTAAATGCTTCTTTTTATAAGTTGTCTTGGTCATGGTGTTTTGTCACAGCAATTGGAAAGTAACTAAGACAACGTAAAATAAAACATTTATTTGAAAAATCAACGTCTATAAGAAAAAGATGTGAGGGAAGAAAAAGATATGAGGGAAGACGTTTACACAGCCTGAATCCTCCCTATGGCTTGAAAAGCAGCAGAGCTCTGCAGTCCTGCTGCACAGGGTGACTGCTGGGAAATTCAATACAGAGCACATAATATGTACTATTGAGAGGCAAGAAACCCCAAACACCCCCCCCCCAAAAAAAAACCACTGCTTCCCAGGGCATTAGAAACAGGGCTGCTTCTCGGGGCGATTTCTGTGCACCATAGCAAGCAGTAAAGGGGCAGTGAATTAATGCTTTCACTCCCATACAGTGGATAGTGTCCTTGCCAATCTGAGTGTAAAAGAATGTGCTTATCCAACTTAGTTTCCGGATCTCTTCATACACCAGTGAAGATATTTGCATACAGTGCTAGAATTCGGAGGGCACATGCAAAGATTTAAAATTTGCACTCAACCCCGATGTCATCACACTCCCAGACGTGATTGGAAACACACCTTAAAAGAGAATCTGCAGTCACTAGGAGGTCCTCAGCCGAGGACATTCTAACTTCACTCACACATATTTTCTTTTTTCCATCCCACTTGTGCTCTGAAAGAATTCAAAGGATTTATGAAGAAGGAATTTGTTAATATCACATCTCTAACAGCTGCTAGTTGGGTGTGCTATATTCATAGCGTCTTCTATTACAATACATAGCCATCTCAGGAAGCAAACTCGAGCATCTGCTTCCTTTCAGAAAACTAACTTAAAGCTACCCCTCACCTTCCACAGAGCCGATGAGACAGACGATCCACTGGGAATCCGAGTTTAACACTGCAGTTATTTAATGGCTGAGATTTCTAGCAGCTACCCATCCAGCCTTCAGCCTGTAGCATGGCCATAAACAAATCATCTGGAGATGAGCAGCTGACCCAAGTAATTCATGTTTGGGGACCAGGTGTCCTTTGTTTCTCTTAAAGCACACATACAACCCTGACAATGTGTCTAACAATCAGGTAATCAAAAGGAATTAAAACGTCGTAAGGGGGGAGTTGGAAAAAAGACAAAATGTCATAAAGGGGCTGGGGCTACCGCTGCAGCAAAGGGCTATTCAAGGTCCTGAGTTCAATCCCAATCAATCAATCAACGTAGGCCATTTTCAAACATGCTCCAGGAGTCCAAATAAATAGAAGAATTAGAATACTTGGTCAGAAATTTCTACATTTCCCCTCACAAACTGTCTTCAAGACTACAAAATGTTAATTCTAGTTCTAAATGAAGGCTTCTCTCTGTCACATAAAAAGTTCTGGAAAGTTAGCCAGGGGTGGTGGTGCACACCTTTAATTCCAGCACTCAGAGGCAGAGACAGATTAATCTCTGTGAGTTTAAGGCCAGCCTGGTCTACAGAGTGAGTTCGAGGACAGAGAAACCCAGCTTGAAAAACAAAAAAGTAACAACAAAGTTCTGGAAAGTTACTGAATTGCTAAATAATCACTCAAAAAGGAGATGAGGTACAACATTTGTAAAGTTGAATCACACCAGTCATAAATTCCACAAAGGAATATTTTATATATAAACAGCACGGCTTTGAACATTTGATAATCTCACAAAACTTATCCATAATAAGATTTCCACTGTCAAGTAGAATAAACAAGTAACCAAAGTCTGGGTTACCACAGACTAGAGATTTCCAAGTTTAAGATGCTTGAGGTACCACCTCAAGCACCTTACCTCTGCATGCTTGTGTTTCTTCATACACAAAGCAGGAAAAACAATAACGTGCTCTTAAGTTATCAAAATCAAATGAATTAATTCACATTAAGTTGTCATAAGAGAGCCCAGCAAAGGGTAATTACATGAAATGTTTATTACAGTGTTAGAAACTGTGCAGCCCTGGCATGCCTTGAATTTGCCCTGTAGCCAAGGCTGGACTTGAACTGGCAATGATCCTCCTGCCTCTGCCCCTTAAGTACGGTGATTACAAGAATGTGTGACCACATCCAGCTTGGAACTGGTAATTTGTTGTTGTTGTTGTTGCAGGGCGACTTGGAACTTAGTGTGTAGCCCAAGATGGCTTACAACTCACAGTGATCCTCCTGCCTCAGCCTCCAGAGTACTTCGATTACAAGCATGAGCTACAGCTGACAGGAGCTAGCATTTTTTAAGTGGAAATAGTGCCTACTGATAGCATCTGAAAAGCATAACCCTAAAAGTTAAAAAACAAAACCAACAAAAAAGTAGTTTCCACCTATGAAGATGACATGTTTTTAGAGATGTATTTTCTTTTTACTCATATGTGACGGAGATGTGTGCACGTATAAGGGCAGGTGCCTGCAGAGTTCAGAAGAGTGTGTCAGAGAATCTCACACTGTTTGAGCCACCCAACCTGGTTGCGATGGACAGAACTTGGGTCCTCTGCCACAACACACCTTTGAAATCACTGAGCCATCCCTCCAGGCCCAGGAGTACAGCTTTAAGGTATATGTAAGCTAAAAGCCATAGAATGGAAAACTCCTCATATTAAAAAGAAGGCTACAGCTTTCCAAGTGGACTATGGGCACCCTAGCAACTTCATCTTGGCCATGGGTCCTAGATTACAAATGTATATTGTACTTCTTATGTAAGGCAAGCGGATCTCATCCCTTAATAGCAAGAAACCCGTCAAATCAGCACACCCCTGAAGGGCAAAACCGGAGACTAAGAATATATGAAGCCCTCAGCATTTTTTGCTTTTACCAACAAGTCAAATAGAAATTCATCCCTGAAGTCAACTGCAAATGTATCTCCAATAAAATCTGCAGACTTTCATGTGAACAAATCTCTTCAACAATAGGGAGTTGTTCTGGTCTGTGAATAGAACAGTGTCAGTGTGACCAACACAGTGGGAGCTGGACATTCCTGACACTCCTGTCTCCTGGCTAGCCTCTGGTCATCTGTATCTCCCAAGTGCATTTGGTTTTGAAATAACTTTCAGGCAAAGAATACGGTCACCCAGTATAGGCTCATCCTTATCACGGAGGCCTGTTTCTGGCACTTCTGCACCAGACCCCCCTCTTTTTACTACCATCCCCACTCTGAGTACCCCACAAGAATAAGCATCAAACACAAAAACGCTTTGTCTTCCTAAGTCTGTCCACCCCCCTCTCCCAACGATGCCAGTGCCTTGGTGTATTAATTTGTATTTTTTGGAAAACGCCACGGACGGCAACAAACCCAAGAAACAAATGATCCAAGGGTTGAAGGGTGGTCCGAGTTGGGTTCCCTATGAGCAAGGAGTGGTGATTTATGCAACCTTAAGTCTGGCACTACTTGATTGGCAGGCAGTCTTAAAATAATAATAATAATAATAATAATAATAATAATAATAATAAAATTTTTAAAAAACTTTTAAAAAGGCTATTAAATAGCCTCTGAAATTGGGTTCACAAATCTACTTCACAGAACTGTTTTAAGACCTGAGATAATGGCTTCAAAGTGCCGTGTGGTATTTATAGAAAGTAAACTTCCAGCGCTTCTGCTCAACTGACCAGGGAACTATTATCTCCCAGGAATTCCAGTGGAATGAAAAAGCGCAAAACTTTCAAGTTTAGCAGTGTGTCGGGACCAAAATGGCCCGGATGCTATTGAAGTGGGTGGTGGTGGTAAGGGTCTCCTCCACCACGCTGCGACAACGGTGCTCATCCCTGTGCAGTTCCATCTCCGCGCAAGGATGGCCGGCCTTGTCCCCTCGTTCAGCTTCTTTGTTGACCCCAGCAGCTCCCGGGAGGACAGGCCCCTGGCTGGAGCTTCCCCAACCGCTCTTCGTCCACGACTTAGGGCACCACGCTGCTGATGGGGTGTTTTCTCCAGTAAGTTTTCGAGCCCGGGAAGCGGCTGCCACAGTCCTTCTAGAATCTAGACGGCCGTGTCCCTGTCCAGGACCAGCCGCATCCACGCGGGTCAGCCCGAGACCCGACCCGACAGCCCGACAGCCCGGGGAACCGCGCCCGCCCCGAGACCGCTATTCCACGGCGGCCCGGGCCGCTCCGTTCCCATCGCCACACACCCCACTCTCCAGTGGCCTAGAAGCGTCCACTCACCCCTGAAGAGCAACAGCAGAAAGAAGTCGGGCAGCCGCGCGCAGAGCCGAAGTCGCAGACGCCGGCTCAGCGCCATGTCGAGGGGAATGTGAGGGGCTCCGGCTTGCCGCGGAGAACCGGCCTTGTGCGCATGCGCCCGAGACTGCCTGGACCCTGCGACCCGCCTCCGGTTACCATAGCGACCACACGGCCCAGCCGGGCCGGCACCATGGTGACCGAAGAAGCTCTAGTCTGGTTGCTACGGATGCAATGATGCTCAAGGTTTGCAGGTGGTATCTTGGTCGGTGGACTGAGTGGGAGGAGGGCTAGAAAGCGTGTCTGGGAGGGAGATGGGATGGGTTTATAAAACTGTAGGTTATTGCTAGAGATCTAAGAAGGATTACTCCATTAAAATTTAGGAAATGATGGGGATGGAGAAATGGCTCCGCAGTTAAGAGCACTTCTTGCTCCTGGAGAGGACCTGGGCTCCATTCCCAGCACCCACATGGTGGCTCACAACCATCTGTAACTCCAGTTCTAGGAGATCTGACATGGTCTTCTGACTTCTAAGTGTACTAAACATTTATGTGGTGCACATACACACATGCAGGCACACACGTGAAATAAATCATTATATTTTTTAAGTTAATGAGTGTTATTTTAAAAATAAAGACATTGCAGAACCAGGAAAGGCTCCCAGTGGTGGAAATGGGACACCAACCCAGCCACAAAACCTTCAACTCACACCTGTCCTGACTGCAAAATGTGCAGGGGGATGGTGGCTCAGAGCTTGTGGAAGTAGCCAACTAATGACTGTTCTAACTTGAGGCCTAAGCCATGGGAAGAAGCCCATACCCCTCACTGCCTGGATGACCAGGAACCAGAAGTATGATGATGGCTCAGAGACCTAGGATATAACTAAACACAACTGAAAAAAAAAATCAATGAAATGATTCCTAACAATATTCTGCTATACTCATAGATTTGTGCCTAGCCCAACAGTCATCAGAGAATCAGAGAGGTCTCCTCCAGCAGCTGATGGGAGCAGATGCAGAGACCCATAATCAAACATAATGTAGAACTCTGTGAAACCCACAGAAGAGGGGGAGGAAGGATTGTAGGAGCCAAATGCTCAAGGACACCAGGAGATTATGGCCTACAGAATCAATTAAGCAGGGCTCTTAGGGCTCACAGAGACTGGAGTGACAATCAGGGAGCCTGTATGGGTCTGCACTAGGTCCTCTGCATACAAACTGTGTTTATTTAGGTTGGTGTTTTTATGGGAATAGAGCTGTCCCTGGCTCTTTTGCCAGCTCTTGGGACCCTTTTCCTCCTACTGGATTGCATCTTCCAGCCTTGATATGAGGGTTTATGCCTAATCTTATTGTATATTGTTGTGCTGTGTTCAGTTGATATCACTGGGAGGAAAAGAGTAGGAAAAGTGGATCTGGGGGAGAAGGGAAGCAGAGGAGTGAGAGGAGCGGAGGGAGGGGAAGCTGTGGTAGGATGGATTGTATGGGAGAAGAGTAAATAAAAAGAAAAAAATGTTGCCGAGTAATTTTGGAAACAGTAGTGTTTTCACACCCGGAGAGCCCCTGATTCCATATGTAATAAAAGTAGGTGCTGAAATTTGCACAGAACATTACCAAGCATACTTAGTACATAAAAAACAATAAGTTACTATAGAATCATAATTCATTTCTCTAGTAGAGCTAAAGCATAATGGCACACACAGTAGTTTATCCTACTGGATCTCGCTTTGTAGACCAGGCTGGCCTTGAACTCACAGAGATCCACCTGCCTCTGCCTCCTGAGTGCTGGGATTAAAGGTGTGTGCCACCACTGCCTGGCCCTTTGTTTTGTATTTAAGGTTTATTTACTACATGTATACAGTACTCTTTCTGCATATAACCCTGCATGCCAGAAGAGGGCACCAGATTTCATTACAGATGGTCGTGAGCCACCATGTGGTTGCTGAGAATTGAACTCAGGACCTCTGGAAGAGCAGCCAGTGCTCTTAACCTCTGAGCCATCTTTCCAGCCTGGAACGAGCAAGAGAATCTGAAGTGTTGCTTAATAGAATGGAAAAATTCTTGAGAAAAGTTTGCACTGTGTTTAATATAAAAAGAACATACCTACCATTCCAGAAACAGCATAGTTAAAATGGAATTCTGAGTCTGTTAGTAAAATGTGCCAGAAATTCCCAACAACCAATATTATTATTCAATGGGTAACATAAGGATATTTCAAGAAATTTTAAAGAGAAAGGTCATTGCCAAGCATGTTTCAACTTTCATCCATATATGATCTTCAGTATACATTTTATAAATGTTCAAACCTCTATAAACATAAATTTGATTACTCTCCCACAATTTCATGAAAAAAAAAAACTAACCTCAAAAGTAAAGATAAAATTTTAAGATAACCTATTATGATTCAACTTGTCTTTTTCTTCTGTCCATTCCATATCACCATGCATCTAAGTCATCAGTAAATGTGTGTAAAGAATATTTTGCAATGGTGGCCTCTCTCCCTCATTAAACACAGAACAAAGTAGAGTTTCGGGTGATTTTCCTTAAGCCTAGCTGGTTTTTTCCTGCTCTCATTTTTCCTCTGGTCACATGCTCAGTCATAGTTACCTAACTGAAGGAACCATTCTCATTGCTTGGGGAATGTGAGATGGTGTCTGATTGTGGGCAGAGTACCGCTATTCAGAAGCCAATGCCTCCTTTCTCCTGCCGAATTCCTGTGTTTGCATTACGGCATGGTTCTTCCTGTTAAATACCCTTCTGTGTTAGAGTTACTTGAAATTCAGGCAGAGATGACAAAGAAAGGCTTCATGAATATTCCATAAAGGGCAGTGGTTCCTGGGAGACGGGGTGGCAGGTGCTTTCACTGTATAAAGTGTTGACTGCCCTCCACAGTGGAGTTTGTGCATCATTAATGGTGGCTAAAGTGTGGTCTTGGAATGGAAGTGCAGCTAGAGATGCTGCAAGGAAGGGTAACACATTTGTCTGTGATGTGGTCTGTTCTTTCTAGAGAAACTGTACTCCAGTCAGCAAGGAATGAACTCGATGAGGTCAGAAGCAATGTTCTAGAAGCATTTGGTAAATAGAGCTGGGAGTCTGTGCCTTTACCACAGCATAATCTATCAGAGTGTATTTATTCTAGTGTGTGGCATACTAGGAAGAGATGCATTTATTTTTGTCTCTTTTTGAAACAGGGTTTCTCTGTGCAGCCTTGGTTGTCCTAGAACTCGCTCTGTAGACCAGCTGGTCTGGAACTCAGAGATCTGACAGCCTCTGCCTCCAGGGTCCTGGGATTAAAGTGCGTGCCACCACCACCACTGAGTGAGAGGTGCATTTTTCTTTCTTTTCTTTTCTTTTTTTCCTTTTAAAAGGTTCATTTATTTATTACATATACAGTGTTCTGTTTGCATGTATCCCTGTAAGCCAGAAGAGGTAGCCAGATCTTATTACAGATGGTTGTGAGCCACCATATGGTTGCTAGGAATTGAACTAAGGACCTCTGGAAGAACAGCCAATGTTCTTAACCTCTGAGCCATCTCTCCAGCCCTCTTTTCTTTTTTCTTTTTTTTTTTTAACCTAATTTTTTATTGATTCTTTGGGAATTTCACATCACGCACCACAATCCCACTCACCTCTAGTTTCTGGCACACCACCATCACCAAAACTCCTCTCAGATATCCTGCTGTTGTCCCGAGTCATGGAGATCCTTGAGTTCCTTCTGCAGAACCAATTCCTTCATGTAATCCAACAAAATGGGATAGATGTTAGGGTGGACCAACCCAAGGCCCAGGATGTGGGTCTGGGTGGTAGTTGAGCTGTTTGGTCCAGGCCACTGGGACTGCTCCCCTCAGATGAGGGACAGACCCAGTTCTCCCATACCTGTGGTGAGGGGTGGGGCCTAAGAGTTGCATTTCTCAAATGAACTAAAGAAATTAAATTTGGCCAAGTGGTGGTGGTGCATGCTTTTAATCCCAACACTTATTCAGGATGCAGAGGAAGGCGAATTTCTGCTAGTTCAAGACCAGCCTGGCCTACAAAGTGAGTTCTAGGACAGCCAAGACTGTTACCTAGAGAAACTCTGTCTCGAAAAACCAACCAACCAACCAAACAAACAAACAAAAAATTAAATGTGCATATGCTGGACTTAAAAGTTGTACAATATTGTTATGCAATATAAACACACAAAAAAAGGACAAATCAAGAGGCAAAAAGAGTGGTTGCCTGTGTGATTTGCTTCTGAGCAGGACAAGGCTGATTATTTATGTTTATCTGAGGCTTAGATTCCTTACCTATAAAACAGGGACACCACTTCTCATCCCAGTGAACCGATTGCCTGAGATTAAACACTTGAGAGCTCAATACATATTTACTGCTCAGACTTCTTCCCTTCCTCACTATCATGCTTCTGATTGAGCAAAACTGACTTCAATATTCTGCCAGAGCCTTGATAAACAAAACACCCTCAACCTGCAGAGAAGTTAGAGGGAATGAAAACCAAAGATGAGCTTTACATGAGTGGTTGATTTTTTTTTTATAGTCTTTCTGTGATAACTTGAGAAAGTGACTCAAGGTCTGACATTTACTATGTAGACCAAGCTGGCCTCAAATTCACAAAGATCTGCCTGTATCTACCTCTCAGGTGCTGCAATTAATGCCGTATGCCACAACATCAGCTGACATTATTCTTTAAAAAAAAAAAAATTACACAATCTGCTGGGCGATGGTGGTGCATGCCTTTGATCCCAGCACTCAGGAGGCAGAGAGGTGGATTTCTGTAAATTCAAGGCCAGCTTGGTCTACATAGTTCCAGGACAGCCAGGGCTACACAGAGAAACCCTGTTTGAAACACCAAAAAAAAAAAAAAAAAATTACACAATCATAATTTCATTTCCTTCTATTCGTCATTAAGTTCCTAAATAATCACTTGAAGTCAGCTTTCCCAGCACGAGAGAAGGGGGACTCTTTTCTTTATGGGAGTCTCACCCCAAAGCATTTGTCTACACAGCTTTCTGGGAGCTTGGTCTTATGTTTGTTGCTACGTTTCTCCTTCCTTTCAACTCCCTCTTTCTTTGCAATGTTTTCCACTACATTTACCTACATTTTATCCCAACTATCATCCTCTCATCTCTGTTCCGAGTCCTTAAAATGTGCTGTAGCTCACTTGATTTGCATATGCCTCTGTGATTGTTGAAGAAGATCACACTGTCGGCATTTTTTTTTTCAAGTGACTTCCTATGGTGAAACCTTCAGCAGCAGCTATTGAAGAAAGCTTCCACAGGGGACCTGGGTAAATAGCTCAGTTGAGAGAGCACTTGCCTGGCATGCAAGAGGCTCTGGGTTCCATCCCAAGCACCACACAAACCAGGCTTGGTAACACAGTAGGATCAGAAGTTTAAGACTATCCTCAACTACATAGCCAGTTCACTGCCAGCTTAGGCTACAGGAAACTCCACCTAAAAATTTAAAAATAAGAATAGACAAAACTATCTCATGGGATCCCAAGTGTAGGTGCTTGTGCGCTCGTGTGTGTGTGTGTGTGTGTGTGTGTGTGTGTGTGTGTGTGTGTGTGTGTATCTTCATGTACTCATATGTGCCATGGGTTAAAGACAGTCCCTCCTTTATACTAGAGCAGGGGTTAAAGTATCTGTCTGGGGCTCTATACATTAGAACACAATGCCACTGGGACTGCTGAGAAGCCTCAAGGAACAACTATTGCTCCTGATGCGCAGGGTGGACCCACCTCCTGTTGCAGGGTTCCTAACCTGTGGCACTTTATGCTATAGTTGTATGCCTCCAGTATATTGCAATTGCTTTGTTTACATATTGGAGATATTTTTATCCCAGCCCTCCAATTAGAGGTAATTTTCATTTCACACAAATTGCACCACAGAGTGTTTACTTCCTCAAGGCACCAGGGAGAAACCAGAAGCCATCATGTCACTGTCACTGTTCCTTTGCTGCGGGGATCTTGTGCCCGTAGCAGAGACCCTTCTAGACCCAATTTGGTGTTTCAGGCCTTTGCAAGGAGCAGATTCTTCCAGAGAGTAGTACTGGCCTGTAATGCCCAGACCTTTCCAAGGATGGGTAGGGAAATTTCTCTGTGGTTGCCATTGCATTAATTCTGGATACCATGGTCTAGGAATGGAAATAGTGGGGATTTGATGCTATTTCCTGGGTCACCTACATGAGAGAAGTCTCAGGAAGCTCAACTATTATTCAGACCTTAAGGTCTTAAGACAATGATTAAGGGTTCTAGCTGATACTCTGTAGTTTCTCTTCAATTGCATGGCATTCTAGTCCATAAAATTTAGGATTAGGAGGAGCAAATGTAGCCAAAGTGAGGGTATAGGGATGATGTAGTACGCTAAACCCCACAGTGAGAATATACCCCAATCACTGGAGGAAAGGGTTCTTTAAGAGTGGACATCTCCCCGTCCCCATCTTGGTAGCCTTAGAGAGCCTCCAAATAGGCACCACTGTTTTCACTGTGAAGGGCTTGAGTGATGAGCTCTGTGGCCTGCATCAGATAGGCTGGGGCAGGCTCTCCATCCTCTGCCTCTTCCTTCTCCTGGCCTCCTGGCTCCCAGGGTTCCTGGTCCAGCCTTCTGGACTGCACCTCCTTGGCTGCCAGCACACCGGTGTCGGTGGGGCTGGAGCCTGTACTTTCTGTAATAAAACAGAGGATTCAAAAAAAAAAAAAAAAGAGTGCACATCCAGTTCTGACTAGCACTGGCCTTTTTAGCAGCTTATATAGGTCTTGAGTTTTAACCATCTGCATATGCTGTCATCTTTAAATCTCTTTCAAGTCTCTACCCCAAGTTACACTTTGAGCAATTAGACTGAGACAGGAGACTATGTCTGGCCATCTGGACAAGTAGAAGACTAATCAGCAAAGATATTGTCAAAATTATGTTCTAAGTAAATCAGTGTTGTTCTTTTCCTGTAGTTGTTTCTCAAGGTCATCCTGACCACCTAACAGAGTTATGGATCTCCTGATAATCCAGTGGGATTTAATAGTAACTGTGATCCTTGGACCTACCCATGGAGTCATGTTCTTCAATATGGGAATGGGCCTGACTGCCAGTTGTAAGCTGGGATTGTCTCCTTTAGTTATGCATGGGGAAGAGAGTCTAATTGGTGACAATCTTAGTGAATCTTTTTTTGGGAGGTTGAGACAGGTTTTTCTGTGTAGCCCTGGCTGTCCTGGAACTTGGTTTGTAGACCAAGCTGGCCTCAAACTCAGAGATCCACCAGCCTTTGCCTCCAGAGAGCTGAGATCAAAGGTGTGTACCACCACCACCCAGCTGTGAATAAATCTTAATAGAAATGTTTTCTCAGCAAGGAATTACGTCAATAACGTTAAAGGTACCAAATGTCCTTGTAACAACCTGGTTAGTATGCCACTTACCTCTAAGTCGTATGGGAGGCAGTGCTCTTTTCTAGCTCAACTCTCCTTTGCGTGACTTAATGTTTTCTAAGCAAGTAAATCCATTATAGCATCCAATTGTCACTCCTAGTTTCTCCTACTGAGGAAAGATGCATCGTAAAACCTTCTAACACCAATATTCCACGAACAATCCTTGAACTTCTTGTCATCGCCTAGCTAAAAATGAATCAGAAGTTTGGAGAGGGACCTCGGTTGTTAAAGGCTAGGCTCACAACCAAAAAGAAGGCAAAAATTAATGAGAAGAGCAGCTTGAGACCCTCAAGTGGCCACAAAGCTAAAGGATGGGCAGATGGCAGTATATACCGTTAGTAGTGCCTTCCTGATACAAAAGATAAACTCAGGATAATATGAATTTGATTAGCTATCTCCTATTTCAAACACCATCCTCAATTTTGGGCCCCACAAACCAGCCTTTAACTAACTTACCTAATGTTAAGCATTAAACATTAATAGAATACATTTTTTTTTTTTTTTGCCAGAGCTGAGGATCGAACCCAGGGCCTTGTGCTTGCTAGGCAAGTGCTCTACCACTGTGCTAAATCCCCAACCCCAATAGAATACATTTTTAATTCTTATTTGGTTAGCCTAAGAAAATGGAGTGCAGTTTGGGGCCCAAGGCACTTGGGTACAATCAGAAATCCTGAAAGCATCAGTGATACTCAGCGGAGACCCTGTGAAGGACAGAGAGCTTGAATTGCCCATCTCTAAGACCACCTTGTTTTCACCACCTTTAATATTCTGGGGTGACCATTCGTTCTTTCCCAGCAACACTTTGTCTTCCAGGCAGGCCCTGTCCCCTGGAATACAGGAAGGAAATAGGCAGTTTTGCCAAGTTTTGACATACAAAGTCCCCAGATGTCCTCCCCACAGTGCGGTGCTGTTACAGTTATTGACCTAATGCAATTTCACCATGTTTTATCTGTATTGCTGCATGGTCTAAGGCAGCTCTTTCCATATCTAGACTTCAAAACTGAGTCGGAGACAATAATAGATGATTAGTTAATACCCTTAGGAAACACTCCAGTGAACTAAGGACTGGCTAAGGTGTTCAGATTGAAATTCCGATTTTCCTCCTCCTCCTCCTTTTCCTCCTCCTCCTCTTCATTCTTTTTGATACAAGGTCTCTCTATGTAACCTTGACTGGTCTGGAACCCACTATGTAAAACAGGCTGGCCTTGAACTCACAGAGATCTGCCTCTGCCTCCTTAGTGGTTGGAATGCCCAGCTAATCACCTTGAAATTCTTAAGTTGTTACTTATGCCCTTTAGCTTCCTTAGTATGACTGAAGAAGTCACAGCTAGAAAACCAATTGTTATGTTTATGAGCTTCACAGCTTCATTATTGAGCATTATCTTTTCCTCTGTTCTCTTGAATCTGCTAACACTGACAACTTGACCTTTCTCAAAACTCCTTGGGCTATCACAAAATACTAGCCATGTGATATTTCCTGTCTGTATTTCCCTTCCCTTTGGCATGGTCATTTTCAAACTCCATCATTTCCTCTGTATCCACTTCAGATATTATGTCTCATGACTAAACCACTAGAATTTCCTGGTTCCATTTTGCTCTCCAATACAATTTAAGTGGCCTTCTTCTGCTTTCCAAATATAACATATACACCTCTAATTTATACGATACTATATTGGATTGTACTATATATTTCCTCTGTAAACTTTCTAGACTTTGAGTCTAGTCGTTTTTAACTTTTCTGTTGTGTTATTATATGTGTATGAGGCCACAATCCCTTTTTAGAACAGTTCTAGATGCATCCATAGCCATGCCTTCTTTATGATGAGGTCCCAAGTATTTCATGATTTCATTTGTGATCTCTATTTTTTTTTTTAAGATTTGATTTTATTTTAGGTGTATGGATTTTTTGCCTCCATGTCTGTACATCACATATGTGCAGTGCTCATAGAGGTTGGGAGAGGGCATCAGGTCCCTGGGAACTGGAGTTACAGATGGCTGTGAGCCACCATTTGGGTGCTGGAAACTGAATCTGGGTCCTCTTGAAGAACAGCAAGTGCTCTTCACTGCTGAGCTATCTTCCAAGCCCCTATGACCATTACTTTAGATTTTACTATTCATCATTTAGAAGTCAACTTTCTTGGAGTCTTTTTATTCTCCCCTCCCATGACCCCATGCTGCTGGGGTTAAATCCAGGGCCCTCAGCATTATTTATGTCCCCAGGCCCTGCTAGAGATTCACCCACTGCTGTGGTCAGAGAATGAGATCTAAACAAAATTAATGCTTCGATAATTGTCTTTCTGTCTTCCTAATATGCAACTTTACATGTGTGTCTTTTGTAATTAGAAAATGATGTGTATTCTTGGAAGTTGGGTATACAGCTGTAAATAAATACCCATTCAGTTAAATTTATATATTAGGCTCTCCCAAACTCTATTATTTCATGGAGTTATTTGTTCTTTTTCTGAAAAAGTGGTGCTACATATCACATTGTAACTACAGGTTTCCTAAGATCTCATTACAGTTCGGTCAAAATTCCTTTTATTTTTAACTACATGGTATACATTGAACCATTATAATGATTTCAGGAAATGTGAGGCCCCCACTCTCTTATAGCCTCCTTCTTCCATATCCTTCTAGTTTAAGAGCAAAATGCAGCCCCCACCTGCCTTTCCATCCTCAAGCTCCTTAGAATCGGAACTTGTCCTTCAAATAGCACTGTTAAAGTATTTTCTTCCAAACACATACAACCACCTCAATGATCAAAATCATGACAAATTGAATGTGCCCTGTGGTATCATGTTAGACTTACGGTTTCCCCATCATCTCTTCAACAAGAGTAAAAGCTCAGTGTAAGCGCTGCATCCTGTACCACACATACTACACCTACCATATGTTACTCCTTAAAGCACTTTCAAGGTCAGGCATGGCGGCCCACACCTTTAATCCTAGCACTCGGGAGGCAGAGGCAGGTAGATCTCTGTGAGTTCAAGGCCAGCCTGGTCTACAGAGCAAGTTCTAGAACAGTCAGGGCTATTACACAGAGAAACAAACAAACAAACACAAAATAAAAAGCACTTTTGAAATCTAATTAAGTGAAACATTCATACGGGAGTCATAAATGGCACATGTAGCACAACTCTTCTATCAAACGTTTAAAGAATAAAAGGCTATCATGCCAGATGCAGTGTCACATGTCTTTAACCTCAATACACCAAAGGCAGAAAACAGGTAGACCTCTGTGATTCTGAGGTCAGCTTAGTCTACATATCATAGCAAGTTCCAGGTCAAGAAGAGCTACATAGTGATACCCTATCTCAGAAAATCAGTAAATAAAAGAATATCTTCATGCTGAGACTGCTGAATAATATATTTTCCCTGAAGATAGAGAAATACCTAGAGGTCTGTCCTTGAAAGACACTGTTGTGAGTGTACCATGTCAGTAATATAGACAGTATCAGATTTTGTTGGCAATAGATTCACAAACTATACTGGTTTCATTGGCCACAACTGACCACATCCTTCTGATTTCCCTTGATAGCCAACCAAGGGCAAACATAAGTTTTAAAAAATTCTGATCTTTACATATATTAAGTCTCAGATTATGATACATAATAAATAGTAAATATAGACATATATATTTATAAATATATGTGTGTCTTTATGTCCATATATATACATATATATATAATCAATGCATGTTGTATAGGTTACAGAATGGCTACAAAGAATTAAAGAGGCTACAAGGAGTTTCAAAGAGGCCTAACTGGAAATAAGCAGAAAACCCATAGGGTACAAAGAAAGTCTTTTTATATGAGACAACCTTGGTGGCTCAAGGCTCTGCTGCAGGGTCAATCCATGGGTCAAGTGGAGTTGCAGAAGCAACATACAAGACCAGGGAGGCTATAGAAGTAAAGGACACGACAGAGTCCAGATGGACAAAGGTGCAAGTGATCTGCAGGTCCAGACAGGCAAGCAGGAGAGTAGATGGGTGGGACAGAGCCCAGCTGAAGCACTTGGAACAGAAGAGAGTTCTCTGTTTATTGATGCACACACGGTGATGAGAAGACAGGCTACTGTCATTACAGTGTTAGATGTCATTCTCTTTATAGGGTACCGGTGAAGCTGTTGTACTCTTTCCTCAGTCTGACATATTTGAAAAGCACATGGGCCTGGTTTTCCTGATTTTAATGTGCCCATGTGTTGCCTAATAGTTTCATCCAAGTCTGAGACATTCTATCAAGCAGAGAAGCTACTTGAGGAGGAATGCCAACAACTCAAAATAGCTTCAGGAAGTTCCTGAAACTGATGGGATTACAGTAGGCCCCTCCCTGCTAGAGTTAGCAATAAATGTTGAGAGTCCCTTTCAGATAGAACAAAGCTGAGCCACAAAGACTTTCACACAAGCTACACTACAAAGAAGATTCTGAGACCAGACCAGCTGCCTGGAAGAAGCAGTAGCCATCAGGGCTACCTGGATGAGATTTAAACCAGCTGTGGCACCTGGGAAGGACAATCTCTAACCTGTTCAGCTGCCTGCAAGCTGTGCAGTGTGCTCCAGGCTCCCAGCTGTGTGAGCTGTCACCCATGCTGAGGAGGTTTGGGTGATGCAGCTGCCTTTGAGACATTTCTATTCCTGTAAGTAACTCCTCACCCATATTCCTATAATTCCAATTAAACTCAACATCCATCAAGTTAGACTTTATTTATACCTGTTGTTTAGTCCACCAAGTACTCCATCTCTGCAGGGGAGTATATGTGTGTATTGTGTCTCCCATGAAAGGTTTTTATCATATAACACCATGCCCACATGCAGTCCCAAATTACCTTGATGACTTTATAGGCTAGAACATTTTTTTTTTTTTGTGGAGCTGAGGACCAAACCCAACATTTTTTACTGTTAAAAATAAGCTTTTGGGCAGTCTTTGCCTTGTGGGTGGTACTGGACAGATGTTAGCTACATGCCTCCAAGGTGCAGAGTCATCCTGTCTCTGCACTCAAAATAGAGTCAAATGCTGCTTGGAAAACTGAGTTTCTTATGGCAGGGCACAGTCTGAAAAATCACTATTTTTATACGTTATAGAGTGACTTTGAGAGGGACAGCCTGATCCCAACAGGTTCTTCTGTCACTTAACAGACATTATGTTGTGCATATGCTAGGTTTTAAGGTAGGAACTCGGGAGCTGAGGTAGAAGTGTCCTGCCTCCAGGAGCTTGTGTTCCAGTAGTAAAGAGAGGAAGACAACTGTGAATAAGGCTGTGGAAACCTTCAGCGTGACCTGACATTGACATCCACTCCTTGGCCATGTTTCACAGAGAAAATCTGTATAAAACAAAAGAAGAAAGTTAAATATACAGAGCTGGAAATAGAGAAATAAATCCCCTAGTGAGAGAAACTGAAAGGAATTTGAAGCCAAAATAATGTTTGAGCCTTAGAGAGGCGATAAAGGAAAGACGGGAGGCGAGGGAAGGGCAGGAAGGTGAGCAGAGAATCAGGCAGCGCTAAGGGGGACCAGTACCCCTGGTCAAGAGGCAGTCCAGGGGGCCTGTTTCCAGCAGCACTTCTGCAATTGAAAGCTTGCTCCCTTGGAGGGGGGTGATCAGGACAAAAAGGAAAAACATCAAGTTCTGCCCCTGAGCTCTGGGTAAAAGTAAAACGATTTCTACAACAAATCCAAACCTCTAGGACTGTGTCAAATGCCTGTGTGGGGTGTGAGTTTGTTGGACCCTCCACAGCCTACACACCCTAGAACTCAGAAGCGAACAGAAAAATCTCTTCAAGTCTTGAGATGAATGAAATAATGGGGGTAGGGGTGGGGGTGGGAAGCACAATACAACAGTGGAAGAATTAAGCTGGAGAACAAAAGAGAACTAGGGAAATGAAGGGACACGTGAGGCAATCGCCTGGGGTGAGACACAGGGAGGATGAGAGGTGGTGAGCTAATAAGAAAGAACTTCGGGACGGCATGAGAACAGGGATGTAAATACAGTGAAGAAAAGGTGCAGACTACCCATGAAGACATGGGCCACTGGCTTAAAGAGGCTATCCCTAAAAGGATACTCGAGATGTGACAGTTAACGTTAGGTGCCAACCTGCCTGCATTAAGAACTCCCAAGTAACTTGGTAAACCTGGTTATGTCTGTAGAGTGCCCCAGAGAAGATTACTGTGTGAATCTTAGTGGAGCAGGTGGGAGAGATCTGTTACAGGAGTTTTTAGGGTGGAAGCCTCCCTCCTTTCTGGGAATCCCAACAAGCTACGATGGACCATCTATTCCCTACATAGTAAGTGAAGAAAAAAAATCATGCTAAGCAGAGAAATGTTTAACAAGGCCACTTTGGGGAGAGAAAATAAAGGCTCTGGTAACCCTGTAAGTCTGTCTCCAGGTCTAAATAGAGGACATGAGATAGGTGTAAGTAAGTAGTCCTGGCCAAGTTGTTGTCCTGCTCATCCTGGACCTGTCATTGTCTTGGCTATGACCTGTCCTGTAATTTGTAGAACTATGTGAAATCTCTTCCTCAAGTTTCCCTCTGGCTGAGGCCAGGACTTCAGCCTTTCTCTTCCCCCAGCGTGAGACTCGTGGGGAATTTTTCTTTGGCATCCTTTGTTTCAATAATCTGATAAACAAAGGAAGGAGGTCAAGGCTTTCCAGGTGGAATATCTTCTCTTCTGCCAGGATGGTTATAGACCCGCCTCAGGGTGACTCAGCCCTTTCCCATTGCCCATGTCAAAGAGAACAGATAGAGAAGTGATTTGGTCTCTTCTCCAAGAGCTAGGGTCAACCTTTTGTCTGCTGTCTTGGACATAAGCATTCCAGGCTTACTGGTCCTTGGATTCTAAGACTTAAACCAAAGCTTTTCAACCCAACCTCTGGGTTCTCAGGCTCCTTGGCCTCAGGCTTGTAATCACATCACCAACTTTCCATGCCTTTGAAGCCTTTGGACTTGGACTGAGCCATGATAGAGCATCCCAGTCTCCAGCTTTGCAGGCAGCCTGTTATAAGACTTCCCCCATAATCACATGGACCAATTCCCCTAGCAAAAGGCTTTCATGTATCTATCCCATTAATCTTCCTGGAGAATCCTGATTAATTCATCTTACTCCTCTCATTTTGTTTATTATACCTAGCCACATGGGTC
The DNA here is from genome assembly GCF_903995425.1 of Onychomys torridus. NCBI lineage: Eukaryota > Metazoa > Chordata > Mammalia > Rodentia > Cricetidae > Onychomys > Onychomys torridus. The sequence goes on from NC_050449.1 coordinate 21,828,797, forward strand.
ATTCCTAAACATGGCACAGCAAAATACCAGAAAGAAAAAAAAATAAGAGAAAAGCCTTAGTTACACTGAAAAGCCTCAGGATTCTGTGATCAACTAGTTTTGATTAAAGAGTGTGATAGTTAATCTTCATTGTCAACTTAACTGGATTTAGAATCATCATGGAAAGTTACCTCTAAGTACGTCTATGAGTGTTTTGAGAGCAATTTAACCGAGGGAAGGTTTGCCTTGAGTGTAGACAGCACTATTTCTAGGGCTGAAAGAGTCCTGGAGCAAATAAACCAGCACTAGCACTTGACCTTTGACCACAGACACGGTGTGACCAGCTGCCTCATGCTTCTGCTGCCCTCCCGCCCATGGTGGATTTTAAGAAGAAACAAACCCTTCCTCCTCACGCTGCTTTTGTCAGGAATTTTGTCCCAGGAAGCAGAAAAATAAATAATTCAAAGAGTAAAGACAAATTGACGGCTGGTGACACGTACCTGTGATCACAACAGTAAAGTCTGAAGCAGTCTTACATACATACTAAGTTCTAGTCTAGGCTAATCCCTGAATTCTATCTCAAAAAAGTTAAATCAGCCACGTGGTGGCGGCGGCATGTGTCTTTAGTCCCAGCACTTGGGAGACAGAGGCAGGTGGGTCTCAAGTTGGAGGCCAGCCTGGTCTATAGAGCGAGTTCAGTGGATAACCAGGACTACACAGAGAAACCCTGTCTTTAACAACAACAACAACAACAAGTTAAATCTTGTCGTTCAAATATTTAAAGGTAATCCTCAGATAAAAACTGAATATATAATGTTTACAGCAGGAAGAAGGTGGAAGGGTATCTTTCTTGGGGCCTGGAATGTTAGTCTGTCAAATGTCATAGATCACATAAGAAATGAAAAATAAGTAAGGATTTTGTTACAGGGGAGAGCATAGATCATAGCTAATCCCACAAAGAAGCACAAAGACCTAGGCTTGATCCCTAGACCCCAGATAAACATCTAGGAGTGGTGATGTGTGCTTGTAGTCCCAATGGTGGGAAGGTGAGTGTAGATGAACCTCTTAACCAGTCCAAGAGCCAGTGATAGACCTTAAACAAGCTAACTACTACTAACAACCAAAAACAAACAAACAGCCATGTCATGGTGGCACACACCTTTAATCCCAGCAGAGGCAGGCAGATCTCTGTGAGTTTGAGGCCAGCCTGGTCTACAGAGTGAGTTCCAGGACAGCCAGAGCTACACCAAGAAACCCTGTCTCAAAAAACCAAAACCCAAAACCAAAAGCCACCCCAAACTCACAAAGACAAAACAACAACAAAAACTAACATAATGATCTCCTCTTGAGGAACAGCACCTCACGGTTAACTTTAGACACACATGCACATACGAGCTAACCCTACCTAATACTCCTCCAATGTACTTTGGGCAGAATTAAATCATGCTGTGTTCCAAGGCACGTTTGGAGCCGGCTCCTTACTCTTTGCAGTCTTTATGATGTTTATGTGTTTAGCACACGATCATCTTTCTGCTTTACTGTAAATTCCTAAGAGAAGGAACAAAAGCACATTTAAGTTGATGGCCTTTCGGAAGAGTGTTTTTCTGTCTATTGCAAGATACCCTGATTGTGTTAGTCAGTTCTCTGTCACTATAATAAAACACCCGAGGCAATTAGCTTACACAGAGAAAAGTTTATTTTGGTTCACAGTTGTGGAAATTCAAGATCCAATGGCCTCGTTGCTTCGGGTCTTTGTAAAGGGCAGAACATAAAGAAAGGAAGACATGGAAGAGCAGACCCCTCATATCATGGCCAGGAAGAAAGAGAAGAAAGGGGCTGGAAAGATGGCTCAGTGGTTAAGAACACTGGCTGTTCTTCCAGAGGACCCAGGTTCAATTCCCAGCACCCACATGACAGCTTACAACTGTCTACAACTCTAGTTCCAGGGGATCAGGTACCCTCACACAATATACGCAGGCAAACACCAATGCACATAAAATAATTTTTTTTTAGATAAAGGAAGGCTGGGGTCGCTCAGTTTCTTTTGTGGGATATCCCCGATGACCTGATCTCCTACGGGTTTCACTACTTCCCAATAGTACCTTGCTGGGGAATATATTCAGCAAACGAGCGTTTGGAACATACTACATCCAAACCACGGTGGTGGGGGTAGATCCCTCCGTTCCAATGGCTTGAACCCATAGCTCTTGGGGCACTTGCCCACGTTGCTCAGGAAACCCAGAGTGCCTGGCAGCTCACTACCAAGCCGTGTTCAATCCAAAGCTCTCCCAAAGACCGGCAGAGGTAGGGGCTGTTGACCTCACAGTTGCTGGTTTTGTTCCCCCGCCCCCAGTTTCCTACGCCCCCTCCACCCATGCAGTTTCTTCACGGAAGCACGTCCTTCACACCGAGATGAAGATCAGCAAGTGAGAGTCAGTGCCCCCCCCCCATTGTTTCTTTTATCTTCCTCCTAATTGATGGCGTGAGTTCCCTAAACCGGAGGCCAGGAGCAGACACTTAACTCTACCATCGGGCACTCAGTCACTTTTATTCCTCTTGGATTTGTTTTCCTAGTTTTTGTTTTTTCAGTTTTCCCACTTGGTTTTTCCAGACATTGTTTCTCTGTGTAGCCCTGGTTGTCCTCATTCTTGGGATCAGGCAGGCCTTGAACTCAGAGATCTGCCTGCCTCTGCTCCCCCATGCCCACCCCAAGTGCTGGGGTTAAAGGCTTGCACCACCACCTCCCAGTATGCTTTTTTCCCAATTTTTTAATGGGAAAGACAGCATCTATTTCTCCATAGCTCCCAGGTTTTCTGTGACTACTTAAATGAAACAACTGGACACAAATGTATTTTGCAAGGAAGTGTCTACACTTGTGGAGGATTAGGAGTCCCTCAAGGATTAGAGAAAGCTCTCCAGCCACTTCCCCCTCCCTCGTAGGGGAGCCATTCCTGCAGCAGGTGTGGATGGCCAGAGCATGGCATACCAATGCCAGGCTTTGAGAAGCCTCTGGGCTGGATGAGAGGCTGCCTGATTCCTCTGCAGTCTGGGAAGTATTAATAACCGAGGCAGGGAGGATTAGCCATATGCCACTTAATTCCTGTTAATCAGGATTGAGGGGGAGCTTGTGCTTGTAAGTAACAGATGAGCTGGGTGGCTTCCCCACAGGCCTGGCTGGGCTCGCAGACGGCCTTGCTCAGCCCAGTGCACATCAGGGCTGGCTCAGCTCCCATGGTTGCTTGCTCTTCCGTCTGCTCTCTCCTCCTTTCTTCCTGCTCCAATGGCATCTGGTTCTGCCTTTACTCCTTCTGCTCTTACCCATCGTCCCTCAGGTCCCTCTTACTAAGCTTGTTTCCCCTTGCTCTGGTATGGACCTCTTTGGTAACACTGTCTCTACCTTTCTGTACTCTTTTCTCCTGCTCCCTGTTCTTCCCTGGGTTGGTTTGTTTTTGAGACAGGGTATCACAATGTAGTCTAGCCTGACCTAGAATTCATTATGCAGTCTAAGCTGGCCTCGAACTTACAGCAACCCTCTTGCCTCAGCCCCCAGACTCCCACCCCTTGCTGGGATCACAGGTATGATCCTATGGTTGCCTTGTACTATTTTTTTCATTCATTCCTTCAAACACATTGCCTTCTCCCACATATTTTTTCTTTCTTCCATGAGCAAAAACAATGATCCCTCACCCCTCAGTTGCTCCATGAAGGCTAAGCTTAAAGGTCTGAGGCAGTCCCTTCCAAGCCCTACTGTGACCAGCTTCTCCTGGTATCTTCCTCATGCCCCCTGACCTCACATAAAATTCCAAATCAGAGCCTCCCTCTTAATGCCTCCCAAATGCTTTTGGCTCTCTAGTTAGATAGGTCAAGTTGCAGCTCAACTCTTCTCCATTTCTCTGCCCTTCACATTCACTGCTGAACTCAAAATCAGCATGCATAAGAGGAAAACCAGTGTCCTGCTCCAAGGTTGAATATGCTCTGCCCTCAAGCTGCAAGGGATTGTTACTCTCACCTCTGCAGCATTTGCTGTGTCTAGCCTGGTGTGTGAGCATGTGTGTGTGTTCGTGCTCGTGTGTGTGTGTGTGTGTGTGTGTGTGTGTGTGTGTGTGTGTACGTGCATGTACAGGTAGGTATCTGCTTTCTGTCTGAGACAAACGTGCACATAATTCTACAGGATCAGTTCATGAGGAAACTGGAGAGGGTACATGAGGCTGTTCATGAAATGTGGGCCCCAGAGAGGATGGGTATGTGTGCATCTGTGCATAGACATACTTCTGACTAGCAATTCAGAGAAAGCCACTGGGAAATATCTAGAAAAGGACGTGTGTAGGACACATGAACTGATGCGAGAGAAATCTTTTATGTGTGTGGTCCTTGTGTAGGATGGATTTTGGATAGAAACCAGAAGGGAAGCTCTTGTACTTCCTAGAAGCCTTCCAACCCTGTGCCAGGAAAGCCCTTAAAATAGCCAGTTCTGACCAGTTACAGTGAGTCAGACCTGTAATCTCAGCAACTGGGAGACTGAGGCAGGAACGTTATGAATTTGAGGCCAGCTTGGGCTGCACAATTCCAGACAGTGCGCATGCATCTATGCATGCATATCTGTGTGTATAGCTACTGTTTAGAGTGTAGCTTCTCTCCGGAACTGGCCTAGCTTCCAAGGAACTCATTACGTGACAAAGTTAAAACAGCTTCGACCCTGATTACTAGTGTCTCCAACATTAAGGTCCCATGCACAGCAGTCCCGTGATTTGCAGAGCCTTTCAGCTCTTGGCATGTGGGAGCTGCTCCCTCTCCCTGGTTTCTTGGGGCAACATCCAACTGAAGTGGCCTTGGGTGCCCCTGGTCACTCTCCTGGCCGCAGACAGTGCACACAAGAAAAGGAGGAAGGCAAAGAGGAAAATCTGCCTCTGCAAGTCTTTCCCTGTATTCCAGAACCCACCTTGGAGCCAGGGCCCTAGCTTCCCTAGCATCCTTTTAGGTAGCAGAGTCCACTGTTGCTGCTGGTGGGAATGGGGATCCCATTCCTGCTCTGGCCTCCAGTTCCTCCAGCCTCACTGCTCCACCTTGTGGTCCATTCTAACTATTACAGTTCATTTTTTCCTCTCCAGTCCCCTTGTCATCAACCAGCCCTCTTGAATGCCAAATGCTCCCTAAAATGCTTTGTCATTTGGTGTTCTATATAAAGTGTCCTGGCATTATAAGACCTTGCAGTTGTAAACAGAGATTCCACATGGACATGAGCTCAGAGCTGAGCATGTACAAGAAACAACAATGATAAAGGCTGTATGTAGGTAAATACATTTCTGTGAAGAAGGAAGCCAATATCCCAGACATTTCAAACTGGAACGAGGGAGACCCTAGTGAAACCCCAAGTTAGTCTTTTAGGCTGAGTTTTCTACCCTCCAAGAGGATTTATGCAGCAGAGTGAAGCATTCGTGAGTGCTTGCTTTGGAATCACCTTGCTTCGCATCTAGGATCCCTGTGGGGGTGTGGCATCCCAAGAGAAGGAACTTGTGTTGCTTGTCCAAGGAGTGCTGAAGTTGAATTCAAAAGAACTGGTCTAACTTGGCTAACTGTGACTTTAAGATGTCTTGTTTTCATTTGGAAGCTGCCCAACGCTGGGTGAGGTAGAGACTGAAGCAGGAAAATGGTGAGCACATGGCTAGCCTGGACTACATAATAAGACTCCCCAGACTAAGTTGTGTATAGACCTTGGACTTCATTCAACAACCCACATCTGCTATCACATTTCTCTTGTTAGTGTTTTAGTCAAGCTAGTGTATTGGCTCATTGGTTCTAACTTAAGTTATTAGACTGCCTTCCCTACCTGACCAGTGCCTCTAAGTCCTCCGTCTTCAAGGTGAACTCAAACTATGGTTCTTCCACAAAGCCTCTTCTGCCTTTCCTGCCTGGCAATGTCCTCTCACCTTCTCTTTAAAATTCTCCCTGGGGCCCAAATCCTGCTTCTCTTGGGAGTCTTGTCAGTGCCTTGTAGCATGCCCATGATGCTTCTCTTCAGGTATAAATCTATGGGGACTAGTCTGTGCACCAATTGCTGAGCAGACCACTTATTGATGGAAAAAAAACAAAACAAAACAAAAAACAATGCCCCACCCTTTCAATAGTTCAATCTAAACATGACTCTTCCTGGTGAGATTCCAAGAACGCCTTCTACCATCCCCAGCTGGGGGTATGTCCTGTCAGTGCCTCTAGGACATACGTTCATTCTTTCTGCAGCTGGCTCTTCACGTACTTCTCTTCCCAATGACAGTTCCTTGAGGAAACAAACTATGTCTTAGAACTCTACCTTGGGCTGAAGATAGAAGATCTGGTAGCTATTCCTGAATCAACAGTTACATAAACGAATAGATAGGTAGATTCATGGAAATAGGAAAAGAGAGAATAGCTAAAGATAAGAGTTCTTTCAGCTCTTCAGATATATTGTGGTTACAGAGCTGTTGGTTTGTTTTATCTGTCTTGTTTGGTCTGGGGCCTCACTCTTAGCCATGTCTGTCTGACCTTGGAACTCTCTATGCAGCCCAAGCTGATGTCCCATTCTTCGAGATTCTCCTGCCTCAGCCTCCCAAGGGTTAGGGTTACAGTTACAAGCCACTACTCAGATTTTTTTGCATTTTTGAAGCTATTTGGAAAAACAATATTGGTAGGGGTCAAGTGGTGATTTTCCCTTGACTGATGTCATGGATATGCCTTGCTTCTGTGGGAGGGTTGCTCCTTGCCTGTTCTTTGGGCTAAGCCTGGCCCAGAATTTGGCAAGATCTCTGGGGCGTTTGTTTTTGTCACCCAGACTTGGTAGGAGGGTGGGTGGGAGGGAGGGTAACTGTTTTGGGAAAGAGTGTTGGGGAGTGTTTATGTGTGGATGAGTCAGGGCCACTGGGAGCTGGGAGCCTTCCTCCCTGCTTGCCTCTCTGTGGGGGTAGTTCTCACCAGTTGACGGGCAGAGGGTGGAGGATCACCAACTGTCTTTGGAAAGTTGGGGAAGTTTTCTTAGTCACAACTTATACCAAGTCAGCTGGAGCTTTATGTAACTGGGACTTCACTCTACAGATGAACAAGGGTGTGATGGCATCAGAACGCTCCCAGACATTCATTGTGTAACAGCTCTTACCTTTTCATCCCCTCTAACTGCCACTGTTGGGAGTTTTGCCTTGTTCTTAGAATGGGGGTGGGTGGGGCTAAAGGCCACAGCTGTTTTATTAAGACTAGAAAACAGTTTACATTATCTTAGTGAATCCTACTGAAATAGCCCCAAATCAACATCAGATAGGGCTGGGTAGGGTGGGGATGAAGGCCAAGCTAGTTCCAAGGAGCACTTGGGTTTGCATAGTGCCAATCTGCATATGATCATCTCCCTGCTAAAGCTCCCTGCAGCCAGTGCTGTTGGCAAATGCAGGCCATCCCTGTCTCCCCGCTCTCTGGTCAGAGATGTATCGTTTGGTTTCCCATCTCTGTCTGATACTGAGCCAATTTCCCTATCACAATCTGAGTCTTCAGTGAAAGCTCCAGGTAGGGCCTGATGCATGTGTGCATGTGAGATGCTCATCCAGGGAAAAAAAATCTTGGGAAAGGAGAGGTATCCAGCCTATCAAGATGGATGCTGATGACTTATTGTGGCTGAGGAGACCTGCACCGAGTTGGCTGGAAGAAACAACAAAGGCCAGAAGTCAGTGGAGTGTCCCAGGACCTCGTATAGAACCTCTTCAAGGTAGCCAACCTCAAAGGGGTTTGTCTTCATGTGTGACAAGCTGGAGCAAAAGGCTTCTCTCTTGAGCTTCAAGTCCAAGGAATTGGGGCCATAGTGGGGTAAAAAGATAAAATAGGGCATTGATTTTGTTGGGGGTGGACACTAACATGTATAGTCGTTGACTTGGTGTGCCCACCTCTTTCCTGGAACAAGAAGGAATCGATGCATTTGGGAATCTAAGCTAGAAAATGTAGGTGGACTTCCTGGCAGGGAGGTTGACCACCCAAGCCCAGCAGCCTAAAAAGAAGAAAATGCTCCAGGACAGAGCTAGCATTAGGACTTGGGTCAATGAATATATGCCAAACAGGAGAAGGAGCTTAGCAGGGGCTAGAGCAGTGGAAGAGATCCAGGTCTGTGGCTCTTCCAGCCCAGCACTCAGTCCTTCCCCTTTCTCAGTGCCCAGGAGTTCCATGGGGTCAGATATAGAAGGCATAAGTGAGGACCCCCAGATGCCCTTGAGATTGAACAGGACCATCCAAGAATGAGGTTAGCTAAGAAAAAACAGTGATGGAGGATGTGGGTGAGGCTGGGCACTACCAGGCAGGTTTTATTTTCATCTGCAGGATTCTGAGCCATGCTGGCACATCTTGCAAACTGCTGGGAAATGGGGACAAGGGAGGTGGGAGAGTGAACAAAGCAAGAAAAGACACAATGTCTTCCACAGCTCATGGTCCTGCTGTGTGACATACACAGGACTTTTCTGAGTAAAAAGAGGGAAAGGACAGAAGTTCCCCAGCACACCACCAGGTGCCAGGCAGGGACAGCACTGAGCTGGCCACAGGCTGCAGCCCTAGGTAAAGCTTCTTTGTCTGCAGTGAGGTCTACATTCAGGCCCCTACTTGCTTCTGGGCTTGTGTGAAGACCATGGCAGGCTCTGTTCCTACCTACCCTCACATGCTGAGCTCTAAGCCTCTGGAGATTTGTGCCTTCCTACACCTTCAGTCCCACCCCCTGCCTTAGCCTATGGTGCTGAGACATTTCCTACTGCTTCTTTATTTAGGGTTTGGGAAAAGTCTTAATCATGAGGCACCAGCCAAAGCCCTCAGCACTTACCTGTGATCTATGTCCACCATGACCTACTCTTGACCTGGATCTGTTCACACAATTGCTTGCCTAAGGCAAAGGCTTCCTTTCTCAGTCTATAGCTCTCCCCTGCCCCACCTCCCACACACCCACCCAGACTTCAGAACCCACAGATTGGGCCATAATGTCTCAGCTGCATTGCAGAAACTCCTCACTGCCAGGGTCTAGGAGTGGAGGAGAACACAGAACAGAGAAATTGTACCTGCAACTGTCAGAACCACATTGTGGGACTTAACACTGGGTTCCACTGCCTGCTAGTCCTCTGACCTTGGGAAAAAGACAAAGACATTCCAGGGATGGCTTAGGTTCATCCTTGAATGGCTGTTTCCACTTCCTCAGGGAAGGACTCCTCCACTTTGGGAGGAGTCATGAGTCTTGGAGATGTTACACAGAGCATCATCTTTGTTTTGTGGCGTACCACATGGTGAGCTCTCTATAAATGTGAGCTCTTGTTTTCATCCATACCCAGCCTTTCATGGCTAATATTAGCCACAGCAAGCCCAGACAGTGCATCCAGCTGGGCTGGCCTCCTCTGTTCTGTACCGAGAGCAGCCCATGCTCAGCTCAGTTCTGTTTTTAATGCACATAAATGTCCTCCTACCTTCCGCCCAGCCTCTCACACTCCCCCATCTCAGGGCCTCACTTAAGTGTTGCCTCTTTCCTTGATCATTCTAACCCACACAGATCGCTGCCTCATTGTACTTCCAGCCAGTGCCTGGAAATCTAAGTTAGGTGGTAGAATTACAGAATTTGAGAAGTGGCAGAGTCCTCAGAAGTAAGCCCCGTCAGTTGCTCTTAATTAACAATGGTTAATAAATAGCAAGGCTATTGCCAGGACATCCCAATGGCATGCACAGAGGCATCACCAATTGCCATAACACTCCTGATAAAGCTGCATTCTGCCTCAGAATCCTTTGCAACACAGTGCTCCAAGCAGACATTACCAACCAATCAAGAGTGGCATAGCTATCTACCATCCAGACCGTAGAGAAGTTATCTATGATGGAGTTGGAGGCAGCTAGAGCTTTTGGAGGTATAGGGACTTGCATTGGGCCCAAGGCACTGGGCTAGCAATTTAATTTCTATCCAGTGAGCCTACACTATCCCTGGAGTCTCTTAGTCTTTTGTCTTTAATTGTCTTTTGATTGTTCTCCACTTGTTAGTCATGATTTCCCAATTAAAGCTGTAGCATGTGTGAAGGTAGGAACCAGCATCTCACATGGCTCTCATATCTTCCTCAGCACTAAGCACATGGCAGGGAAATGGCTTGTTTACCTGTTGATATACTGACTGCTTGAGGTTTCCCTAGTCTTTCCAACCTGTCTTCCGAACTTAGCTCTCAAGGGCAGTTGACATTGGAAAGGGCTCAGTCTCTGCAAATCAAGTCTACCCTGGACTCCCTGAGTCCCTTCTGAGAACTCTACCTACATACCATGATTCCTTGAAAGATGTGACACATCCTGGTCATCAAGAGCCCAGAGAAGCCAGCCTGACCTGTGTACTGTTTGTCTGGGGTCATTGGGAGGCTATCCCTTCTGCAAAGCTTCATTGTTACTATTAATTCAACTGTGACTTGTATAGGTACTCACCTCTTCTGGGAAGCTGTGGGCATGGTGGTGGGTTTCTTGAAGGGGTTTTCTTGCTAAAACTGTGGTGATATATTGTGTCTGCCAAAATATTGTGCACCCTAATAAAATTTATCTGAGGATCAGAGGGAAAAGCCAGCCACTATAGTAAACATAGAAGTCAGGCAATTTTAGGACATGCCTTTAATCCTAGCATTTGGTAGGCAGAGATCCATCCAGATCTCTGTGAATTCAAGGTCACACTGGGAACAGAGCCAGGTGTGGTAGCACATGCCTTGAATTCTAACACTAGTTAACCGCAGAGTTCTGGAGGTCTGTACAGACAGATAGGGAGTGAGATGGGGGAACAGAAAGGCATATAGGCATGGGTATACAGGACGTAGGTCTCTTTGGAGCCTGAGGAGTTGGTAAGGTGAGGTTGGCCATGGCTTGTCCTATTCCTCTGATCTTTTGGTTTTCACCCTAGTATCTGACTCTTTTTTTTTTTTTTTAATTAATAAGACCATTTACCAATTTGTTTTACAAAACTTAGATTTTTTTTTCATTTCCTGTTTTAAAACATCATTATCTCATTTGTCTTAATACTACCACACTCTTACACCCTGTTTCTTAACTTCTTGAGCTACTTCTACTAGGGTGAGTGACCTGTGATGGCAGCATGCTTAGCACCACCCTTACATGCTGGGAGCAGGCCACTTCCCACCTCTGCCAGTTTTTATTTCTTCATTTGCTTGATGGGTTTCTGAGATGTGTAGTACAGGCCAGCCTCGAACTCCTCCTGATGCTCTACTTCCTGGGTGCGGAGATTGCCGATGTGCACACCACACCCAGCTGTGACTACGTCTGCCATGTAGGAGGACCAAAAACTGTTTCTCAGACATGGTCAGATGTTCTCTGGGGAGTTCAGTCAGTTGAGAGTCACTGGCATAACCAGTGCAACAGGCTACAGATAACCACTAACAGTACACACTCACTTAGCTATTGCTACAGGCTTCTCCCCAAGTCTCTTATTTAACCCCAGAACATCCCTGGGAGGCAGGCCCTATTATCATCCATTTCACAGAGACTTAGAGAGCACCCATTGAGAAGGAAGCCAGGTCTTCCAGGAAGAGCAGATCTTGTCTTTTGATGCAGAGTAAAAAGAGAGATAGATAATTCCAAACTTCTTGAGACAAGAGTCACAAAACCAGACAGAGACCAGTCAATGAAGGACTGGAACCCAGATGTGTCCACTGGTAAGATCTAGCTTATCCCCTGACTTCTGTCTACACCTCCCAACACCACATCTGTTGGCAGCTCTGGTCCCTTACTGGACAAGTTCTCCCTGGACCTGGTAAATCCATTATCCACGGCCTAGGCAAAACCTCTGCTTTGATTCTGATAAAGGCCCTTAGGTCCTATAAAAAGAGGTAATTCTTCCTCCTGAGTGTATGTGCACATAGCCTAGGCACACGTTATGTCATGGCTACTCAAGCAGGAGTCTTTCCTTGACAGCCTATGTAGGGGCAGGGAATCTGGAACCTGGCTTGCCTTCCTTTGTAACAACTACTCTAAGTACCATAGACAAACAAGTCTTCCAATGGCTTATTATTATTATTATTATTATTATTATTATTATCATTATTATTATTATTATTATTATTTGTTTGTTAGTTTTTTGAGACAGGGTTTCTCTGTATAGCTTTGGTGCCTGTCCTGGATCTCACTCTGTATACCAAGCTGGCCTCGAACTCACAGAGATCCACCTGGCTCTGCCTCCCAAGTGCTGGGATGGATTAAAGGCATGCGCTACTGCCGCCTAGCTGTTATTATTATTACTATTATTAGTTCATTTTTATTGTGTCTGTGTTATCCATGTGTGTACACGTGTTTGTGTATATGTGGATATATATACACTTGCATATGTGTGGAGGCCAGAAGTTAACATGGAGTGTCTTTCTTAATTACTCTCCACTTTATTTGCAGAGGCAGGGTCCTTGCTGAACCCAGGCATTATCAGTTGGGATAGTCAGGTTGGCCATCTTGGCCCAGCGATCCCTTGCCTCTGCCTTTAGAGTGCTGGTGTTACAGGTGGGCTGCTATACCCACTCCGATTTTAATGGGTTATAGAGATCTGAACTCTAGTCCTCAAACTCAGGTGGCAAGTGATTTATATACTGAGCCATCTCTCCTATCGAGTTTTGAGCAGAAAGAAACGATTAGGTGGATGGGTGATGGCTTCTTCAAGTAGCTAATGCTTAGCACCTATTAGATACCAGGAGTCTCTGCAGATAACGAGACACCAAAGCCAGTCCTCGGCCTCAGAACAACCTCTCAGCAGAGGACACAGGTGAAGGAACAGTGCACACCTAGTGTTTAGTCCCTGAGCTGGGACTTCTAAGCTATGCATTAACTGTTGTCTTAGGGTCTGCTTTGGTGCCCACAGTGCCCTCCTGACCTGATTTCTCATTCAGTCTTCTAAGAATGTGTGCATGCACGTTTCTGTCCTTGTGAGCCAATGTACAACATGCAGCCGGGAGAAGTGGTAGGAGGCCTCTACAGCTGGACGTGTTGGTCGTGTGCTGGGTACATTTCTGGGCTGTAACACTAGGATGCATATGTTGTCACATCAACACAGAGTCACGGTCAGAGCATGAAGACAGTGTAGAACCCTGAAGAATGCATCCACAGCCTGCTCCCGGATTGTGACATTGTCCATCAGAGCTTGCTCTCCCTCCTTCCTCTTCCAGGCTTAGGGACATGACTCTGATGGGGAGAGCAGCAGCAGTCCCCTGGCCACACAGCTGGATGACTTCTGGTTTGGTAGAAGTGGGGTAAGTAACAGAAGTTCAGCATAGGTGCTGGCATTTCTTATGCCTCCGTCTACCACTGTAGAAAAACTTACCTGACAAACTGGCACAAGTTTTGGGCAAGGAAGAAGCTGGTGGGCAGTGGAGGGTATAGACATTAGGGCAGGGTCCTTGATTAAGATGGAGGCCAAAGATGATTGTGTTCATAAACACCAGGGTTGGTGTGAGATGAGTATGGGGCATGTTCATGGGTGTGCGCCCACCTGGGTGGGTATGAAGTGAGTAGGGCATACACCCATGAACACACAGGAGGTTGGGTTGCATGGAGCAAGGGGATATATTAACCCCTGAGGAATGCTTAGCTGTTTCTCTATTTTCCCAGAGTTGTTCTGGCCTCATCACCCTTACTTGTATGCATGGTGAGACATACAAACAGAAGGTGATCATGATGATATGTCTCATGTCTGCATCAGTATGTTCCTGCTCTTGGGCACCCATGTCTGGACCCAAAGTCTAAATTAGCATGCTGATACAACATCCCTGGCCCCCAAATATCCTTTACATTTAGGGAAAATGAGGGGGTAAAGGACCAAGAGATAAGAGGAGGTAAAAATAGCTAAATGTAGGCTCTTCAGACCAGAAAGCTCTCTGTTCCTATGAGTCACTGGTTTTCCAGACTGAACACATGCACACATGCAAACACACTCACATGCAAACACAAACACCACCTCTCTGCCAAGTCACACTTGCATTGCCCACCACTTGGGTACCCTTGATCTCCCACACTTACCCATGCTCTGTCCTCCCAAGGAAAGATTACTCTCTAAAAGGTGAGCCTGTGGCTCTCTTCAGAATGCTGTTTTTGAGCTCCAAAGGCATGAACCTTTGGTCAACTTCCTACAAGCACAGGTTTATTTCCGCTCCCCAGCCTCTTCTGGTTTCTTATACTTCCTTTCCCCTCTTCCTTTGCCATGGGGTTCACAGGAAGGCCATGCTGTCTTCTTCAGGAGGCTAGGACGCCTGGAGAAGTCAGCTGACTCTCCATACTGCATCTCCGGAGCCGGCTCCTGTGTTCCAGGAGAGGAGACAGCTCTGGATGCCATGCAAGATTTATGACTGTATTTTGTTAATTGCATTAGAGGCTCTGTGGGAGAATGGCATGTGCTTTGGCCTTAAACAAAGCAGGCCCAGCAGAGGCTTCCGTAGAGAAGGCAAAGCTACAGTACTGTGTAGAAGCATCCTGCAAGGCCCTGCAATCCTGGGTGCTGTCTCCCCTTACCCCCACTGCTGGCTGACACAGGGCTCTGCTTCCACTCCTGCATGCTCTGTTTCCATTTCAGCTCTGCAGACTGGCCTTTCCCTTGGAGACTCTACTGGTTAATGGTAGTTGAGAGGAAAGACAGATTGACAGATCTCTTTGACTCCTTGTTCTCCCTTGGACTACTCTTTCCCTTCTCTTTCTCCCCACCCCCTTTACTTCCCTGCCTCCTTCATCCTCTTCTTATGAAATCCAAATCCAAATCTGCTTCAAACAACTTAGGCTCCAAAGGCTTATCAGGGCTTGCTGCCTTGTTCCTTTATCTCATTTCTTTTCTTTTCTTTTTTAATGTGCATTGGTGTTTTGACATGGGTGTCAGGTCCCTTGGAATTCGAGTTATAGATAGTTGTGAGCTGCCATGTGGGTGCTGGGAATTGAACCTGGGTCCTCTGGAAGAGCAGTCAGTGCTCTTAACCACTGACCCATCTCTCCAGCCCATCTCATGTTTTTTGATAACCTGGGGCCTCTACAGGCCTGGAGTTGGCTGGTCATCATGTCCCTGCACCTTGGCAGGAGGTAGGGAAGTACAGACATGTTAAATCAAAACAGGACTCTGGAGAGAATTTACCTTACAACTGGGAGTAGCTAGGACATGTGTCCAACATTCCAGGCTCTTCCAGTAAGTAAGCTCTAAGGGGACAAACCCATTTCTCTTGGTACTACTCCTAGCATAGCTCTGGGACTTTGTTTCTCTTTCTCATCTCCTTTGTGGGTCTCTCAGGGCTATGGTTGGGTATGTGGCTCTGGTCCAGGCTTCGTGCACTAGAATCCAGGCCCACTTCTGGCTCTGTGAGGAAATGTTTCTGTCATGGGGTCTTCCTTTCTTCAACTGTCAGAGGGACTGATAATACCAGTACCTACAACTCTGGGTCCTTGTCACACTTTTACACAGCAGCTCGTGTGACAGGCATGAGTGTTGGATATTAAGGCCTGCCCCAGGACACCTGCCATTGTCTTGTGCCTCTTTTCTCCTCTGAAATGCAGCCATGAGAAACTCCATCTCTTATGTAATAAAGTTTTTGAAAAGCCCAGGTGAGCTGTGGCTCTGACAAGGTCCCGTCTTTGCCTTACTTAGCCTTCTCTGGTTTTTGCCCATTGGGGAGGGCGTGTGTCTCTGGCCCCACCTTCTGTCCTGCCTGCCTGAGCCTTCTTCAGAGCTCTGGCTCAGCCAGAGCGAGATATGAGGCGAGGAGGTTATTTTTAGCTCCAGACAGAGGCAGCAGCTGTCCACCGCCTCTCTGAGCTCATCTCTCCACTGGGGGTTCCAGCTACTGTGGGAGAGGCTGAGGGAAGGGAGAAGGTCTGGCCGGTCAGGCTTTGAGAACCTACATGGCTTTCCTCTCTTCTGTCCCAGATAGGGTCCCTTTTTGTCCCAGGATAAGCCTCTCTCTGGTTTGCCGTCTGTCCACACTTATTAAGCCCCAGTGGCTTGGCAGCTGAACTGTGAGGATGCAAAGTGGGGTGGGGAGGAAGGGGCAAGTAGAATTTATCCAGAGGGTCACTGGCCTGCACGGAGGTCTAGTGTGGTCCTGGCCAGGGTTAGTGCTCTTTTGTCAAAGTGCACGTTCCAAGACACTGAACTTTGCAGTCCTGTTCTCTTTGGGAACACTGGCGTCCAACACAAGCTCAGCACATCTGTGCCACCACCAAGGGGGTCCATCCTCTTGCCTCTGCAGCAGTGGCATGAAGGCTTGACTTGGTTTGTCATGCATTGCCTTAATTTTTTTTTTCATGGTGGTAAGTTTTTAACAGGTAGCACAATATTAAATTCCAAAATAATTGTTGCAAAATTTTTGTCACAGTAGTCCTCAAATGACAGTAGTTTTGCATGCTAAGCAATAGCCAGGAGAAGAGAAATACTCTGCAGATCAATCAATCTATCAATTTTGCATTTGCACACATTATGGACAGGTACCGGTCCAAGCTTTAAGCTACCTTGGTAGGCAAGTAAACACATAAGAACCCTGGTAGAACTTACATTCTAGAGTAAATATATGCAAAATGAATACTCACAAATCAAGAACATAGCAGCCCAACCATTTTAGGTCTCTGACTCTTTCTAGATGCCTAGCAATTGATTACTAAGATCAGGTTTCTCTGAAACCTCGCTTCCTGGTGCTGTAAGAAAATGATTCTCAACTTTGTCTAGGTGGTACATTGGTTTGTAAATCAATTAAAACTGTAAAGCCCTCTTCCAGATCACATCGAGAGCCCAAACACTCCAAGACCTGCCGGCATTTGAAGGGTTCGAGTTCCCTTGCTGCAGAGTGGGAGGCTCTGCGTGGCCCTGCACTGGTGCATAATATATACTGCAGTTCCCGGCAAGAGCTGTGCAACTGAATTTTAATCACAGCCATCTTCCCATGCAGATAAAGGGAATCTGGCCACTGTTGAACCTTTGGAAACATTTCTAAATGCAAATCTCCCGAACAGTTATAATCATGTGGCGCCTCTAGGACACTGGCCAATTCTCTTTTTCTCCTCAGAGGTCTCAGCATTCTTGCATGCTTGTTTGTTGAGTGGGGAGCAGTGCTGGGGTCCCTTCTGGCTCCTCTGTACCCTTCGGCTCTGCCACGTTGTCATGCAGGTTCATCCTCTTTGAAAGTGAAGGGGAGAAACTGAACCCAACCTCAGATGATGTAGTCCTTCTGCATGGGAAGAAGCCCCGTCCTGGAGAGGAGAAGTCCCAAATGCCCTCAGTGACCACACTGTCTGCTCCTTGGGCACCACCACCGTCCACTCTCCTCTTTGCTGATGACTCCTCCCCCTGCAGCTGTGGCTGAGGCCGAGGCTGCAGAGGATGCCACTGGGTTTAGGGAGTTAGCAGCCTAGTCTGTGATTAAAGCCGACACTGTCTTGGTTTTGGCAGAGGTTGTAGACTTATAAATTTCAGCCCACAGAGGAAGGATCGGCACAGCCCAAACAACTGAAAATGGAGAACAGGTGGGGCTGTCCTGTAGTGACAGTGGACAGCCTCCCCTGGCAGCTGGCCATGGGTATGGGACTGCAGCCGTCTCTGTTATCCTGAGACTCATGGCACAGTCTGGAGTGAGCCACATGGCTCTGATTAGGCCTGATCTACCATCTCTCTGACTGAGGCACCTCCTGTGAAGCAGAGAAGGGTAGAGAAGGTAGCCTGCTAGTTCTGTTCTCACTGGGATGGTTTTCTCAGGGCTTTCACAGCTATGGATAGGGACGTTTCTTCCCATCATCCTCAGAGTACCAGACTTGGGGCCCAGCCATGGCTTTAATAACACAAGTGAGGGAGTAGGGGTTCAGAGTCCAGCATGGGGTTTCAGGCACCAAAGGGGTTCAGGCCACATAATTCAGGTGCCAAACACAAGACCTATTATGGTTCTGTCTCCCTTAGAGACCTTCATTTTTTCCTGGGCATCCTTCCTGTCTCCAGGCTAGAATTTAAATGTTATTAGCTACAATCGATCTGCCTTGGACTAAGGCTTCTCCTGTGCTCTGCAGAATGGGGAGGGGAGGAAAGGAGGTGCCACAAAGTAGCAGGAGCTCTGCCAGATGTGCTGGGTCCAGATGCTCTTATGGGTGTGTCCATAGGTAAGAAAGGTATAAAGAATCTCTAAGCACTCCATTGTGAGGAGAGAAGCACTGGTGAATCCTAGGGAAACCCTAAGAAACAAACCCCATCACTGGTGCTCATGAGGTGCATTCAAACACAAGCCTGTATTCATGTACATATTCTTGAACCTGTCTGAAGAAGTTCTCCCTTGTAATAACCCAGAAAAATGTACACGGGGCCTGCCCACATCTCCACACAAACATGTCCTTCCTTTCCCTTTCTATGTATTACATGCATTTGCCACTATATATGACATATAGTTTTACCAAAAAACTGTAAACACCTTCCTAGAACATCCCTATAAGCATACATAGTATGTGTGTGAACATAACACCAATGCACACCCCAGTCAGCAGAAACAGCACCCTTAGATGGTCTATGAGACCACAGCGAGCCATGTTGTGTTTCAGGCTACATCTTCTCCTGCCACGCCCACTAGGAAGGCCAGTCCCTCAATCTCTTGAAGTCTTGCTGCCTCTCTCAAGGCCCACTTGTCAGGTGTTAGCCCACTGCATCACACAATTGCCCCACTTTCTTTTCGCATCCCTTCTTCAGGCATCAGTCTGTGGGTGGAAGCGTCTGTTCCCAGTCATTTTGCTGTTTCTCTTCATTTTGAGCTAAGAATATGAAGCAGGGAAATGATTACATATTAGGTGTCCAGGCACCTGGGCCTTAGCTTGGCTGATTCATAATAAGCTATTTTGCTCACTTATTTTTGTGTACTTTCATAAACCATAGGGATATTTCCATAAACAGGCACTCAAATCCTGCCTCAGTTTCCCTACTTATAGGACTAGATCAAAGCACTATTTTACTCATAGGAACAGACCTAATTATTTCATCTTCATAATGGCGGTATCATGGGACTCAAATCTGATGTAAAAGAAAGCAGACCAGAGTAATGTATATGCTGGTGTGGACGAGTAGGACAATTTGTTTCATCTATAATGATCATGAAGATTTTTGTGGTAGGCAAGAGGCCTGGGGTCCAGGGCTCAATGAATCAAAGTAGAAATGTCATTGCCGGATCCTTTTTGCCTTCTGCTGGAAGTCACTTCATCCTCACTCTTGCACTTTACAACGTAGCATGGCTTCAGATCCAGTACTTAGTGGAGGCTAAGAATGCCCCGACATTGATCTGAACGGCTGCACTGGGAGTATAGGTACACGGAGGCTTGGCGCTACACTGCCTATTACACCTGGGAAAGCTCCTGGGCACTGGATCTATGCCAAGCAACTGAGTGCAAACAAGAGACCCTGTAGTGTGGTGTTTCCCAGGACAGACTGGGCTGGTGTGCTACCCTGGCAAATATAGTGTTGCTGAAGGCAATCTCTCGCACGTACCCCGCCCCCCCCCCCCCCCCCCCAGCATCTTGATTTCTAAGTTAGGCTTAGGAAGACAGAGTTTTGCCAACCTCAAAGACCCAAATGCTCCAAGCAGAGTGGCTAGTTGGGGGTAGGGGAGGGAGCAGAGAAGCAGAAAGCTGGAGCCAATACTAGCTTTGGAAAGACGCCAGCAGCTGGCACAGGGCTGGCTTGTGTCCAGCACGACCTAGGGAGAGGGACAGGTTAAGGCATCGCTCTTAAGAGTGCTGGTTGGCTTTAGGACTTTAACGGGCTTAGATTCAGCTCAGAACCTTTATTCCTTTAGCTTAGCACTGACAGATCCGCAGTGCTGTTTGTCTCAGTCACTCCTCCCTTGGGACACTTCTTTAAGAAGAAATTCCCGTACTTGGGACACCCGGTACTTGGCAGCACATTGGCGCGCACGCGGTGGGCGGAGAGTTAGGCTGGCCTCCCTTGAAACCTCAGGGCTTCCCCCAGATGAATATGGGAACAAGCGAGGAAAGGGTGAACGGGGCTCAAGTACGGAAAGCCCATTCCTGTAGACGTCTGGCTTGCTGCAAGGGCGACTCTAGGTGGCCCTCCTCCCCGCAGCACTGCAGCAAGCAGCAGCATCCGGTTGCTGGCAGGGCTGGCCAGGAAACCTGGCCAAGGGGGGCGAGAACCAGACTGGGTTGGAGGTGGAGCCTGCAAACTCCGCAAGGCTGCAGCCTGGCTCCACCCATCTCCTGCCTGGAGCTCCAAGCGATGACATCACCCAGACTGAGGGCTCTAGCCTCCAAGGGCTTCGCCAGCGGGAAGCTGGCACCTGAAGGGCTGAAGGACTTCCTGAGCAGGCACGCAATTCTCTGCTTCTCTTGTGGATCATTTCAGACCCCATGGATCTCTGCTTTGGGGTCTTGGAAGATGGCACCTGGCTATTCAAGTCTGGGGCAGTTTCCTCCGCCCAGATTGATCTGTGGCCGTGGCCAGCACTCCCCACCCTGCCAAGTGCGGCTTTCTCTTGCCAGCACTAGCGGCAGTTCCATTTTTTCTGAGATTCCACGGAGAGCGATTAGATCACTAATTCTGACCAGGCAGCATTCAGCCACAGCAAAAGCCCGTGCCCCTCTCTCTGCGGGACCCACGTCCCCTCCCCCACCCCAAACCCTACTGGGTGCTTGTGTTGCCTGCTTGCAAAGCATATGCTTGGCTGGTTGCTGGGTGTCTGCTGTTTATCCGTCTCTTCCTACTTAACTTCTGTTTCTTCTTGGCCCATCTGGCTCCCTGGTACCTGTCTTTCACTCACACTGTGCCTGCACTGGATGCTGCATCCTAAGCCCTTTCTCTCCCTCTACCTGGTAGAGTCTACCACCTTCCCTCCAGGAGTCTGGAGACTCTTGTCCACTTGGAGGCCACTTATGAGAACCTCTGACCTTGGGTTTTGGTGTAGTGAAAGACTGATACACTCGCAACCGGGAGCCTGGTCTGTGTGTCACTGCAGCATTATCTCTAAGAGGTTCTCTGGGACCAGATGAGGTACGCAGGGACGGGGCATCAAGAAAAGTTACTTTAGACTGTAAAGAGGGCTAGATCTTGGGGTATCCCTCCCTCCCTAGCTATTCTGAGCCTCCTTCCTATTAGAGGAAATTCTTGGGGGAAAGGTGTCATCCACACCAAAACCCACTGATGTTGCTCTCTACCCATTGAAGGGGGCTTGTAGATGGCAGCTGTCTGTGGAGAATGAAGCCAGGGAAATCCCGATTTTCTTTGACCCAGGTCCCACTCAACTCCTTTTTGGTTCAGAAGAGGTTGTGGCAGCCTCAGGGCTAAAGAGCTGCAGCCAGCATGTAGGGCGTCCTTGGGAGAGGGGGCTTCTGGGAAGACAGCCTAATAGCTCCCCCTTCTCCAGCACGATAATCTCTGCTCTACAGCTCTTGCTTATTGCCATCAGCTTTTAGCTGTGGGCTCGTGGAGTTATTTCTCTCCTCCTCAGCCCTCCCACCAGAGTACACACCCTTGTGGTGGCTCACGCTCACCCCTCCAACACAGCCCACTTCCTTCCTGGCGTGTCACGAGGTTGCTGCTCATGACTTTTCTGGGATTCATGAGACCCAGGGATGAAGATGGAATGGGTGGGCGTCGTCTGGAAGAGGGTGGAGGAGAAGACATGGAGCCCTGGAGCCCTGAAAGGGGAAAGGGTGTCTCTCATCTGCCTCTCTGGACCCAGACTGTACCTCCAGGCTAAGGCTGGCTGCCTAGGAGGCTGCACTGGGCCTGGACTCAACAAGGATGCACATGCTCAGGGACCACCAGCTGCTGCTCCCATCGAAGCATCTGCTTCTCTCGGAAATCCACCGGGCTTGGCTGCCAGGCCTCGCTGCGTGCCCACTCCGTGGCTCTGTTCTCTGTCTCTCTTGTTCCATCTGCCTGCTCTGCCGGTTGCCTGGCCCAGCTCCTCTCAGGCTCCTTATTGCTCTACCAGAACGCTTTCCCTAATGGTTCCCGTTCATCCTTCTCATGTCTGTCCCACCACATCCAGGCTCCATACCTTAGACCCTGGTTGGGTTTTTTGTTGTTTTTGTCCTTATCCATCCTTCGCTTCTTTCCAGTTTCCCCCATATTCATATTCATCCATATTCTCAACCCCTCTCTCTTTCTCTCTTTCCCCTCTCATACATATTCAGTGCCTCTTTGAAAAGTCACTTCAATGATTCTACATGTGAAAAGCCTGGATCTGTTTCGTCAATCAAACCTCTTGGTCTGTAACTCTCAGAGCCTGTGTTAGACCACGGTCTAAACTGACAAGATGTCTGAGAGCCTCCAAAGCACATACTGCTCTGCAGAGCCTCCTCTTCTGACGTGGACAGAGCAGCAGTTCAGTTGTGTTGTGCAGTAACTGTTGAGGCCCACAGACAAGCCAGGCCACCTTGAGTAAGTGATGTGATGCAGCCATAGTAGGTCACCAGCCCTTAAAGGAACCAAGGAGCTCGGGCCTGCCAAGACACCTAGGACTAAGAGTTTTATCATGGCCAGGCGGAATCTTTAATTCCAGCACTCGGGAGGCAGAGGCAGGTGGATCTCTGTTGAGTTCAAAGCTAGCCTGGTCTATAGAATGAGTTCCAGGACAGCCACAGATGTTACATAGAGAAACCCTGTCCAAAGAGTTTTATCATTTGGTGCTTTGACAAACCATGTGTATGTGCTCTGCTCTCCTATTCCTGAAATCTCTTTGGGAGCTCCATAAACTGAGAAAAGGTGGTTTCAGACTGGAAGTCCCTCACCCTCGCCAGTGTTCCCAGCATGGGAGGAGGAGATCTAGAACCAGAATCTCAGTTTCTGGATGCTCTGACTGTGAAAGGCAAATGAATAGAGAGTTTAGAAAGACTCAGAAGGTAGCAGTTCAAGGTTAAGAGGGATGATAAAGCTCAGCCCCCAGAGAAAGAGGCAGCAATGGGGGAGGCAAAGGAAGGGAGAGCGGGAAAGTCAAGTGGGCTAAGGGGTAGGAACAGGAGGAAAAGTTATGAATGGCAGGCTCCTGGTCTCCTGCTCGTTTATACCAGCTATGACCTGTGTCAGTAGTTGAGATGGGGCCTGTGTCAGTAGTGAGAGCCTTCTTTTCCTCACACACTATTGGCTGTCACTCCTCCAGCCCCTGTACCTTCTCAATTTCCTTCTCTTCCTGGCTAGTACCTGGCTTCCTACACCCTTCTTCCTGCTCTGCTTCCTCTTCTTTTCTTCAGATGCTTCCTGTGTTTGCTCCAGGTCCTTGAGGTCCAGCCCCATCTACCTTGCCATCCCTGTACCCTCTTGCTCCCAGATTGCCTCCTCCTAAGCCCAACTCCCCAGCATTACTTTCTCCAAAGGAGCCAGAGTAGGTTCAAGGTGGTTGGCAGTCAGGTGCAGGACCATGAGACATGGGCTGCATCTGGGATGCTTTGTGCCTTCCCCTGACCTTCTGACTGCTCCAAACCTCCAGGGCTCCTGTGCACCTCTCCTTTAGAAACACTATGGGGTTGTAGGCTCAGGTCTGTGACAGGATTGCTTGCTGATGGGATAGACTCACTTGTTTCCTTTCTGGGATTTCTGGACAGCAATGAGCTGGCAGGTGTCCTCCTGGGGGAGCCCCTTTTAACTCCCCAATGTATACCAGCTTCTCCTGGCCACATATAGCCAGCTGGTCAGCCCTGAGATGCTTTCTGTTATGTAACTTGGTTTTCCTTCCACAACCTGAAGTTATTTAGAGACTTCCTAAGCCAACATCCTAATTATTTTCTGAAATTTTAATTTTTTTTATTTCTGTCTAAAAAATAAAATATCAAACTCTTCTTTTGAAAAGATTAATTTTAAAAACTTCTGTGTATCTGTGTGTCTGTTTGAGGGTATGTACACGTGAGTTTGGGTACTCATGGAGGTCAAAGAGGGCATTAGTTCCCCTGCAGCAGAAGTCACAAGCTATATGAACCACTTGGAATGATTCTGGGAATGGAACTCTGGTCTTCTGTAAGAAGAACAAGTGTTCTTAACCATGGAGCCATCTCCCAGTAATCTCTTAAAAAATGCATTGTGACTGGACTCTCTGAAGGACCCTAACATCTGGTCACTTTGCTTCTTTGCCTAGGTTTGCGGTGGGATGGGGCAACAGAATTTTGTTTGTTTCAAGAAAATAATATTTTTATTAATTATTTGAGAACTTAACACATTGTATTTTGATAATATTACCCCCTCCACCAAATCATCACAGATACACCCTCACCTCCCTATCCACCCAGCTTCTTGATATCTCTCTCTATATATATCCATTGAATCCAGTTTGTGCTGACCAAATACTCCTGGATGTGGGCCTTGTCCTGGAACACGCTGGACCTAAGGTCACACCCTTAAAGAAAAACGGAGGGGTTTTTTTTTGCCTACCTCACCCCCACGCTGGAATTTTGTCTGACTTGAGTTTATGCAGGTCTTGATTGTGCTGTCACAGTTGCTGTGAATGCATGTCACAACTGCCTTGTTCTGTCCAGAAAACACTGTTCCTTGTACTTATCCACAGCCCCAGCTCTTACACTGCTCTGTCCTTTCCTCCTCCTGGTGCCTTGCAGGAAGGGGTGTGATACAGATGATGTCCCATTTAGGGCTGAGCACTCAACAGTTTCTTATTCCCTGCATGTTGGCCATATGTCGGTCTCTGCAGTTAATTGCCATCTACTGGAAAAAGAAGCTTCTCTGATGAGGGTTGAGAGATGCACTGATCTATGAGTCATGTTAAGTCATTGAGAGTCATTTTTATAATATGTCCATGTAGCAGAATAATAGTACTAGGTTCTCCCCCAGGGCCTATGACCTGTCTAGCCATAGGTTTTTGACCTCAATAATGGTGCCAGGCATGAGTTCCATCTCGTGGAGTGGTCCTTAAACCTAATTAGAAAAGGTTTAGTTACTCCCATTAACATTCATACCACTATTGCAACATTAGCTATTTTTGCCAGGATAGTGGTCACTGTAGCTCACAGGAGTCACAGCTGGGTAAGACTGATGACTACTTTTCACCTCCGATAGCACACATAGCTCATTCCAGCATTGTGGAAGCTAGTCAGTAGGGATGAAGTTTCCAGTTCAGATCCAGCTGGATTTCTTCACATTTTGGACTTCAGTATGTGGTGTCTTCAGTCTTACCATCAAGTTCTGGAGGGTCACCAAGAGAAATAGAGCGATGGCAATAGTCTCTAATGTTTGAGGGCCAATGTGGTCCCACCGGCCAACAACTCAAACAGAGGTAACCCATTCCTGGTACTGGAGTTTTAACTTGCTAGCGTGTGGTATCTAGTAAGGAGATTGTCCCTGTCATAGGGCAATTCCATTTAAACTCTTTATGCTTGTCTATGTGTATTAAGCACACTGTCTACAGTTGTAAGTTTCAATATAACTTTGTCAAAGGGCCTTTAGTGCTAATTATCTCTCTCCATGTTCTCTCCTCTACCCTGCCCTCCCATCCTCATCCCATTTAGTCTTTCTTGTTCCATTTTCTCCTTTACCACTTTATATCACTGTATTCTGTCTTCCCTCTTGAAAGAGTCCCTTCTCTCCAATGGCCCCTTAGAAGTGTCCTAACCTTGGTAGGTATTCCAGATGAAACATACATATCTAAGATTCAAAGCTAACATCCACTTATGAGAGAAAACATGTCCTGTTTGTCTTTCTGGGTCTGGGTTACCTTACTCAGGATGACTACTTCCAGCTCCATCCATTTACATTTGAATTTCATTTTTCTTAGCATCCAGATAATTTCCCATTGTGCAAATGTATTGTGGTCTCTTTTAAACAGCCATTGTAGTCCTATTGTGTTCATGTCTGGGCCCTGTGAACTTTTATTTGCTATTGGTTTACTTATGTATTTTTCCAGTCTCTTAAATATAGCTCAGAGCTTTCTTTTTAAAGATTTGTTTATTAGAGTTGGAGAGATGGCTCAGTGGGTGAGAGCACTGGCTGCTCTTCCCATGGACTTGGGTTTGATTCCCAGAACTCACAGGATGAACTAACAAACATCTGTAACTACAGTTTCAAGGGATCCAACTCCCTCTTCTGGCCTCCATGGGCACTGCACACACATGGTGTACAGACCCACAAGCAGGCAAAAATCTTTGGGATTATTTTACTTTTACTTTATGTGGTATTTGTCTACTTAATGTTATAATTTGTTTGTTTCAGTTAAAATAGAGCTCAGAACTTTGTTTGTTTGTTTGTTTGTTTATTTATTTATTTATTTTTGAGACAGGGTTTCTCTGTGTAGCTTTGCGCCTTTCCTGGAACTCACTCTGTAGTCCAAGCTGGCCTCAAACTCACAAAGATCCGTCTGGCTCTGCCTCCCGAGTGCTGGAATTAAAGGTGTGCGCCACCACTGCCCAGCTAGAACTTTGTTTTTAAAAAAGATTTACTTTACTTATATATGTTTTGCCTGCATATATGCATATATGAATATGTGTATGTTTACCACATACCAGCAGAAGCCGTAGAGGGTGTTGGATCCCCTGGAATTTGAGTTAGAGATGGTTGTCAGCTGCTGTGTGGGTGCTGGGGGTTGAACCCAGAGCCGCTGTAAGAGCAGCAAGTGCTCTTAACCACAGAGTCATCTCTCTAGCCTTATTTTGGTTTTGGGGGACAAGGTCTCAAATGTAGTCAGGGCTGGCCTTGAATTTCCTATGTAGCCAGGACTTACTTTGCACTTCTGAATCTTTTGCCTTTACCTCTCCAGTACTGTAACTGCTGGCATGGGCTGCCTTGCCCAGCTACCTTGTGAACTGTATAAAGAGGTAAAGTGGTAGGAGCCTGAGGAGAAGCCTCTGTGAGGCTCAGCAGGCCCAAGGGAATGGGTGATGTGATGTTTTTTAGGGGAGTGGTGAATTCTCTGGAAAGAGCAGAACTTCCCCTAATTTCATGTAGGAGACTGTACAGGATGGAGGAAATGTAGTGCTTGGAACTGGAAGAGCCCTGTGAAGTCGCTGTTCAAATATGCTCCCACTGTGAGGGCTTGGGCCATTCATGAAATCTCTGTGAGCCCCTGGTTCTTATCTGTCGAGAACGAGCATAATAATCCCATCTCACAGCTTTGCTGAGAAGCTTAGATGAGAAGCTGTAAGTGCAAGCCCTTCACACATTGTGAAGAGCCCTAGAGAAGCTATTATGGATGGGGCAGATGCGAGCATTCACACGTCAGGACCAAAAGAAGAGAGGAGGCAGTGAGCAGCCCTTGCCCTCCCTGGGGCTTAATCAGGGATTCAGAGGAGAATTTAGGAACAGGAGACACCTCAAAGCCTACTGGTCTTGGGAGCAGAGGAAGGCAGGTTTCCTGTTCTACAACTCCATCTGCTCAGAGAACCACCATCATGGCCTTCAGACCCTCGCATTGGGCTACAGAGATGCTGAGCTTGATTGACATGTCAGGGTATGAAGGTGAGGCCCTGGCTGAGCAGGGCATGGATGGGAGTCTGCAGAGACGGAACCAATGTCTTGAAGCAGCTTGGTTTTTTCCATGAATGAGGAGACAGAAGACAGATACCTTCGAACATGATAGTACTGTGAAATTAACAACCAATCTGGGTAAAAGAAATGCTAAAGCATTAAAGGCATTAGAAAATCTTTTATCTGTCTCCCTGCTGAACGAGGGCAGCAGACTGCCTTTAATACCCCATCTATGTTGCATCCTTGTGGGATTTTAAGTTACTTTTGGACAGGGACCTTGTCATTTTGGATTACATTTCTGCACAGTGCCTTGCAGACAGAGCCACTTAATACGTGCGACTTGACTGGAAGTGATTGGGAAAGAGCAGGAAGAAAGAGAGAGGGAAATAAAGGTGAGCTGTTTTTCTGTCAGCCATTGTGTAGGAGCCCAGAGCAGCTGAGCTTTGGCACTGATTAGGGCACAATTTAAATTTGACTTCCTGCCTGAAAAGAAAAGAAGCCATAATGCCAACAAAGCCACAGCCTTGTACT
Organism: Onychomys torridus; assembly: GCF_903995425.1. Taxonomy (NCBI): domain Eukaryota; kingdom Metazoa; phylum Chordata; class Mammalia; order Rodentia; family Cricetidae; genus Onychomys; species Onychomys torridus. Next base: position 21,856,710 of record NC_050449.1, read on the forward strand.
CTTTAGATCTTGGCAGTGTCTGGAGGGGATAGGAACCTCATCAGCCTGAGGGATGGAAGGCATTGTTGGCTGAAGGCAAGGAGGTATGGAACAGAACTAAGGCGCTGCAGAGATCATGTCAGCATCTGAAAATATTACATTGGGTTAGTTGGTCCAAGTACCTTGAAGATGAAACTGAGGCCCAAGGCCACAGTTTGTCAGTGACAGATCTAGGACCAGAATGAAGGTCTTGATTTTTAACCCCAAGCCCTTCCAGGGACTACACATTACTACTTAAAATTGATCCTAAAGAGAGACCTGGTCCTCTGAGTTTGCAAGTCTACTTCCTGCCTGGAGACAGAAGGCCAGCCTGAACTGAGCAAGTCTACCCCAGGGAACAAAAAATGTCATACTAAAGGCTTTCCTTATTCCTCTTCCTTGTGATCCAGGCAGAGGCTGCAGGTGTGACCATGTTCCCTGTGCTGGCTAGTTTTATGGCAATTTGACACAGGCTACAGTCATTTGAGAGGAAGAACTGTAATTGAGAAAATGCCTCCATAAGGTTGAGGCCACAGGACATTTTCTTAAGTAGTGGTCAATGGGGCAAGTGTGGTGCCCATTGTGGTGGTGCCAACCCTGGCCAAGTGGTCCTGGTAGTTTTGGGTTCCGTAAGAAAGCAAGTTGATCAAGCCAGGGGAGCAAGCCAGTAAGCAGCACCCCTTTACAGCCTTTGCATGAGCTCCTGCCCCGTTTGAATTCCTGTCCTGAATTCCTTTGATGATGAACTGTGATGTGGAAGCATAAGCCAAATAAACCCGTTCCTCTCCCAAGTTGCTTTAGTCACGGTGTTTCATCACAGCCATAGTCACCCTGACTAAGACATTTCCCAAGGAAGTACAGATCAGAGAAGAAAGTTTATGGTCATAGCTTGCATCCAGGACAGACTGGGGACAGAGGTCCTACATCCAGGCGCCCATCATGACCACCTCCTTCAGTACTAGGCCTGTGAAGAAGCCCACCCCATTTCCTCTTCTGCATATGAGAAAAGAAGGAGATAGGCTGAGTGTCCTATTCTGGCTTCTGTCTCCATCTCCTGCTCTCTTGCTTGAACTGAGCCAGAGGGGTAAGAAGAATGGGAAAAGAGACATAAAAATAGCCAGAGGATGAAAGATGCCATCTGTTGTGTGGGCGAGGGGCCCCGGAGGAAGAAGGTGTGCTGCTTAAAGTCCGAGCTCCGAAGCTGATATGGGGAATTTCTGGCTTTTAGCAGGCCACAAGGAGCAGCCAAGGTCAGGAAGGACCAGGGATGGAGCAGAAATTGTGCAGACCCTGGAGCCAGTTAAGTTTGGGCATAAATCCGTTGTGGCTGCACATACAAATTACCTGATGTCCCACAGAGAAGGATGTTAATGCTATCAACCTTGTGGAATTATTGTGAAGGTTAAACAAATGCATATGTCAGGATTTCTTGAACTATGAAATACCAGCTCCATTCTTCTCCACGAGCCCAGTGTTCGGCACTCCCTAAGATGTGTGATTGACCAGGCAACTTCCTGGAACTCCCTGAAGATTTCAGTGTGTTCTGCTGAGGGACTTCTCCCTTGTGGGAATTTCCTGAAGTTGCCACCATGCCACTAGAGCTCTGGGGCCACATATGAGCACCTGACTTTGAAACAACTTCTGGAGTAGTAGATGTTGGACTACTATTCAGGAGCTGTATTTCAGGACAGGTGGCTAGAGAGGCACTGAGTGCCTGGACCTGAAGCCCTGTTCTCTGACACAAAGGATGACATCTATTTGGCCTCAGGACGCCTGGATGTCTGCTGGTACATCAGTGAGAGTGGGATTTGTGAGCAGACAAATGCAAGCTTACATGCCAGCTTTGCTCCCTTGTGGCTGTAGGACTCTAGGCAAATAGTTCACCTCTCCAAGACTCAGTTTCTTCATCTATAAAAAGAGAACACTACTTCCCTTAAAGGTTTACTTTGGGGCTGGGGTGTAATTGAGCAGTAACACGCATGCTTAGCATGTGCAAGGTCCTGTATTTAATCCACATGCACATGCACACAAGTGTTGGTGGCACACACACACACACACACACACACACACACACACACACACACGAGTGCACGGGCACACACACAAAGCTTTGAAGATTAAATTGAGATAGGCACAATGTTTTTACTCACTACTCAGTAAAGGCAACGAACACCGTGCTTTTGGAAGAATGCTAAATCACACCAACAGACCAGAGAAATATTGGTCTCGGGACCCTAGTAAGGCCTCTAACTTCATCTGTCTTTCAGTGTAATACACATTTCAGCCAGTGACCCACCTAACCCTAACTCTCACCCTGGCCACACCTCCCCTACATCTGAGCAAAAATCCCTAACCACAGTGTTTTCTTAATAGCTATGCTAGAAGTACCCCAGTGTCACCTTCGCTGCATGCTTACCTGGGTGCAGAGGGGAGAACAAGGAAGTCTTTTCAAGATGGCTCTTGAGCAAGGAGATGGAGCTGCCAGGCAGAGATCTCCGGCAGAAAAATGGGCATCTCTATTTGGGGGCTGCTACCCCAGCAATTGGAGTCCTCTGCTAGGGAGCTGGTTCAAACCCCACCCCTGGCCTGTCAGCTCCCTGGGGGATCTGCTCAGTGACAACCCTTTGCCCTTAGTGGCCCATTACCAATTCACAACAGACCCTTTCACACCTCAATTAGCCACTTAGGGAAAAGGAAGCACAAGTGCAGGCTGGGGAACCTGTCCAGCCCGAGATGAATAGCTTCCCAAGCCTGCTGTTGCCATGGCAGCCAGCTGGGAACACCGTTTCCAGGGCCTAAGGCTCTCAGACTCGCGCATGGAGGGGAGGGGGTGCTCCGCTGCCCTGCTGGGCTGCCCACTCTCTTCTCCCACCCTGGCCTCCTGGCTGGCTTAGCAGCAGCCGTCCCCATTGCCTTCGCAACCAGGGCTACAGCTCCTGCACTGGCCAGGGGCGGTCTCCAGAGAAGCAAGGTGGGGGTATGGTGTGTGTGTGTGTGTGTGTGTGTGTGTGTGTGTGTGTGTGTGTGTGTGCGCGTGTGTGTGCGTGTGTGGTGTTCTGTAACAAGTACAAAGCTGGGGAGGAAAAGCAAAGGGAGAGGTTTGGCTGTCTTAGCCACACTAGATTTTAAGGCAGCCTCCTGACTATATGGAGAAGAGGCTCATCAACTTGGGCTTAGAAGGACCCTCTGTGATATGGTTATTATCCTGAACTTCTAAGAACATTCTTGTGTACCTGGCTATGTGTGGATTTGGGGGGACAAAAAATGATTTGCCATTTTTTTTCAGATTCTCAAACTTGACAAAGGTCCCTAGTAGGGAAGAACCTTAATTACAAGAATGTGCTTTGAAGAATGACCTTGGGGACTGGCTAACAATAAAGCTTGGGAGAATGCTTAGGAAAAGGGACTAGCTTATGAAGGGTAGAACACGTGGCACCCTGCCCTGCAGGCTGCTCCATTCCACAGAGTTCCCACTACCCAGTGTTTTCCCTGGTATGGACCCCTGGGAGGAGAGAAGGGAGGTTCCTTCCTCCCAACAGCCCCTTCCATTGTTCTATTCTCTTTGTCCTCCTTGTCGGGGGATGACTGGATGCCAGGTAATGTGCACTTGGTAACATGACCTCTGTGTCTCAGAAGCACTGGACAGCATCAAGGTTTCTTAGAGGATAGCTGTCTAGTAATCACTATTGTTTTTATAAAAGTCAAACAAAAGCCATTCATGGAGCAGTGCCATACTCCAGAAATGTACTCACTATCTGGTCACTGAGAACCCTGTTTATGCCCTCTAGGGCTGTATGCCCGACCCTCAGCTGGTGGCTCAAGGCAGGGATCCCAGTGTGATATTCCTGAGGCAGACAGATGGCATGGTGCCTTTGGGTACCCATGTGCCTGGGCTAGAAGCCAAAATGAGGATGTTTAGGAATTCCACAGAGGCAGCTGGACCCCAGACTTTGTTGGCAGTAGTGGAAGGGAGGCAGGTGTAAATGGGAGGTCAGAGGGAAGGGCAAAAGGGCGGGTAAAGCCTTGGAACACCCTCTAAGAGGTGTCATAGACCACACTGGGGGGCGTGGCAGTCTGTTCTAGGAGGCTGAGTAATTAGGGAATTGAGAACAAGCTTTATTAGTCACAGCTGAGGAGAAACACAACAGGTATTATCCAATCAGCTAATGGATGGCTTCATGGTATTCTAGAGGCTGCTGTAAGGAAGGAATTTTGTTCCCCTCTCTTTTAGACCCCAGAAGACTTCTTGGTGCTGAGAGCAGATGGTGAGGGGGAAGAGGGTGGGTCCTTATTCTTGAGTCACTTAGCTGCCACGGTAAGTGTTGTGGGATTCTGGGAAGCACAGCACAGTCAGCTGCCTGTTGGTAGGAGGTAAGGGTCAGAGCAGGGAGGCGAAGCCACAAATGAAAGTGATTCAGTGATGGAGGAGAAATATTGGGGACCATAGCTGACTCAGGACTGAAGCTGGCTGCCTTCCCTCCTGCCTCACCTGCTTCTGAAGGAGGGGGCTGCCTGAAGGAGGAGGTGAGGGATTCAGAGACTGTTACAGAAGCAATGTTTCTTACGCCGGGAAGCTTCAGAATCAAAGATTCTTTCTTGCTTAGAGATGCAGCTCAATAATAGAAGACTTGTCTAGAATGCCCAAGGCCTTGGCTTGGATCTCCAGCATTGAACAAAACCAAACAATCTCCTAAAAATAAACGAAAACATCCCACACAGGACTTTTTCACTAACTCTAATTTTCTAGTAGTAATATGGGAAGTTACAGCATTCCCTGAGATGTAGGGTCAGGGGATGGGATGAAGATGCTAGGGTCCCAGACACATGAAGCTGTGAAGCTTCCCTCTAAAGTACAGATGAGAACTTCCCTACTGGAGATGCTAGTTAAGGATACCCAGGTTTCAGGCAGGTACAGATGCACAGTCACCAGCCCTGGCTCCACTGGTCTGTAAAATGAGTATGAAACATCTAGTTTATAGGGCATGGTTGGAAGGGCCTCTGAGCTGGTGTTAATGCAGTCATCAGCAGAACTTGGAGGAGACCCGGGGTGGGGTGGCTTTAACTGTTTCCATCCGAGATGAGGCCAAACTGAGCATGTGCCTTCAAAGAAGGAGCTTAATTTTCTTCTGTTCATCTTTTCTCTGTTCGAGATAGAAGTGAGAAAATCAGACCCCTAATACAGACCAGGCTAGAATAATGTGTGCTTGCCACGATGGAACCGTAAGTACACAATATGCAGATCTAACTTTCAAATAAATAAATGGTTACAACAGAGTTAATAACCATTGCCTCTGCCTTGGGCTGGTACTAAAACTGCATGTAACTTGCAAATGCCCAGTTGGTTTTTGAGGAGACCCAGATGGGATGACTTTGCGTTTGGGGCACAGTCATAGAAAGGAGAAGTCAGGAGGGTGTGGGCTTTGAGGAGAGCAGAATGTGAAATAATGGAGATGTTCTCTGACTGCTTCTCTGTGGTCCCTGTGGCAGGCCTGGAGCTAGATCTTATGTCTAATGTTCAGTCTCAGGCCAGGGAAGTACCATCGCATGCCCTAATGGAAGATCTCACTGTTTTCAACTTCTTTACCTTAAAAAAGAAGGGAGCTTGGCCAGTAAGAAGGAAGATTAGATCTTACATAAATACTAGAGTATAAAAAATGTGATAATGGGCTGGAGAGATGGCTCAGGGGTTAAGAGCACTGACTGCTCTTCCAGAGGACCCGAGTCATGTCAGCTCACACCTGTCTGTAACTTCAGTTTCAGGGGACCCCAACACCCATGGCAAAAACACCAATGCACATGAAAATAAAATAAAACATATTTAAAAAATGTGATAATGGACACGGCACAAAAGTGGACAAAATTAGGGATGTCACTTCTTTAGGGACACACACTCAGGGTCAGTTGCATATTCCTAAGGCACAGCTGCAGGTGCCCAGAGCTCCCATGGAGATCACCGCTGGGAGTTGGGCACTTGTGGGACACATCTTGAGTTGCTGATTCTCCATTCTCTGCTGTTTGCTGTCCCCTGCCTTCATGCCACCATGACCCCCAGATTGGTCTAGATTCTTCTGATTTGCTGTGAGCTGAACTCTTATTCTTCAGGTCTAAGATGTTTATGCGGAGCCTCCTTTTCACTTCCTGCTGTTTATTATGAGATTGGGGCTAACACAAAGATAGTTTGTGTTAGGGGCATTTCCTCAGCAGTGTTGAGTGCCAACATAGTCAGAATTCTTTCCTGCAACTTACACCTAGAGCATCCCAGCCACACGAACTCTGACAGTCAGGAAGACAGACATCAGAGTGAGTAGTCCATGAACCATGACCTTTACTGCAGAGGTGACAGGAAATAGGGCCTCAGTTCTTACCTCTACCTAAAGGCATGCATTCCCTGGCAGGAGGACTGATGGTTCTTTGAGCATCCTTTTCAGCTCTGAGCAATCCAGTGCTTTTTCTTCCTCAAGTTGCTTCCTCCCATACTCTTCAGTCCCTATTAGCTGCAGAGCAGTAAACACTTCTATCATGGAAGCTTCCTATTCACTTAACATTTGTGGTTGCTGTTCATTGCATGGACAACAGCAATCAGCATATAGACTGAGTTGCTAATATAAGAAGTACATCATAGAGCTGAGTTAGTCTCTTCTGGGGAGAAAGCTAGCTTCTCAAAGGAGGGACTGATTGGCTGTCTCTGTCACCAAGGAAAGGAAATGAGGAGGCCTTTTTATAAGGAGGCCACCTCCCCAGTCCCCTGGACACATAAGAGCAGAAAGGCAGGGGAGAAGGGCGTTGAAGTGGGCTGAGGGACCCATCAGTCTGCATATGCTGGGGCCTGGTCCCATCTTTCTTGCTGAAGACATTTCCTGTTATGTCCTCTGTTGGTGATTGTGGATGGCCCTCCTTGAATCCACATACTTTGTATTTCTGCAACAGCTAAGCTTGCCAGGTCTCATGTGTCTAAGGCAGATAATGTGCAATGCTAGTCTCTAAGACAGCAAATTCAGGTAAAGGGCATAAGGGGCAGTAACTATAAAAGGTTTTACAACAGGCAGTTAGAGCTCTGGACAAAGGAACTGACGCCCCAGGTGGTGAACTGACTCACCACAGACCTGTTTCTTGGTGGAAGGAAGGTCAGGGATAAAACTTGGGCCATGAACTCGTACCTGTCCTGTTGATGGCAGAGCCTTCCCAAACAGGGAGCTGCGTGGAAGACATGGTGGGATAGTTCTGGTGAATGAACAGAAATCTTGCCTAACAACCAGTTTCTAAAACCCTTTGTTGGGCATCTTGTGATTGGCTCTAACAGGCATGAACATTCTAGGGTTTGCCCTGAGCTGAGAGTATAGGCGGGACTCAGAGCTGTTGTTACGTCCACAGAGACACGCTTCAGCTTGGAGATATGCTCCCTTATGCTTTGGGTCACACCAGCCATTACAGAAGTCAAAGCTCTAAAGGAGGCTCAGAGAGAAGGCTCAGCAGGTAAAGGTGCTTACCACAAAGCCTGACAACCCGGGTTTAATCTCCAGAGCCCACAGAATAGAACTGACTCCTCTGAGTTATCCCCTGACTCCCCAAGAGTGTCATGGCGCGAACACACACACACACACACACACACACACACACACACACTAAATAAAATACAAGTTTTTAAAGTTTTTTTTTTCTTTTAAAGCTCTCAAAAATGTCAAACAAGTCATTTCCTATTCATTTCCTTGATTCTTCCTGCAGCTAGCATGGCTCATGATTTTCATGGTAATTTAGTGTTTCCTTGTGTTTGGACTTATCATCATGACTCCTACACCTGATCCTGAGCATGCCTCACCCTCCCTCCCGTCACGAACACCTCCACTCCACCTGTCGCCACTTTCTGGGCACTGCACGGCTGGTCTTATCCCATCAGAGGTGTTGTTCTGCCCCATGCTGGAGGGTGGCGCAAGAAGGCTCAATGGTACTGGAAACCTTGGTGCTGCCCAGCAATGGGGCTGACTTCTCCCAGCAGACCTGGCACTGTCTAGCCATGTGTATCTATCCAAGTTCACAGCATACCTGTTTTGTGCCAGGCACTGTGATGCTACACGCTGCTTGTACCTTGTCACCTAAAGCAGAGTCTATGGCCCACAGGAACACTCTGTTGAATGAGAAAGTAGGCAAACCAATGGGTTCCTTGTGATGTGATAGACCAATATCAGGCCATAATACCTGGGAATTTTAAGAACCCAATGGAAGGACAGCCTCTGTTTTTCAGAGGAGGTGACTGCACTGGAAAGGGAACAGCAGTGAAGTGGGTGAGCAGAGCTGGAGCAAAGGCAAAAAAGAAGACCACTTCTGTCCCTCTCTGGCAAATGCCAGGGAAAGAGACAGGCAAGTGCCTACAAGTCAGAGATGGTGGTGGGAAGGTTCATCTCTGTTGTGGGTAGAGTGAGCTGCCGAGGGAGAGAGATGTATATCTCTCTCCCTGATAGGTTCGGGACTCCTCTGCCTATGAGCTAGAAGACATTAGGGCCACAAAGTCCCCCGAAGCAAAGCAAAAGAACGTAGATTGAGGGGCCAATCCCTGTCACAATGTTTCATTCCCGTGCTATTTTGCACAGTAGAGGATGATCTATGCTAGCCATACCTCATGCCAGTAATAGCAAGCAAACTTAAGAATAAATAGCACAATATTTCCCTCTATATATACTCAACCATCATCACGTCGGGTGCTCAAAATATCTACCAGAAATGGACTAGGGAAGGCCTGGTGAGGCAGTCAGCTGGAGTTCCCAACAGAAAAAGTTGTAGGCAGAGCAGAGTGTCCCCCTTGGGTGGGGCTTCAACACGAAAGAACAAATAGCAGCTGAAGGTGACATCATCAAATTGGAGGTGTCCTGGTTTCTTTGCTGCTACCGTGGTAAAATACGCTGACCAGCAGGAACTCAGGGAAGAAATGGCTCTATTTTAGCTCACAGTCCCAGGCTACAGTGCAACACAGTGAGGAAGTCAACAGAAACTAGTAGCAACTAGCCATCCCCACAGTTAAGAGCAAAGAGGGGATGAGTTCAGGCATGTTGCTTGTGCTCACCCCCTCCTCTGCTTCTACACAGCTCAGGACCCAGACCATGACATGGTGCTGTCCATATGCAGGGTGGGTCTCCTCAGCTCAATACCCCAACTAAGAAAATCCTTTGCAAGCATGCTCACAGGCCAACCCAATTTAGACAATTACTGAGACTCTCTTCCCAAGTGATTCTGGATTGTGTCAAGTTGACAATTAAAATAATCACAAGAGATTTACAAATATCTGGTAAAAGCTGTATAGGGAAGCCCATTAAGGCAGCAAGCTGGAGTTCTCCATTGAAAGAGCCCCCTCGGGTGGAGCTGTCAAATAAAAGAACAAATATCAACAGATAGATAACATCGTCAAATTAGGTGCTCCCAACATCCAAGGGAAGCCAACCAGGCAAGTTGAGGCAGTCAGCTGGAGTTCCCAGGGAAGTTGAGGCAGTCAGCTGGAGTTCCCAGGGAAATTGAGGCAGTCAGCTGGAGTTCCCAGGCAAGTTGAGGCAGTCAGCTGGAGTTCCCAGGGAAGTTGAGGCAGTCATCTGGAGTTCCCAGGGAAATTGAGGCAGTCAGCTGGAGTTCCCAGGGAAGTTGAGGCAGTCAGCTGGAGTTCCCAGGGAAGTTGAGGCAGTCAGCTGGAGTTCCCAATTGAGCTTGATCTCTATGGATGAGTGTCCCATGGCTGAACCGCTGGGGAATTTCTGGCTTCTCTTTTCCGCTGTAGGGCACGTCTACATCATGAGAAAAACACAAGCAACAGCTGTTGAAATGGTTTTCCTTCTAGCTGTTTTCAATGACAATGTTTTTCCTCTTGGGCTGTTTTGCTCTTCTCCTTCCTTCCCTGCTATAGAGTTGGGGGGAAGACCACCCTCATAAATGGGCCTTTTAGGATACTTTTTAAGATACACATACTTGGGTCTGAAATAGGGAGTTGGGAGCAATCCTGCTTCCTGAGCCAGCTTCTCAGTGAGCTCAAACAAATTTATATACCAAGCAATTTATTCCCCAGTAGCAAAAGAAACTGTTTCCTAAGGTGGAGGTCTCTGCTTCTCTGTCCCCCTGAACTATGTCTGCAAGGAAAAGGGAACTCAAGTTACATTTTTCAGTCACTCCAGGCAGCCCGGCTTTCATAGGCAGAGCTTGCTACAGCTTTTCAGTTTACTTGCTTGAAACCCAGGCAAGTATCTTGCCCTACTCTGTGACTTGGTTTTCCTGTCTTTGAAACTGTAAGAAACCTACTTGAGTTTCCTTTTACAAAAACCTTGGGAACTGCAAAGACTCAGATTCTGGCCAGGTACTTAGTGAGACCAAAGTGGTGTCCTCTCTCTGTTTGCTGGCACTCCCGTGGGAACACAGGTGGGGCAAAGCCTTTTCCTCCATAGGGCCATCATAAAGCCATTAGGGGAGCACCTGTTGACACCACTCTCCGAAGTGTTAGGCTGGCAGAACAGCTTGCTTAGGTGAGGCCTGAGATAGCTTGTTACATCTTTTTGGATAAAAAGACTCTCTCTCTCTCTCTCTCTCTCTCTCTCTCTCTCTCTCTCTCTCTGTGTCTGTGTGTGTGTGTGTGTGTGTGTGTGTGTGTGTGTGTTTGTGTGTGTTTACATGTGGGTGGGCTGCATGCACAGCAGGGGAAGTGTGGAGGTCAGAACACCTCTGGTGTCAGTGCATAAGAGCCTTCGACCTTTTACTTGAGACAGATTTTCTCATTGGCCATAACGTCAGCACATGGGTCAGGCTAGCTAAGAACTTCCAGAACCTGCTGCCCTCTACCTCCCATCTTGCCACTGTTAGTGTTGTAGGCACACACTACTGAGCCTCGATTAAAAAAATTCTTAAAAATTCTTAAAGGCATGGCGGCACAAGGCTTTAATCATTCATGAGTTTCGGGTTGTTTTTTATGACCCACTTAGTCTAACTAACTAGGGTCTTCTGTGTGACCAATGGACTGGGACTATTTATTGGAGCCTGGTGGGGTCACCAGTAGGCACACAGCTGAAGACAATGACTTCACCTCTCTCAGAATTTATGTATCACGTAGTTCAGCAGTGTGTCGAGTCTACTGAGTCCCTCCTCCATCCATGCCTGGCTAATGACCAGTTCATTCTTGTGCAGACCCAGCACAGGCATCAGCAGATGGTGTGGATGTAAGATTCCAATGGTCCTGCCCGGAAGATGTTACTTAGCAGCCCTTCTTACATTCTATCTGCCCTCTCCTGTAGTGTTCCCTAAACCTCAAAAATGATGGCATAAATGCCCCATTTAGGGCTGAGCATTTAACCATTATTCTCAGCACCCTGTGTGGCCACAAATCTCCCTGTCCACTGGAAAGACTTCTCTGAGACAACCAAACCAAACTAGTGGGAACTCATGAACTGTGGACCAACAGCTGTGGAGCCTCCATGAGACTGGACTAGGCCCTCTGCATAGGCGAGACAGTTTTTTAGCTTGACCTGCTTAAGGGGACGCTGGCAGTGGGATCAGGACCTGTCCCTGCTGCATGAGCTGGTTTTTTGTAGCCTAGTGTTTATGGTGGGACACCTTACACAGCCTTGGTGCAGGGGGAGGTGCTTAGACCTGCCTCAGCTGAATGTACCAGGCTCTGCTGACTCCCCATGGGAGACCTTACCTTGGAGGAAGTGGGAATGGGGGAGGGATGGTGGGTGAAGACTGGGGGGGCCACAGGGGGGAGGAGAGGGGAACCTGTGGTTGGTATGTAAAATGAACAGAAAATTTCTTTAAAAAAAGACAAGACTTCTATGAATAAGGTGAAGAGCAGAATTTATCTTTGAGTATACAGCTAAATATAGAAGGCAGTTTGATACTGTGTTAGCTTAGCTGAACAATAGTACTAAGTCAGAGTGCATGACTTCCCCCAAACCTAGCCTTTTCTGTAGGTTGTGGGGATCTGAACTAGGGTTTCCACCTTTGCCAGGCAAGTGCTTTATCTCCTGAGCCCCAACGCATGGCGTTTTCATCCCTGCCCATAGTCCATTCTGCTTGGCTTCTTCTAACTGTAATAGGAGTGCAAGAGGAGGAGCCCTGAGTCAGCGGGGGATGGGGAGAGCAGTACACGTTACCATGGCATCTGCAATGGTCACATCCTCCCTGGCATCCAGAGGACCTTTTGTTTATTCCATCATTTTTTCAATCAGCATGTACTGTCTGTATTTTAGTCACTAAAATGTAGTTTATTTATATTGTAAGGCTTTCAGGGAAGAGGAGATTGACACATAGTAGGTTTCCAGTAAATAGTTTGTCTTTCAATTATTGATAATTATAATTCCAACTTCAGGGCTTATGAATCAATGAAAGAGTTAGAACTGTGAACTGCTAGACTATAAAGGATTTCTGGGTGTGGTGGCTTACACCTGTAATTCCAGGATTCAGGAAGCAGAGGCAGGAGGATTGCTTTGAGTCTGAGTACAGCTTGCTCTCCATAGCTAATTCTCTCCAGGTCAGCCAGTGCTGCATCCTGAGACCTTTTCTCAAATGACTGAAGAAATAGGCAGGTGGTGGTGGTGGCGGCAGCGGTGACTCCTTTAATTCCAGCACTCAGGAGGTAGAAGCAGGCGGATCTTGAGGCTAGCCTGGTCTACAGAGCGAGTTCCAGGACAGCTAGGGCTACACAGAGAAACCTTGTCTTTTAAAAAGAAATGACCAAAAAAGAAATAAGATGAGGAGTCGTTAAGTCCTAGTCCCAACCCAAGCCATCAAGCTTCTCCCAGATGTGCACGACCTAAGCTGTAAGGTTTAATTTGCAAAACCCAGTTTTATATCCTTAAAGGGAAACCTCGTGCATGTGAATAGGTTGATTTCCTTTATCATTCTGTTCTCATTCTAAGGATGAGGACACTGTGGTCTGAGAGCATAAGGCGGCAGTGGGGCAGCACTAGGGTTCAGTCAGTCTGATTTTCTGTCAACCAAGTCAGGATGTTTCTCACTGAGTGGCAGGAGCAGTGATTTCCCAGGAGTTTATAACTCTGCCGTAGACCAGCATACCGAGGAGATTGTTCCCAGTGACACCGTAGGAAGGGGCAGAGCCAGGCATGGGACCCCTGGATCGCAATGGTCTGCCAGGCATCCCATGTGTCCTTTCCAGCTCCCCAAAAAGAGGCGCGTGCACGTGTGTGTGTGTGTGTGTGTGTGTGTGTGTGTGTGTGTGCACCCACATGCCAAATGCATTGAAAGAATAACCACACATCTATAAACTCCATGCAACTATTTAGCAAGAATGTGGCTTCTGGGGTAGCCTGGGCTCTGAAGCCCCATGGGCACACCTGTTTTCCTATACCCCTGCGTCTATTTCTTTCCATCCAGGAAGGGAAAATGCCCACAGACATGCTTATATTGGCAGTTCTGGTTCCATGCATTCCTTCTTGGTGTGTGTGTGTGTGTGTGTGTGTGTGTGTGTGTGTGTGTTGTATACATAAGAGTCAGGGAGTGATGAGATTAAAGGTCCTTCTTTATTTCTGCCAAAGGGATCTTCCTGCAAGGTGGTTAAACTATGATGAGGTTTAGGAGGGTTTTCTAACCTCACAGAAGCCACCCCTCAATTTCAATACAATTCCATTCAGCATAGCTCCTTTCCCACCAACTATCTGCTATGACACCGTGGAGCTAAACAGCAGAGCTGCTGGAATAACCCTTAGGGGGAGAGAAATTAGGCAGCGTTAGCAAAGGAACAGCCTTTCCCTCTCCTCACTCCTCCCCCGCCTCCTCACTTCGAAGATAGAATTTCATTACTTAGCTTTTGCTGGCCCCATCCATCCTCTGTCTCAGCCTCCCTATTGATGGGCAGACACATGCCTAGTGCCCAGCTTAAAAAATGACTTTCTTTCAGGGTGATGGTGGCACATGCCTTTAATCCCAGCACTTGGGAAGCAGAGGCAGGCAGATCTCTGTGAGTTCAAGGCCAGCCTGGTCTACATAGTCAGTTTCAGCACAGCCAAGGCTACACAGAGAACTCCTGTCTTGAAAAATCAAAAACAAAAATAATGTATATGTGTGTGTGGTATGCACAGGTATGCACATCTATGTTCATGTGCCTGTGGATGCCTGAGGTTGATCTTTGACTGATTTCTGTCTACCCTAGTTATTGAGGCAGGATCTCTCAATTGAATCTGGGGTTTGCCAATGTGGCTAGTCTAGCCAGCCAGCTTGTTTCACGGACCTCCTGTCTCTATCTCCTGAGTGCTGGGACTAAAGGTAGGTTGCCACACCCACCTAGCATTTACTTGGGTTCTGGAGAGCTAAATTTTGGTCATCATACTGGTGGTGTGCTAAAGTCATCTGAGAGGAGGCAACTTCAATTGAGAAAATGTCTCCGTAAGATTGGGTTGTAGGCAAACTTGTTGGGCATTTTCTTAATTAGTTATTATTGATGGGTAGGGCCCAGCCCATTGTGGCTGGTACTATGCCTGGCTTGGTGGTCCTGGGTTCTATAAGAAAGCAGGCCAAGCATGCCTTGAGGAGAAAGCCAGTAAGCAGCACCCCTCCATGGCCTCTGCATCAGCTTCTGTTTCTAGGCTCCTGCCCTGTTTGAGTTCCTGCCCCAACTTCATTCAGTGTTGAACAGTGATGTGGAAGTGTAAGCCTAATAAACCCTTTCCTCCCTAACTTGCTTTTTGGTCATGGTGTTTCATTGCAGCTATAGAAACCCTAACTGAGACAAGTGGCAAGCACCATATCCACTGAGCCTTTTCCCAATCCCCCTCCAAAGGCTTAAAACACACATGCACACACACAGACACACAGACACACGCACACACACACAGACACACAGACACAGACACACAGACACAGACACACAGACACAGACACACACACAGACACACACACACAGACACACAGACACACACACACACACACAGACACACACACACACAGACACACAGACACAGACACACAGACACAGACACACAGACACACACACACAGACACACAGACACATACACACACAGACACACAGACACACAGACACACAGACACACACACAGACACACACACACAGACACACAGACACACACACACACAGACACACAGACACAGACACAGACACACACAGACACAGACACAGACACACACACACACACAGGCACACACACACAGACACACACACACAGGCACACACACACAGACACACACACACAGGCACACACACACAGACACACACAGACACACACAGACACACACAGACACACAGACACACACACAGACACACACAGACACACAGACACACACACAGACACACACAGACACACAGACACACACACACACACACACACACACACACACACACACACACGGGAATGAGACAGCAGCTATTAAAACTGACAGGAACAAGATGCATTTGCCAGGTGGCAGAGACAGCCTGCGTGATAAACGGGTCTAAGATGACAGCCATGCAGTCAACAGAGGGCAGTGATGACAACACTCTGTGTCACCACAGAGCCTGACACATGTCAGGACTTCTCAGAAATACACATGTATTTGATCATGTTGCGGTCCTACAAGATGAGTCAGAATTAACATCATTTTATATGTAAGGAAAGAGGCACGTTTACATGGGGAAGTCAGGTGAGCATGCATCTGGTGTCAGTCTCAGTGCTTTGGTGCTCCAGCCAGTACTGACAAGACTTGCTAGAAGGATGCGGCAGTGAGCTCTCCAGATTCTGGAGGGCAAGGCTGAACAGGTAGTTGGCACAGGATGCTCTTACCATGCTTCCAGCCAAGTGATCACCATTCCGTAACAAAATTAGCATCTGTCACTGGAGGGAGCCGATGATCTTCCCTCCCAGTTATCTGTCCTGGACCTAAGTGGGACACTAAAGACTTGGGAGGGAGTATTGTAATAGGGCCAGAGTCTCCCTGGACACCTTGCAACTTATCAGGTACATAAGTAAGCACATAGATAGTAATGTGTGTCTAATGGCATAGTCTCTTCCTTGGCCAGGCAAATCTTCAAATCTCTCTGCACCAAGTCCTTGAACTGTGGCACTTTCTCAGTGAAGGGCTTGCTTCTGCAGTCATATTTTCTCGTCTTCCTCCAGCTCCACCCTCTCTACTCATTCCACTGTGTGAAAAGCGCTCCATATTAGTCACAGCAGGGGGTTTCTGTGAACACGCATTCTGTTTAGATCATAGTCTCTTCTTGTGGCACATAGGAATCCAAGGTGCCACCAACAAGTGACTGAAAAACGACCTTGCTAGATACCAGAGGTGTAGTTAGCATGGATGCTAAGTCCAGGGGCTTGTGATTTGGAATCTAGGTCTTCTTTGGCTTGTGGCATGAGGTCTGCTTGTGTTAGAGTAGGGTGGTATCTTAAAGACATTCACTCCAGCTCACTGTTTAATAGGTGAAACAGAAGGTTTAGAGTGTTGAGTAACTAGGTGCTTACAGTCACTCTAAAGTTCTGTTCCCATGATTCTAGCTCCCTTTTGGCCAGCCCCACCCCTTTTGGCCAATCCCACCTTTACTTTTAAATGTGTTGATTCTCCTTTTTAAATATCTTATAGGGAATGTGTCTTTAAGCCTAGCGTGGAGAGTGTGATTGAATTGTCTACTGACCCCATCAGAATGGACATGTCACCCTAACATCAGGGGTAGTCTTTTCTCTAGCCAGCTATGGTTTCCTGTTCTGTGCCATTTCTTAAGCTTTTTAAGTGAAGAGAGAAAGAGGGTTTCCGCTCAGGTCTGTTTCCCCACAGACACCAAACAGGCGAGGTTGACTCCTCTCCTACAGCCTCCCCTCCCTTCCTCTGGTCTAGCCTTCTCTTGTTAAGGTTACAGAAACACAATTTCTAAGTTTATAAATTAGATGAGCCCCAGAGTTGCATAAAGGTCACTTGTCTTCATGACCCCCAAAGTAATATCTTTAAAAGCTTTCTTTTTCATTTCAAGCCGAAGTTCAGTTTGATTTATTAGACTCGAGCCAGTTTTGGCTCCAGGCATTCAAACACATGAAATAGTAAAGATGAGACAGAGAACAAGATGGGGACCTTCCTAGGTGGGGTCTGGAGGATAAAGGTACAGTGGGTGAGTTTAAGGGGTATTCCCAATATTTTTATCACGGAATCCTCAATATGTGCACATAAACGTTTTGGATAGCACCCAGAAAACTGCCTAAAAATAGTGATGGAACAGCCTTGCTCAAGGAGAATGAGAGATTAGTGTGAGGTCTTCACTGAATGTGTGAGACTCAACACATGAGCCAGACTTGGTGCATAGCTTAGGATTATGTGCCAGACAACAGAGCCATATCAACTGGGTGTAGCCAGGAGAAGTATGCCAGTCTAGTGCAATACTGTAGGAAGAGTAGCTAATGAACACCTGCCACCCATCCTGTGGTTTAGAACTGCAAGTGTAAGGACACAAGCACTGTCTGGAAAAGTGAATGTTGCTGGGTGGCATTTTTTTCATGCTGTTTCAATGAAAGTTCATGTCTTAAAAAGGAACCAGTGGAGTACCATTTATCACATTACTCAGTGTTATACTAGCCATTGCGAATGACTACTTCTAGCTGGGTCTGCTGACATGTGGCTATAGATTCCAGCACGCTAGAGGCTGAAGCAGGAAGACTGCAGGTTTGAAGCCAGCTTAGGCCGTATGGTAAGAAAAACGAACAAATGAAAAGTCAGTAAGAAGGTAAGTAAGAATAATAAAATTCTGTCTCCAAAGAATAAATACTTCTGTAAATATTCTGTATACTTTCTTTTTATAATTTATTTGTTCACTTTTAAAAACTGAAAGACACAAATTATATATATTTATGGCATGCCAGCATGTTTTGATACATGTATACATTGTAGAATGACCACATTGAGCTAATTCACAAACATTGCCTCATATTTATTATCTTGGAATAGGAACACAAACTCCACTCTCTCTTAACAATCATCAAGCACAAAATACATTATTAGTAATTATAGACACCATGTCATAAAGGAGAATGTCAAACCCCTTCCTCCCAACTAAAAATTTGCAACCATGGCCCAGCTTCCCATTTGCCCTCTGTGAGTTGTGACAACATTGTATTTGCTCCCCGTTGCCCTTCACTACGGTTATAATTGGGCTTTATCAGCTTCCTATTTTCTGTCTACTTCAACTCCAGAGTCTTTTTGCTAATTCTTTTTTAGATTTATTTTTATTATTTTTAATTATGTGTGTGTGTGTGTGTGTGTGTGTGTGTGTGTGTGTGTGTGTGTGTGTGTGTGTGTGTGTAGGTATGTGCATATGTGTGTATGTGTCCTTGGAGGACAGAGGCATTAGATATCCTGGAGCTGGAGTGATAGGACATTGTGAGCCATCTTACATGAGTGCTTGGAGCTACACTATGCTCCTCTCTAAGAGCAGTGCATGCTCCTATCCTAGGAGCCATCTCCCCATTCCATCTTCTGTTAATTCTTAATTCCATGTTCCTGATAAAGACAGCCTCTAGCCTGCATCTTCCAGTTATGAAACTCCGCTTCTTCATTGCTGGGAAGGTCTTACCAGCAGAGCATTTCCTGCTTCTCTTTCAGGGATCTGGAGGCATTTTCAGCTGTGACCAGGCGCTTGGACTCCAGGTTGAAGTGCCATACATAACTCCAACCTTCTGTGTAGATATTTTTAAATTTTACACAACCCTCTGAACTGAGGAGAAAAGGAGAAAGGAACACTGAGGAGGGCTGGGGACAGTCTTTTTTCTTGAGTCCAAGGTCATGTTCTCTCTGTTGGTGAAAAACAGGCAGAATCAACTATCTGTTCATTTTTAAAAACTA
The DNA here is from genome assembly GCF_903995425.1 of Onychomys torridus. Classification (NCBI taxonomy): domain Eukaryota; kingdom Metazoa; phylum Chordata; class Mammalia; order Rodentia; family Cricetidae; genus Onychomys; species Onychomys torridus. Next base: position 21,875,523 of record NC_050449.1, read on the forward strand.
TTCATTTTTAAAAACTACCCGCTATGCACATAGTTGCACGTACTTATGCCATAGAAGGTGTGGCCTTGACATATATGTGTAATGTGATCAAGTCAAGCTAATTAGCATGTCCATCCTCTAGAATATTTATCATTTCTTTGTGTCAGGAACATTCAAAATCTTTTCTTCTTACTACTTTGGAATCCATGTTACCGTTAACTGTGGTCACCCTACTGTGCTATGCAACTCTTGAATTTTGTCCTAATGGGATTTCCTCCCTCTTCACACCCTTCCCAGCCTCTGGGAACCACTTCTCTCTGTGTCTGTGACATTTTTAGCTCCTTCATTTCAGTGAGAATATACAGGATTTATTTTCTGGCTCTGGCTTGTTTCACTTTGTTCATGTTTTTAAATAAAAATTTATAGTTTGAGGAAGAGACTTGTTTTTGAGGAATCAAGTCAAAGACAGTATGATATAAGCAACCACCCACAGGACATAGCGAAGGAAGTTCCAGAAAGTAGATGTAACATTATGCATTTAAATTATGCACAGATCAAGGTAAATGTGTTTGTCACCCTGATGTAATTTGGTTAATCTGTCCCTGGCTGTTCCCTCTGGAATCTTCTCTTCTCCTGTACCTTAAATTATTTCCAAAGTCTGTTCCTTCTAGAGGATGAAAGTCAGATCTCCCTGACCTTTCAATGGTGCAGTCCTGTGCCAGCTATGATTTCCTGAGAGCTGGATTAAGTCAGAGGTCATCAGGTGGCTCAAAAGGACTGAGTGCTATTGACGGACTTTTGGGCAGTTTGTCAAAAATTTAAATACCTGCTCTCTTTTGTTCAGATTTGACCTCCTGCATAAGTTTCATTTTGAGTACTCCATGGAAAAACACTGTATATACCACCCAGGTTGTCTTACAAAACAAAACAAAAACAACAACAACAACAAAACCACACAAGTGTGCTGAGGGGCGTGTAAGCTCTGCTTTACCCAAGAGTTCTGCAGAGCTTCCTGTTCTATGGCAGAAAAAGGCAAGTTGGCTGGTGGGTGGAAGGTGGAGGACTTCTCTTATGGCTCCCAGTGTCCGATTCTCTCCTGGGGTTAGTAGTCAGAGGTGGTGCATGTCTTCATCCTGCTGCTCTCTGTAAATCCAGAAGAGTCGTCTCGGTCAGTCCAACTTCATATTGCTACAGTCCATGTTCCACCCAGCCCAGGTAACATAGCCCACACATCACCTGGGTCAGTAACTGCGTCCATTCTCTACATACTCCATTAACTGCCCCATGCCCTACTCAGGCCAGTTATCTTATCCTAGATTCCCCACCAGAGCCTCCACCATAACTGACCCTATGCCGTCTGTCCTCCATCCGTGCCATGGAGGAGTGCTGTGTCTTCTGGAACTCCTTCCGGGGAAGGAGCTGTTGACCCTTTGGGAGGCAATGGTGACCCTCCACTGGAAAATAAAGGAAGGCAGGAAACAGTTTTAGCTATTTTCTGCATAGTAGGTGATTAACAAGGCTCTCTTTCACAGATGAATAAATGACAGAATGAATATAGTAGAGAACAAAAAAGGCAGAGGCTGAGAGATCTTTGATACAAAGCAGACATGGAAAAGGAAGTTGCTATGGTTTGGATATGGTCTGTCCCCTTTGAAATCCATGGTGAAATTTCACTTTTGGTATAATAGTGCTGAGAGCTGGTGGCTATTTATGGGCTTTTGTGTCCTTAAGAGGGATTAAAGGCTTTCTATCTGGAGGGACTGCATTAGTTGCAGAGAGTGGGGGGCTTGCCTTTGTCTCGTCCACACATGTCCACTTGCCTCCAGTGTTCTACCATATTATGAGATAGCATGAGGCCCTTGACAGAGGTCACTGCCCAGTCTTATACTTCCAGCCTCCAAAGTAAATGTCTATTCTTTATAAATTACGCAGTCTCAGATACTCAAGGACAGCAATAGAAAAGACATGGGAGGGGATGTAGCTCAGAAGTAGAGTCCTTGCTTGGCATGCATCTGGGTTCCATCTCTAGCACTCAAGAGGGGAAAAAGGAGAAAAACAAAGTAGTAAACAGATTTAGAAAAGCATATAAACTGCTGCTCCCGAGACAGATGAGAGGTATCACCTGCCCCCATGGCACTGGGTAGGTGTCAATCATGTTAAAACACTGTTAAATTCCTGCTAGCCACAGTGGCTCCTGTTTGTGATCCCAGAGAGGCTGAAGTAAGTAAGATCGCTGTGCGTTAAGGCCAGCCTCAGCTATAAAGTGAGTTCCTGATCAGCTGGGGCTAGACTGAGACCTTGTCTCCCAAACAAAACAAAACAAAAAAACCAGTTAAGCAAAAAAGATGGTTGGACAGCCAGCCAGCCAGACTTCCCTTAGGCCAATATGTCCATTTGAACATTCCATAGACGCCTGAGAGAGCTACCCCACTACTGAAGGTGATTGTTTTGGCTCCTGGAGGTGCATGCTCTGACAGAGTTTTTGCTGTCATAAGGCTCTGTGAACTCTAGGTGACATGCAACCAGTTTTCCCAACAGGCAGTCAGTGAGTCAAGTTGCTCCATCCCAACTTCTTATTACAGGAAAGTGAAGATCAGGAGCGCTTACACTATGAACTTCAGAAACATTGACACTATTAGGTAACTTAACTGGTTTGCTTTCTTCTGAAAACTAAATATCAACAAAAATATCAAGTACCTATGATGTGCAGGGGATGTGCTAACAGCTGCCCCCATCAATGCTTCCCCAGCCCTGTGGCCAAAGAGTTCCAGTTCTTCCTTGTTTAGATGAGAAAATTACACCCTGGAGGATTGTCAACTTATCCCACTCTCCTCAGGCAACAGGCAGATTCAGGAGTTGGACTCAGGAATGTCTGAGTTACAATTCCAGTTCTTTCCCTAATATGTCTAGTGCCATATTGCTTAGAAGTAGGCAGAGGTCCCAGATCCTATAGGTCATGGGAAAGAAGATAGTCTGCCCAAGAAGTGTAGAGGTCTGTAAATATTAGGAACAATATAACCAGAGCCTGAGACCAGAGGACTGGATATGATTCTGGATAGAAAAAAAATGCCAAAGGCTACCCATTCACTGAGCTAGTTCACTGTGGATAACACCTTCCTTGCAATGGGGGCCCAGTGAGGGTGGTGCTATGGCTCTCTCAAGTTTAAAAGTCCTGTAGAGATGTTGAGTAGCTCATGAAGGCCATACCGCCAATGAGAGGCAGGGGCAGAGGGAGAATTTGAACTGAGACAGAACTCTTTCACTATGCAAGGCTGCACTTAAGGTTAGAGAAAAAATTCCTAGATCTTAGTGTTAATAGGTAAAGTGAACACTAAAAGATGGCTACTGATACGATGCCCCAGTCCTTTCAACTTTGCAAGTGTGACTAACAAGTCATGGAAAGCAGTACTAGATGACTTCCAGGGCTGGATCCTAAAAGCCAATCAGCTTTGCCTTTCCCTGCCAAAACTCTCAGTTTTGGATGCCCAGAATGGCTATGCTCTAAGGAAGCCCAGACCAAGAGCAGCTCACATACAGGTCACAGAGGAGGAGTCAGTATTTCTTTCTTTCTTTCTTTCTTTCTTTCTTTCTTTCTTTCTTTCTTTCTTTCTTTCTTTCTTTCTTAAGATTTATTTATTTATTTATTTATTATGTATACAGAAGAGGGCAGCAGATCTCATTACAGATGGTTGTGAGCCACCATGTGATTGCTGGGAATTGAACTCAGGACCTCTGGAAGAGCAGTCGGTGCTCTTAACCTCTGAGCCATCTCTCCAGCCCCAGGAGTCAGTATTTCTAAAGCAGGAGGTCAAATCCCAAAGGCAGGGGTGATTAATAGGCCTATAAGGACTGTGGATGTCCAGTCAAGCAAGCGAAGCCTTCAAGGGACTGCAACTTCAGTGAACATCTCAACGCAAACACACAAGAGACGGCAAGGCAGAACTGATCAGCTGAGCCCCCCACTCTTTCTCTGATCCACAGAATTGTGAGAAAAAGACTGAAGTGGCAATTAATGAGGCAGTTCCATGTAGTACATCTGATAGTTAAAAGAGGTTTATTTTGGGACGACTTACCACCAGTAAAGGGATTGCTTACAGGATCCGGGAGAGGTGAGGTGCAGTCCAGCATGGTTATCTGGAGAACTCTGACTTGGTCTGCAATAATCCAGAATCCAGGATCATGAAGAGCCAAGAGAGCCAGTACATACACATCTCCTGGCTTAAGGGTCCAAAGAGGCCATGCCCAAGGGGCAGGTCATAGGCAGGTGTAGCCGTCACCTGCTGCCTCACCAGGGGCAGTGCTTCAAGGTCAAAGCTGGAAACAGCTACCCACGACAAGAGACAGTGGTTCTTTTGAGCCAGTGAGTTGTAGGATCCTGTGACTGTTAACTAAAAAGCAAGCCTCCGTTTTCTGGTCCCGCCTCCCTTCCTGGGAGTGCTGGTGCTATCTAACAACTGCTTCCATCAGTGCTTCCTAAGCTCTTTGTTCAAGGAGCTTGAATTCTTCTTTTACAGATGAGTGGGCCACATCTCAGAGAATCTTAGCATTTCTTCATAGACGTCCTAAGTCAAGGACTGCCACTGCCTCTTCTCCCTCCACCCCTGCCTCTGGAGAAACAAACACTGGTAATTGAATTCAAACCACACATTATCATGCCAGTGGAACAGGTCCTCCAAAGAACTCTTTGAGTAGGTAATGTGCATTGCATCTGAAAGACAGGATATCCAAGCACCAAAGAAGATATCTCCTTTACCCAGAGTGCTTCCTGCTTTAGCACCATTTAAGTGACCATGATGTCTTGGATCTGGGATGTCTTCCCAAGGCTCAAATGTTAGAGGCTTGGTACTTGATCAACACTGTTAGGTGTCAGTGGTGATTCTAGAAGGTGCTATGTTTCAGGAATCTTTAAGAGATGGGGTCTAAGCCTGGTGGTGGTGGTGGTGGCGGCGGCGGCGGCGGCGGCGGCGGCGGCTCACACCTTTAATCCCAATACTCAGGAAGCAGAGGCAAATGGATCTCTGTTAGTTTAAGGCCAGTCTGGTCTACAGACCTAGTTCCAAGGACAGCCAGTGCTATACAGAGAAACCTTGTCTTGAAAAAAAAAATAAATAAAAGATGGGTCTAGTTAGAAGTTTAGCTATCTCGGGTGGTGGTGGGGGTATGGGACACTGATCTCTCTGTTTTCACAGACAGCCCTCAGGTGAGAAGCTCCCTTTACCACACTCTCCATCTCCAACATGCCACCATAGAGCTAAAGTATCAGGGCCAGTCATGGCTTGAATTCTCCAGAACTGAACCAAAATAAATGGTTACTTTTTATAAATTGATTTATTTCAGATTTTTTTGTTTTATAGGAACAGAAAGCTGACTCACACAGAAAAGTAGATTAGCGTAAACGTAAGGCAGAACAAGACGTTCTGGCTGCTACTCTGACTCCTCCTCTACTGCTTAATCTATTCTAGGATTGTGCTGGGCTCTCAACTCACTGTAGGGCATCCACGCCTTCCATTGCTCCAGTTTACAATCCATCGTCATCTCTAAGGTTTCGAAGGAAGCCGGGGCGTAGAGAGGTGAAGTGACTTACCCAGGCCACCTTGATGGTAAAATTAGAGCCAAGATGGAATCCTACATGCCAAACCTGTGTCCTTAGTCCAACTATTATAGGATAGATACAGGTCAGAAAAATCGCTTTAAAAAAGTTACTGTTTTTAATTGTTAAATGTACATGCAAATAGAAGAACTCCAAGAACAAAAATGCACAGGTCGATGAAGTGTTATAAACCAAACACCTGTTTTCTACCAACGCAAGTCAAGTAAGCTAGCTGCATTGCCATACCCTCCCATCCCCCTCTTCACAGGGGCCCCAGATGTCACCTCTCCCACTGCCCTCACGGTCCTCGTTATCTTTTCTCTTAGGAAGCTATGATTTTACCATTTAGTCTTTCATCTGCAAAAACTGGCAGCAGTAGCCATCTATAAATTTTTCATGAATATTACTCCATATTAGATGTGTTTGTGTGTCTTTTATTAAAGATGATGCTTAAAGATCTTCTAGGGTTCATTGGTATTGTTCTGTGTAGCTGGTGTGTTGGTCTACGTAACTTTTTACTCCTTCTGTTGTTGGTGGATATTTGGCTTGTCAGTGTTTGTTGCAAATCCTGTGCCTAGCATTGCAATGTGGGTCTGGTGTGGCTGTAACAGGGGATTGCTGACTCATAATGGAAGTGCTGACAGGTTTTCCATACTGATGTACATTTGGAACTAGGACCAGCAGCACATGACAACTCTTTTGCTACAGTCTTGTGGGAATTTTACGTTCTTCGCCTTTTCCATTTTAATTTTCCTAGTGGGTGTGTAGTGGAATCTTGCTGTGGTTTCAGCTTGCATTTTTTTGAACATTGAGAGAATGTGGTGTGTCTTGTGGCCGTTCAGATATTGTCTGGTATGAATTGTTTATTCAGTGTCCAGGCTTCTTGTTTTTCATTTGGAATAACTGCCCTTTTCCCTTTTCTAAATTCTTATATATATATATATATATATATTTTTTTTTTTTTTTTCTTTAGTGTATGTGTGATCCTGTACAGCGGTCAGAGAACAGCTTAGGGGAGTTGGGTCCTGGGGATTGAATTCAGGTTATCAGGCTTGTGGACAAGTGTCTTTACCCACTGAGCCGCATCGCTAGCCTCCACATATATGAGATAGGGAAGGAGAGAGGGCAAGGGCGAGAGAGAGAGAGAGAGAGAGAGAGAGAGAGAGAGAGAGAGAGAGACAGAGAGAGAGAGACAGAGAGAGAGAGACAGAGAGAGACAGAGAGAGAGAGACACAGAGACACAGAGACACAGACACAGACACAGAGAGAGACAGAGAGAGAGACAGAGACAGAGAGAGAGAGAGAGAGAGAGAGAGAGAGAGAGAGAGAGAGAGAGAAACCAGACAGACAGACAGAGACAGAGAGACTGCGTAAGTCCTTCAGAAGGCAAGGGTCCTTTGCTAAGCAATCAGGGAGGGGCTTAGAGACCAGATTTCTTGCTTCTCCCATTAAAGGAGAAAATGTGCAGATTCCTCTCTTTAGTGACATGGTGGTACAAGAAGGGAAAGAATGTGTACTGGGGACAAATAGTCTCTACAACAGATTAAGATCGGGCTCCACATGTGATAGAATGTATACAAAATAGCTGGATGGAAGTCGGCCAGGTCTTTTCTCCCGCAGGAGAGTAAGCTGACTAACTAAACATGTATCTGTCTTCTGCCACAGCTTTTGTGGAAGGGGAAGGGCTCAGGGGTCAAGACCCCCTCAAGTCCCGCTGCAGGCTTCCGCCCTTGGTCAAGTGGAGCAGCTCTAGGCTGCTGTGGAAGGTAGACTGTCTTTCAGTGAAGCAAGGGCCCATGGGAAAGGAATGCTGTCCTCTTGCCCTTGGCATTTGCCTCTCAGCTCACCCTGGGGAAAGCTGTCGCTTGTATAATGTGCTTTATTGGATTTGCCTCATCCTTGCCCACACCTGCCACCTACCTCAAGTACCAGAGACTGCGAAACACATTTACTGACAGGCACGCTGAGGTCTACCTCTCTGAAGCCCCCCCCCCTTTTTTTTTTGTCAGATGATGCCATTTTCATGGGCGTCAAGGTCCAGGCTGCTCTTTCATTCTGTGGCCACAGTCTCTGTCCTATATTTTCCCTGGAGGGATGCAGCCAGGTGGTTCTGAGCAGAAAGGCCCTGGCTGTATTATTTACCAGAGCAAACAGCATCAGCACAAACCGCCAGCCTGTGAGATCAGATCCGCTTCTGCATGGTGCCAAGGACCCTTGGGGATTGGATCAGCTCTGTGCTGTCAGCTTTGAGAGAGAGCAACACAGCAATATCTAGTCTTTCGTCTGGCTTCCTTCCCTCCCTTCCATTTGGGAACCTTCAGGGGATGAAGGAGAAAGGAGAGAAAACAGCCTGCATGGGCTTTGTTACTACTCAGCCCCTTGAAGGGTCAGCCACGGGATCAGCACCTCTGTTCATGGGGCTGGGTGAAATCAGACACATCAGAGGCAGAGGCCACAGTGTGCCACTCAGCACCCACAAACAGCTTGCAGAAAGGGAAGAGACGCTCTGTCAGGGATATGCCTCAGGCAAGGACACAGGACCTCAGAAAAGCACCACTGTCTGTTGTGTGAGACACAAGGAGCCTTGAATTGGTGACTTCAGAATAACACTGTAAACACAGGCTGGGTCCATTCTCTGTTAATTTTGATTTATGATACCCATAGCATAGTTTTCTTAAGGTAAATGATCCCAATCACAACCTCACAGAAAATGCTATCTAGATGAAAACATTTAACTAAAGTGTGTGGGTCTTAAGTAACCAGTATCTGTATGTCCCCATGATCCCACTGAATCTTTGAATGTTGGAGTAGAATGCTGTCTTGGAGATGACTAAGCTGCTCACGTCCCAGCTCAGCATCTCCCATATGGTATCCTAGTCTGTTTTCTATTGCTATGGCAAAATACTTAATGCAGAGTAATTTATAATGAATGGTAGGTTATTTAGCTTACTGTCCTGGACACCGGGATGTCTAAGAGCATGTCTCTAGTGTCTACTTGACATCTTGTGTGGGCCTTCTTGCTGTGTTATAGCCTGACAGGAGATTTCACTCAATAAGACATAGTGCCAGTTTGGGTGTCTATTCCTTCACATAGCCACTAACGCCATCATGTAGGCTCCACCTTCAAGACTTCATCTAATCCTAATCACTTCCTGAAGACCCCATCTCCATTAACACAAATTTAGATATTAATTTAAATCGCCTGAAATCCTGGGAGCTACATAGGCAATGTCAATCCTCCTAGCACCCTGCTGCTGCAGCCCCCTCTTAGTTTCTTTCCTGGTTTTTGTTTGTTTGTTTTGTTTTGTGAGGCAGGGTTTCTCTGTGTAGCTTTGGAGCCTGTCCTGGAACTCACTCTGTAGCCCAGGCTGGCCTTGAACTCACAGAGATCCACTTGCCTCTGCCTCCTGAGTGCTGGGATTAGAGGCATGCACCACCAACACCCGGCAGTTTCTTTCCTCTTTTAGTTCAAGAGGCTAATCTGCTGACCTTTCTAACAGAGGTGAAACATAGTGGATAGTTTCTGCTTTTCTGCAATTTAACCTAGTGCCTTGATGTTGCTTGGATTCTAATGGCTCCCTCGCGGTAAGGGGTGAGAAGATGTGGCATCAAGGACACAGACACCTGGAGTCCATTGAAGGCAAATAATGAACTCATTTATTCAATAACAGGGAAGGCCTTATACATGCTCCTCCCAGCACCCAGTCTGTGTGGTCGTCCCTCATTGGCTGGGCACAATCAGGAACTCTGACAGTGACTGTTGCTAGGCCCTCAGGCAACCAACTCCAGGTTGGCTCATAAGGAATACGTTATGTGCATGCCTTGGCAACTGGTCTGAGCCAATTTCCTCAACCCTATGGGCCTGTCCTACTACAGCTTCCCTCTCTCTGTGTCTTTGGTTGGAGTTCATGCCTCAGTGCATCCTCTAATGTCAGAATTTTCTTTGCATCCAGCCATACATGCAATCCATAGTCTGCACGGCCCCAAATCCTTGCCTCTGCACGGCCCCAAATCCTTGCCTCCTCACATCCACATCTTTTATAAATCCTCATTCACTAAATGCATGCCACTGGATGATGTCTGGGTGTGTTCCGAAGTGAAGCAGGCAATGACTGAGTACAAGTCAGAAAGTGCTCTGAATGGTCTTTCAATTTATCATTCAACTCCATGGACTAATGGATCCGAATCTAGATGCTTGGATTGTCGTCTGAGCGCTAGAATACGCCATCAATGAAGTCAATGTGGCTGCTATCTCAGCTACTCTCTGCCTCTCTCATTGTGGTTTATCTAGTTGTATTTTGTAGCTTTTGTCATAAAGGAAAGTAAATTGTGAAAAGAAAGAATAAAACCAGGGTTTCCCTATGTCAAATCAGTATCTTTGCATTTTACTTATTTATTTATTTGATAGCAAGTCCTTATGACAGGGCTTGAGATATCCTCTTATCCTCTAGATGAGAGGCCAGGGCTCCAAGACCTTAAGCAAACTGCCCAAGTTTATAAAACTAGTAAAAAATGAAGCTGTAATAAAACTCAGTTGTCAATGTTCCAACCCAGACTGACTTTGGACTTGTGGTATGTGTTTCTTGTTATATCCCCCACCTGAAAGAAGAGGGTTTTGTTTGTTCTTTCACAGCTTCAGACAAGCTCAAAGTTTGTGTGAATGCCTATGATTGCTTGGGAAGATTTTAACCCAGGTAGTTGGAAAACACCCACACACACATGCACACGCGCGCACACACACACACACACACACACACACACACACATGCACACACACACATACACACACACACACACACACACACACACACACACACACACACACACACACACTGTGCAGTGGGAAATAGGATCTCTTTGTGCTGGCAGGTGCTTTGATCAGGCTGATGGCTAGCTTCACCCCTGCTAACACAGCTCTGTCCTCCTGCAGGTAGGTGCTGGTGAATTGGTGATGATTCTTAAAGAGATTTTTGTGGTACATCAGGGCCCATGCCACGCTCTCCTTCAATAATAGCACTGGTGTAATTATAATCCAGAAGTGTAAATTCCAGTTTGCTTACATCTATGGTATGTTTCTTTTCAAATGTGACTTTCCAGCTCTTTCTCTCTTTTTTTCTCTCTGCATGCCATAAAATATTTGCATATTTGAATGTCAGATTTTCCAAGTGCTGGAAGCAACAGGCTCTGGTATGTTCTTGAGTTATTTTGTATAGCAGCATCTGTCTCGTTTCAGCAGCCATCAGAGCTGTGAAGTGACCCAGGAGCAGCCTGGCAGGAAGAAAGAACGTGGGATCCATGGGAAGTTCCTTATAACACGGAGCCAGCAGAGGCCTTGGGGGTCTCTTTTAGTTCATGGCAGCTTCAGGACCTGTTTTCCACCAGTTGACTTTTTATTTTTTATTTTTAAAAGGCAGATTAGCAAAGGAAACAAATACTGAGTGATGACTACAGAATGTATCTTTGGAACTTGCTAGACTAATTACTAAGGCTCCAAAATCACTTGAAAAGCAACACATTTTGTTTTGCAATATACATTCTTGTTGCCAATTTTTTTTTTCTAATTTCAATAAGAATCTACCTCACACTGGAGAGTTGATTATGGTAGAACTGGAGCTTGGTGGAAAATACTCTTATTAAGACATCACAGTTCAAAATACTCCTTGACTTTTCTGTATATATAGAATGATGTCAGGAACATCCCCCTAGAAAATGTTCTCAGAGTTTTAAACAGCTTCCTTCTGAAACGATACCTTCTGGTTAAGTGACTATAATAATAGATGTTTGTTGTATGCCAGGTAATATGTAGCTAAATCCTCACAATTCCCTTCAGAGGTGGGTGTTTCAGTGATCTCTATTTACAGAGGAATAACCTGACACTTTTCTAAAGCAAGTTGCTATAAAGGGTGGACACTGGGTCTAAGTGGTAATTTTGGTACCTATGGTATGCATCATGTTGCTACTATTTATAGAGAGATGGTGACAGCAAGCTCTCCTAAGTCAGTGTTACAGTTAGTATTGTCAACATGACAAAATCTAGAATCACCCAGAAGACAGACCTCCAGGCATGTCGATGGAAGATTATCTTGGTTAACAGGAGAGGAAGGACTCATCTACCATGGGTGACACTCTTCCCTTGGCTGGGATCCTGGACTATGTAAGTAGAGAAGGAGAGCTGAGTAGCAGCATGCATCCAACTCTCTCTGCTTGCTGACTGTGTATGTGGTGCAACCAGCTGCTGTATTCTCCCTTGGATTCCTTGCCCTGATGGACCATACTTTTCAACTGTCAGCCAGAACAAACCCTTTCTCCTTGAAATTGCTTTTCCCATGGTGTTTTTATCACAACAACAGGAAAAGAAGCTAAGATACCTAGTATTTGATCACATTTTCTAAGGAGCTTCCTGGTAATTTCTGGAGAATATTTTACCAACTAATATTTGGTAAAAGAGATGGGATTGTAGCTTAAATACGGCAGTGTGACTGCTTTGAGACTGTATCAACTGGAAACACTTATTAATTTCACAAAAATCACCTCTATTTGATGTGGGTCAGGGCAATTGCTGAGGATCTCATGATTGCAGACAGTACATCTTTATTCTTTACACTGAGGTGGTGACAACTATTTTTGAAGTTTACCATGTAATACTGAACAATCTAAGCAGATACAAGTCTTTTGGTGTCTACAACTCTTTCATAGGGATCTTCAGAGATTTTCTTTGCCCTTGATCAACAGTTCTCTCGATTCCAAACAGGGATCCTAGTTAATTTAGCTATATTGCTTTTCATTCATTCATTCATTCATTCATTCATTCATTCATCCAGCTGATCACAGAATTCATATTTATTTTGTATCTAGTATGTGCCAATGAGCACCATAAGTCAGGTGTGGTTCCTATTCTCATTGGGTCCAAATGGAGTGGCAGATATTGACAAGTACAATCGTGATTATTATGAATGCCAGCAGGACAGAAAGGGTAATGGGACAGTATTCAAGAGGCTTGGCTCCCGGTAGGTTATCACTGTGTACCTGTGTGCTATAGTCTGGATTCTAGTGGTCCTCTAAATGTACATGTGCTTGATGCTTTGGGACAATAACAGTAAAGACTCGAAGGTGTTGAACTTCATGGGAGGACTTGGGCAGGTTGGCAACATAGTATCACGGGGTTTGGGTAAACCTATTTCTTCCTCTGTAATGCTCACCTATGGGCTTAATAGTCTTCCCCTATCATGTGCTCCCAACATGATGTACATGGACAACTGGACATGGACTGAAATCTCCAAAGTTGTGAGCCAAGTAAACCTTTTATCTTTTGAAGTTGATTTATTGCTTATATTTGTTACAGTATTGGAAAGATGAGATACTATGCCTGGGTGAATGACTGGTAAAAGACACATGGCTTTCTAAAGTTCAGTCTGAGGCTGTGGAATGGTGTCTGTCTCCTGGGTACCACATGCTCATTAGGGTCTTGAAATCAGGACAGCTGTAATTTCCACATGAGATCCTTGTGAGAGTGGGCCCACTAACATCCTTTCTTGAGGAAGATAGAAGGCTCATGAGGTACACAAGGGAGTACATAAAGGGTCCAGAGGAAGCTCATGAGCAGCTCACACGGCTGTGTATGAGGCTCATACCCTCTGTGAGAATGTCCATGTGGCCGATGATCATGGCAAGAGAACATGCACTCCCAACATGGTGTGCTACTATGCTATCTCTGGACTTCTGCTGGAATAGCTGACTATAAATTATCTATATGTCTGTAAGGATCATACATACTTCTGTAAGCTATTCTAATTAAACATACTAGCTCACCAAGATAGACATGGAGATTCATTACAATTAAAAAAAATATTTTATTTGTTTTGTGTATGGTGGTTGGAGCATGTGGAGATCAGAGGAAAGCTTGTGGGTATTGATTCTTATCTTCTACCATGTGGATCCCGAAGATGAAACTCAGGTCATAAGGTTTGGCTCTAAGTTGCCTTTCCTGCTCTGAGCCATCTCACTGGCCTGGTAATTCACTCTTTTGGTCTGTCATTGGCAGCCTATCTGGAGTAAATAGGTGTTTATTCATGTCTTTGCAAGAAAAGTTAATGCAGTATCTGTACTGGTTGTACAGGCTGAGTGCTGGCTCCATCAAAGTGAAATTTCCTAATTTGCATTAGCCTCCATCAAGGTACGAGACAGTGAACAGCAGGGTGAGGAGCTCTGGGGAAGAATAGCATGACCTGTGAAGTCGTGGACAAAGAAAGAGCTGTAACATGAAAAAGGTCCTATAAGGGCCAGGCAAAGCAGATGATACTTGGATCAGGGCTTTGCAGTCACCCAGGCACTGGGTTTCCATTTCAGTACAGGGAAAAGCCATCAGAGGCTTCATCATGGTCAGTGGCTTCCAAGTGACCACTTGGGCTCTTAATATCCTCATCTTTGCTTCTCTAGCTGTACCAGGATCCAACCCTGGTCACCCCAGCATCTCATCCATAAACAGGGATCAATAGCATCTCTGTCAAGGCTTTAGACATTTCTTTCATTTAACAATCAGACAGGGTGTCACAGCTAAAAGTCCATCTGAGAATTCTTTCTCCACGCTCTCTGAGCACAGAAGTAATATTAGCCAAGATTTATAGGGCATTTCCGAGAGCCCGACTTTGTAAGAGGCTGTCTTGTTTCTACGCATCTAATCTGTATGAGATTCTGTGTACACTTTCTCACTGACTCATGTTTCTGTGATGCCGAAGCTGAGGTAATGAAGTTCAGTGTTGCAATCCCCTAGCTAGTGAAAGGAGGGAGGAAGAAAAACCACAGGTCTCACCCCGTGTGGACAGTTACCAACACTGTCCATCAAGGGCTGAACTTTATGTTCCAAACAAGAACTGTCCCACATGCTTCACTGTTGCAGGATTTTGAGGGGAGTTCACACTCCTACAGCTTGCCTCCACCTCATCACCCCGACCCTTCCCCCTGCCCCTTGAGCGGTAGCATCTTGGAGACATCTTGGGTGTCATTTCCATTCCTAACACTGGGGTTACCTACCCTTCTCATATGCTGCTGAAAGCTTCCTTGACTCGGAAATAGTATAGAAAACGCAGCTTTAAAAGAGCTGACACCTCCATTATATTTTGGTATCTGTCGGAAGGAGCGCGGGTATTTAGAGACCCGCTGAGCTCATGCCGACAGCTCTGCAGGTAAAGTCTGTCTTGAAAGGCATTTCTCCCAGCTTCAGGCTGGGTTTAGAAGTCAAAAGTGAGGGCCCCACGAGGTGGTGACATCTGGGCCACATCCTAGGTCCTTGCTACCTGCAGCTTGGTGTTTATCCGAACACGTGTGACACTTGACTTACTTGTCCAGATGATCCAAAGCCTGCCAGCCCCTGTTTGATGATGCTGTTTTTATGAGTGAAATGGAATAGGCCATAGGGAAGAGTGAGCGGAGAGCGTGGGTCTAAGTGTGGGTCTCCTGTGACTTTGAACGAGTCAGGCTCCTAGGAACTCACAGGTTGATGGGAGGATCAAAAGAGAAGATTCAAGGATGAGCACTTTGCAAAGCTTAGGAGGCTATCAAAGTAGGAAACCATGCGATTTCTGAGGTATCGTTTCTGACCTAGCAGTTGCCTCTGCCCCTGGCTCAGAGTCCCCAGAGGGAGGAGGGAAGGAGTCCTCCACAGGGTTAATGTTGTCCCCAGAGGCACAAGGGATGGCAGACCTAGGAAGGGGTGTCTGCCTTGCTTTCGTGTCTAAATTAACTGTGTTTCTGTCAAAGCTGTCATCAGGATGTCATTTCCTTCACAAGTACAGTGAGGGAGATAGGAATATGCAGAGCCCCAAGGGTATGGTAGAGTTTGGGAGGTAGAGCCCAGCTTTGTCAAAAAGTGGGTGGTATTTCATTAATGGAACAGCTCAAGGGCTTTGTCTGGTTTTCCTTTACATCTGGATTCTGCCTTCATTCCTTATCCCAGCTTCGCGTCTAGAAAGGCTAGCCATGTCACAGCATACCTTTCTATGTCCTACTTTTTTCTATGTCAGGGTACTATGGGCTTGCAAATGGGAGGACAGAGAGAGGTGGAGGAACTGGAGGTTTTCTTGGCAGGGGGAAGGATTTGAGACCAGAAGCTGGTTTTGAACAAGGTTGTCTGCCTTCTTGCCGAGTGCACCCATGCTGGGAGAGATTCAGAAATCATTCCAGTGTGCTCAGTCCTGGGCTTAGCACTACTAGTCCTGGGTCTACAGAAACCTTGCTCCTTGGAAACCAAGCTGGTTTATCACCTTAGAGAAACCCTCGCAAGGAGCTGGAGATGTGTCTCAGTTGATAGAATGCTTTCCTAGCATGCCTAAAGCCCTGAGTTTAATCCTCATTACTAAACCAACCACCTGTGGTGGTGTATGTCTGTATTCTACCACCTAGGATCTTTGGGTGGGAGAATCAGAGGTTCAAGAGCATGCTGGATACATATTATATTTGAGATCAACCTAGGACATACAAGAACCTGTTTCAAAAAAGCAGGGGGGGGGGAGGAGGAGCCTTAGTGATAGAGAAGAACCTTAGGGGTCCCCTCCAGCAGACAACTTGATCATAAAGTTGCTGTGGGATGTCTTTCTGTATGCTGTGAATATGCATGGCTCCCATTGGATAATAAATAAAGCTGCTTAGGCCTATGGCAGGGCAGCTTAGAGGCAGGCGGGAAATCCAAGCAGAGATACAGAGAGAAGAAGGTCCAGGGAACAGGTAGCCATAGCCAGCTCTTGTGTTTGGGTAAGTGGTCAGTGTCTGCCTATTGTATGATATTTTGTTTGTGTTCTGACAAAAAGCTTGCCCAGACATCAGAGGGTGGAGCTAGCCACTAGTTAACCATAGAGGCCAAGCAGTTGTGGCACACACCTTTAATCCCAGCACGTGGGAGAAGGAAGCAGGAAGATCAGAAATTCAAGGTCATCCTTGCCTATGTAGTAGGTTTGAAGCCAGCATGAATACATGACATCCTCCCTTTCTTCTTTCTTTCTTTCTTTCTTTCTTTCTTTCTTTCTTTCTTTCTTTCTTTCTCTCTCTCTCTCTCTCTCTCTCTCTCTCTCTCTCCCTCCCTCTCCCTCCCTCCCTCCCTCCCTCCCTCCCTTCCTTCCTTCCTTCCTTCCTTCGTTCCTTCCTTCCTTCCTTTCTTTCTTTTATGGTTTTTTGAGACAGAGTTTCTCTGTGTAACAGTCCTGGTTGTCCTGGTACTTGCTCAGTAGACCAGGCTGGCCTCAAACTCACAGTGTAGCCAAGGATGACCTTGAACTCCTGATCTTCCTCCAAAGTCTGATCTCCAGGGAAGCTTTATTTGTCAGAATACAAACAAAATATCATTCATCTATCTGCCTCTTTTCCCTGGCTGCCTCCCAGGGGGACTTGCTAGCACCCTCTTTTCCTCTGTGGGAGGAAGGAAACCTTTACCCACCATGCAGCAGTAAGTGCTATTTCCCAGATTCCTCCTCAGTGGCCTTCAAGGTGATGTGGTTGGTGAAGGCACTCAGTGGGGGTTAGTGACAGAGCAGACAGTGGAATGTGTCTTCTGTTCTTTTTCCCAAAGACCACGGAGTCCTTTGATGCTTAGGCAACATCTGCACCTTGGTGATCTCTAGGGAGAGACTAAGTGGCTCTTTTGGCCTCCCATCCCCAAGGCTGGCGTCCACAACTCTGCTCTTCCTAGTTTGATCATGAGCCTGTGGGGGCTCTCACTTCTCCGTCGGTGTTGTGCACCAGGGAGTGGGGCTTCTCCATCTGCTCATCAGGTGTCCCATCTGTTGCCGCTGTCACCTCTCACAGTCCCTTCCTCAGGGGCTGGCAACATAATAGCAGTCCTTCCACTTTTGAAAAGAGGTTTCAATCTGGCATTTAGAGATCCCAGTCAGCAGCAAATGGTCTGAAAAAGACTCTAATCATATACTTTTTAGAGCTCCAAAGGCAGCTTTGTCTGATCCATTGTTTAAGGTCTCCTTGCAGGACTTACGTCACCTGGAGACAGGTCACAAGAAGGCTGCTGGCAGATGACTTGGGGCTACCTCTGAGGGTCACCATGCTTTTCTTGGAGTTCCAGAGTAGAAACTTGAGTTTTGACGCAAGACTGGCCATCATTTATTACCCGTTCATTCACAATATATGTAAACATCTACATACAGGCAGCTTTCCTATCTGAGGCCACTCTTCAAAAATTTTATATATTTGGGGCTGGAGAGATGGCTCAGAGGTTAAGAGCACCAACTGCTCTTCCAGAGGTCTTGAGTTCAATTCCCAGCAACCACATGTTGGCTCACAACCATCTGTAATGAGATCTGGCACCTTCTTCTGTATGCAAATAAATAAATAAATCTTTAAAATTTTTTATATATTTATATGTATGTATGTATGTATGTATGTATGTATGTATGTATGTATGTATGTATCTATCTATCTATCTATCTATCTATCTATCTATCTATGATTTTTTAAGATAGGCTTTCACTGTGTAGCCTTTGCTATCCAGGAACTTGCTCTGTAGACCAGGCTGGCCTCAAACTCACAGAGATTCACCTGCCTCTGCTTCCCGAGTGCTGGGATTCAAGGTGTGTGCCACCACCACCCAGCGAACTCTCTGCTTTTATGCTAACTAGGAGCCTTGTCTTTCCTGGTGGCACAAAACAGGGCCAACAGGGAGAAGGTGTTGTGAAGCAGAGGGACAGTTATGTGGAAAGGCCCAGAAGGAACCAGGAGACAGGATAAAGCGGCATTGCCTGCTGCAGTTCCCCATGTGAGGGGCGCTGGCATCTGGAGCTAGGAATGCGGAGAGTGTTTCCCACCTTTGTTCCCTAAGACAAACCTCCACCTGACATCCTCTTCTGCTCTACCCAGAAGGGCTCTGCAATATTTAGCAGATCCAGGACCTGCAAAACAGCGCTGGAAGATGAGAGCTGTAGCCTGAAGCAGGGATGAGGAAGGAGGGTAGGAAGAAGATGGGTTCGAAGAACTCCCTTGACTCCTTTGCATCCTCTGACCCCTTCCTCCCATCATACACACTCATTTGTTCATTTAACAACTTAATTTGCAAGCGAAGGACAGAGGGAAAGAAGGTCCCTACCCTCATAGAGTTTCATTCCTGGTGGGAAAGATGGATGGTTAATAGATAACTGAACTGTTAAGTGGAGGTGTAGGAAATGGGTGGGATTGTGTGTGTGTGTGTGTGTGTGTGTGTGTGTGTGTGTACGCACTCACGTGCATGCTTGCATTTAATGTGGCTTCCCTTAAGGGCTTCCTGGAAGAAGTGTATTATTTTAATGTATTTTAGTAGAGAGAGACTGGAGTGAAATGAGTGAACAAGCCAGGTGGGGCTGGCTGGAAGACAATTGCAAAGGGAATGAGCAGGAGCATAGCCCTTGGATGAAGTCAATGCTCTGCTTGTTGAAGGGAGGCTGGGTTACTTTAGAAGTACCAAGGGAGGCAGATGAGGAAGTCACCAGACCCCAGGGAACCTTAGGAACTAACAAAGCCTTTCCCCTGTATACAGAGGCTGGTGGCCAGTCTTGGAGGATTACAAAGCATAAGCTGGTTTTGGCTGGTATGTATTTCAAGCACTCATTGGATCTGTAAAGTTTTCTATTTCTTCTTTCCAGAGGCCATTATTTCACAGTAAGCACAACAGCTTGCACCGGTGTCCTGCAAAGGCCCATGTGTAAATGGCCTTGTCCTAGCCCACAGCACTGTTAGAGGGTATGAAGTCTTTAAGAGGTGGGACCTAGTGAGAAGTTTCATGTCACTGGGGGGAGCCTTCAAATGGGTTATTTGACTCCTGCTGCTTCCTTTTGTTGCATTCTGGTTAGGAGGTGAATGGCCATACTGCTTGGCCATACTTCCCTTGTATGACTTCTTGTCTCACCAGAGGCCCCAGATAACCACAGGCTGAAAGCCTAACCATTTCTCGGTCTAAGTTGATCTCTGGTGTTTGTTAGAGTAATGGTGGGCTGGCTAGCAGTGAGTGCTGTCAGGAGACAATGCTTATGAATAGTTTTAGAGGGCTTTGCAAGGTAAGTCACTGTGTCCCCAGGAGCCACATCTATGCTAGACCTGTAACCTTCAACCTCCAACCATAAGGTAGTGCTTGCCGCAGCCTGCATGTGGCTCCTCTGCCCACGCTGTGGACACCTTTTATCACACTTATTTCAGGGATGGGATCTAGCTCAGTTGGTAGATGCTCCATCTCTCACAAAATTGGGTGTGGTGGCACATGCCTGTAATACCAGTTCTCTAGAGCTGGAAGATAGGAGGTCAAAAGTTCAAGGTCATCTTTAGCTATATATTACATCCAAGGCCAGCCTGGGCTACATGAGTTCTTGTTTCAAACAAAATAAAAAACAACAAAAAGAGCAACAAAAACAACAACAAAACCTGATCATTTCAAAAGGCGGATGGTTTCTTGTTTTCTGCCACGATCCTAACCAATAGAGACTCCTAAGGAATGCAAACTGATTCCATAGCTGGGTATCACACTGAGGATGCCCAGGCTGAATCACTGTTCCTTTTCTCCTTCCTTCCTCCTCATCTCTTCCTCTACTTCCTCCTCCTCTGCCTTTAGTGTGGAGACTGAACCCAGGGCCATGTACATGTTGCATAAGCACCCTACCATTGAGCTGTGGTCTCAGCCCTACTTTTCTCCGTTAAGCTTGTATTTTGTTTATTACGATTTGCATGTGTGTGACTGCGGGCCGTGCATCTAGCAAGGCATCACATATGGAGGGCAGAGGACAACTTTTGGGAGTTGGTTGTCTTCTTCCAACTGGCACAACGATCACCTTTGCCTGGTGAGACGGCTTCTTGACACTTCTTCTCTTTTCAAAGAGCCAGATTGGTGTTGTGAGTTTGTCCTCCGGGGGTCTTTGAGTAGAGACGTAAGCTCCCACTCCCCATGGTCTTATCTAGGATATTTGGATAAGGTCTCCCTTCAGAGTAAAGGACAAATTGGTTGCAGTCCAATATAATAATAACAATGCCTTCCCTGGACCAATGTCAGGTAAATGGACATCCACTCATTAAAAAGGATCTGAGTTTCCTGTGCTTCCCAGCCAGTGCAGCCCGGCCTTTTCCATTGTCTTATAGGGACTGGGGTTTAGGAAATGTTGACTTTTGGTCACTGCTATTGATTCTGACCCTGGAGTCATGAATGCTGTCAGCATCCATATAGCGAGTGCTATGGCTGGTTCCATGCTAGCTCATAATTAGAGTAAAACCTCAGACTTTTCATGATTCTTAACTGGAGACTTCCATGTTTATGACAGGTTTTTTATTTTATTATTATTAATTTTTTTTTTTCAAGACAGGGTTTCTTTGTGTAGTCCTGGCTGTCCTGGAACTTACTCTGTAGGCCAGGCTGGCCTTGAACTCACAGAGATCTGCCTGTGTCTGTCTTCTGAGTGCTGGGATTAAAGGCGTGCACCACCACACCACCACTGCAGGTTCTTATGTTTTTATGTTCTTTATGTTTATGTTATGGCAGGTTCTTTAACTCCCCTGCTACAATCTCTTTTTTTCCATACAATATATTCTGATCACGGGTTCCCCTCCCTCAACTCCTCCCAGATCCTCCCCACTCACTCAATTCCATGTCTTTTCTCTCTCTCTCTCTCTCTCTCTCTCTCTCTCTCTCTCTCTCTCTCCCTCCCTCCCTCCCTCCCTCCCTCCCTCCCTCCCTCCCTTCCTTCCTTCCTTCTTTCCTTCCTTTTTTCCCTCCTCCCCCCCCTCTTTTTCTCTCTTTAGAAAACAAACAGGGAAACAAAAAGGAAAATCAAACAAACCAAAATTAAGTAAAACCATACAAACCTCCCAAACAAACAAAGCTAAGAGAAAACACCAGAAACACACACATAAACAAAACCCATAAAAACATAAAATAAGAAACCATAATATACAAGCACGACCAACAAAACAACCACAAAAATGCCCAAACAAAACAACATGAGACAAAAAGTCTACAAAAATCTCATTGAGTTTGTTTTGTTTTCACTATCTACTGGTAGGCACAGGGTCTTCGCTTAAGTGTGGTTAATACACCCAGGGAGACTCCACTGGAGAAAACTCAGTGTTCCTTTGAACCTGCTACCATCTTCAGTGCTACATGTTCAAAACCAAAACCATCACCCTCACTCCCCTTGCCTCCTTCTATGACAACGTTCCTGTTTGCATCAAAGATACTTGGTTGCATTGAAGGACACTGCACCCTTCAGTCTCACTCCTTATCATGTCCAATTACTTAGCAAATTCAGCAGTCATTTTCAAGATGTCAGCCACATCCTTTCCTGTCCCAGGCCACACAAAGTCTATAATGTGCCCAAGTCTATAGTGTGTCCCATTTTGCTTACCAAACTGACTGGGCTCTACCTTTGTACTCAGTTCTCTAGACAACATACCTTATATTCTTTATGAATCTTTCCTTTTAAAAGAATTCATTTTAGGGTTGATGAAATGCTCAGTGGGTAAAACAGCTTGTCACCTAGTGATATAAGCCTGAAAACCTAAGTTTGATTCCTGGATCCCACATTGTAGATGGAGGTGGAGTTTCTGTCTGGATTGCCAGGTCTCAAATAACCAGCAGCCACTTTTCAAACTACCACACAGAGGGTTATATTAATTATAAATGCTTGGCCGATGGCTCAGGCTTATTACTAGCTAACCCTTACATTTGAATTAACCCAATACCATTAATCTGTATATTGCTACATGGCCCATGGCTTACCGATCCTCTGGCATCTTCCTTCATACCGCCCTTTTTCATCTCAGTCCTCAGTTTAATTGTACTGCCTAACCTTATCTTGTCTTGCCATAGGCCAAAACAGCTTTATTATCAACCAATGAAAGCAACACACATTCACAGTGTACAGAAGAATTATCCCACAGCACACATGATGAAAGGTGAGAACCGGCCTGTGTTGGTTGTCTTCTGATCTACACACACATATACATATGTGCATGCTCACAAAGCACAATGTGTGTGTACAGACACACACATACATGTATACATACATACATTGCACCTACATACATACACATACATATGCACTTGCACACACATACATATATACACACAAAATAAAAAATAAATACATGTAAAAATGAACAAAAATGAAAATGTGTAGATGAAATAAAAAGCATATCAGAAAATGTAGCTATAATCTACAGTGTGATTTATTTGTGTTATTAGAGTGTACTACTTTTGCACCTGTAAGTTACATCATAGCATAATAAAACAAGAGGAGTTTGACAACTTTTTTTAAAAAAAAAATTAGATGTATTTATTTTATGTATATGAGTGTATTACTCAATTGTATGTCTGTGCATCACATGTGTGCCTGCTGCCCACAGAGACAAGCAGAGGCCATTAATTCCGTTGGAACTGGAGTTATAGACATTTGTGAACTACTGTGTGCGTGCTGGGAATCGACCTAGGATTTTCTGAAAGAACAAATACTCTTAACTGCTGACCTATCTCTCTATGCCCTTGACAAAATTTTCATTGAATACAAGCCTTAAATCTTGTGGACACCTGTAAATTATTTCAGTGAGCACAGTCATGTCTACCTGTAGAAGATGCCTATACAGTCAAGCCCGACATCTGCACCTGGAGCTTCAACTGACTATTGCTAGAAAGTTTCACCTGTATTGAACAATGTGGTGTAACAACTGCATTTATAGTGTGTGTGTGTGTGTGTGTGTGTGTGTGTGTGTGTGTGTGTATGCGTGTGTATGTGTAATTGTGTTTAGAGGCCATTAAAATCTATAGGAGGGTTGGGTAAGTTACCTCCAAATAGCATACCTTTTTATAGACGAGGCTCAAGCATGTGTGGTTTTGGCACCACAGGACTCTTGCAGTCAGTTTCCCATGGATACTGAGGATGCCTGTTTGTGGATTCTCCTGTGTCCTTTGCCCCTTTTATTTTGAGAATTCCCTTTGCATAATTTCAGCCATGTGTCATCAGATCGGAGACAAAAGCAATAGTTCACACTTTGAAGAGTTTAGTGATCAGATTAGTCTTCCTAAGGGGAGGGGGTGGTGGCGGTTCTCTCGCTCTGAGAGAGCCAGGGCAAGGATGCAGCTTCCTGTGAAGGCAACCAGCTAAGACTGGTGATCCCTTCCTGCCTGGGGTGTTCTCTTCCAGAAAGAATATCATATAGGTTTGACTTGAGGAGAAACTCTGAAACTAAACCCTTGGTTTCTGATACTTTTTTTCCTCTTTCTAACCCTCTTCTCCGGTTCCCATCTCCTCAGGTGTCTGATCTCTTCCTGTGATAAAACGCTGCTGTGGCAACACTGAGACTCCACCCCTCCTCAGCTGCATATTAATAAGAGCATTTACATTTTGAGCGAACAGCTTCTGAAGAAGGTGTCAGAATTAAAGGCGAGGGCTGTAGCTGTGGCTCAGTGGTAAAGAACGTGCTTGGCATATGCAAAACACTGGGCTCCAGCCCTGTGCTGGAAGATGACATAAAATCAAAGAACAATAAAACAGAAACTAAAAGCAAGGAGTAGAGACCATAGGTTGAAGCAAAGGGTGCTTACATGTGGTACTGATTGACACTGACATTTCTGAGTGTATCTTCTTCTCACATGACTGTGATTTCACTGTGCTCTGCAGACAACTGTAGAACTCAGTTTCCAGATGTACGTGCCGTCAGATAAAAGACTTGCTGGTGCGCTCCAGAAGCTGGGCTGACCATAGAGCAAGCATACTGGCTATAACGCTTTTGTCACCTTGACATACACTAGAGATACCTGGAAAGAGGAAACCTCAACCGAGGAATTGTCTCTGTCATACTGGTCTGTGGGAATGGCTGTGGGACCTTGTCTTGATTGATGATTGATGTGAAAGGGTCTAGTCCATTGTGGGCGGTGCTACCCCTGGCTATGTGGTCCTGAGCTATAAAAGAAAGCAAACTGAGCCGTGGAAATCAGGCTAGTAAGCAGCATCGCTCTATGGCGCTTGCCTCTAGGCTCCTGTCTTGAGTTCCTGCCTTGGCTTTCCTCTGTGATGAACTGTAAGCACCTTTTCCTCTCTGAGTTGCATTTGGTTAGTGTTTTATTCACAGCAAGAGAGAAGCTAACTATAACAGCCAGTAAGAAGATGGCATCTGGGGTCAAGGGGAACATCAGTCCATTTGGGAGACACTTCTATGCCAAATCCTGGGGTGAGGCTAGTCAGCCCATTGGCAGCTAAGGGTCTGAGCACCAGACAGGCTGGTTCTGGAGACCTCACCTGTGGGAGGAGAGAGACAGACAGACAGAGAGGGGGAGAAGGAGAGAGAGAGAGAGAGAGAGAGAGAGAGAGAGAGAGAGAGAGAGAGAGCGCTAGACAACATGCTCTATTTAGTTCAACCAAGAGTTAGAACAGACCCAAGTTGCTCTGGAATGACAGACTTGGGCTGGTGGGATCTGTCAGGAGACAGGTGTCTGCTGTGGTCACTAGCACAGCATTCATCACAGTTCTGGAGACAAGCAGGGTCCAAGGTGGGCAGTACTCAGCCCCACGGGAATGAGCTGGTGACACAAGAGCAGATGGAGAACTGGGTTTCTGCTGTGAAGGCTGGAGGTGGAGAGTGGCCTCCAGTACTACTCTGAACAGAGGCAGGGCCTGTCATAGAGTGCTCCCCAGAGACGATGTAGGGACCCAGTACTCTTTTGTAGGAATGCCGGGCCTGAGATAGACTGATAAATGCATCCTAGAGTCTTTCTCTCCCCTAAAGTGGGGGTGGGCATTATTCAGCTTTGCATCTTTTGATGCCCAGAGCAGCACAAGGTACATTATAGCTCCTCAATTTAGGTTTCACGCACAATTGTAGGGTTTCCTCTGGGAATACAGAAATGATGACATGATGCCTGTCCTCACAGGGTTTACATTCTAGGGTAGCAGATAATAATGAGGTAGAAACCATAGAACATTCATTTTCTGAATCATCAAATGTTCTGTAAAAGGTAAAAGAGATGAATGAATTGATTCTGTGATGGAGGACCATTTTGAATCAAGTAGGTCAGGTGGTGCTATTGGACCTGAGATGTGATTGATAAGAGAGAACCGACTGCTGAACTTAGCTATCAGAGGTAGAGGGATGGGAAAGACCGCCCCACCCCAAGCAGTAAGTGCAAAACCCTAGGCGGTAACTACCCAGGAGCGTTTAGAAGAAGAGAAGGGATCAGCACTGCTGTGTGGCTCTGGTAGAGTATGCCACTGCACAAGTGGAGGGCTGAACTTGGAGAAAATGGCAGAGGCTCCAGCCACACTGTTTTAATGGAGCCCTGCTGGCATTTTGGGTGAGACAGGCATGGGTATTAGGTAACATTTAAGCATCTTTAGCCCTCGCCTACTAAATGTTACTAGCACCTCCTCTCCCAATTCATTCTGACAACCAAGAAAAATCCCCAGAACCATTTTCATTCCCACACACTGCCTCACGAGGACCCCTGGAAAATCACTGTATTAGTCATGGCTCTCTAGAGAAATAGCACCAACAGTATGTGTATATACTTACAGACCAAACACACACACACACAGACAGACACACACACACATCACAGTTACAGCTTCCATAGTCTGACTTTCTAATGGTGCAAAAGTCATATGTATTTAGTAGGACTGTGCTAGAATTCTGAATTTTAATCTTTTTCAGGGCTAGTGATATGCAGTAGAATACTCTCTTGAGATAACTCCTAGTCAGCTACACAGTTGTGAGGGCACTGTTGCCGAGCTACAGTGTAGAGCAGGTTAGGTGTGCTAAATATATTTTCAACATACTGCTTTTTTCCTCACAATAAATTTATGAGACCTAAGCCCATCTTAAGTTGAGAAACCCCCACATACCATGTGTGTGTGTGTGTGTGTGTGTGTGTGTGTGTGTGTGTGTGTGAACAGATTTATTAGCAGAATGAGTTAGTGCAGTTCTGCAGGCTGAGACATCCAAAGATTTGCAGTCAGTGAGCTGGAGAGCCAATGGATTAGTTCCCATTCTGAAGGTCAACAGTGGGCAGGCCCGAGACTCAGAAATGGCTGCTGTTTCATTTCAAGTGTGAACCCAGGAAAATGCCTGTGTCTTGATTTAAGAAAATCAGGCAGAGGAATTCTTTCCTATTTAGTGAGAGTCAGCCTAGTTGCTTTGTCCAGTCTGGAGGAGGCTAACCACACCAGGAAATGTAACTTCCTATACCCAGCCTGCCAGTTCACACTGTAAGCTTAGCCAGAGTTGGTTCAAGACTCATGAAGAACAATGCTTGACCAAATGCAATGTTTTTAAAAAATCATTACACTTATTGATTTAGTGTGTGTGTGTGTGTGTGTGTGTGTGTGTGTGTGTGTGTGTGTGTACACTCCATAGTGGAGATCAGAGGACAATTTACAAAAGCAGGTTCTCTCCTTCCACCTTACAGTGGGGTCCAGAGACATCCTGCTTGTAGCAACAAGTGACCTTACCTGTAAGCCACATTACTAGCTCTAAGCCAATAAAGTTTAAGCATAAATTTAACCATCATGATTACGGGAGGCCTTAATGTCACTCCTGTGGGATTGAGTTTTGGGGTAAGCTAGGAGTGATTCAGCTGAATCCCATGGCTGACGGTAGAAGACAGTCCTTGGCTATCAAAACTCCTTCCATCTCAGGTTTCTCATGGTCAGCTTGGGGGCAGGTTACAATCTGAGTAATGACAATGGTAACATTGTCTTAGGATCTATAGTACTGTTCTGTTTGCAAAGCTGACAAATGTCACGCACAAGGACCAATTTCACTTCCATGGCTGTCTTGCAGGTACCCAAATTGATGACTATTCTAGAGAAGAGAGAAGCTGCTTGAAATGGGCAAGAGATCCACCAAGGTTATCCTCATGTCTGTGGGAAAAGAGGGCCTGGAGCGAACTGGGTTTCCTAGGTGGTGGGGATCTTGCAGCAGAGAACACCAAGCCACAGAGCTGCAGCAGGTGGGACAATACAGCCTGCATGGCAGGCAGTTGAAACTCAAGGACGT
Organism: Onychomys torridus; assembly: GCF_903995425.1. NCBI lineage: Eukaryota > Metazoa > Chordata > Mammalia > Rodentia > Cricetidae > Onychomys > Onychomys torridus. The sequence continues at coordinate 21,903,085 of NC_050449.1, forward strand.
TGGGTCCTGCCTGGCTACAGTGTGATAGCAGAGCTGTCACTTAGCAAGGAGATGGTGTGGCTGACAGAGCCTGCTGCGAGTGGCAGCTGGGGTCAGGTGACTCAGAGGGAGCCTAGACCCAATGCTGGCAGGGAGACAGCCAGACGGTGGGGTGGGAGTAGTCCAATCTGTCACCAAGTCGGGGGCAGGCTTTGACTCAGTGGGAGGCTGAAGTGACACACAGGCTGATCTCTCTGGCCCCTCAGCCTTTTCCTAGAGACCCTGCGGGCTTCTGCTTGCACCTGCTCTCCTGCTAGGTTGCCTGGGCTGTCTGGTATTGAGAGAGAAGGGAGCAGAGAAGTCACGTGGCCTACAGTCCGTGCATCTCTTGCTGAAGCAATCCATTAGCTAGGATATGAATAGTTCACTCTGGAATTCCTAGAGCCTATTGTTATGCCTAGGCAATGGAGACCCTTGGGGTGGTTCTCTGTGGATGGAACAATAGCTCCCTGAGGACAGACTAGCATTTCCCTGGGACTGGTGGTTTTCACTGTGTGTGGAATGAGGGGACTTAGGATTCCCAGGAGAAGGAATGTAAAGCCTGGGGGAGACACAGGTTATTGGAAAATAAGGGCACAAAGACAGGAAGAGATATGTGGAATGGACAGGGCCGCTCTCAAGGCCAGAGAGATGGGCAGCCAGGTGCAACCCACGGATGTGGTGAGGTGAGATACAAAAGCCACAGAGTTGAGCACAGCAGCTTTGCAATATAGTGTATCTTCTCTCAAGAAAACATAGTCAAATTAGGTGTGGTAGCACATGCTAGTAATTCCAGCTTAGGCTGAGACAGGAGGCTTGTGAGATTGAGGCCAGCCTGGGCAACATAGCAAGACCATGTCTCGCCCACCAAACAAAACAAAACAAAACAAAACAAAAAAAAACAAAACAACAACAACAACAACAACAACAACAACAAAAACCCAGGGGATCTGAAAATGATGGAAATAACAGCCCATCTTTCTTTTAGATGCTTTTAAGTGGCCCAATGTTCTAGGGGCTTCAGAGTCAAACCCAGACGGGAGCCAGGATTCTGTTTGGACCTGTTCCCACCATATGAATCCATGGGCTTCCCGGGAACAGTGTGCCGGCAGGGTAGGTCTTCTGTGCTCTCTCCCTCCTCTTCCTATCCTGGGGTCTCTCTCATTCTCGTCTGAGCCTCTGCATCGACCCCTCATGTATTCCTGGTTTTCTGTTCCCAGATGGCCGTCCTGGTCTTCTAGTCTCCCGGCGGCCATGTCCTGGGTGTTTACTCTTCTGTCCATTCTGGCTGCTCGGATAGCCTTGGCCTGCCTTCTTCCTCTTACTAATCTCAGAAGCCCTCACAATTGGGTTGTGACTGACTTTAGGCTCTTGGGGGTTGCGGGAGAGTGTTTACTGTTGATAAATGCTTCGCTTTTAAATACTTAGAAGGATAAGCTTGCAGGAAATCTCCAGTATATAATATCTGAGTTATGATGACAGTTCATTTTGTTAAAAATGGAAAGCTCACCATGCCTTTGAAAGCAATGTAGAGCAGGAAGAGTGGAAATACATGTGTGTATACATATTTGTATATAGAAGGTTCTATATGGACTTCAACATTAAATATTGAGTAACTTTCAGCAATAAATTAAGTATTTCCTTTTTAAAGAAATAATAAAATTGTATTATTATTATTATTATTATTGTGGTTGTTATTGTTGTTGTTGTTATTGACAGGGTTTCTCTGCATAGCCCTGTCTGTTTTGTAACTTGCTTTGTAGATCAGGTTAACCTCGAACTCACAGAGATCCACCTGCCTCTGCCTCCCAAGTGCTGATATTAAAGGCATGTACTAGCACCACCTGGCACAAGAATAGAATTTTAAAAGGACAAAAACATATTCAGATTTTTAAAAAGCAAAATCTTTTTTTGTTCTCAGATTCATTGTAGTATAACAGGTAAATAGAAACATATATATTTAATTTTTGCCCCATGATGGGAAATTCACTTATTAATCATGCATGACGAATTGGCCACAACCAAACTGATGGGCATAGAACATTCTTTGGGTTTCTGACAATGAAACCGGATGAAATGTGTTCAGATGGTTTTTCCCTTCATGGATTCCAGTCCCTGCTCACTGAGTCCTGTAGACGGAAACTGTGACTCAGACTGGCTGAAAGCCTGTGGGTCACTGCAGGCCTTCTTGTCGGGTGATTCCTACTGCCTGAGTCTTGGAGGTGAGTCAGTTTATTAGAGGTCTCAGGAAACATAAGCCATGTATGAGAAATGTGTAAGAAGAGATGTATTAGGAGACTTTGCTCACCAGAAGTCCCACTAATGTCCACTCTTATCTGGAGACTCAGGGAAGTCCACGGTGCAGTTCTTCTCTAAACAGGACCATCTGGGAAACCAGGGAGTGAAGCCTAGCCCTAGGGCAGGATATGAGACGTAAGGGCCCAACCTGGGCAGGAAGGCTGAAGAGGCCATGTTTTCTTTCCTCTACTTTGTATTCTGTTCACGTGTTCAGTTACCCAGAAGAGGCCTGCTCATATTGGAGAGGCATCTACATTCCCAAATCCACTTACTCAGTGCTAGTCTCGTCCAGAAACACCCTCCTTCTCCCCAGGCCAGGGTCTCAGTCCCCTTGTTATCTGAGGGAGACACATCCTTGCAGCTGTCCTTGCAAGACCACCACTGTCAAAGGGGGCGTGCTGGGCCTGGAGAGCTGGAGCCCGACTGCCTCCATCCTGCTCCTCTTTAGGAACCCTCAGGCTTGCAGATGGAGCTTCCCTGGGGAAGCAGATGCCTAGTGCTGGCGACACAGCCTGTTCTGCAAAGTAGGTGGATTAATTGTATACACCACTCATCAGGGGGTACTTAAGGCTATTTCCTTTGATTCCCCTGTTCAGCCTTTTTGTTTTTCTGTGTTTTTGAGACACACTGTCTTTATGTAGCCTTGGGTGGCCTGGAACTTGCTGTGTAGACCAGCTTGGCCTTAAACTAGTAGAGATCCCCCAAGTCTCTGCCTCCCAAGTGCTAGGATTGAAGGCACCACCACACCCAGCTATTATGTTCAGTTTTTGTTTTCTAAATGAGCATATATCTTCCCCCTTCTCTGTGTCATTTGTTTGATGAACGTTGACTTGGAGCACATCTAAACTCCAATACTTTCAGAAGTAACAGAGACAGTTCCTAAAAAGGGGCTTCCAGGCTTGGGCTTAGCTTGGTGCTAGAGCATTGACCTAATGTATATAGGGATCAGCAAGGTCTCTCTTTGCAGAGTGGGAAAAATCAAAGCAGTAGATTGGGGTTTTCCCAGGTTCTCAAGCCATTTAATGCTTCAGGCTGTCAAGGACCTGGAGAGTCCAAAGAATTGGAGAGGAGCCAACTGGTTCTCAGCTCCCTGGGAGAAGACTCCAGAAGGCTGCAGCCCCTGCAGTGTCCCTGTTCAGACTCCACTCTGTCCCTGACATCTCCTCTGTGTTTGAGCTCTGTGAGTCCTTGCTCCTTTGGGACTGGAAACAGTCTTCTATGGAGCTGCCCAGCCTCTGAATTGGCACAAAGGCTCTACGGGTACAGATGTTTGTTGTCAAGTTTGAAGACTTGAGATCCTCAGAACCCTGCAAGACATCCACATGTGTGCTGTGGTGCACACACATGTGTACACACACATTATGTATTTATGATACAGAAAATCCCTGGCCTCCAAAATCTCAAAGTACAAAGAAATTCCCAATCCCTTCCCCAATGGCCTAGCATATTCTCTCTCTCTCTCTCTCTCTCTCAAGTCTTTAGGGACAGCAAATAGCTCAGTAGGTAAAAGCATGTGCTAACAAGCCTGACAACCTGATTTCAGGCTCCAGGACAACACCCCCCACACACATGTACACACACACCAGAAAAAGAGAGTAGGAATTAAGGAAGGGATGAGGGAGAAAAGGAGAAGGAAGAAGGAGAAGGAGAAGAAGGAGGAGAAGGAGATGGATACGGAGAAGAAGTCCCTAGTCTTAGAAATCCTCAACTACAAAGAGGCTAACAGGGCTCTCCAGTCCTCACAGGGAAGAGGACAAACTATACTTCTAGGCTGCATATACTGGCTTACAGTGCCAGCTCCCCTTGGCCCTTTACTCATTGGCTTGCTTTTTCCTGAACATTAGCAACTAAGGAGAGAAGAAAGATGCTCTGGAAAGAGCTCAAAGTGTCCATTAGGTGACTGTTATTATGTTGGTGCCTGTTGCAATGATATAAGTCTGAGGTCTTAATAAAATCCAACATTTTCCAATTAGCGTTTGCTTAATTTGCATCATGAATATTCAAAGTCTTTAGGCCCTTTTTGCATCTTTCCTCTCCAGTCTCTCCTCACACTGGCTGCTACATCAGACTGAGTTAGTGACACTCCTCAGGAATGGGGATAAGGAGGCCTCCATGTCTAGGACCCAAGGTATCTCTCCCTGCTTCCCCTCTCCTCCTTGGAGCAAGAGGCTCAGGCTGTCAGATTTTCCCATCATCAAAAATGTAAGACACATTGATTCCCTATTGCCATGAGTCTATGAGAATGATTACTCTGGAAAGGACTCATCCTGAGCAGTGCAGGATTGCATTCTCTCAGTAGAGACTATAAGAGCAATTAGAAGTCTGGTGGCTTCCCCACTCATTTCTAACTTCTGTCATCTGATCCCTCCTCCCTTTGTCCTCCGTTTCTCTCTCCTCTCTTCTTCCTCCTTCATGCTCCCTCTCTCCCTCCTCATTCTCCTTCTCCTTGAGAAGAAAAAAGTCTTTGGTGTGTGTGTGTGTGTGTGTGTGTGTGTGTGTGTGTGTGTGTGTGTGTGTGTGAGAGAGAGAGAGAGAGAGAGAGAGAGAGAGAATGTAGACTTACACATGCCGATGTGTGCATGTGTGTGTGCGTGTGCATGTGTGTGTGCATGTGTGCGTGCGTGTGCGTGTGCATGTGTGTGTAAATGCAAACGTGCACGTGCTGTAAAACACATGCCATAGCATGTGTATGGAGTTCAAGGACAAGCTCAGGTGTAGCTTCTTTCCTTTCACTTTGTGTGAGGTGGAGCACCTTGTTTTCCTGCTAACTGGCCCTTGAGCTTCTAGGATTCTCCCATCTGTATCTCCCCTGTCCCAAAAGAGAGTGGTGGGGTGGATTACAGGCATATGTTACCACTGCTTCTGACTTTGCACCAGTTTGGAGATCTGCACTCAGGTCTTCACACTTGCCTGCCAAACACTGGTGATAGGAAAGAAAATGGCCTCCATAGGTAGTGGTACTATGTGGGGGTGTGGCCTTGTTGGAGGAAGTGTGTCACTGTGTCACTTGAGTTCTCCTATGCTCAAGTTACATGTAGTGACACAGTTCACTTCCTGTTGCCTGCGGATCAAGAAGTCAAACTCTCAGCTCTTTCTCCAGCACCATGTCTGCCTGTATGCTGCTATTATAATGGACTAGACCTCTGAAACTGTAAACTACCCCAATTAAATGTTTTTCTTTATAAGAGTTTCCATGGTCATGGTGTCTCTTCACAGCAATAGAAGCTCTTAAGACAAACACTTGACCCACTGAGCTGTCTCAACAACCTTTCCTCTTCTTTGAGCAAAAGTACCCCTCCTTCAAAGACCTTCCCTACAGCCTTGGTCATGTAACACGAAAACGGCACAGCTCCAGTGTCTCTGGGCTTGACACATGATGCCTCCCACCCCTCAACATGTCATCTCTGGGATGGCATCTGCAAACCTAGGCACACAGATTGTACAACACTGACTCTAGTTCTTTGTTCCTTAGGAAAGAAAGTAGAGAACCAGGGATGAGGGATAAGTTGCCCAAGATGGAAGACCTCATTAGAGCCAGAAGGAGGGATTTGAATTCAGACTTACTGCCCTTGTCTGAGACATTTCTCAAGCTGCTAGACTTCCAGCCCTGGAGAAAAGCTAGCCTCAGGTTGGATCAGGAAGGCTCTCTAATTGTACGAAAATCCATTTTTATGTTACCACCAGGCAGTAGTACCTTGTTCCACTCTGAGGGAAGGAAGAGAAGAAGGAAAATAGCCATTATTTGCCCTCCAAGCTTCCTCTGGCTGCCTCTCACTCCACCAAGGCTGGAATATGTGGTACTGGCTGTAATTTAGGCTTAGTTTGGAGGATTTCCCAGTAGTGCCTGCAGCTTCATAATGCAGGCTGTCAAAATGATGCAGAATTGTGCTCTGCCAGCTGCCCGGCTGACTTCATTCAGATACATCTAATGTGACAATTTTGTCAAAGCTTGTTTTAAGGAGTTGTTTTGACTGGGTGTTAATGTGGCCTTCTTAATCAGCCAATTGCTGAATCTGAGCCGTCCACACCAGCAACCAGAGGATAAAGTTTCTCTGTGGTTCAGTCTTGGCTCCTCCGGGCCAAGTAAATGGTCAGGTTCCAGGCTCAGGAGCTGAGCAGAGAAAGGCAAGCCTAAAGTGGAGAGGACACACTCAAACAAAACAAAACAAAACAAAACAAAACAAAACAAAACAACAAAACAACAAAAAACAAAAACAAACAAAAACAAAAACAAAACAAAACAAAAAAACCGAAACAAAACAAACAACTCAGGGGTTTTTATACTAACAAGGAAGTGTTGCGATCTCAGAAGGGCTTGGCAAGATTGAGTTCCATCAGAAGAGGCTTTGGGAACTCCAGAGTGCAATGAGTTGGCAGGAGTGAAAGTTCTGAGCTGATGCCTTGTTAGAACCCTTGGGAATTCCCAGGCCTGGTCAAGTTACCTTATCTGAGTTCTGATTGGTCCATCTGAAGAGGAGAACACTAATCCTTGGAGGTAGCTGTAAGGATTAAACACAGCATCCTAGATGGAGATGCCTAGTCTATGGCAGCAGCTTCTTCCTCTCCCATTTGTGGTAGCTTCCAGGCAGGACAGGATACAAGCAAGACAGCAATATCTACCAGGAAGTGGTCCATGCAGTCTCCAGGGGACACTTATTTCCCTCATGCTCAATGGATCATTTATAAACACCCCTACTAGATTTTTAAGATCTTTGTAGATAGGAGTTGAAGTTCATTATTTCATATTCAGCCATGTATGACTTACTGCTGGGGGCAGCTGTGCTGTTCAGTAATTCTGTCACTGTGTGAACTTGAGAACACTGACACAAGCAGATGGCATAGGTTACTGCATGGTCTCCTGGTGCCATCACAAGATGCAGTAAACCCGAGATTCATTGGGACGATGCTGGTCTATCATAGTTTACTGTGAACTTCTGAAAAATGACACTGGAAAGTACAACACAGGAGAGCTGGGGAGATGGCTCAGTTGGTAAAGTGCTTGTTAGACAAGCATGAAGACCTGAGTTTGAATCCCTAGCACCCATGTAAAAAGTTAGGCATGGTAGTGCATGCCTGTGGTATGGAAATGCTTTGGAATCAGAGACAGGGGCTTGCTGGTCAGGTAGTCTTGTCAAATTGATCAGCTCCCAGTTCAGTGAGAGACTCTGAAAAACAACAACAACAACAACAACAACAAACTCAGAAAGAAAGAGGTGGAGAGACTACCTGATATCAACCTTTGACCTATGCACTTGTATACACTCACAAACACACACATATACACACACCACACACACACATCAATATGTTTGTACACACATACCCTCCCACCAAAAAAAAAATGCACAAAGTATGTAAATACATAAGCCAGCAACATGTTGTTTCTTATCATATGTGCTGTACATAATTGTATATATTATACAGTTTTGTTTTATTCTGTTTTCTTGGATAAGGTCCTACAATGTAGCCCAGGCTGGCCTTGAACTCCTGGTCCTCCTGCCTCAACTACCTGTGTGCTGGGATTATAGGTATATGCCACCCTTTACAGCCTCATGCTTTGATTTTAAACAGCTGGACATGTACTAATATCATAAATGTGTGAGGGACATCCTGTACACGACATTACAACAGCTACATTACTAGGCAAGGGGAGATTTTTTTAACCCTATCATAATTTTGTAGGTTTAACATCATATTACACAGCCTGAGATGAACTAAAATGCAGCTGTGTATGTTAAGGCTTTCATATATACCTGTAGAATCCTGGGTGCCTTTTACTAGGGTGGCATGAACAAACATCTAGGCACCCCAGAAAGGGGACTGACAACAGTCCAAAGAAGTTTTCCTGCCCAAGGGTAGTTGATGAACTAATGAATTTATTGGGGTTACTTTTAGGAACCTCAGTGTTCCGTAGGTGGCTGCATCATGGAAAGGGGCCAACCTCCAAATGGTGATGGCTCATCAAATCTACACTCCCTCTTCCCCCTCCACAGCAAAGCCTCCCCAGCAACGGTTTACTGCTTTTGGAATTTGGGGTGGGGGAGCAGTGGGAATCAACTTCATCGGCTTGAATCCTGTGAATCCCGTGAATCCCATGTGCTTCCAAACCCTTCCCTCCAGGAGGGAATGTTTTGATTTTGAAGAAATAACCAGACAATATGCCTATTATATAGTATGCTAAACTTATCCTACTTGATGTTGAGTCAAGAATTGCACCTTCTGCAATTTGAATTAATTGATGTCAATATTGGAGTTTGTGTTCTGAGGAAAATAGAAAGTGGATACCAGAAAACTACTTGCTGAGCAATACTACATATGTGCCAGGTGTCACTCGGCATTGATATGACTTCATCATGCCACCTTGTTGAGGTTCAGGAGACAAGAAGTGGAAGAGTGTAGATTTAAACTCCTGTCTTCTATTCCCGATGTCCATATTTGTCCTTGTAACCATTGCTGACTGTAGAGGTCCCAAGTGTAAAAAGCCATTGCAGCTCCTGGCCTAGAAAATGAGCAGCCGCCATTACATTACCTGGTCCCAAGAGGTGTGGGGTCTGGGTGTGATCTAAAATTTATCTGCAGGCCATGCATGCTGTGGGGCACTGGGATTAGTGAGTCTTCCTGTCTGGCTTTGGGACTTCCTAGTTCATTTGCATTTCAAAATGTCACTCCTTCCTCCATGCTGCTGGTTATTGATGTTTATTTTTAACTTGCATGTGATTAAGATGAATCAGACAGTTCTTTCCACCAGCTGCAGATGGGTCTAATTGGGGTGTTGGGGTTCAGGTTTCTGTGTTGTTTTTTAGGGGTTCTCCCTGCTTATGATTGGGTGAATATCTGGGATATGTCTCACTTCCTATTCTGTTTCTGGAACCTGCTGGTGGAGACAGGAGATTCTTGATCCTGTCTGAACACCCTGCCCCCTGCTTCCTCTCCACCTCTGGGGACATCCATGCTGCTCCAGACACTTTATTTGTCTTCATGAAACAAGAGTTAAAAATAAAAATCAATAACCACCAGATTACCAAGAGAAGATTAATTCCACTCTTGTAAATGCTAATGAGATTTGGAAACCTTGCCTGCGGGACAGGAGAGGCTTAGCGCCTTCTGCACAGCCCTAGGAAGGTTTTAGGAGATCGCCCCTGGAGGACTTGGTGGACCTGACTCTTCAGCCTGTGCATCCCAGCCTGCATCCTCTTTTGGCCTTCCACTGAGAGTCAAGGAAGAGACAATGATCCTGAATTCTCTGCAGCAGCTGGGGAGAATGGGAGAGGCACCGTGACCTGGTGGCTGGTGCACTTAGTGACAGGTACTGAATACTTCACTTTGTCCACTTGTCTCCAGAAGAAGCTGTAGCTTTGCCCTTCTGCCAGGTGGGCTGTTCTTCCTTTGAATACCAACCTTGCTCTTCTATAAGGGTTTTCTTTAGTGTCCCCTTCTCTATGAGACCTTAACCTGCTGTTCCATTTCTAAACCACAGACCTGTCTCATACCCTTTTCTATCCCTTCCGTGGCCTCCTAATATGACATGCTACTTGCATATTATAGAATGCCTGGCTTTTCCCACTAAACCTGAAGCTTCACAAATGACTGTTGCCTACTTTGGTTCACATGTGCATCTTCAGTCATGAAATTGGTGTCCAATGTAAGGAAGGTGCTCCATAAACACTAATTTATTGCAAGAAGGGGAAAAGCCAAAGTGCAGGAAGAGGGGTGTCAGTGCACATGTGAGATGGGCCATGTGAGATGGGCCAAAGGGCAGGAGAGAGAACTGAGGGTACCGCTGAGTTGTAAAGCTGTGGTGGGGCATGAATGATAAAGACAATTGCTTGTGGGGAATGAAGCCGCCTTCAAAAAATCATAGACTGAAGAATTCTACTTATTTTCTATTCTAAAAAAGACAGAATTATTCAGATGACAAACAAGCCAGCAGCGGTGGGAATTATGGATTGTGTGAGGGCTTGAGGATACAGTAGTAGTAGTTTTTTAGACTACATTAGAAGGAGGTTTTTTTCTTTTTTTCAGAACTGTTGCATATTCTGATCTTAGGGGTACTTTCATGACCCTGTGGAGGTGTAAAATCCATAGAACTAGACAGAAAAGGATAGTTAATTGTGCTGTATAATTTTAAAATCCAGTGTAAAAATGTACCTTCAAAATTAATAAAAATCATTTAATTAAAATTCCTCTCACCCCAGACAAAATGGCTGTTATCAAGAAATCCAATGCTGAAGGATGAGGGAGAGAAAGAAAATCCTTCTACACTATTGGTAGGAATGTAAATTAGTACAACCACTATGAAAATCATCTCAAAAAAACTAAAAATACATCTACCATATGATCCAAATATACCATTCACAGGTATGTGCCACAAGGAATATAGTTCAGGATGCCACAGAGACACTGTATACCTTGTTTATTATAACTCTGTTCATAATGGCCAAAATATAGACTCAACCTAGATAACCTTCAACAGACAAATGATACAAAAATGTGAGTACTGGAGAGAGGGCTCGGTGGCTAGGAATGCCTGCTCTCCAAGCTTGAGGCTGGGGATCCCAGCACTCAGGTAAAGGCTGCTCGCTCCTGCTCCTGGGCACACCTGCAATCCCAGTGCTGATGGAAATGAAGACAGGAAGGTTGCTGGGGCTTGCTGGCTGCCAGCCTAGCCAAAAATAAACGAATTTCAGGTGAAGCTAGAAACCTTGCCTCAAAGGAAAAGAGAGCGACAGAGGAGAACTAGATACCCACTTCCGGCCTCTGCAGGTGTGCATGTGTGTGACTGAACACTCACACAATGCACACATATAATGCACACACCCACAATGTAGCTTTACTCCTTCCAAAGAAGAATGAAATTATATCGCTTGTAGAAAAATGGATGGGACTGGAGATCCTCATGAAGATTGAGAAAAGCCAGATTCAGATAAATATCACATGTTTTCTATCATACGCAGAATCTATATTTAAAAACATAAATGAAAATAAAAGGAAGGAGACAAGGACCAGTGGGGGGAATACAAGAAAGGATAGTGAGGAGCGGTGAATGTGATCAAAGCTCTAATAATGCTGTCATGGTAAAAAGATCTATTATCTTGTAGAATGAATATACACTAATAAGAAAATTAAAAATAAAAATAAATCTTTTGAAAAGAAAGAGGCTGAATTTGTCGAGAATCGAACATCCCAGGATGGCCTTTAAGTGGGAAGTTGGCCCCCGTGTAAGAGGAAGGCTGTCCCGAGGACTCACTGCCGCACACCTGAGAGTGCATTCTGGATGGGAGTGCTGGATGTGTTCCTCTGCATGACACACGGCAGATGCGACAAGTGGGGGCTGCTCAGTTGTGAAAGGACAGCAGGTTTCCACCACAGCACCACTACTCAGCAGACAATTTATTGTGATAAGAAGGAAATATGCTCCGAATAAAATTTTTTCTTGCAAATCCCTTTTCTTGGCCTCATACCCACTTGTGGATTTCCTGCTGTTCATAGATTTCCGCCTGTCCACTGTGCCCCTCTTGGTGCTCATCTGCTGCCTCCTGACAGTCCTCGTTCCACTATAGGGTCTGCCCTTCTCACTCACCCTCTCATCACTGGGCCCTGCCTCCCATTTAGCTGGAAAGCAAGACAGAGCAGGCGTCAAGGGCAAGACCCCTACAACTAAACATTTTTCAGGCACCCCGCCAGCGGCCGGATCTTCCTGTGTGTTCAGGGAGATGCTGCTGCCGCTAGCAGGGTAACCCACAGGGACCATGCTGTCACCTGCAGCAGGGCAACACATTGGCCCCTATTCCTTTTCCTTCTCTGCCATTGTGTTAGTAAGCTTCGGGTGACTGTGACAATACCAGACACCAACGCCATTAAGAAAGAAAAATTTCTTTTGTTTGTGGTCTTTGATCATGGTTATTTGACTGTATTGTTTCTGGGTCTGTGGTGGGACAGAAGATCATGGTAATATGGCCTGGTGAAGCACATAGCTGCTGACCTCATGGCAATCCAGAGGTAGGAAGAGTGAAATGAGAAGGGACCAGGAATAAGATACCCTTCAAAGGCACATATCCATTGACTGACTCCCTTTGGGCAAGTGTCAATCCCTGTTGCCTCCTAATACTGCTACCAGGCCATAAACTCATCAATAGATTGGCCCATTGGTGAAGACAGAGCCCTCATGACCCAGTCACTTCTCAATAATTGACCCAATAGGTGGGAACCAAAGCTTTCACACATGAAAGGAATAATGTATGATGCATACTTCATATCCAAACCATAATAAACACTTCATATTTCTTAATCTGATCACGTGGTTCAGAGATACTATCAAGCATCTTCTGTGTGGCCCACTGTGAAAGGTGAGGGTAAGATGGACATAGCCACTGCCTTCCCATGAGTAATGTTCTGAGCTTTCTCCTGCAAACATGCTTCTTCCACCCTCCAAGTCAGACGGATGCCTGAGCTATCTACCTCCACACCCACTCTATCTGTTTATCCTCAGCCATTGATATTCCACCAGACACTTTGTTCCTATCTGCACTCTTATCCCCAAGTCTTGCTGCATTGCCTCTGTGGGGACTGGCAACACTTTGCAGCCTGGACCATTGATCTGGACTCCAAATGTCTAAGTTCCCTCTTCCATAGTCTTTCTCTGCTAGAATCTTATTTCACCCTATACTCTGCTGTATTAGTTAATTTTCTTGTTGTTATGAAAAAAAAAAAAAAAACAGACAAAAACAGCTTAAGGAAGGAATGGTGTAGTTTTGATCCCAGTTAGAAGGTACAGTACATCATGGTGGGGAAGCCACAGCGGCAAGAGTGTGAGGCAGCTGCTGGCATTGTAGCCATCCGGGAAACAGAAAGAGGGGAACCATGGTGCTTAGATCGTTTTCCTCTTTTTATTATATCCCTTTTATTTACTCCCGGAACTCACCCCACAAAATGGTGCCTATGCGTGGTGGATCTTCCCTTCTCAGTAGAATTTAAAGGTGTGTTTCCATGGTGATTCTAAATCTATAATGAAAACTGACTGTTCCACCTGCTGATGCCAGTGTTGTTTTTCTCAGAATTCATAGGTATATGACCCTGCTTATGAATTTTTAAAGCAGGGCACGTGTGAGGTCTAAGCTCTGGGGCCAGGAGAGAAGGAGGAACGTGAGAGGCCGGGGGTGGAAGAAGTTTCAAGGAGTAATGGGCAGATGAGAAGTACTTTATTCTCTTTGGGCAGAGGCCATTAGGCAGGAAGCCGCTGGCAGGCACCAAGGCACACACCAACACACATGGACTCAAGGCACAAGCACTCATGCAGATCAGCACACAGACCACTCAGAGGTAAACACACAGACCTACAGACAAATACATATAAGCAGGACTCTGCCTGCTGACCTCAAAGCCATATTTACACAAAACCCACACAAAAGTGGCATTCTTCTAGAAGTAGTTATGTCACAGGTCACATTACTGTTTACTTTCAGCATTCCTGAACTTCTGGTGCCAGCCATTTTGTGCTGACTAAGCACCTCTGGATGTCTGGAGTCAGTCATGCTTTAGCTGACTCATACTGGATGTTCATATCAGCACGTGTTGTCTAAACATCAACTGACCCTCATAACTTTCTGTTTCCAACAGTATGATGCTACATGCCCATAATCTCAGCACTTGAGAAGGGGAAGCAGGAGGATCAACAGTTTGAGGTCAGTCTGGGCTACTTGAGAGCCTGCCTCAAAGGGGGAAAAAGCCTTTCAAGATTAAAAATTACTTATGGAATGAGATGCAAGCTTCTCTCTACAGTCTTCAGAATGGAAGCATGAGCCCAGTCCCTACCCTCATTTGAAGCCAGTTTCCTCACCATGGCCTGCCCTCTGGCCAGCACTAGGAACAGTCCTTAGAACACACATTGTGGACCCTACTGTGCCTGCTCTCCTGTGCACCATCGGCAGCTCTGTATTAGTTACTTTTTATTGCTGTGAAGAGACACCATGACCAAGGAGACTTACAAAATACAGCGTTTAATAGGGGACTGGTTTACAGTTTCAGAGGGTGAGTCCATGATCAAGAGGATTAAAGTGAGCCAAGGCCTGGGGCTGCTGTGTGTGTGTGTGTGTGTGTGTGTGTGTGTGTGTGTGTGTGGTGCATGTTCATATACACACTGGCTCATGCTGTTGAAACAGCAAGTTCAAAGTCTTTAGCACAAGACCAGAGACTTAGGAAGATCCCATGCTACAGATTGAGTCTGTCAGCAGAATTCCCTCTTCTTTGGAGGAAGTATGAGACCAGCTTTCATTATGGAAGTTGTAACAGTTTGGATCTTGAATGTCCCCAAAAGGCACATGTGTGCCATGACTTGCATGTGGAAGTTACAGGACAACCTTGGGCGCCAGTCTTCACTTCTATCTTGTTTGAAGCAGGATCTTTCATTGTTTACTATTGTATCACCAGGATAGCTGACCTGTAATTTCCAGGCATTCTCCTGTCTCTGCCTCCCATCTCTCCTGCAGAGACCTGGTACTACAGATGTGTACCACTGTTGGATTTACATGGGTTCTAGAGATTTGAACTTAGGTTGTTGCCTTTGTATGATGAGTGCTTTACTCTCTTAAAGCACATCTCTAGCCTTCATTACTTTCTTTTACTTTGTCTGATTTATATTTTATCTCCTCCTTAGTGATGGGGCAATGTCTTTCTATATGCTGCAAACATGTTTTGCTCTGATTGATTGATAAATAAAGCCATTTGGCCTATGGCAAGGCAGCTTAGAGGCAGGTAAGAAATTCAAAGAGAGAAACAGGAAGAAAGTTGGGGGAGATGCCAATAAGCCACCCAAGGAGCAACATGTAATGGGATGCAGGTAAAGCCACAGAACTTGTGATGATATATAGATTAATAGTTATGGGCTAATTTAAAATATAAAAGCTAGCTAGCAAAAGGTTTGAGCCATGGCTGTGCAGTTTTAATTAATATAAGCCTCTGTGTGCTTACTTGGTTCTGAGCAGCTGTGGGTGGGACACAGGAAAACATTTAGCTACACCTTAGTACTACCAACATTCTATGTATGCATTTGGTTATGTGTGACTGTTTCCCCTCACCTAGACTGTAGAAGCTCCAGTAGGTCAAAGGCTTTCATGCATCTTGGTTTACTCTTGAATCTCAATGTCTTGGATTGATCAATGACATTTAAAATAGCTGATTTTGTGTAACAACTTGGATAGGCCACAGTGCATAGATTTTGAACAAAAACCAAAATAGATATTACCTATGAGCTATTTTTTAGACAAAATCAATATTTAAATGAGTAGGCTTTGGGTAAAGCTGTTACTCCCTTGTTCCTCTGCTTTCCAGCACTGTGACAAAATACTTGAGATAATCAACTTCAAAATAGGAAATATTTCCATTGGCTCTGAAACCACCATTGGCTTCAGACTGCGGCCATCGGGTCTTGCTGCTTTGGGCCTGTGACAATACAATACTTCATGACAGGAAGGAGTCGAGTGGGAGGTGGCTCATCTCATGGCAACTAGGAAGAAGAGAGGGACAGGGAAGATGGGATCCAGGTAGCCTCTCCGAGGGTGTGCTCTCAATGACACAACTTCTCTCCAGACCCCTCAAGACCTTCCAGAACATTAAGACCACAACTCCTAAAGGTTCTACCATATTTCAATAATACCACAAGCTGATGACAGAGCCTTTCAGTACATGGGCTTTGCGGAGACATTCAAGACCTAAACTGTAGTACCCATGATGTGGATCTCATCTAATCAAGTGGATATTTTAAGAGAAAAAGAGATAGGCAGGCATGGTGGCCTATTCCTTCAATCATAGCACTTCACTCTGCAGGTAGAGATAGGTGGATCTGTGTGAGTTCAAGGTCAGCCTGGTCTACAAAGTGAGTTCTAGGACAACCAGGGCTATGTAGAGAGACCCTGTCAAAACTAACTAACTAACTAACTAACTAACTAACTAACTAACTAACTAACTAACTAGTAATGAGGACTTTTTTGTTCCAAAGGAGAGGGAATCTTCTGTGAGCCCTGAGGTGCAGCATGGTGTCTTCCCTGGGTCTCTAGTCAGTTAGGCCATGCTGCAGACTTTGGACTTGCTGTTTTGATTGCATGAGCCAGTTCTGTAAAAACCAGTCAGTCAACCAGCCAATCAATCTCTCCTTCCTTTCCTTCCTCTCTTTTTTCTTCCACCTTACACACACACACACACACACACACACACACACACACACACACACACTATTTAGTTTGTCTAGTGAGCCCTTTCTAATACTTTATATACATTTATTAAAGGAACAAATGAAATTTTTTTGTATACTGAAGGTTTTAGGTTTGGTTTCTTCTAGGTTTTGAGCCTTGGTTTCCCTGGCTGTGGTCATACTCTCTCTCTCTTTCATCAGTAGGCATTTGACTCATAGTACTGCTGGAAATCCTATCCATTCACCATTCATCCAACATTTTCTGAATATACCCTGTGTTCCAGAAACTGTTGTTGCTAGGCACATGTGTTAGTTATCTCCGCTGTATAACATCATTGCAGACCTGGTAGTTTTAAGCGATCCTACCATTACACTCCTTTAAAAGAACCTTACCGTTTACTACTTCCTAGTATCTATGGATCAGAAATCCAAGAGTGGGGACAGCAGACAGTCCTGGTCTGGGGGTGCCTCATGCTACTATAATCAGATGTCAGCCTGGACCACCATCATCTAAAAGCCTGACTGGAGCTAGGGATGCTGTTTCCAGCATTGTGTGCTCATTTGGCTGGGGGCACGGCTTCCAATACCAGCCACTCATACCCTGATGAGTTGGTTCTGACTCTTGGTGGTCGGTCTCAGTCCCCAAGTGCACAGACCCTTTTAGAGTTCTACTCTAGTGTCTTCATGACTCGGCAATGGCTTTCCTCACGTGAGCAATCCAGAAGACTCAGGCAGAAGCCAAGATGCCTTTGTGAGCTAGTACTGTGAGCGACATTCCATTGCCTCACTGTTGTTTATCCCTGGGGAAGGGGGCTCTTTGAAAGTCATGTACACCAGTAACCACACTGTAGACTGCTTGGCTGGGGGCAAAAAGATGAGTAGGGCAAACAAAATCCTGATGTGCTCATACGTTGCAAATAAAATGGCATGGCCTGAGCTCAGTATATGACCATTCTCCTACTTGACACTTCTTATCTCCAGCATCTTCATCACCAGCATCTGCTTCTTCTGGTCACAGAAGCACAGAACATTATACATACCACATATAGGGGCATTTTCTATGGCCTGGTTGGACTGTGAATTTGTGGCATAGAAGGGCTCTGAAAAAAATTTCCAGGCCTTCAAAGACAAAACGAATCACAGATGAGGGTTTGACCCCTTGGAAAGTTGCAGACTGTGAGTCCCTGTGCAGTGTACACGCTTTGCTGGTCAGTTGGGATGAGTTCATCTCTATGTCTTTCCTATGAGATCCTACCTTCCTTAGGAACAGGGAGAAGTTTTCTCTTTCAAGGCTGCTATTTTTTTCTTTGAGGTAGTTCCCCATCAGTGTCTCAGAGCTTCTTTTCAGTTTTGTGACCCTGAAGCCTGACATTAAGTTAGAGACTTGGTCTGCATTTTTCATGTTGTCCAACATAGTATTTGCCAAGTAAAGTCTTAACAAATATTGATGAAGTGAATAAATACCTGACCCCAAGCCACACTAAGCCAGACTATGTGGTTTAACAAGCCCAAGATGACCAGCTTGTGCAAGCTTCACTTTCCTCTTCCGGATACCATCAACATTATTTCCCACTCATTCTGGATATTTTTGCCCCACCTCCTTTTTTGATATAGGATCTCATTATAGAGCCTAAGTTAGTCTGGAACTTGATATGGAAGACTCAATATTATGATCATCCTACCCTCTCTTCTCAAGTACTAGGATTAAAGGGATGTGCCCCCACCCCTTCTGGACTTCATTTTACCCCTAGACCTTGCCATCTGAAGACAAGTAAGAAGACTAAGGAATATCAAAGATTTTTATTCACAAGCCTGGGGAACTCTATATCCTGTTCTTGGACACAAGATGATAACCCTCTTATATAAAAGGGATGCTGAAGACTGGGCTTGTCACTGAGAGCAGGATTGGGTATAGGTCTAAGGAGAACAAGCAGGTGCAGTAGGATCTAGGTAGGAACTTGCTCAGACTAAGGAGAGAAAGAGGGTGAGTGTGTATCATTAGCCTATGATTAATATATAATAATATAGTAATCACCAGGCAGAGCTATGTTCATACAACATTAGTCTGAGAATAATACCCACAGGAAACACCATTTTCAGCCTCCCACGGAGGCAGCAATTTGGCCTTCTTTTATTGTTAGCTCAGGTGAGAGTAAGGGGACCCTGAAGATGAGAACCCAGGCACTCTACCACGTTTAGGTGGGGGAATGCTGCACAGTCCAGTGACTCAGCTGGACCCAGCTCTGTTATGCAAGGGAGCATCAAGATTTCACTGCTCCCCTATTCTTCCCCTCATTTCACAAATGTGTGGAACACAGATGAGTTTCTGTGGGACAATGGCAAGGAGGATTTAAACTAAATCATGGTATCTGTCCTTGAGAATTTGGTGGCCTAGAATATTTTCCTTTCCTACTGGCAAGTTGCCCTGACCTATAGATTCATTCCAGGGGCTCTAGGCTCTGGGCTTGAAAAGGAAATGGTTCTGCTTCGGTGTGGATTTCCTCTGCTCTTGGCCCAAATGGGTGTAGAACTGGAGAGAAGTATGGAAGGACACCTATGTCTAGTCAGTCCTAGCAGAAAAACCCTGCTCACCAGGGACCATTGTGGGTTGACAACACAAACGCTCAGAGCATGTCATGGCCTGGCGTTGTAAGCCTGAATATATGTCTGCAGGAACAATACAAGGGCTGAATGCAGCTGGAGAGCGGTCATGGTGCAATGATTTAGGCATACAGGGCTTTTGGTCTTTGGCCAGCAATACCTTCTATGCTAACATGACTAAAGCATAGGAAAAGGAGGCAGCTTGCAGCCTGGATGTGTAAGTCACTGGAGATAGGGGGATGGGCATCTTGACCTCTGTAAAACCCCGAGGTTTTAAAACAGCACTTCTGAAGTCTTTGAAGTGGGGCCAAGGAAGTTTTCGCAGTGAGAGCAGCAATGTCCTAAAGGAACTTCCTGGAACATGTGAGGAACATGAGAGGGAATCAAGGCAGAGTTTTACCTTGAGCTTTATCAGGGACAACCACTTGACCCAGGCAGACTGCCTGCTTGTATCTGCTCCACACACCTCCCTTCTTCTTGGCAACCTTCCTGCCATCCATGTCTCTGGTCCCTGGTAACTGAGACCCATTTTCCCAGCAAGAAGGAACAATATCACAGTAACCTGCTGCCCTGGATTCTCTCCTCCCCTTTTCTCTTGACTTTGAGTCCTCACTTTTTAGTGGCTACTCCTCATTCTTTTATAACCCTTTCTTACTGATCCAGCTCAGCAGTCACCATGTAAAGAACAGACAATTTAATTGTGCTTTATGCAGCAAATTAAGACAATGTATAATGCCAGCCAGGTGAACAGGGAGCCACTTCTCAGGACAGGAGTGGGATACCTGCCAGGTCTGGGGACAATGGCACCAGACATTTGTTTCACTGATCTGGTCCAATGCATCCAAAATCAGATAGATTCTCTGGACCCTGCTCCTGTCCCTACTCTTCTTGGCTAGAGGAGATGCTCTTGTGAGCCCAATTCCACTCTGAGAAGAATCATCACCTGCTCATTTCTGGCATGGTGGGAAATGGCAGGGATAGCAAACTGAGGAGAGAGAAACTAAGACTTCTGCAGAATGGTCCAATGTCTGCTTTTCTGGTGCAACAGCTCCAGTGTCTCAGAGGTATGCTGGGAGTGGTGAGCTGGGATGTAGGATTTCTGCCTCAGAGATGATTTTCAAAGAGACAAGATTGGTGCTTCATCACCAGGCAGGCAGTACATGACTGTGACGTCATTTCCCTGGAAAGACACTCCAGGGCAGCAGGTCTCTGTGGTGTTGTTCTCCCTGGCTAGAGTGCACGGTACCCAGGTCTCCCTGAAGGTTGTCAGCCTCTTCTTTGGCTTCTGGCCCTGGGTCTTCTTAAGCTGCCCTGCACAAAGCTTTTCTTCGGAGGAGAAGACAGTTCTACCTCCCAGAATGGGATACAGGAGGCCTCCTTATAGGCTGGTCAAAAAAGAGGAATGGAGGCTGGAAATGTAGTGAGAGGTATAGCTCTTGCCTAGCATATACAAGGACCTAAGTTCAATTCCCCTCACCAATAAACAACAAATAAACAGAAAGGAAGAGAGAGAAAGAAAAGAAAAGATGCCAGGCACTTGCTGGCTCCTGGGAGATGCTAAATAGACACAACCCGGGGCCTTTTGGATGCCGTGTTCATACATTGTGAACATAACTCCAGATGTCTTCTCTCTACCATGCCCCCTTGTGTGTCAATAATGGGCCTGTCAGTGGCTCATAGGTCCCGTTCACGGTTCAGAATTCACGGCTGCCTAAATACCATCTCTGTGGCACACGATAACCACCCCCCCCACACACACACACCCTGCAGCTATATGTTGCTTAATTAATAAGCTTATTAATCCCCAAACACCTGCACACATAACAAACTCTGTTGTGGCCATGTGGCATGCTGATAGGAATCTGCTCACCCTCAGCTCTGGCTCAGCTAATGGAGGAGAAAGGCAGCCACATTAGGAATCTGCTCTTTCCCTTGACCCCATTCTGTCCGGTTCTCATTGCCCAGCAATCCTGTAGTGCATTTGCTATTTTATACTTCTGGCAGTCAGGCTCCCCCCAGGCTTCTTTACTGGGTCCCTTTCCCCTCCCCGCAGTGTCTCTGAGAGTACAGTGTTACTGTTCACACTGTGGTCTTCGCTGAGGGAAATGCCTAGGTACTGACGCCCACCCAAGTAACCCATAGCATAGCCATGACTGAATGCTGAGGTTACTAAAGACCCCTTGACAGCCTGTGCCATGTCTGTGAGGCTGTTCATGCTTCAGAACACTGAAGGAGAGCAGAACGGAAACATCCCTTGCCTTCCCCCTTTCCACCCTGCTTTCCTTACTTTTGTAAGTGCTTCCTGAGATCAGCCCACATGCCACAACAGGAACCCTGACTTTGGAGTCTGCATTTTTGAACACTGACCAGAGACAAATGCAGACAGTCCCCAGCAGCAGTGGTTCAATGGATGATTTTTCTTGATCATCTAATGATGCAAAAGCTATATACTGTGGGTAGCAATGGTATTTTGCATTTGGGACTTTGCTCTTTTGCAGGATAGTAGTGTACATTGTGATAATGTTTAGAGATGCAGGGAGTGGCATTGATGACAAGGATATAAACCCATGTTTGCAACGTGTTGCTAAATTATACAACTTTGTAGGCTCCGTGTCTTAAATGCAATTTTTTTGGAGACAGTCTTGTTATATGGCCCAGACTGGCCTTGAACTCAGGATCTTCCTACTCATAGTTCCAGGATTGTGGCAATGCACTGCCATGCTGGGATAGATACAATTTTGACTTATGATATTATTATTATTTTTCAACAGATTTATTGAAATATAACTGTGGTAAATGGGGGACTATCTGTAGTTTATTCTGGTATTTGTGCTCCTCTCTCTCTCTCTCTCTCTCTCTCTCTCTCTCTCTCTCCTCTGTCTTTATCTTCCTCTCCAAACCATGTGAGGACATCAATTGTCTGCAACAGAGATGGCTTCTCTGCACTGTCACTATAGCTACAACGCCCAGTGAAATGTTTAGCACTCACTAAATATCTGCTGAGTGGGGCTGACACTGTAAACTGTTCTTAGCTCAGTTTGCACCTTGTATGTCAAGGTTCAGTGAAAAAGAAGACTCTTCTCTAGGTAGCTGTAGCAAAAAAGGGTTTAATACAGAATTGTCAGACTTAAGCCATCATCGCTGGGACAGAAGTTGGTCAAGGGTTGAGATGACAAGGATGCCTTCCAAAACAGCAGAGGATTGGGGAAACTAACCCAGCATGCCACTGGGGTATGTCCATTTGGATTAGAGCTGCTGCTGGCCATTGAGAAGCCTTTCCTGGAGCCAAGGAGGTGGGAGAAGAGACAGTAGAATCCAAGGGTTAGCTAGTTAGATCCAGATCTGCCATAAGCTTGTTTTGAAACTTAGAAAATACACAGTGAGCACTGCATGGTCCTAAAAGACTGTCCCAACCCTGGAAGCCGTTGTCAGCTGCTCAAGCTGCAGGAAGCATTTCTCCACCTCCCCCGCTTGCCTTTTAGATCCTGTGGGAGTGTATTAAATTAGTTGATATGGTGGTTTGGGAATGCCTTTCTGTACAGGTGATGGGGTAGTGGTGATGACAGAGCCTCGTGTCTCTTCTCCACAAGAACTCTCAATTGCTTTGGTCCTCGAAGAACTGATGAATGGCAAGAAACCTAATTCTAAGCACTTACACCTAGTAGGGCATGAGAATTTCCATTAGGCTGTCTGATGGTCCTCAGTTTTCAAGGATGGGTTGTGAAATTCTGTGTGAATGAGGGGTGAGATTACAAGGCCAGAGATCTTCGCTTTCTATGTGAATGAGGGGTGAGATTACAAGGCTAGAGATCTTCGCTTTCTATGTGCCAAGGTTTAGGTGTGTTCCTGGGGCAGTGGTTCTCAACCTCCCAAAGGCTGTGACTCTCTAATAGAGTTCCTCCTGTTGTGGTGACCCTCAACCTGAAATTATTTTGTTGCTACTTTATGACTGTAATTTTGCTACTGTTGTGAACTGTAATGTAAATATCTGACATGCAGGTATCTGATATGCAACCCCCAGAGGCATCATGAATCACAGGTTGAGAACCACTGTCCTAGGGCCTATTCAGCACTGAGAATGTTCTCTGCAAACATATTGTCTTCTGGAATCCTATTAACTTATTTTATTGTGGGGAGAGGCGAGGCCTAGTGAGATCTATGAATTTCCTTACTGCTACTCAGACAAATCAAGAGGGAAAATTGGACATGAAACATAAATGAGGCTCTTTTGTAGCATGAAAGACATCTCAGACTTTTTCAAGATCTTTCTTATATGTACAGGAGGCTACAATCACCTACATAACACCACGTCTCCCCACCCTCAACACATACACCCCCATGCAGTCACATTTGGAAAATAGGGTAGTGTAAAAAAATAAAAAAGACCTTTTCTTTAGGTAGCTTCAATAAGATCACCCACCATTTAGAATTACAGTGACTCCCTCTATTTCTTGGCAACTGGTATACCCCAGGCAAAGGAAACTGACTCTATTTTGAGAGATTTCTGGACCTGCTCATCTTGAAGACTAACTGCTTGACAAACATCTCCGCTGGAGAGATAGCTCAGTGGTTAAGAGTGCTTACTGTTCGTGCAGAAGAAGGGGTTCAGTTCCCAGCACCCACATGGTAGCTCAGAATTTCCTATATATACAGTTCCAGGGGATTTGATGCCCTCTTCTGGCCCTTGTGAGCTTCTTCATTCATATAATGACTATTAACTCATGCAGGCTCATACACATACAGACAAATTATGAAACTGAAAAGAAAATCACCGTTCTCCAAATTGTCTGTGTTCATTAAGATAGACAATTGTTTTTGGAGAGGGTCATTAAGGAAACAGACATTGAGAGTGTGTGAGCGGGAAGGACTTCATAATCTCCAAGGGATTTTCCATTTAAGATGTTCTGTGTTTCTGACCATGGACTAAAGGAAGCCATTGGTGTGTGCATGTGCATATATAAGAGTAACAAAACTGACCACAGGGCCAGATCAATTTAGTCAGAGGCCACAGGCAACCACTTGGGCACTACTGAGTAGGTTTCCAGCCTGCTTTTCTTTCTATATTTGAGTTTCATGTTTGTGTTGGGTAGGAGTGGGCTGGTGGTTGTTGACCCAAGTTGGTACTATAAGGTTTGCTTCTTATTTATAATGATTTGAGGTATTTTTTCAAGGATCTCTTATCTTTGATTTATAATGCTTCTGCCTGGTGGAGATAGGCTGTGCATGTGTCCCACTGTATCTCAAATCCTAATTGGTCTTAATAAAAACCTGGAGCCAGATATTGGGGTATATGCTGAAAGATCAGAAAGACAAAGGAACAAGTCATAGCCACCTCTCACCTTGCCAACTCCTCAGTCAAAAAGACTGAACTCCTGTCTCCTCCTGCCTTACATTCCTTTCTCGGCCCAGCCATATCACTTCCTGTCTCAACTTCCCTAGCACTGGGATTAAAGGCTTATGTGACTCCCAAGTATTGGGAGCAAAGGCATGAGATGCCAAGTGCTGGGATTAAAGGTGTGTGACACCACTGCCTGGCCTCTGTGGCTAACTAGTGTCTGGCTTTGCCCTCTGATCTTTAGGCAAGCTTTATTTGTCAGAGCATATACAAAATATCACCACTCCAATGCCCACAGAGAGATGAGCAGGCAAGGTACATTCCAAAAGAGGAAGACCAGAGTCTACCACAACTTGCAGAAAACCTTTTGTCCAGAGGTAGGAATGGAATGCTGGGCTCATCCTACCCGTGACTGACAAATAGTGTGTGCTCCTGAGCATGAAGCTGTGAGGGTAGCTGGAAAGAAGGCTAGGATGTGATCGAATTCTGTGCATCACTTGGTGAGAGCATGCTTCCTGTGGCCCCCAAAGTGCCCCTTCTCCCAGTTAACAACATGTGTATGTGTGCTTTTGGGGTATATATCCGGTAGACATGAGAGTGCTTAGGGTGTATATTGAACCATGTAACTGCTTGCATGTGGACAACATGTACATGGAGGTCCAGAGCTGTTGGTGCACATATTCATCCATGCATTTCTTAGGCAACTGAGTGCACATGTATGTGTGCGTATGTGCACTGTGTTGGGGGCAGGCCTCCCTCTCTGCTGGTCTTTGCTTTGGGCTGTTAGCTTCCCAGAAGCTGAATTTGGACTTGTCCTCTCTGTTCCAGGTCGATGGCATTGATCTAGGAGGAGTGAAGAATCAATTGTAATTTGGTTGGAGGGCCTGGCGCCAGAGTGTGTGAAGAGTAATTAGAGGGAGAGGAGCTGATGCAAAGGACTGGGACCACCGCCTTCGATGGGGGCTGCTGGCCCCCCGGGCAGAGCAGGGCATGGACATAGGGAAGCTAGTTCCAGGAAGCCCCAGGGCTCCTTCTCTTGGCACATGACATCTACCCTGCCCCTTTCCTTTACTAGTTAGTCTCAGGGCGAAGCTCAGAGAAGATCCCCAGGGAGTGCTGGTGACTGGAGGCCACGCTCCTCGCCTCCCGTATCATTGCATCACTCCAGTGTGCTAACAGGATCTTCTGACACACACACTCCTCTCCAATATAGTCAGAACTCTCTAACCCCCTATTGGAGAGCAGTAGGAGAGGAGCTGGAAGAGGAGCAAGAGCCACGTTGTATGGCCGGTGCCTGCATTGCTCTGCTAATGGTGACAGATTCACAGCCATTGCCACTAAATGCCTGCGATAGCTTTGCCAGCTCGAGGAGCACAAGCAAAGCACTCTGTGCTAATGCATTCATCAGCAAGGAGGGCAGGGAAGAGGGGCAGCACCCACAGGGAAGGTTGCCAGGGATTCTGGGGCGTAGAGGGGGGTGGGGAACACAGGAAGTGGGGGCAGTGTTTCATCTGCCCTTCCTGTCATGACCTTTCTGTCCTGTGTGTAAGCCACTGTAGGACGGGCAATGTGTCTCTAAAGGGATGGAGTCTGCCCTTGTGTACAGCAAGTGAGTCTCTTCTTAGAACCTGTAGGTCATATTGAAATGAATCAGCTCGAGAACCAAGAACGGGAGCCAAGGCTTTCATTTCTCTTATGAAATTAGCAGCAACCTTCCTGGGCTCCTTGCCCTGGTCTTTGGAGCCTTAGAGACATGGTTTCCAGCTCTTCAAAGCCTCTTGACCGTACTTCTGAGTGCTGTCCTGGGACTACTGAGTTCTAGGTAATTTGGTTGAAAAGTGGTGTCAGGAAATGCAGAAGGGAAAAGAGACTGCTGAGGAAATGGCTATAATGAAGAAGAGGATTTAGGGCGACTTGAAATTTTTATTTTCAATAGAAAAGTAGTTCGACCTCCTAGCAGTGATAGGTTGACTAAAGAGGCAGGGGCCACACAAGGGTTTGTGGGCCCCTTTTGGCCCATTCTTTACCATTTCTCTCTTCTCGGTATGGTGTGCCAGTCACAGATGGTGCTCATCTCCATCCTGCTTCCTGTATTCTGTGTGGTTCTCACGCTTTATGCGGTTACTCATCCATGAGCTCGGCTGAGATGCATAACAATATTATCTTCACATTTGTATAATGCTTTGCAGTCTTCAAAGAACTTCTGTACCCATGATGTCATTTGATGCATAGGGCATGCCACCAAGGAGGTAGTACAGTGTCATGATTAAGAACACGGATTCTGTTGATGGATGTGTGGGTTCATCTCCAAACATGTACCTGGTCATGGACAGGGGCTTTCATTTCTTCTTCTGTAAAGTGGAGAGAATAATAGGTCATTCCACTGAATGTCATGAGGATTCAGAGATTAATATTGTGTGAAGTATTTATGACATGGCCCGACATGTGGAAAGCTCAATCTGAGTAAGTGCCATTATTGTGACGATCTGGGTCCTTAAAGGGGAAACTGAGACTCAGATGGGGAAGGTGGTTTTTCTGGATCACAGGGGTTGGCAAGCCAAGTCTCCTGGCTTACAGCCCTGAAACATAATATGCTGTGTCACCAAATTATTTAGTATGCTTTGTACAGACTGATCCCCTCCTGGTCTAGGAGCTAACGGTGATAGGAGTATGAGGTGTTACCACCCCTGGCACCTCCCCATCATGTGCCAGGTATTAGTCTGGGTGCCCTGTGGCTCACAACAGCTGTGGAAGGCATACACTTCTTTGGCTTGTGTATAAGCCTCCCTAACCACAGAGGTTGGATCAGTCCTGACTGCACGTCCCCTTGTGGATGCAGTGAGGGCCCCAGACTTCACTTCTGAGGAAATGCTAGGGGTTTTCCTGCTGATGTAGAGGTCTGGCCACCATGATGAGGAAGCTGGCAGGACTCAGAGGTACATAGAAGATTGCCCCTTTCTGTCTCCCCTCCCCCTTTCCTGAGATCAGGAGGCTCACTGTCTATACATATATCTCATGTCCCCAGAGGCTCAGAAATTAGGATGCTGTGCAAAATAGGAGAGCCTCTTCTTTTTCAATTTCTCTGGTGTGTGAGGGCATGGGAATTTAAAGATCCAGCACCAAATGTGTGAGAGTACACACCTGTGCTTGCCCATGCAGAGCAGTGTGTGTCTTTGTGGCAATTATATGTATTCCTAAGGTTCTCTCTGGGCCTGTATATATGTGCGAAAGTGTGTGGGCGAGCAGGTCTGTATGTGGCAGCACAGCACCTGTCTGAGTGGGTGTTATGATCGTGTGTGTGTGTGTGTGTGTGTGTGTGTGTGTGTGTGTGACTCCAATGTGTGAGGTGGGGTATATGTGGGAGGAGGCTGACAACTATGGTCTGCACTGTTTGGATGGTGTGGCTGGGAGAGTTCTAGCTTGCTTGGTTTTGTCTTACATAGCAGCACCTGCAGAACTGTGTACATGCTCTCCCTCCATTCTCAAGCTTATACACACCTATTTTACCCACACCCACCGACACACAGATAACTGCCTAACATCACAGTGTGTCACTCATGTGTTGGTGGAGACGCGTCCAATCCCAACAGCTTACACAGAAATGGCTCCTCTCATCCCTCCCTCTGCGCCGTCATTTGTGCCCTCTCTTTTCCTGCTGGGAGTGGTCGTCGTTGGCTTGAATGCCTGACAAATTCATTGCCAGGCTCGGCTCTGGCACAGTAAAGAGGGTTTTCACCCACTGGCATGGCCACGTTTCCTTCTAGAAATGTCATTTGTCCACATTAATCCCACTCCCGGTTCCAAGAGGCTCCTGATGGCGCCACCTGCTGCTGGCTATTCCTTAGCATCTGTAGCTGGGGGAGCTGGGTACCCTACAAACCAGGATGAAGATGAGTTTGTACAGGTCAACCTAGATGTTGGGGACTGTGTGAGTATGAAAAAGGTTTATTTTGTGGGGGCAAATGCTCTTGGGACAGGATTCAGACAGACAAGAAAGGAAGCATGTTCTAAGGACACCCATGCTGAGAGTTCTGTTGTGGCAGACCACAGACAACCCATGTGCACCCGAACTGTGGTTCAGTGTCTATGAGCCCGACAATACCTGGGGGAATGCCACATCTGCCCACAGAGTGGCTGCAGAGTGAATGGGCTTTGTAGGTTATGCACATGTGGTGATCTAATGGGATTCTGGGTACCAATCTATATGCAGAGTGTCCTACCTTGATATATGGGTTTCCATACATGTGCTCTGGCACATACATGTATGTCTTCTGAACTAGTGCTTTGTGTATTCACGTGGAGATGTGGGTTTGGTTTGTAGTAACACCATATAAAAAGATCCTGGTATTTCTGTTCATGCCAACCCTCCATCCTAGAAAACAAGCCCTGAGAGTGTTTTCATTTTCTCCTACAGTGTGGACGCCTCGTTTCCACGCCTCTGACACTGCTTCCTCTTTTCTTCCTGTTCACTTCATGCACTTTAAAAAATGCCCATCACTTCTGTGGTGCAGATTGACTTCATGGAGTTCTGTGTGCAGAGGTGTCCTAACTGCTGTCATTTCAGGATTCAAGGATGGTTGAACTAGGTCCTCATGTCCTTCCTGTTTGCCAGCAAAGGACTGTCTGCTTGGAGGATGAATGGACGCCCCACCCTAAAACCCACCATGGGTTCTGTAGAACTCATGTTCCAGAAGGAACATCAGCGGAGGGCAGAGAAAGTTCCCTTCTCCCCGTGGTAACCGCTCAACCAGCCTCCCTAGTGTTGGAATGTCGCAGAGTCTGCTTGGTGCCCCTCGATTAACCTTGGGACGCTGCCAGGCAAGCAGCGCTCGTGGCAGCCTGCCCCTCGTCCTTTTCTCCCACATTCCTTCATCTATCGGCTCATTGTGCTGGTTTCCCATGAAACTCTCTTTTGAGAGCCTCCAACGGCCTCCCCGAACCTCCTACGGGCAGCTGCGCCCACCCCCAAGTCCACAGGCTTTTCCTTCTCTGACTTGGTTTCCTAGAAAGGGATTGAATCTCTCTCTGCCTAGCTCTCTTTCCATGTCTCTCTCTGTCTCTGTCTTTCTATCTCTGTCTCTCCCTGTCTCTGTCTTTGTCTTTCTCAGTCTGTCTTTCTGTCTCTCCCTCTGTACGCAGGCACCTACCTTCTGATCTCTCAGGAGTTGGGGCTCTGGATAAAAATTCTTTTCCCTTTGCCGAACATATTGTACCATGATTTATCGTTCACTTCATCGCACCCCCAGGAACACACCTCATGCACGCAAATGTCTCTATAGCTAGGCTTTCTTGGGTCCAGCAAACTGTTTCCTATGTGGATGAGTTTTCACTCTCCTTTTGTCTCTTGTTTCTAATTACCTAGAGTAGACATTGGCTGTAGGCAAGCCTTGGGACTCAGCACTAACTCATACTTCCACCCGGAGCCACAACACTTGCTTTCCATGGAGCCATTAGGAGGTCTCAGGATCTGGTATACCTTGTGGGCATGTGAGTCCTTGAACTCTGACATTGGACTGGCCTTCTGTTTGAACTATTCTTCCAAGCAACCCTATTGCTATTAACTGCCAGTTGTGTGAAGGCAGGGACCATGTAGAGGGGTAGCACACCACATGTGGACTGGTCGTATATCACATGTGGAGGGGCAGTACACCACAGGTACTCTGTGTGCTCTTGGTGTGCAAGCTGCTGAGTGGGCATTACAAAATCCTAATGGTAGCGATTGAATGATTGATCAATGGCAGGATCCCCAGCATGGCTTTGGAAGGCTAAATGTCTTAGTTAAGGATACATCACCGATGGAGTGAGGTGTGGATGGGACTCTGAGCTGGAAACACTGTGGCCAGAAATCCCTCCCTAGACCTCATTTGCCTGTGTCCAAGCACCATGGAAACTTGTTGCTGTGGTATGTTTTGTCCTGGATGTTTGCCAAGAGTAAATCGGGCTCTGTCTCTAGGTTCCCCTGACTCTGCAGCCCAGCAAGTGGAGGACAGAGAGGGAGAGAAGGAAGAAACTGAGAAGAGGGGCTTGTGGTAGAAGTGGAACAGAGGGCAGGGGAAGGAGCTAGCAGAAGGATGCTGAGGGGTGGGCTGGTGAGAAGGTAGTAGTGGGGGCAGGCTGGTGCTTCCCTCTGCCCTCTGGCTCCTGTCTGGTGCCCACTCCTCCTTTCCTGCCTCCCGCACCTGGTGGGGTGCTGTTCATGCCAAGGCTCTGGGGAGGGGAGGCAATGATATAAAGATGCATTGCGTTTCCTAGCACTCCCACACAAGGCCCCTTTTGTGCAGAGATGAGAGCTAAGTGTGGAGGGGTCCGGGAATGAGAGGTCTGGGGTCGAATGGGTGCCAAAAATAGACCCCTGCAAACTCTCCAGCTGTGGCTTCAGGGCCGATTCTCCTCCCCCGTCCCCAGCCCGACCATCTGTGGGTCCACAGCAGAATCACAGCCTCCTCCTCACATCATTGTAGGGCTTCTTTGACTCCCAGCTTCAGTGCCTTTGGTCTCATTGGAACCAAAAGTGATGCTTTCTTCTCTGCCCGTCCATAGGACCAGACCTTACTTGTCATCTCTCCATTAACACTGTATAAGTACTAAGTACTTAGTACCTATTCGTGTTACTCTGGTTTGCCTACTCCTTGGTCTTAGCTTCACCAGTTGGCCAGTTTCCTCATTTTCTTAACACACTACTCTTTCTCTCTCTCTTTTTTTCCTCCCCTGGAGACAGGGTTTCTCCATGTAACCCTGGCTGTCCCTGGAACTCCCTTTGTAGACCAGGCTAGCCTTGAACTCACTGAGATCTGCCTGCCTCTGCCTCCTGAGTGCTGGGATAAAAGGCATGCGCCATCACGCTTCATCTCTCTTTTCCTAACATGGAAGCATCTCTGTGGTATAAACTGGCCAGACAAACCAATTTATTATTGCCTCTGCATATTCACTAGCCATGAATGCTTGCTGAATGTCCACCCTGAGATGGACAGGAGGGATGCTCGCCATACGGGCTTGCTCTTGCCCCAAACAGGCCACAGACCCACAACTTACTCCCCAGTAGTCTCTTTGTTCTCTTTCACTCTTTACTGAAGACTGAGCTCAGACCTTACCTACCCACACAGCCACCTTCTCACAGGCCTATGGCTGTGTGAGCTTGGGCACCGTAGTGTGGATGTGGCTTTGTCCTTGAAAGGGTCATGTGTTGAAACTTAGCCACTACTGGGCAGACAGATGGTGGGATTTTAAGGTAACACATAGTGGGAGGAGCCAGATCATTGAGTGGGCTGACCCTGGAAGGGACAAAGGTAGTTCTTGTAGGTAGGGCCCTGGGCTTCCATGGTACTGAGTTGTAAGAGTGAGCCCAAACTTTGACGTGTCCTCTGGCTTCTTGTCTTGCAATGTGACCTTTCACATTTACAGTGACACTACCTCCAGTTAGATCTTGCAAACCTTCACCAAAAAAGCCGCTGAGTCTTAGATTTTTATCTCTAAATTGGAGCTAAATAAACATCATCTTCAAACAATTTTATTTTTATTTATGTGTATGTGTGTGTATACGTCACATGCAAGCCTGTGCCAGAAGATGGTAGAGTGGCAGCTCCCCCAGAACTGGAGTTATAGCTGCCTGTGAACCATCTGACATGGGTGCTGGGAGTTGGGTTTAGTCCTCTAGAAGAGCAGTCAGTGCTGTTAACTACTGAGCCATCTCTCCAGCTCCCAAACCTCTTTATTTTTTTAGCAGGGAAGTTACCAGAACAGGTGAGATTGAGCAGTGGGTACAAAGTGATTGCCAACAAGCTGATGAACTGAGTTCAACTTCTCGATTCCATGATGGTGGGAGAGAATTGACTCTTGAAGGTTGTCCTCTAACTTCCACACAAAGGCTGTGGCATGTGTGCTCATACTCACATACACCACACATATGCACCCCTACAAAAATAACAATAAATAATATAAAGCAAAATTGTTTCCTGTATTTGAATATTCTGTCATAGTAACCAAAATGGACCAGGCCAGTATCTTTCTGTGGTCTAGTATTGACAGACATGCATAAGAATTGTTCACATGGTCAGACTCAAGTGTGTATCTGGGTGTCAAGTGCCTTGTCTCAGCTGTCTCCTCAATTGGAGACTTGTGTTCAAGGTCTACTTAGCCACTGGGAAGCTATTTCTGCTGATTCCTCCTGAGCCAAAGTCCTTGATCTCCCTATTGCTGGCACTTACCATGACCTGATAATTTTGTATACCTTTTGGACCCTTGGCTTCTAGCAACCTGTTGTTGGTTTCAAGGTACCAGATCCTTGAGTCTATGACCCCATGTGCTTCTGGGAACACGTCTATGCTTTTTTAGAATCCATGGCCCTGCAATGCTTTGGGAAAAACTCCAGATTCCATTTGCCTCCTATACAGTATCACAGAGGAATGAAATTGGGTTATTGGGGGGAACCTATGAAAGAGCTAGATTGTAACAATGCT
Organism: Onychomys torridus; assembly: GCF_903995425.1. Lineage (NCBI taxonomy): Eukaryota > Metazoa > Chordata > Mammalia > Rodentia > Cricetidae > Onychomys > Onychomys torridus. Next base: position 21,935,978 of record NC_050449.1, read on the forward strand.
TACTTAAGTCTTCTCCTGCAGACCTCAGTTCCTACCAGCTTCTACTGTCTCTTCTGTAGTTGGAAGAATAATAACTTAAATGAAAGGGAGTGATCCAAACCCCTAATCTGTTGTGGCCATGGCCTGAGCGATCCAGTAGAGAGCAGATTTTTAGCTATCTGTTAGGCTTCTACATGATAGGGTGTGGAAGTAAGGACCATTTCCACCTATCTGTGCCAGCACCTTACCACTGAATCCTTTAGCCCTGGGCAGGCACAGGCATACCTAGGTGTACCAGAGTTGTCCTAGGAAGCCAAGAACCACACTTTCCATAGTGCAGCCTTTGGCAAGGTGAGGAATTATTGAGGGGCGATGGTGGCATATGCTGGGGGACAGTCCACAAAGAAGGCTATCACTCACATCCTGAGTTCTGTGAGACAAACATCATGCAAAGCAGCCACTCTCCCTTTTGTGTCCCTGAATGAAGCCATACAAATATGGCATATGTCTTCTTGGAGGGTGTTCAAAGCTGGCTTGTAACACCAAGAGAAAAGAGGAGAAGAGTGAGCATGGTTTTCAAATAGAAAAAACTAAGTTATAGATGCCTTGTTCCTTTTTTTTTTTTTTTTTTTTGACCTGGCAAGAAATGAATATAGTTTGTCTAAAATTCCAGGAATTAGTTTCTATTGTAGTGATATAAGTATGTGTTTAAGAACTGTGACTTTTAAGTTCAACATACAAGAATTCTTTATACACCTGGTCACACCTGTTGTGCACATATGAGGTATGTAACGGTGTCCTTTGCATCTTCAGTGCATGCAACTTTTATCACATCTGTCTAAGATGGCAAAACAGCAGTGAAGCAATGGGAAGCTGCACCTGAAATGGATGGGCTTCTGGCAGACCCTCCTTTTGGGCTTTGGGCTCATCTGGATGGCACAGTACAGAGTAGTCCAGGCATGTTTGACCTGGGTCCGTGAGCACCTCCTAACTAGGCTATAACCTTTAGGAGTAATTGCATCTGCGAAGCACAACTCTGGATAGCCTGAGAAACTCGAGCCATAATCAAGTTTTCATAGAGGAAAAAGCTGCCAGGAACTTATTTTTGAAGAGTCAAAGGTGAACTGGTAGGATAGTTACTAGGGTCTTAGAAACAAGAGTCCACAGGCCTAGAGACAAGTGGGATGGGAGAGAAGGGAGCCAAGCAAGGGGCAATGCAGACAGAATCAGTGTTTGCATTTCAGTCAAAAGAACAAGTGTTATAACTTGAGAGTCCGAGAAGCTTTGAAAACTCTTCTACAATGGCCTGCATCAAATACCTTAAGATTAGCTATTGGAAGTCCAATTTCCTTTGTGTTCAGTTCCTCCTTCCTCCCCCAACCCTCCCTCCCTCCCTCCCTCCCTCCCTCCCTCCCTCCCTCCCTCCCTCTCTCCCTCCCTCCCTCCCTTCCTTTTTGAGACAAGGTGTCACTGTACAGCCCTGGCTGGCTTCCAACTGACAGAAATCTACCTATCTCTGGCTCCCAATTAATTCCAATTCTGGAATTAAAGGCATGCTCCACCAGGTTTGGCACTAAGTTCTTCCAAAACATACGAACTGGCTCTATGTTGTATTTAGAGAAAACAAGGTAGTAGAATTGGCTTCTCAAATTAGCTAGTCTTTTGAAAGTGTCAAGGGTATACCCCTGGGCCTAAGGAACATAGCAGCTTGAATTAACATGAGAACAGCCTTAGACCCAGATATTGTATGTCAAACTCTTTTGTGATGGGTAACTTTAGGTGTCAGCTCTATTGGACTAAAGTGTACCCCATGGTACTTTTTATGGGCAAAAGATGACTTTGTGATATGCTGTGAAGATATTTCCTGAAGAAGTCAGCCTTGGATCAGTAGGCTGAGTGGGTGTCGCCTGCCACCATGAGTGGGCATCCTTCAGCCTATTGAGAGCAAGACTGAAGAGAAAGGGTGAATTGCTTTCTTCTCGAGCTGGTCACCCACCTCCTGCCCTTCCGACACTGGGATTCTAGGCTGTCGGGTCTTCAGATTCCATAACTCACACCTGCTTTCGGGCTTTTGGACTCAATGCTAAATCACACTACCAGTCTCTCTGGTTCTCCAGCCTTTAGACAACATATTGTTAGACTTCTCAGCTTCCATAATTGCATGAGGCAATTTCCATAATATAATTTTTCCCAGAGATTTCTTCTAGAGTTCATTTTTTGCTTTTATTTTGAAGACTGTTTTCACAGCAAATTGTACCATTCCAAAAATGCCTGCAACACTCTCTCCATTCCACAAGCTCATCTCAGAGTGTGAAACAGACATTATTGCATGAAGAGATATACATGGTTTCCTTTTTAGCCTGGCAGGTAGTCCACACCTATAGGCACGAGGTAGTGTTATCCAGGATAGGAGAATATAAAGGCTGTTTCTACTTGGTTCCGTTGGGACACATCTCTTGGAACCTAGCCACCAAGCTGTGAGGAAGCCCAGGTAGTCTATAGAGAAGTTGGGAGAGAATGAGATTTGAACCTTCACCAACAAGCCTGGCTGACAACCAGCTAACAGCCAGGTGCTTGGGCCATCTTGAGAGTAGAATGACCATGCTCCATTGAAGCCAATGTTTGGTGTTCCCACTAAGCATTGCTCAAATAAGTTTAAGTCACTATAATTTTGGGATAGTTTTTTTATATGGTGAGACTATTAGAACAGTTTTCAAATTGTATAGACACCAAACATTTTTTAATTTATTTCAGATAAATTCCTTTGGTTTATATCATCTCCTCTTCCTTCTAAGGAGCTGCCTCAACCACTGTCCTATCCAAGATCCTACCAAGAGCTCCAAAGGAGGTAAGCACAAGCTGCTGTTTTTAGCTTGATTACTTAGTGGGTATAAAGAGGGAACCCAGGCTTCCACTGGCTGCCTTTTTATGTGTCCTCTGAGGGCCTTTGGACATGTGAGAGTGGGTAGCCAGTGTGTTTTCCTCGAAATAACTGATCAGAGTAGAATTATGTATTTCTGAAAGTGAACTTTTCCATGAGGCTGAAAGATGACAGACATTCTCATACCCAGTGGGCAGGGCAATGAACCGTGTATACTTATTCATAGGGCTTGGCTTGTGTTCCTTCCTCATGTGCCTCTTGGAAGCTGAGGTCCATGCTGCCCCTGAGTATTCAGCTTGATGTCTGCTAGGGAGGGAGGGATTGCCATCCTTCCTGAATCAAATGCTCAGCCATATGTCCAGAGGAGAAGATCCGACTGGCCTCATTCCTCTCTGCCAATTGCTCTAACATGTCTCTCTTGAGCTGATCTGAAATGAACTGACACATGTTGTATGATAATGGACACAATGCTAATTTTTTCCTTTTCAAATCAATTTATTCCCTTTCCTCTCCACCATCACTCTTGTGTTCCATTCTATTTCCAGTAGAATTCTCCAGAAGAAACTTATTCTCTTTAGATAGTTTCCTTTGAATATCTCCTAAGTCCACTCTATTCTTTTAAGCTCTAATGTTCTTTCTTTTCTTTCTGATTTGAGATACAATTTTAACTTCCTAGCAGAAATCATCACATCTCCCTGAGAACAAACTGAGTGGCCAAGCAAGTATGGTGGTGGTGGATTACGGGAGTTACTCCATCTTTTCCTCAGCAGCTTTGGGACACTGGAAGAAAGTTCCTCAGAGTAGATACTCCATAGATGTTAAGCAGGAATGCCTCTTCCACCTCAAGGATTCAAGGGACAGGGAATAGCCTAGGGACTCAACATTGCCTATACCCCAACATCAGGAGACACAGAACATCACTTCACAGGTATCAAAAGGCTGGGTAGAGCTTATGAGGGGGAGGAATCCTGTGGTCATCAGTTGAGTCACTCAGGTTTTTTGTTGACATCATGAAACAACCAAGGAAGTAGACTCCATGGAGAAAAATCGATTTTTTTTTTTTTTTTAGCACACAATTCTGTAGGTTTATGGGTGTGGTATCTGCATTGGTTTATTTCTGATGAAGGTTTATATCTGATGATAGATGGGGGATGGCAATAGCATTAGTGTGTCCTGGCAACTGGCCGAATTTCAAGTCAAGGTAGCAGGTAGAGAGGGGGAGGGGCTAGTCTTCCCCCTCCCTTTTTTTTGGAGCTGAGGACCGAACCTAGGGCCTTGGTGCTTGCTAGGCAAGCACTCTACCACTGAGCTAAATCCCCAACCCATCTTTCTCCCTTTACAACAGCTCTTCCTTTGCTTTTCTTTTTGTTTTTTTGAGATAGGGTCTCTTGTAGCTCAGGGTGACCTTAAATTTCCTGTGTAGCTGAGGACGATCTTGTACACCTGATCTTTCAAATGCTAGGATGATTGATGTGAGGCACCATATCCATCTCTGTTCATGGTAATCTTCTTATGAGAATACCAAGGGGGTTCCAGGAGAATTATCTTGCAATAGCTTGCCTCCCAGCAACTTAAGAACTTCTCAGTAGAACTCACCTCTTTATTTATTTTAAATTATATGCATATGTGTGTCTCTGTGTGGGTTTGTGCACAGGAGTGCACTGCCTGTGAAAGGGTGTTAGATCCTTTGGAGCAGGAATTGCAGGCAGTGGTGAGCCACCTGGAAAGGATGTTGTGAACCAAACCCGAGCCCTCTGCAAGAGTAGTTGATGTTCTTAACTGCTGAGCCATTTCTGCAGCCCCTAGGACTCACTTCTTAAAGGTTCCGTTCTCCTGGTACTAACTAGCACCTTGGGGATCAGGTTTCCAACATGAACCTTTGTGAGGTCACAATTAAACCGTATCCTAGTTATATCACCTGTTCTGCAAATGGATCCCAGAAAGTCTTGATATATCTAAGACCCAGAGTAAGTATGTATGGGTGTATGTGGATGTGAGCAAACATGTTTATGGGTACACATGTATATTATGTGTTGGAGGTAGAATTGCTATTCTGTGGCATGTTACCCGAGAATTAGTGCATCAGTGAGGTCTAGGGCTTGCAACTTTCATCAAAGCCCCAGGAAAGACATCTTGGCCCAGAAAGAGACCCTGAAGCAGAGGTCCACATTCTCAGAGTGATACATCATAAGTGTGTTTGCAGGGACATTGTGAGTGGGCAAGCTGGAGGTGTTCAGAAGTCCAGCTCTCCAGATTATATTCAGATAATATATCAACATGTTAGCTTCTCTGCTCAGGATCACCAGCTTTTCATCTTTTGCATGGCAATGAGAGTGAACTTCTCTGAAAAGGCTGGCCCTCCATCATTCAAGGCCACTTTTGATGTGTGATGCATGAGTCCATGTGCACAGGTGGGCTTTTCCAGCAGCAACAAGTCCATTTGTTGTTTTGTGTGGCGCTTCATGTCCTAGAGTAGGGCTCTGTGCTTTTTGAGAGCTCTCCTTCATTGCTCTTCCATTTCCTTCGCTGGCCAACAGCCCCTCCTAGAGAGCTGTGGCTCTCACCACTGCTTCCAGTCCTTGAAAGAATAAACATCTTCACTACAGCCTCAGAATGCTGGCGTGAGATGATTGTAGACGTCTCCATGACACTCATTTATTCCTGGTGTAAATACAACTGTACTGAGGGAGGAGATGAAGAGATGCTGGAGTAGGGAGCCTGGGATACAGACAGCTCTTACAGCTTCCTTATCTATCTACTACAGGAATGAGAAGGACCTTTCCCTTTCCCTTGGTTCTCTGCCCCACCCCCAAATCGCTCACTAATTCCACTTTGGCATTATGCTGCTGAAATGGGGCTGGGCTCTGAGTAAGGTAGGTGGGAAGCAGCATTCGTGTGCAGGAGAAGCAGCATTTATTTAGAAGGAGGAGGAAAAAGTTTAATTGCTCAGAGTTGGGATTTAGTAATCATGAGCAACGATGACCAGCAGTGGGGGTGGCAGTGCGTGTGCACATGTGTTCCAGAGGGGTCTGTGATTCGCCGCAGCTGAGCCAATGACTCATTCCAAATTTAGCGACTTTTAGAGGTCATTTTAGTCATCCCCCTGCCTTTGGGCTGGATGGAGCCTAACTTAATATCGCGTTTGATGGAGATATTGTGCTCTGAGAGAAGAGAGTGCAAGGGAGTGGGGGTGGGGAGGCATCACGTGACCCCTTTGAACCGATCTCCAGCAAAGGACGCTCCCTAGTTTCCCCAGGATGCTTGGGTTTCCCCATCCTTGTTATCATCATGATCCTCCGGGGAACTGCCTTTTTTTTTCTTGATCGAAACCGGATGTTGGATTCTCAAGGTGGGCGGGGGCTCCATCCCCGTCGGACCTGTCAAGGGTTATTGAGACTCCTGGGGTCCCATTAGCCAGTACGAGAATCTACCATTTATTTCATCAGAAACTTGCCATGCAATCTGAGCTGAGAACAGAATAGAGCAAAGACGCTACAACGCCTTTTTCCCAGGCAATGCGCATGATTCTGCGGCTCTTTGCTCGCTACACTTCAACGCACCTTGAAATGGGCTCGCCTCCTTCGCGCAGCGACGGACAGAGAATTAAACCAATAAGCTCCTAGATTCGTGAGCAACGTCCAATAGATAGGCGGCAGAGGCGGGCCATCAGACTAGGCCCGGCTAGGCTTCACCGTGGACCTAGCTGCGCTCTGCCTCCGCTGGCAGTGCAGGTGCCGCTGCGCCGGGGCCCGGGAGGCTGCGCGCCGAGCCGAGCGGAGCCAGGGAGGGATGGAGAGCGGGCCGCCCGGGCTGCAGGAGCACCGGCAAGGGGTGTAGGCGGGCGAGAAGCGGGCGCTGGGGCACAATAAGAGTGCAGACGCAGGAGCACTTTGCGATAGGATGAGGCTCTTGGCTGGCGCGCGGTAGTACTATGATTTGGTATGTGGCCACTTTGATAGCAAGTGTGATCAGCACCCGAGGTCTTGCGGCTCAAGGTGAGTTGAAGTGCAGCGTCCCTCCTCCAAGTCTCCTGGCTTTCTCAAGCCTTCGCTCCGGGATCTGGCTCTCAAACCCAGGGCGCGAGCCTCCGGCTCTGTCCAGGCGCACCTCGGGGCACTGGCTCAAGGGCCAGGGAGTTGCGGGCGGGAGGAACTCGGTGAGAAGGTGCAGGAGCCCTTAGGCTGCGGGGAAGAGCGTCTTGGAATCGAGGTGGACTTGGCCCACCTTGGGCCCCCATGGTCCACAACCGCACGTCGAACCCGAGCTTTGGGGAACCCCTGGTGCTCTAACTCTGGCTGCCGGAGACTTTGCCGGTCTTCCGGCAGGATTCCGCGCGTTCCAGCCCTCCTTGCACAGCACCGCTGGATGGAGGAGCCCTTGTAGGGAGGCGCGACCAAGAGCTTGGGACTGGCTCTCTAAGGGACCCGGTTCTCCGCCCTGCTCCCCTCCTTTCCGTTTATCTTGGCAGCGGAGGTCGGATCTCGTTGGCAGGTGACAAGCGGAATTGACCTAGCGACTCCGAGCAGCCTCTGCTCTTCCTGGCCTTGGCGGCCGCCCGCGCCCACCCTAGCCGCACCTGGGCCCCGGCCAGGCAAAAGTTCCCGGGGAGGCGCCATCACGCTCGGGGCTGCCAGGCCCAGCGGCCTGGGGGCGAGGGCCGCGAGGGAGGGGTCTGCTCCGCTGCGTCTCAGAGTCGAGCGGGATTTTTCTTCCTGCCTTCTCGAGTCTGAGCCCAAGAAGAAGCTAGGGAGAAGCCAGGGCGCGGGGTGCATACTTGAGCGCGAGGGCTTCGGAGATGGCAGAGCTCTGGGTGGCACCCGGCTCTCGTCCCTTGTATGGAAGTCAGAACCGAGCCTGAACTGCCAGGACTCTGAGCTCAAGATTTCTCCTGCGCGCCGAACGGACCCGGCTGCGGGCAAGTTCGCAGAGCAGGGAGGAGATGGCGGCGGGAGAGGAACGGTCTGTGAGTGGAAGGTGGCAGGGTGGCCGGCAGGGTGGCGAGGACCTGCGGACCAGGGAGCCTCTTTGAAGGACTCTGCTGGAGGTGCGGGCTCCAGGTGGCTTCTTTGCACCTTGCCTGGGGCCGTGTGGGGGGAGTGGTTTGCGAAAGTTTCCCGATTGGAATGTGTCTCCTCTGCTACTTGAGAGGGGACTCTGAACAAGAGACCATCAAAAACCTTGATGGTCGGGATGGTTCTAAAGCTTTCCGTTTGTCAGGTGGGAAAACTGAGACAGGGTGACCTCAGAAGCCTATGGAAAAAGGGTGGATCTTGCTGTGCCTCTCCCCTCCCCCCTCCCCATGCAGTCTTTCAGTGACCTCCTCCTCCTCCCCTCCAGGTTTTGGTATGTTCTGCTGTGGGACTGTCTTTGCAAGCACAAAAGGCTGTGCTGGGATCAGAATCAGAATCAGAGACACTGAAGGAAGGCTCTGAACTAGACTCCCAGCCTCAGCAAAGGGTATAGGCATGGTAAAATGAAACACAGAAAAAGAAAATTGGTTTCATATTGCAGCGATTCGCCGAGTGGCCAGACAGAAGGAGGAACTTTCCAGTGTTGAAGGTTGTTGGACATGAAGGTTATTAGCCCTTCTATCTGGAACCACTGCTTCTGTCTAGGAGCAAGTGTGACCCGATTGGTCTTGGGGTCTTTTTAGTCTAAAACGGCTCTACGAGGCCATCACAGACATAGGTTTACCAATAAACTGACAAGATTCAAAGCCTGGTTATTCCATTTGCTGACCCTGTGACCTTGGACAAATTTCTCAGTTTTTCTAAATGTCACTTAAACCTCAATAGGAAAATGGGTTAGCTGTATGAACGTGTCGAGATTTGGGGTGTGTGTGAACAGTACTGTGACGAAGAAGTGACTGCCTGCCTGTTGTGAAGTATGTGCTCACCAAACATCATTATTAGTATTTCGGTATCTTTGGGATTCCTGCCTCCTAACCAGCTTCTTTTCTTTGGGCTATTCGGGGAGCTGGAAGTTAGGAGTGTGTTGGGGGACATTCAAAGGTCTGCCTTTGAGGAGGCTAGACCCCTTCATGGGCTGACCTTGTCTGGTAGGACCTCTTGTTCTATGCATCCCAGTGAAGTGTGGGTGGGGCATGTACAATTGCTTGGAAGTCCTTTACAAGGTCTGCAAAGCTGAAGGATTGCTGGCTGCCAGATGCTTCAGGAAGGATGCAGAGTCCAGCCTTCAGAGGGGGAGGGGCACCTACTTGCCTGAGAGGCCAGGGTTGGGGTGCTGGTGAGAGGCCTTAGGGGTCCAGTTGTTCTGTGAGTGGCAGAAGTGACTTCTGGAGAAATCCTCCAATCCCAGGGACTGTAGGATGCTTCTTCTAGAACTGTCTAAAGCAGGGGCCACTCTAGGTGAAAAAGGTCAGGTCTATCAGACTGCCAGGTTGGGACTGTCAACTTGCAAGTCTGGGACAGAGGTGGGTATGGACTCTTTCTTTTGACTCTGGTCAGGCATTTTGGAAGTAACCAAGATCAACATTCAGGTTAGGAGGGTAAAGAAAAGAGGAAGGTTATTGATGCGGTCTCTGCACCCCAGACATCGGCCCTTCAGTCTGGGGGAGTTTCCACAGTATGTGGAAGTCATGAGCTGGGTATAATTGATTTTCAACTTCCTGTAAAGAAGAGAAGTCTGTTCTGTATTACCAGTGCTACCTCCCCTGTCTGCCACAGTCTGTCAGTGGACTCCCTGGCTTCTGAGTGCCCAGGTAAATTAGGGTCTGACTCAGACTCTGCTTGTGGTTGGAGCAGTGCCCTCTAACTGGCTTTGACCCACCCCCACCCCTCTTCTCTTTGTTGCTGGAGATGGGGAGGGGTGTGTTTAAAGCCCTGGACAGCCTACAGCTGAGGACTTGGCTCAGGAAGTGGGTAGTGAGTGCTGGTATGAGTGTGTCTCAGGACATTTACACGGAGGCGGAGGTGTGTCTGGTAGGAGGCCCCCTACAAGAAACCAGAGTGGGAGGCGGCATGATGCTGGGTACTGGAGTTAGCTCATAGCTGTGGGCCTGTGGCCCGGCGTACTTCGGTCTCTGGAGTTGTCAGGTCCTAGGTGCAGGTGGTTTCATGTTTGTATGTCTGAAACAGAAAGCTGGGATCTGGTTTCTCAAGGAGCAAAGGTTGCTGGGTTAGGAGATCCTGGAAGTTGGTAGCCCTAGCTTCTTTGCTATGCCTTGCCCTTTCCAGTGTCTAGGTCTCCTCTCTGCCCTCTCCTCAGCAGGGCAGCCCCTAGCTCGCATGTATGCCTCTGCTTTGGCTTCCTCTCAGTTCTGTGGGGTGCTCATTAAGTCTCTCTGCAGCCCCCCAGTTTGCACTGAAAATGTGGGGGTGGGAGGTGAGGCCCAGTCAGGAGAGCACTATGAGCATTGAGTGAGATGTAACTGGTTCTCTTCTCCACGAGAGCGGCTCCCTTCTGGGGGCTTCTCCGCTGGGGCCCCCAGGTAGTGATCCCCTTCCCTCTGCTTCCAGGGATGAGTTGAACAGTTTGTGTGAAGAGTGGAACTGAATGAGCTGTGGTTGGTAAGAATTTTCAGCATTTTTTTCCCCCCTTTGGAGCTGAGGACCAAACCCAGGGCCTTGCGCTTGCTAGGCAGGCGCTCTACCACTGAGCTAAATCCCCAACCCCTTCAGCTTTTTTTAGAAGAGTGTGCATGTATGTTTGTGTGCATGTGTGCATATATGTATGCATCTCAGTATGTGTTATGTGTATTCCTATATGCATGTGTGAATGTGCATATTTCAAATGTATGCACACACACACACACACACACACACACACACACATGCGCGCGTGCGCGCGCACACACACACACACACACACACACACACACACACACACACACATATTCCTGTATGCATACATGCTTCTGTAATGGTGTTCACACTTAGTTAGACCTGTATATACATGCACTTACAAGCACTTGTGTATTTATGTACACATACAATGGATTACGTCAAGACAAGAGCAGTTATGTGTAAGTTTGAGGTGGGAGCTCCTCTTTTGAGTACTATGGGATGTAGGGAGACTGCTCAGCAAACTGCTAGCTTCCCTGTTCATTGCACTGCACCTGCATCCAGGCAGCCCAGATGTTCTTAGAGTTGAAGGCTCCAGCCCAAGGCAGGGACCAAAGACTGCCTGAGGTCCAATAGGGAAAGCCTTAGTGTCAGGGCAGAGGCTTGGCTCATGGGGAGGCTGACTGCCTCTCTTGCCAAGAGGCATTAGTTGCCATCAGCCTGGTACAGTCTAGCATAGACAAAGCTCTGGGTGCCTGGGGAGATGGGAGAGGGTTGGGGTTGGAGAAGCAGCTTGCAGTCAGGCTCAGCCCCAGGGGCACTGCCCATGGGTGTGGCCTGGTCTGCCCAAGGCAACTGACCTATTTTTCTTAGAAATCTTCCTGCTTTTCTGCATGAGTAAGCAGGAGAGTGGTGAGTAGAGATGGGGCCTCTTTGAGGGTTTTGTAGGTTCAGTGGGGGTCAGGGCTGTGACAGAGGTCTCGGCTGGCCTGCCTGAACTTCTGACAAAGAGGAGACTGATAACTTGGCCTTCTGCCCTCTCTGCTCTCCCTTCATCTTCTTCCTGGTTTACTGTGGCCATAGACAGGGGGCTGTGGCATAAAACTTACATGTGGGCACATTGTCCTCTCCCTGGTTTGGAGCAAGGATGCTGCTGTTGCTCTGCCTGGAATAATCTCTCAAAGGTTACTACTGTGCCTGCTTGGCTGAGGTGCCCTCACTGGCTAGCCTTGCTGTGTGCATACCAGATTGCCCTGTGGGGTACACAGGCTCTGTGAGGACAGGCTTCCATCCAGGTGGTAGAACTCAGGTTGTGGGTGTAGGGGGTGTGGCTTTGCTTTTCTGCTGAGGAGCTCTGAACTGAGATTGAATTACAGACTTCCTTCCTGTCTGTGGCTCCTGGGGAAAGGGCTCTGGGAAATATAATCTAGCCCAGCAAATTAAGGTCGCTAATAGCATGGCCACCTCACAGTGGCGGGGGGGGGGGGGGGGGGGCAGTCCCGCCAGAAGGGTTAAAGGGTGGAGGCCCTGTCCACCTAGTACCGTGCTGTTCCTAAAGTTGGGGCTTACCTGGTGTGGCGTCCTTGGGGAAGGGTCCAGAAAGGTTGTGAGGATATTGATGGGAGCCTCAACAAGGTAGGGCTTCTCTAGCATGCGAGGGTCCTTTCTAGGCAGAGGGAGGATTGACGCCATGAATGGCCTCAAATCCATCCTCCCTGTGTGTGCCGAGAATGGGACACCCTCTTGTCCTGGGTTCAGCATCCTCTCCAGGGCAGACTCTCTGTATACTCCTTACCTGGTACCGGGAGACAGGAGCCAACTTTCTGCTGTCCTCAGGCCCTCGTCTGGGTATGTGCCTCCCACGTGGTGAGAGCCCAAGTCTGCCGGCTTCCTGGAATCTCCTGGAGCCTCCTGGCCTGTCGAGGAGGAGGGATTGGGGGACTATTGGGGGCTGTGTCTTTTTTGGACTCAGCAGGGATTATTTTTAGGCTGGCAGATGGAGGTGGCGGTGGCTGTCGCTGGTATTATTAGACAACAGGCCTGTGGTTTGAGAGTCTGGTGCCCAGAGGAGGAGGAAGAAGAGGCTGCCACAAGGAGCCATGGAGGCTGGTGTTCAGCCACTTCCCTCCTCTTAGCCATTATCAGACCCAGCAGGGCTTCCAGGTCCAGGTAGAGCCTTCACCAGAGTCAGCTAGCGTCAGCAAGTGACACTCCATCTGATCCAACTGCTTTTGGGAGGCAGGCCTGTCCTGGAAGCTTTCTGTGGTCTTGGAATGTAGGGTCTGAATGTGGGTAGAAGCTATGACCCCACTTAGGGAAAGAAAGGGGGTGCAGGGGACCTTGGCCACCTGGGTTCCAGAAGGAATCCTGACTCACCTTGGGGGGAGCCACATACTGTCCCCATTTGTGAGACTGAGATAGCAGCACTGTGTCAGGGGCCACACTATAGGCACATAGGATCACACTCCTGGTACAGACCCTGTATATGGTGGAGCTGGGCAGTGTGTTCTGGTTGCCTTCCAGCTGCAGCTGAGGGTTCGACACCTGCCTCATGCCTCTTCTCTGGGTACTTAAAAGTGATTTTCCATCCTCAGGACCCTTCTTCCCCAGCCCTTTCCTGGCTTCAGGCTGTGACTGTTGGATGTGGGGCTGTGCCAAGTCTTGGATGCCTTGTGGTTCTCTGCATACAGGGTGTCTGCTGGCAGCTCTGGACTCAGCTACCCACTGGGTACCACCTGGCCCAGAGAATGGGAGATTTATATCCTATGGGCTTCCCAAAAGGTCAGCCAACCTGTAGGGGCTCCACTCCATCCACCTGCCCTCTTGCTTCCTCTTTCCTGCTAGGCCGGCATAGTCCTAAAATGGGATGGGCAGACACTCAGGATTAGGATTTACTAGGCATACAAAACCATATTCTGCCCTCTTAAAAGTACTGTGGGGCCAGGGGCATTTGGTAGCCTCCTTCTCATGCCCACCCACTGCCAAAGCCAGTCCAAGAGAGGGCTCTATGGTCACTATTCCTGAGCATTGTCTCTCTGGCTCTCCTTCCTCATCCCCTGCCTTCCAGCTATTCCTTGTGGCCCTGCTGGGGGCAAATATGTCTGCCTTACCTAGGCTCTGCTCTGACTCTGGGGTTCTTTAAATTCCAGTGTCTCTTTGTTGTGGTAACTGACCTGAGTGTCTCCCGAGTTGAGTTGGTCATACACCCAGCTTTCATGAGATCCATTTGTGCCCCCCCCCACTAAGTTTGTGCCCGGAGTCTTTTTCACTCCTGGACTGGGGTTTGCTTCCCCTATGTTTGATTTCTCAATTTCTCCTTTTTAAAGGCCTCTTCCACGGTATGCCAGGCTGAAGACTTCTTTTTTTTTTCCCCTTACTGAATTTTTCTGGAGAGATGTTTATTAGACATATTTTGGCTCAGAGAAAAATCAGGCCTAGAGAGAGGTATTTGTGGGTGATAGAATGAGGGAACACACTCGTGTGTGTGTGTGTGTGTGTGTGTGTGTGTGTGTGTGTGTGTGTGTGTAGAGGAAGAGAAGACGACTATTTTGAGATCCAGAAACCCAGGAGAGCTTGGGCTAAGTGTGGAGGCTGAGACATGGCTTCCCCCTCGCCTTCCTTGTGGAGAACCTTGTCTCATTTTGTCTTGTCTGTCAGCTTGGGGATGCATCCACTTTGCAGTCACTTGTCTGTGGTGGGGATGCTCTGGAGAAGAGATGCAGGTGAGAGAGTGCCTGCCTGCTACCTGGGTGAGAGTGAGTGTGTGTGTGTGTGTGTGTGTGTGTGTGTGTGTGTGTGTGTTCATGCTTGGGGCTCAAGGCTCAGCCCAGGGGCTGGCTGAAGCCTGGAATGTGAGCCTGTAGCCTTCCTTTCCAGGCTGGGAAGGAAGGTGTGAAGAAGCTGGCTTATTGAGATGCAGTGAGAACCAGGCAGTGCTGGGTGCAAATGAGCAGCTGGCACTGTGGGGACCCATGCCAAAGTTGACCTACCTCTGGGTATTGCTCTCCAGAGCTCTGGACTTGGCAGTCTGGTGTCCAGAGCAGAAGTTGACTATTAGAGCTCCATGGTGTTCTCCAGCCCTCTTCTTTCTGCCTAGACTTTAGGGAGAAACAAGCTACCTTTAGTGGACCACTTTGCCCACCTTCAGGTAACCTGGACCTGGGGAAAATCACTTCTCTCCTGTAGTTTGTCTCCTAATCTCCTCATAGGCTGTGCTGCAGGTAGTTTTTGCATGTGTGCACACACATGCACGTGCATTATTGCTCTCCCCCCTCCCCCCACCCCAATTCTTGCTCATGGATCCTGCTGCTGGCCATTCATTCCTCTTGGTCCAGTGCTGGTATTTGTATGCCTGGATTCAGTAGGCCTTTTTGCCCAGGTATCCTATGGGATGTGGGGGATGTGGGGGATGTGGGGGATGCTGGGAGACACTCCCTGCAGCTGGGCCCTCTCCTTTCCTGGAGGGCCTGGGCTGCAAACAGCCTGCAGCCAGATTGGAGGAGGGGGGGCTGGGAAACCTGCCTGGGCCTCTGGCAGGTGAGTGCAACACTCTGCTTTGCTCCAAAAATACTCAGTGATCTTAGCTCTTTCTCTAGAAAACAGTGATGTCACCGGGAGCCAATAGGCTTCTGGAAGGGCTAGCCTCCCTCTCTGCCTCCTCCTTCTGCAAGTTGCAGAGAAGAGGGAGGAAGAGGGAGGGGGGAGAGGGAGACACAGGCGACACACACTGACTCCTTGGAGAGGCACAGACAAGAAGCACACATGCATATAGCAAGCTCCACATTTCTGAAAAGCAGGCAAAATCCCTTATGTCATAGGCCAGCAGAAATCCACAGGACACGTGCATACACACACACACACACACACACACACACACACACACACACACATGCGCACACGCATGCAGAACGAGAGAGAGAGAGAGAGAGAGAGAGAGAGAGAGAGAGAGAGAGAGAATCACCCACACAGAGTGGAAGTAAGAAAGAATCAGAGATGGAGGCATTGACAGAGAGACATGAGGAAGGAGCAGGAGAGACAGACAGACAGACACAGGTACACAACACACAAGCACACATATGCATGAATGCCAGAAAGAGACAAAGGCAGATACCCAGAGGAGTCAGAAAGAGAAAAACAAGACCCAGAGAAAGGAGAGAGCTGGTGCAGAGGACAGAGAGGTAGACAGTGGACAGGAAAAACACAGCTAGACACGGAGATGTGAAGGGGAGAAAGAGGCATGAGCTCATGGGGTCAGAGGTGCACAAAGCAGAAGTGGTCACACAAACAAAGCTTGCTTGCTCTCCTGCAGGCATCTTTGGGTGAGAGGGCCGAATAGGCATCAGGCTTCAAGCCTCCTGTCGGCGGCTGCTGTCCTTGGTACTGCCCAGGAGAGCTGGGCTTGGAGGATGGTACAGGGGAAAATCTGTAGTTAGCTGGGCTTGGAGGATGGTACAGGGGAAAATCTATAGTTAGCTTCGAGTCCTGAGCTGTTGAAGGGAGGCAGGGGTGAGGTGAGGCTGTCCTTCTCATTGGAAGAAATGATCAAGGTGACCTTGTCATCTCCCTCTCCCTTCCTGGTGTGAGAAGGGTGTCTGGCTGGATGGAGGTGGACTTCAGGTTTTGTTTGCTCTGATATGTGGACAGTGTCCCCAGAGTCAACCTCTTTCCTGCCTCCTCAAGCTTGCAGTTTGGACAGGGTGGAGGCCTCTCTTGCCTGCTTCCCCTCTTCCCCATATGGGTGTGCCCTCTCTAGCTCCCTGATTTTGATGTCTGCTCCAATGCCCCCTCCTTGGTTACCATCATCTTTCTCCCTTAATGGTGATGTCTGGGGCTACTGTGGGAGTCTAATAAATTCAAGGTCTGGAAATTGGAGGGCTGCAGTGCCTACTGCTCCCCTCTGCAGCAAAGCTGGCGCAGTGGGTTGGAGGAGGGGCTGGAGAGGCCGCTCAGGCCCGTGGGGCTTTCCCTCTGGTGTTGCCAAGCAGCCTCCTTAGCTTGTTAGGGATTCCCCCGCTCCTGTAGGAGCCCTCCTGTTTAGTGCAGTAACACCAGGCTGAGCTGGGGGTGGGGCAGAGGAGGAGGCTGGCTCTGTCTTCGCCCACCAGGCTTCAGTGGGGAGTGCCTTGCTTTAGAAAGAATGTTTGTATGGGCTACAGAGCTGGGCAGGGCCCCCAGGGCTGAAGGGGATGTGGCTCTTCATCCCCTGTGTCTGTAGCTCCTGATGCTTCTTCAAAGGGCAGGGGATACCTGGGGAAGGCAGGCCAGGCATGATTATCCCTGCTGCTTTTTGGGTCTGGGATGGGAAGTCTTGCTTGCAAGATTAGAGAAATTGGCATGTCCCCCTCCTTTCTCCTCTTCCAAAGCTATACAGGAAATGCTTGAAGATCCTCAGGGCACAGGGAGGTATGCATAAGAGATGGGTGTCCGCGGACCCTTGGCGGGGCAAGGGGCAGGTCCAGAAGCGGGGAGGGAGGGTTGGACATCAGCATAAACTGTAGGAGCGGGATCTTTTTGCCGGTTCTTCACGTGTCACCTTGGCTGTCCTTGCTAGGTGCCCACGGCCTGCGAGAGGAACCTGAGTTTGTGACTGCTCGTGCCGGTGAGGGTGTTGTCCTGAGATGCGACGTGATCCATCCAGTGACGGGACAGCCCCCACCCTATGTTGTAGAGTGGTTCAAGTTTGGGGTCCCCATCCCTATCTTCATCAAGTTTGGCTACTATCCCCCACACGTGGACCCTGAGTATGCAGGTAAGGTATGAGTGATGAGGGCTGTCCCCCGCTTTCTCTCCACCCCCCTGTAGGTTGTGGCTGTGTGGCACCTTCCTGCCAGGACTCAGTGGTATCCACAAAGTCCCAGGTCCTCTTCCTTTTTATCTCTCACTTCTGGCCTTTTTCCCCCGACTGGTCCTATTATCTCGGTTTCTCATGGTCTTTGCCCTTTGCCTTCTCTCTCTGCCCTCTAGTGGGTTTTCATCATAGGTAGGAGAGGAAGTGGGAGGTAAGGCAGACCTGTCTGTTCAGCCTGGGGATGTGATGAGAGGCCAGGAGGAGTCCAGGGCAAGCTAGAAAGAGGGCCCTGTGGGAAGAAGCAAGGAATAGAGGGAGGAAGGGAGTCAGACAGCTCCACCCCTCCCCAGGTATGGCACAAGGCTGCAGGATCGGCTGTCTGTGTGCAGTCTGTGTGCCCCCGACTGTTCTGGCTCTGAAGTTGGGTGTCCTATGCCGAGCCTGGTGTGCATCTCCTCTGTTTGCTGTCTGTGGCCCTGGCAGATACCCGATCTCACCTCCTCTGCCACTAACCTCCCCCCCACTTTCCCTGGCCCCATTTGTGTGTTGCTCTGTAATTATTGTGCCAGCGTGGTCTCCCTGTGACTCACTGCTGCCGCCCCACCAGCCTGCCAGTGAAGAGGGTGCAGGGTGTGTGCATGTGTGTGTCTGTGAGTGTGAATGTGTGCTGGAGCTGAGAGAATGTGAGAAGACAGGCAGGGTCCTGCCTTTGCCTTTCTTTTTCCTATGGCTTCTGAGCTCTGAATTACTTTCTCCGAGGATGCATCCATTCTTTTGCTCCTTTGCTGCCGTCATATCTTCCTTTGGTGCTGGCTGCGGAACCCAAAGCATTACACTTCCCTTTGCACCCCAGCCGAGTCTCTGCGAGTCAGCGTCTCATGGAGTTGCCTGTCCCGGCTTCTACCTCGCAGAAGTCTTCCCATCTTAGCCTCTTGAGTATCAGGGATGACAGGCCTGTACCACGGTGCCAGACCCTTTGCTGATTGGCTTTCTGCTGAGCTTATGTCCCCTACCCGCCATTTGGCCAGGATTCACTTTGATAGTCTTTTTAGGCAGGGTGGCATCAGAGTTCCTGCAAGGAAGGCTTAACTCTGAGGCGGGAAACAGTGGTTTGGGTTTGGGTGAATGTGGGCTGGGGTGGAAGGTGGGGCAAGAGGGCTGCTTTGTCCATTGGAGTGTGGGCAGGGACTCTGCTCTGCCCTACGTGCCACAGAGGGGGCTGAAGAAGAACTGCCAACCCTTGCCTTGCCTGGCCCTTCTAGGGTGGTCTTTGGAGGCATATGTCATCTTGGTACTGGTAGCAGGAGTGGGAAGGACCCAAGCGTCTTGCCCTGGCCTGCCTTCCCTCTGCCTTTTGAGGGAAGTCAGACAGAAGGAAGCTGATTCAGCTAAGTCCTGAGCACCCAGCTGGGACAACGACGTTGTGGGTCCTGATGGGGGCAACCCCAGTCTATCCTTTTCTGTATCTTTCTCTTCTCTTGTCTGCATCCATCATGCCTTTCTTTTGCGCCAGATCTCCAGAAGAATGGGTACACTTTTAAGCAGGGGCTGTTGGCAGTGCCACACACAGCAAGCTGTCCTTGTAGGCTGGTGCAGGGCCATCTGGGGAGGGCCAGTGGCTCATGGTTAAGGCAGTTTGCCCTGGCGTTTGTCCCTGTTGCCCATGGTGGGTGCCGACTGCCGTTTGAGGGTACTGCCATGGGAAGTGGTCTAAAGGTTATGAAGGGTCCCTTTGTCTTTGGCTGGGGGAGTGGAAGAGCTGATGGCTCACTGGACTTTGTTTACTGTGTTCCCCCCAGGCCGGGCCAGTCTTCACGATAAAGCATCTCTGCGGCTGGAGCAGGTGCGCTCAGAGGACCAGGGCTGGTACGAATGCAAAGTCCTCATGCTGGACCAGCAGTATGACACATTCCACAACGGCAGCTGGGTCCATCTCACCATTAACGGTGCGTAAATGTTTCTTGGGAATGACCAAGGAAGATGGCCTCTGGGACCTACTCTGGAGGAAGTGCCCCTACTAAGAGGAGCCCCAGGAAGCTCTGGCCCCATAAGATCTTGGTTCGAGTCTTCTTTAGACCTCTCAGATGGGTTCCTGGAATTCGTGGGTCAGAAGCATGCATGGAAGCAGCAGATACCCTGTGTGCGGGGTGACATTGGTTCCTCTCAGGAAGGCTTGAATCTGCTTCTGGGCACCAGGGGGTTTGAATTGGCCAGTGTTGTATCATTTCTCGGCCTCGGATGACTCTGCTAGCCCAAGGAATGTCTTTTCTCAGGTGGAGTGCCTTGAGTCTCAACACGACTCTTCCAGGTTGCTCACTTAGTCCTTGTTAAGTGCATTTATTTGGGCAATAAGTACCAAGGGCCTATTATGTTCCTAGCCCTGCACCAGGTGATGGGTAAATAATGTTGAGTAAATCCAGACCCATTTCCTGCTTGAACAGGGTTTACCAGCTAATAAAATGTGAGAATCCTGGGAAGAAGAACTGTTTTAATGGCTGTCAGTTATTTATAGCTCATGTTAAATGGATTGTGCTATGCACAGATGCTTTTCAAGTGTCTGACTGGGGCAAGGAGGCCTGGGTGAGCTTGCTGAGCTCCAGGGTTGGTCTAGGCTGGAGTGTCCTGGGTCCACAGTGGCCATGGTCTTAGGGGCTGAGTCTTAAGGTCTCCATATAGGATGTAGTTTTAATAGCATCCGTGCTGAGATGTGCTGCATCTGGGATAAATCTGGGATTATATAGATACTGTGGCCCTGAGAACTGAGCTCCTAAATTAGAAATTTCTCTCAAGATGATTCTTGAAGAATGGTTCTCTCTCCGCTTTCTAGTGGGGTTGGGTAGACTTATGCTCTCCCTGTATTTGGGAGCCTGTCCAGAGTCTGGGAGAACAGAGGATTTTAGTTTTTTCTTAAGAGATAAATATTTCTTTTTCAGTGTTGGAAATCAAAGCCAGGGCCTTGTGCAGGCCAGGCACATGCTTTGTCAAAGCTATGTTCTTAGCTCCGGAAGAGATTGTTTTAGCAGGAGTGTTGGCCTGTAGTGCAGGACACTTTAAAGCTGGTGAACCCAAGGTGAGAGGCAGGCTCCTCATAGCTGCTGTTGGCTCCTGCTGTTGAAGGCAGATTTTTGAACCTCGTGTGGATTTTCTCCAGCAGCAGCTGGCTTTCCTGTGACCATTTGAGCCAGTTGTTGTGTGTGCAGAGAAATCTCCTCTCTTCAGGAACCCAAGCAGATCATAACTCACAAGGAAGATTTGCTGCTCAGGGCTTCTGTGAATGAGTAACAAGTGAGGAGATTCTGCATCTTCTTCTTCTTCTTCTTCTTCTTCTTCTTCTTCTTCTTCTTCTTCTTCTTCTTCTTCTTCTTCTTCTTTTTTCTTTTCCTGTGCCTTTTCCTACTGCTCAAAACTGCCTTGAGGTATGGCCTAGCTCTCCCATCATCCTGATTGATGGTGTCTATTCCGGGAACCCAGACACCAGCTATGCAGCCAAGATTCATGTTCAGGAAGGTAGAGTTGTTGGGAACTTACTTTCTAATGGATATTGTCTTCATTTGCATGAGTTGACTACTCAGGCATTTCTAGTTTCTCAGAGTGGAATAGACATGGACCAAGACCTGTCAATGATGTGGCTTATTTCTTGAACCCATTGCATAGTAAGTCGTTGGGGCCAGTTAAATCACCTCTTTGAGTTTCAGCTTTCTCGGAAAGAACCTGTTTGCAGGATGTTACAAGATTCAGGGGACTGCTCTGTGAGATTGTGTCTTGAGCACTAATTATCCCAGGGCAGTTATGGGCAAGATAGCAACCACATTTTCACAGTGGGGAAGGGACAAGCTAATCAAAATGTGGGTGGCAGGGATAGCAGGCTAGAGGGCACTGAGGTCCTTGTGAATCCACCAAAAATTATCCATTCAAGACATATTTCCCGATGTCCTTTCTGTGGCAGGCTCTGGGAGTCAGGCAGGGGACGTGACCCAATCCTGGTGTTTAAGGCTTCCAGTCGTGTTAAGAAATGATTGCCTTGTGCCTTCAAGAGCACAGAGGAGAACCTCTCTGAGGACATGGCTCTGTCCAGAAACCTGGCCAGGGAGGAACTGAGGCAAGAGCTGGGAGTGGGGTGGGAAGTGTCCTTCCCTATAGGGACTTTTGAGCCTTTAGGAACCCAGAGGAGAGCACCTCAGTTCGGGAGTGCAGGCAATCTATGGACATGCAAGTTCTGGGCAGAGCCCTGAGGGTGAGCTACCATCTGCTCTGTGCTTGAGCTCCAGGCCTTCAAGTGCAGTTCACTATCACCCAGGAGCCAGCCAGTAAGAAGTAGAACAGAGCAGCAGCCTTCAGGAAAGAGGGTTCCCACCCAGGCCCCCATTTCCTCTCTTCCAAAATTTCTTCCTGTGTAAATATTTCCATTCTGGACAGAAAGGAATGAGTGCCAGCCTTTTGTCACATCCAGAGCAGAGTGTATAGTGTCAGGCATTTTGTGACAGGAGTACCTTTGGAGCTAGAAAGACCAGGACAAAAATAAGCTACAACAAGTGGTCTCATTCGCCTTCTGTGTTTTCTCTGAAGACTGGTGGGGTGGAAACAATCCCAATTATTCCTCTGTCACACATAAAATACCTCTGAAGCCCAAGCTGAGTCTTGCTTTAGGTCTGGTGTATGGCTTGGAGGAGAGGCCAGCTTATTTTCAACCTGCACTATTAATTATAGGGCACTTGCAAGAGGAATTAAGCCTGAAAATGCAGCTGGCAAGCTAACACCTAATTCAGTAAATAATTGAGAGTCAAACCATTATTTTCCTGAAAACTTGAAATTGTTCAAAGTACTTTCCTGATTAGCACCTAAATAATAAAGTAATTATGTAATTAGTAATTAATTTGTCACTTCAGGACATAATTTAATTTATTATCTTTTCTTTTAAGCTTGACACCAGAGGTAATAGAGGCTGTGGTTGAGTTAACTGAATTTCAGGGGCAGGGCGGGTGAATGTAGGCTCTGGTATGAGTACCCATTCTCAGTGCTTGGAGGCTGGAGTCCTAGGACACCTTTACAAGAACTTGGGAAGACTTATCACCATTGCTTTGCGTCTTTCTGAACATGGGCTTAGTACTGCTTTTCTTGAGGATGTGTGTTTTATGTGATGCAATGTACTTCTTTATTCACCCTGTAGTTCCAAATGTCCTATGTACCCACCCAACTATAGGTGTTGGAGATTTGAGGCCAGCGTGGCCCTGCTTGGTCTTGCTTCCTAGAGGATTGATGTACTTGCATTTGTATTGGGCTATAGACGTGTACATTGTAGGTCTTCATTCATTTATTTCATTCATTCTCCCATTCAAGAAATGTCTGTTGAGCACTCTACATCCAGGAGCAACAGGAAATTTGAGTATTCAGTGGCACTAGGGAAAGGCACCTGCTCACAAGCACCAACGAAATGGGATCTGGATATAGAGTTCCAGGCTGAGCGAGAGCTCTGCAAATGGACAGTCTTAAGGCTGGAAGTTCTTGCTGCAGAGGAGACACAGAAAGCCAGTGTTGTTAGAGTCAGCAGGAGGATGTGTCTGGGAGGTGCAGCTGGTATAGACTGGATCCAATCCTAGTACCCTCTGACTGACTCTTGAGGCATGGCTCTATGGAGGGGGAGAGAGCCTTGCTGAAGCTCTTCCTTTGTCTTCAGACCAAAGTCCCCAGGGGTGATAATGGCAGTAGTGATGGCAGAGCAATCCGAGTTTGCCATGAGCATTTGTCTGCATTTTATACACAATCTTTCATAAACCTTTGTCTCTTTTATAACCTACTGCAATTCTAGAGGGCAGAGGATTTTCTAGAGTCAAAAGCCCAGAGAGCATGAAGAACCTGAGATGAGATGGCAGGCTAGTACTTGAACTTGGGCCCTTGAGAGGAAGCCAGGATGGCCTATCCTAATGTTGTTGGCTTTGGTGCTAGGATTCAGAACAGCCATTTTGGAAGCGCATGGAAGCCAGTAGTTTGAGAGGTTAAAGTTGACCAGATTCTCTCTGCAAGCAGCTCAGGCAAAGGATGCTGAGTCTCTTAAAAGCCGATTATCCAAACAGGATGGAGTGTTACTCCCACCTTCAGTGCCTGGGAGAGGATAACCTCATGTAATCAGGGGAGAATTAAGAAGGTAGTAAGTAGCCTGTGGAATTCACTGCTCACCTTTATGCACAGGGCTCAAAGAGGAGGCAGGCAGGCAGGTGGGAGACTTTTCCCTGTCTGTGGACTGAGGTTTTTACGATTGAGCATCCTTAGCCTGGGACCTATAGGAGGCCTTGCTGGGACTCAGTCAAGAAATCTCCTGTAAATGAATGGGCTTTGGATACAGGAAGTAGGAGCCCCTGTACAGCATGACAATCCTGAAGGGAGGTGGGAGATTCTTCAGTTCTGTTTGTCCTGTTCCTAGCACTGAGCATGGCAGCTTCCCTATAGTAGGTGTTCTTAACTACGTTACTGGGCAGTAGCTAAGTTCAGTTGGATGAGTGTAGAATTTGCAGACAGCCAAGCTGAGAGCAAAGTTGACCAGATTGTCTCTGCAAGCAAAGGGTGCTGAGTCTCTTCAGAGCGGATACTCCAAACACGATGGAGTGTTAGTCATCCTTTCAGAGTATGGGAGAGGATAACCTCACATAACCAGTAGGTTCTAGGTCCATCATGTGTCCCCCCCTGCCAACCCGCTGTGATACATTATATTATACAGGGTAGAAGTTTCTGCTCTCTGTTTTTGTTCCTTTGTCCTTGCATCCTGCAGAGTTCTACGTAGGTGGGTGGAGTCTGTCTCTCACTCTTCTGGTGTTCTTTGCAGCCCCTCCCACCTTTACAGAAACACCCCCCCAGTACATTGAGGCCAAGGAAGGTGGAAGTATTACCATGACTTGCACTGCTTTTGGCAACCCTAAGCCCATCGTCACCTGGCTCAAGGAAGGGACCCTCCTCGGTGCTAGTGGAAAGTACCAGGTGAGTACAACTGTCATCTGGGTACCACGACCACTCTTCCTCATCCTCTCTCCCTACCCATCTCCCATCTAAGGCAGCTGGCTACTGATGTTATGTGTACAGGCCCAGGGTGGCGGCAGACACACTAATGGCCTGGCTTGACAGCAAGTGTTCTGTTACCCTTTTTAGGAAGGTGGAAGGAGGCCCTTGTCCTCTCTGCTCCTGTATATGAGTCTCTGAGGCCATTTACAGCTTCTCAGAACTCATCTTTTCTTTAAGAGACACGCTGGTGCTACCCACAGGTTGATGTTGAGCTCTCTCTGTGTCTCCAGGTGAGTGACGGTAGCCTGACAGTGACATCAGTCAGTCGGGAAGACCGAGGCGCCTATACCTGCCGAGCATATAGCATCCAGGGTGAGGCTGTGCATACAACCCATCTGCTTGTTCAAGGTAGGGAGACTTTTTTAGCCTCTTTATCTCTGGAACTCTACAGGAGACTTCCAGGCCTGCTGACCCATAGAGAACATTCTCTCAGGGCACAGTCTGCCCAACTAGGGGTGTTAGAGGAGCTGGGTGGGGACTGTATCACATATATCACTTACCCTGACTCCCACCCTGGCCAGCTGGGAAACGGCGTGGCAGGGAGACAGGGACTGTGCTGAGCCGTTTCTGATTTCCTGTTGAGAGGGCATTCCAGCCATGTCTCCCCTTTCCTCAGGGAGGAAACACCTTAAGGTCATCTATCCATTAGGGACAGCATCAACATGTAAAGACAGACAGTGATCCAAGCCCCCGACATTTAAATAACGTCAGGGATTTTGAGTAAAGTAGGCTCTGTAGTGAGCTGCGAGATGCTGGCCTGATTGTCTGGCCAGAGTGCCCTGAAAGGGGCTGAGCATCCACTGCCCAGGATGGGAAGGGTGTCAGGTAGGGGGTCTCTGCTGTTGGAGTGATGGTGGAGTTTAGGTGCTTGCTTACGTCTAGTTGGCAGGGCAACCGTGGTGACGTTCTCTCCTTTGGCCTCTGAGGGCTGAGCGGGTGCTGAGGCAGAGGGTGGGAAGCAGTATACTCCCCAAGGGAAGGCCAAAGCCCAGCTCTGCTGAGGTCTGGCTTACCAGTCCCAAGGCTTGCTGCCTTTTGCCTCTTTGCTCCCCAGACTCCTCTCCTGAGTGGCCAGAACCTCTGACTAGAGAACAGTACATGATTCTGTCTACTTCAGAGACAAGATCAGGCCCTGTACCTTCTAACCTGAGCTCTGTTGGAGAGAGCTGGGCAGGAAAGTTGTATGGAGGTTATAAATGGCTGGTCTGGAAATCATGGAGCCATTGTTGATGTGGTATAGTAGGGTGCCCGAGCCTCACAGCAGCTGGGAGCATCTCCCTGATGACTGCCTGGGCTCTGCTGCTGGGACACCCCATCTTGAGCATCCCAGAGCTTCCTGGGAGGCCTGGCATGGTAGCCCTCCCAATCAGGAGAGGTGATGTTTCTTCCCTGTTCTCCCCAGGGCCTCCCTTCATTGTCTCCCCTCCTGAGAACATCACCGTCAACATCTCCCAGGATGCTCTGCTTACCTGCAGGGCAGAGGCGTATCCCGGCAACCTCACCTACACCTGGTACTGGCAGGATGAGAACGTCTACTTCCAGAAGTGAGCAGCACCCTGCTCCAACCCTCTCACACAGGTCCCCACAGGCCTCTGCCTTGAGAGAGGGTCCCTGGCAGTGCCTGGGAACCCCAAGTCTCCTGGCTGCCTCTAGGGGAGGTGAAGGGACTCATTGCTACCTTGCTTGTATCTCTGCCAACATCCCTCTTCTCCTTGTCTGCTTGTCACTCTTTTGCAGTGACCTGAAGCTAAGGGTGCGGATCTTGATTGATGGGACACTGATCATCTTTCGAGTGAAGCCAGAGGATGCTGGAAAGTATACCTGTGTCCCTAGCAACAGCCTTGGGCGCTCCCCCTCTGCCTCAGCATACCTGACTGTGCAGTGTGAGTAGGGGTGAGGGAGAGGGTTCTGGGCATTTTAGTAGGTGCCAGCTGCACCAGCTAGATTGGAAATTGAAGACCCGGCATGTTTCTGAGGACTAGAGGAGCACCCGAGGAAGGAAGAGCCCTCCTCTAGAGGAGGCCATGACCAGTCTGGCCAATAGAATGAACTGATACTGGCGGATATCTTCTGTGGGCTGGTCATCACTGGGTGTCAGCCAATTCATTGGTTCTAGTTTAGGTCATGTTCAAGGATAAAGAGACCTTCACTTTGGACATTTGTCATTCAGAATGGTAATCCCTGTGTTGTTATACTGGTTTATACCTGGGCCTTGAATTGGTTGTTGCTGGGCACATTTTCCTAGGTGTCTGAGGGAGAAGGGCTAGTTTCTCTGCCAGTTACTCTCTATCTTTCCACATGTGGACATTGTATACTGAGTGGAGCAGGACCTTCCTGGGTGACTTGGTCTGCTTTCATACCTGGCTTCCTTCTGGCTCCCTAGTCCCTCTACTCAGGGGCTGTGGGACTTGAATTCATGAACTGCTGTCCCGCCGGACCCATCGGGGGCTTCTGTGCGAGCCCTAGATCCCACCTAGTATTAATACTTGGGCACCTTGGGTTGCTTCCTACCCTGTGACAAGCTGGACATTGTGACAAAGTAAGATGGGAAGATGGGTAATGAAGATTAATGTCTTCCTTTTGACTTATGGATGGCCCTGTCACTGAGGCAACAAAGGCTGCAGGTTGTCACTACAGGTGACAGACCTCCAGTATTTGAATGCTGGTGTGGGAGAGTTATGGACACCCGAGGACATGGAGTGGTAGGGAAGAACAATGTGACATGGTGGTCTAAGTCAGCCACCGAGCTGAAGACAACTAGAGGAATTGTCAATTGGTGGCCTTGGCAGCTCTCCCTGATGGCTGCACAGGTCCGAGTGTTTGCATGGCTCCGCTGTTGGACAGGCAAGGTCACAGTGGTGAAGCTCCATTGGGCATGCGATGTCCCGCCTCACTCCTCATGCTATGTGTTTTCTCATGTCTGTGGGGTGACTTTGCTGGTGGAAGCAGAGGCCTCAGTTCTCTGGCACTGCTGACAACCCACGAGCATTTGTAGCATGCTGTGGTGCAAGTTCCAGACTTTTATGAGTCGGGAAGCCCAGGACACTGGGTATGTCCCTCTAGACCTGTAGTGGGAAAAGCAGGAGATGGGAAGTGCTCCTGCAATCCTGGGGACTCCAGGAAGGGGCTGCTCCACCTGGCAGGTGTGTCTCTCCCTCTGGGCTGGATGCGGGCAGTGCCACATGAGCCTGAAGGTGGCAGTGTTGCAGGCGTGAGCAAGCCAACAGGGATCAGCCTTCAGAAGGATGCAAAGCCAGCCAAGATGATGGCCCCATCCTTGGAGCTGTGGGCCACTATTCTCTTGCAGAGGCGTGTTGGTTTCCCTGGCTCTCCTCAGCACCAGCATTGCCACCCACTCCCACTCGTCCCTTTTTACTCCCTTCCTCCCTTCAAAGAGAATCCAGGGAGTTGAGATTTATAGGTGGGTGAGACAAGGATCTTTATTTCTACTAAAGAGCGGTGCTCAGAGTATTTCCCATTCATAAACCCTTTGAAAACCTTGGAGGAATTAAAAAAAAAAAAAAAAAAAAAGACTATCATACAAAAGTAGGAAGCTACATCTAAATATATAACCCGGCCTGGTATTTATGTAAGGCTGTTCTCTGAAGAGCTCAAAATGCTTTAAAGGTACCAGCTCATTTATCATAGCCTTCCTAGCTCCGGATCTTTCTCCTTTGTAGCCCTAGGGGTCCTGGGGAGAAATGAGAAAATGTGACTTAACTTTCAGCACAGGGCTACTGGGCCTCTTGCTCTCTGTCCTGGGGCCATGGTGGATTTTACCTTTAACCGCAGTCAAGTGGCCAAGAGAGGCCAGACATCCACCAGAAGGAATATCAATCCTTGTGCTTAGGACAGCATTGTACATAGAAATGACATTGCTCTTTTGGTTTAGGATGTGAAGTAATTACCTGCTTACTCCTGAGAAACTTCAGGATACAAAGTAGTTGGAAAAGTGCATGGTCATTGTTGGCTTGGCAGGGCTGGGGTAATGTCTGCGGTGAGAGCCATTTCCGAGTTCTGAAGAGTAGGGCCATTTGAAGTGTGCCTTTGGATGCCTCCTTGCATTCTTGCACATCCTAAGGTTCTTAAAAGCATAGTAAGTTGTGCAGGTAAAAGAAGTGTGCAGCTTGCCCCAGCCTGCTGTGTATGGTCCCTAGGCTGTAAGTGCTAGAGAGTGGGATTGTTGGTGGCCCTGGCTCCTAGCACTGTGTTGAATGTTGAGAATCTGAAGTAGTAGATGTAAAGGTTCTTTTGCAAAGGAACGGGGAGTGTGCACTGGCTTGCCTTCTGCTTTGAGTGCTCACGGGGCTTCTCATGTTTTCCACACCACCCCTCTCACAGACCCAGCCCGTGTCCTCAACATGCCCCCTGTAATTTATGTGCCCGTGGGAATCCATGGCTATATCCGTTGTCCTGTGGATGCAGAGCCACCTGCTACTGTGGTGAAGTGGAATAAGGATGGCCGGCCACTGCAGGTAGAGAAGGTATGAGTGAGATGCAATGTTGGGACTCAGGATCCTTCCAACAGTAGAGATGCTGCCTCTGGGCTCTGGGTCTCTGCCAGCCCCACTCCTCCTAAAACGCCTAGGCAAACAAAAAGCAATGCTCAGGCAGGAGTCTGGCTGTGTTCCACGCCCACAGGGGATGCCAGTGCCAGCCTGTACTCGGGCTAGCCCAGCTCAGACCCTGCCTGGAAGTGGCTGGGGTGCAGTGCCTGTGTCCTGACCCTGGCTCCCTGCTCTCTTATCTACGTCTGGCAGAACTTGGGTTGGACCTTGATGGACGATGGCTCTATTCGCATTGAGGAGGCCACAGAGGAGGCTCTTGGCACTTACACGTGTGTGCCTTACAACACTTTGGGGACCATGGGCCAGTCTGCCCCCGCACGGCTTGTCCTGAAGGTGCGTCTCGAGGACTGTGCATGGCCCCCGTGGTGGGCAAGCTTCCTGTGGCTGACCTTTCACACCTGTCTCTGTGTGTCCATTAGGACCCCCCGTATTTCACGGTGCTACCAGGCTGGGAGTACAGGCAGGAGGCCGGCCGGGAGCTGCTCATCCCCTGTGCAGCGGCAGGGGACCCCTTCCCTGTCATCACCTGGAGGAAGGTACCTGGGCTTTGAAGCTCTTGTGCTGTGGGGGAGGCAGGGAGGATCCAGTGGTGGTTCTATTTGGACCTGTGGGGACAGGCCAGATGTTAGGGGGGGAGGCCACATGAGTGGACAGTGATGGGGTGTTGGCAACGGGCTCAGGGATCGCTGAGACTCCTGAGTTGTGAGCACAACATCCCTTAACCTGAATGCCCACTCCCATCCTCTTCCCTGCTCCTTGTTTGGCTAAGGTAGGGAAGCCCAGCAGAAGCAAGCACAACGCCCTGCCCAGCGGGAGTCTCCAGTTTCGTGCCCTGAGTAAGGAGGACCACGGGGAGTGGGAATGTGTTGCCACCAATGTGGTCACAAGCATCACTGCCAGCACTCACCTCACTGTTATCGGTATGTGCTTGAACAGGCCAGCTGCGGGGACTTTCTCGCTCTGCAGGTGTCTTGCCTAAGTTAGACCAAGGGCTATGCCCTGAAACCCTTGACCTCAGGGGACTCTGGCAGGGAGGCTCAGCATCCATGTTTGTCCCGTCTCGGGGAGGACAGCCATGTGGAGACTGGAGTAGGAAGAGTGAGAATCAGATGTGGCACCTTGGCCAGGCAGGCACTGAGCTGCCTGAGGGTAGCGCTGGTGTCCATAGCCTGGGGCATGAGGAAGCGATTAATACTCTTTGTTCTAATGACTCAGGACATGTCAGCCAGAGTGTAGCCTCTCTCTTTGGGGCTTGACAGCCACAGTTGTACCCTAAGCCAACCCAGTATTTTCCTGCCAGTTTAGGCTGTAAATAAAGTGGTCTGCATCTTGTTGTTCAAGCCTAGCAGGGGAGCTCCTGCTCAGAGTCACATTCTTCATCCACAGTAGGTGCTGGCCTGAGACCTGGCTCACTGTTGTCTGCTGTGTGGAATGTGGCTGTCTCTTGTAGCTAGAGATTTAGGGGATGTGATTTTTGTTTTTTCCTAGGATGCCAAGGGAATTTTTTTTTTTTTTTTTTTTTTTTTTTTTTTAGCTCACATGATGCATGGGAATTTGGTTGGGATGAGGAGGGTTCTGTTTTTCCTCTGGCCTGTGTTTTTGCTGGTGATGCTGGCCTATGTAGCAGGTGGGCTTTTCCCCCTGACTCCAGCAGAGCCAGGATGGGATTGGGATCCTGCCCTCGCTGCCGCCGCCGCTTCCTATGACGAATCTTGTTACTACATGCTCTGTCCTCTCCTGTCTCTTACAAGAAGATGATGGGGACCTAGCATATGGGCTTGGCTGCTTTTGGTCTGAGCTGTCTTCCTTGGTCTCTAGGCACCAGTCCTCACGCTCCAGGCAGTGTCCGGGTCCAGGTCTCCATGACAACTGCCAATGTGTCTTGGGAGCCAGGCTATGATGGAGGCTACGAGCAGACATTCTCAGTTTGGTACGGACCTCTGTGAGTCAGCCCCGCATGCTTTGCTCTCTGCTTCTCCCTCCTTTGCCCCACTTAGGGCATCCAGTCTGCCCCATCCCATCCCATCCCATCCCATCCCATCCCATCCCATCTCATCCCATCCCATCCCATCCCATCCCATCTCATCCCATCCCATCCTGGGGTGGGTGGAGGGCCCAAGGAGGCCAGGATCTATACTTGCCAGGTCTGCAGACGGCAAAGTGGGCCAGGCAGTGATGGAGTTCTCAAGGATGCTAGGGACGTCTATAAGGGACTCCTTGCATCCTTGCATTACCACCCTGGAGGTTAGAATGTTGATTTGGGCTTAAATTGTCCCCCTCTGCTCTCTCTTTGGCATCTCTCATTGCCCCTCATTTTACATCTTACCTCAGTCTTTCTCTAGTTCCCTCATCTTGACAGTGTTGTAAAATAGCATATGAAGTGTAGGGTCTAGTTTTTAATCTGTTCCTTGCCCAGAGGTCCTAGGTACCAGTTAGGAGACCAGGTGCTCCCATCCCTGCCCTTGCCTCCACTGTCTGTATTTTCTCCCTTGGACTTTGTGCCTGTCATTTTCATGTCTGTTATTAACCAGATCAGGGACTTAAGATCCTTGCCCAAACCGCGGGGTAGATAGGTCTCACAAATGCATGGACCAGGATGAGGACCCAAGGCATGGGGTGGTGTGAAGAGAAGCCGAGTGGCACTCCCTTCCTCCCCACATCCCCAGGGCTTCTCATTCCTAACATTCCCTTCCTGAGCTGGGAACTACAGCCTCCAGATTCACAGACAACATCCTCAAGTGGGGGAAGACTTTTACTTCCTTCTCCTTCAGCCTGGTTCAGCCTGAATCTGGGGAGGAGGAAGAAGCAGATGTAAACCTCAGAGAGAGCCTTCAATAGCATGGGGTTGAGGGGGCTTCCCTTTCTCCAGCAGTTCTCAGACTGAATGCATACCTTGGGAGTTTTGAGAGCCCCATGGATGAACTGTACCTGGATTGTCTGTGTCCCTCGGAGTTGGGGAAGGGTGGTATCTGGTATGGCAGAGCTGTCTGCTGGGATGGACAGACATTTGGGCACAGAGAAGGGCTCCCTTGTTGCCTGTGGTGCTGCTCTATACTGCTGCCCATCTGTATCACTTTTATCACACTCTGTTTGCTAGCTTTGGTTGGGAAGGTCAGTTGCCAAGGTAGAGGAGGTTTTCCCTTCTTTCTGAGAGGCCCTGGCTCGTTGTACTGCTATGGTCATTGGCTCCTGCTGGGTTTTTTTTTTTTTTTTTTGTCTCCCTTTTTCATCCCATGCTTTCTTTTGCTTCAGCTCATATTATTGGGCATACCTGGTAGTGATAGTGAGTCTTAAAACCTAGAGAGGAACCTGTGGGTACCAGTTGAGTTACAGCTCAGGCGGTCATCAAGTGGGTCAGTTACCCAGGACAATGTCTCCCCCGTGTGGTGTCATCTGGGACTGCATCCATATCAAGTGGCTTCCTTGCCTATTGGGAGTTGAGGAGGAGGGCGGCTTTAGAGTAGAAAGCCACACCCCTAGTCTCTTTTCCCTTGATTGTGATTTCTAGCCTTCAAGGCCTTAGGAGTGCTGGTTCTGCTATGAAGCAAACGCTGATCATTTTTGTTACACGCCTTGGATATCCTCATATGACCCAAGTTGGACTGGAGTGAGCTCAGCATCCTGGTTGACCTTGGGCCACACTTTTGTCTCTCCCTGGAAGGGTAGACAGTCAAGGTTATCTAGGTCCCTTTAGTAGCCATGCCATTGCTTAGCTGCTCACTCTCAAATCCAGTGTCCCTATTCTATCAAGCAGAACCCATTTATAAAGCAGTGCTTCGCGTGGGATTCCCTCACAGTGCAATCGGTAATCTGGCCAGTATCTTCAGCATGCCTTACACCCGAGGACCTCTTTTCACTGGGGAGGTACCACAGTGGGCTGTGCCCTGGTGCCATGAAAGTTGGCACAGCCAGAGCCAGGCAGGTAACCCCACCTTGGTTCTCCCTCTCCCTGCCCTTGAACCTGGGAATGCTTGACCTTTCACTGCCTTCCCCTGGGGACCCTGTGTGCATGCCATTCTCTCCAGTGTGACCCACCCCACCCCTTCTCCCCATCCTCTCTCTCTCTCTCTTGGCCAGGATGAAGCGGGCTCAGTTTGGGCCCCACGACTGGCTGTCCTTGTCAGTACCACCGGGGCCCAGCTGGTTGCTGGTAGACAGCCTGGAGCCTGAGACTGCATACCAGTTCAGTGTCTTGGCCCAGAACAGGCTGGGAACCAGCGCCTTCAGTGAGGTGGTCACTGTGAACACTTTAGGTGAGGCTCTGGGCTGGGTGTGTTGGGGCTAGCAGATCTGGGCTAGACAAAGGTGGTCGCAGGACTAACATCAGGGCTGAGTGTGCCAGTAGCCTAGAAAGTGTTCTCTGTAATGGTTTCTTCTGATTTCCCAGTACTGACTTGACATTGCCTCGTCCCATATCATGGCATTTTGGCTATATTCCTGTTGAACCCTCAGATGGAAAGGAGGTGTTCAATGACATGTATAATGTTTGGCCATTCTACAAGGGAACAGTGAGTCCTTCGGCACTATCTGACTGCAGTGGTGTGTCTTCTGGGGGTCCAAGAACAGGCCTTGGCAAGCAGACTCTTTTCACATGGATTAGAGGTCATGACTCCAGCCCCCTTTCTGTCCCGTGGATGGCAGGTGTAAAATGCTCATTTTTTGTTTGTTTGTTTGTTTGCTTTTGAATAGGGTCTCACTGTGTAGCCTTACCTGGCCTGGAACTCACTTTGTACCAAGCTGGCCTTGAACTCACAGAGATCTGCCTGTCTTTGCCTCTCAAGTGTTGGGATTAAAGGTGTGCACCACCAAGCCTGTCCTGGGCCTTGTTTTGAGTTCAAAGGCTCCAAATGGAATCAAAAGTATGACTCATATGTCGTGAGAAGAACTTACCAGTTCCTGGCATGGGAACAGAAGATACAATCATGTACCTCTTAATAGTGGGGGAAGCATCAGAGGAAATAGCAACTGAGAAACATGTCATTAAGCAGTGAGGTCATTGTGTAGATGGTACGGCACCTGAGAAAATAATACAACCAGGAAAGACAGGGAACTTTAGATCAGTGGAGCTGATGCAGGGAGAACAGCGTGGGCTGTTTTCATTGGAAACCTTTTCTGTTATTGGAGTATATGCTACCCATAAGAAACAGAGTACAGTGCAAACAGAAGCTGCAGCATGGTTGGGTACTACCATTGCCACATGTTCTGTACTGCATGTTATGTTACCTTCAGTGCCGTAGATTCATACCAATGCACCTCACATGTAAGAGGAACCTGTTGGTCTCTATTATAGTGGTACTCTCCTGCTAGCTGATAGGAATTTTTCAGCTCCGTGATTTCATAGGGCCACCATCAGGAATGGTGCTGATGTCGATGTTATGAGGCACATGGCTGCGCTCGGCACTAGATTTTTCTCTCTTCTCTATGGTGCCCATTGCTTCTTCCCTTTTTGAGGAGGTTTTTGGTTGTCTTGCAGTTGTCCTGTTCTGAAAAGAGTCACAGAGCTCTGGGTCACCAGCCCTGACTTACCTTTCCTTGAAACAGGAGGGCTACTGCAGGCGACACCCTCTCCTCTCTCTGAAACAAATTTGTTCTTCGGTAGGTTCTGCCTCCCACACGGGGCTGGGGATTTGTGGCCATCCTCTTCTTCCTCTTCCTTCGACAGCATTCCCTGTTACAACTCCAGAACCTCTGGTGCTGGTGACCCCACCAAGGTGCCTCACAGCCAACCGGACCCAGCAGGGTGTGCTCCTGTCCTGGCTCCCACCTGCCAACCACAGCTTCCCCATTGACCGATACATCATGGAGTTCCGAGTTGGGGAGCGCTGGGAGATGCTGGATGATGCCATTCCAGGCACCGATGGAGACTTTTTTGCCAAGGATCTGTCACAGGTGCGGACTTTAATGTTCATGTCTCTTGTTCTCAGTTTCTGGAATGGTCATGACTATTTGTAAAGCCACTGAACATTGAATGACCCACCTCCAGAGCATAAATAAGGTCAAGCCCCTCACTGGCCCTCTTTATCTGTGATCTTAGACTCTCCCTGGTCTGCTACCAAGGGTTGGATTGGTCCCCAGACCAGAGCTATTTTAGTGGCATTGGGGACCAATGCTACACAGATGGTTTTCCTCAAATACAGATGTAGTTAGAGTTTTCCTGCCTGGCCCAGAGTCAGGACAAATCTGTCACCAGCCAGGCCCATAGATGCTCAGAACCAACCAAGTAAACACACAGAAACTTACATTGTTTAGAAACTGTATGGCCGTGGCAGGCTTCTTATTATCTACTTCTTCTATCTTAAATTAACCCATTTTTATTAATCTATACTTTGCCACGTGGCTCATGGCTTACCATTACCTTACATCTTCCTTGTCATGGTCTCGGCTGGTAGAATCTCTGCCCCAGCCTTTCACCTCCCAGAATTCTCTTCTCTCTTGTCCTACCTATACTTCCTGCCTGGCCACTGGCCAATCAGAATTTTATTTACACAGAGCGATATCCACAGCACTTCCCCTTTTCTTTTTTTTTTTTTTTAAAGAAAGGTTTTAACTTTTACATAGTAAAATTACATATAAGAAAACAATTATCAAGCAAGAATTACAGTTACAATATTAAAGAAGATATCTATCTTATATTTGTGACTCCAAGGTTTTATATCTAATTTATCTTTTATCATAACTGAGGAAATTATAACTATCTAGTCTTTAACCACATCAAAGACCCCAGAAGGATATAATATTACCTGAGAACCGGGAGAAGGATGCAAGCAACTTTCGGGAGTCTTGCAGGGTAGACAGAGACAGCTGGCAGCCTGGACAGTCACCTAATGTTCCTTTGTAAAGTTGAGCTGCCGACATGACAAGAAAGAGATAAGGTACTGGTAAGCCATGAGCCACATGGCAAAGTATAGATTAATAGAAATGGGCTAAATATAAGAGTAAGAGCTAGACAATGGTAGGCCTGAGCTAATGGCCAAGCAGTTTAAATAATATGAATGTCTGTGTGTTTATTTTATAAGTGGGTTGTTGGACTAACAGGGTTTGGCCGGGGCTGGAGAGAAGCTCTCCACTACATACAGACACTATCTAGGGTAAGGCAGGGTGAGGCCAGTAGGGATCATCAGACCCCAGACCTCAGTTTCCTGGGTTCCAGCTAGAGTGGTCTAAAGAGGCCCTGTAAAGGTTGTCTTCTAGGCTGGCCAAGAGAAGGGCTCTTCTTTTAATAATTCAGAGTCCTGGGAGAAAATACATTCCCTCCTTATTTTGGTGGACATCTTTTAAGCAGGAACATCTTTTTCTTGAGAGAGAAAGCCACTTGCTTCATAGATTGAAGAGATCTCACGTATCCGTCCATTTCTCCTTTCCTAGATGCTCTCCATGGCTGCTGGAGTTGATTCATGATGTTGTTTGAGAGATCATTGTGCATCTTTCTCTGCAGTCTTTCAGTGGCTACATGTGCATAGCTTGAAGTCCATAGCTTGAATGGTGGGCATATGTATACTGTAGCATTAGCCAATGCAAGCACTCACCATTAAACACTTCTTGGGACCAGTACTCTGGGCAGCCTGTTCTATGGAAGTCATGCACAGGGTCAGTGGCTGTGGTCCTAAGCTCTGCAGTTGACTGAGTATTGTCCCTGGATTGTAGGATACATGGTATGAGTTCCGGGTTTTGGCTGTCATGCAGGATCTGATCAGTGAACCCAGCAACATCGCCGGTGTCTCCAGCACAGGTACTTTGGGTCCCCCAATCGTCTGACAACAACCAGGACATAAGCCTTAGAGCCACATGAGCGTCCTTTTGTGGAATAGCCCGCCTGGGAGGACAGGCTGGGTTAGAGGCTTATGCAGGAGTCTAGTTGAAACCTCGTGAGTCCTAGCATTTATGAAGTCCATCCGACCCATGATACCATGACACATTATTTGATCCCACCGTGGAGCTGGGCTTATCTTCCATAAGATAGCCGAGGAGGGAAACCCATGGCATCCTGTCAGTGGGTGCTGCTTGCTGTACATTGTCTGTTCGCTCTTGAGCATTGCTGTGTAGTGGGGCGGGCACCCTGAACTAGAGGGAAGATTTCTCAGGTCAACAAGTGTTTGTTGGATGCCTATTATAGGCTTCCTTATAATTATGTGGGTTTTATTTGGAAAATTGTTGTTTGGTGGTGTTTTCCTTCCTTGCTTCCTCTCCCTAGAGTTGTTGTTGTTTTTTTCTCAGACTAAATAAAGCCAACTCCTAGCATTTTCTCCACTTATCTTTTTTTTTTTTTTTCTTGGCACCGGTCCCATTTCCACATGTCTTCTCTGCATTCCAGAGTTCCTGAAACACAGCAGAGCCTCTCCCCAGGGTAGTGGTGTCCTTGGTGTGGGAGGGGCTCTGGCTTAGTAAGCCAGTCAAGGCCCCATTTCCTTGAGAGCAGTGTGTTCTGAGATCCCTGGGGCCAGGTGGCGAGGGTCTTGGCCAGAAAGATCTAGTAGGGAGCCTCTCAGAGCTACAAAAGCATTGGCTTGGGCAGATGGGAGAAGAGCCGTGGAGCCAAGGGCATGATGTGAGGAAGGGGAGAGTGTGATTTTTTTTTTTTTTTTTTTTTTTTTTTTTAGCTGAGGATTGAACCCAGGGCCTTGCGTTTGCTAGGCAAGCACTCTACCACTGAGCTAAATCCCCAACCCCAATTTTTTTTTTTTGTCTCCTATATCAGGCACCCTGGGGCATTGTGTAAACTCAAGTTATCTCCCATAGGCAGCAAAACTTAGCTGCTTCTGTTCTGGCTTCCCTCCAGGGAAGAGACTCAGAGAGATGGAAGAACCTAGAAAAATAGCTTCCATCCAGAACCAATGTAGAGGACTTGAGTGTTTTACGCGCTCAGTTCTGTGAACTGTTCTTACTCAGTAGCCTTGTGCCTGACCCCCAAAAGTTAAGGAAGCATGCCTAGTGAGACAGTCGCATATGGGTGAATGAGGCTGCAGCAGCAACAGCATTCCCTGTAGTTAACGCCCCTCTTTTTCAAGATGGTGGTCCATCAGTGTAATGTGGATTCTTTTTATCAGTTACCATTGTTGATGTGGAAATGAACTCTGGCCAGCCAAATCACATTGTTTTGGACTTCCCTTTGGCATTCTTTGAGAGTGGCACTTACTGATCTCACGACCTATGTGTACAGTGCAGTGGGCTGGGGTCTGGTCCTGGCTCTGTCACTAGCTGGCCTGTGAATCCTACATAAAGCTTATTCTTTAACTGTGAGAGGGAGAACTGAGCCCATCTCATCCTCTCTACAGCTCCAGTCTGCTTCTGGAGCCTGAATGATCAAGACACACTAGTCCTTGCTGTAGGAAGCTGCCAGCCTGTCCTATAAGGAGTTAGAAGATGGGTGGGCCTATATTCTGTTGTAACAGTTCCTCTTCCTGATTTAGAGTTGTATCCCCAAGGTATCTTCATTCTGTAGATGACATGGGAGAAAGCAGGAAATCCTGACTGGAAATCAGAACAACTGTGCTCCTGCTAGGGTACCAATAGCAGAGTGAGCCAGTCACTCAAGCTTTGCCAGTCAGTGTCTTCGTTTAGAGAAGGGGAGTCTGGGTAGCTGGCAGGGTTACTCTGGGAGCCCCGATAGCATGCATGGCAGTACTTTGCTGCACTCACAGTGATAGACAGCTATAGAAGATGATTGGGGCAAGGGAAGATGCGGGGATCATTTCTTCTTTGTAAGCTACAAGGAAGTTGCTTGACTGTCATAGACTGTCCCTTCCTTAACTCTCTTCACACTTCTGCACCACCCTCATTACACCTCTTGAAAGGCTCACATTAGCACCTGGTGTGGAGGTCAGGCCCCAGCCTTGACTGCCCTAGGGAAAAGTCCCTAGGGATCAAGTGTCAGAGTAGGTAGGGAAAACTTGGGCAGGCGTGAGACCCATGAGTACTTCTGGCCTTCCTTGCAGACATCTTCCCACAGCCGGACCTGACTGACGATGGGCTGGCCCGGCCGGTGTTGGCTGGGATAGTGGCCACCATCTGTTTCCTGGCGGCTGCCATCCTCTTCAGCACTCTGGCCGCCTGCTTTGTCAACAAGCAGCGCAAGCGCAAACTCAAGCGGAAGAAAGGTAGGTGTTTGTCCTTCTGTCCATGCCTGGCTGAGGTCGGACGTTCTCTAGCGGGAAGCAGACAAACCGCCTGTCCTGTTTCTCCTCTGGGAAAAGGGGCACAGGGAGCTTGCAGGCAGAGCTGTCAGTGGGATTGGAGTTTTAAAATATTTTTGTTCATTTCTGGAAAATTCCATACACCTATTATATCTCCCCCGCCCCCACCTACCTCCAACTTCCTCCAGGACCCACCAACCCAGCTCCATCCCCACTTCATGTTCTCTTTTATTGTTATTATTGTTGTTGTTCTGATGATGATGATGATGATGATGATGATGATGATGATGATGATTTTGAGAGAGAGCCCAGGCTGGCCTCAAACTGGAGATTCTCTTGCCTCAGCCTCCCAAGTACTTAGATTATAGGCATGTGCCACCATGCTCGGTGGGACTTGATTTGAAAGGGGGAAGAGGAGAGCAAGGGTATTGGAGAGAAGAGGATGGGCCAGGCTTCAGGGAGAGAGGGCCTCTGAGCTGGCCATAGAGCTACCAGGCAAGAGAAACCTTTCCCTCTGTGACTACATATCAGGACTCTCTGTGGATCCTGGGGAGAGGGTACCAGTTTTTGTTTTTGTTTTGTGGGCTCAGGCCTCTTCCTTTTGTTTTCTTTCCAGATCCTCCGCTGTCCATCACTCACTGTAGGAAGAGTCTTGAGTCTCCGTGAGTATCTCTGGCTGTTGGGGGTCTGTAGGTAGATGGGGAGGCTGGACATACATAGGTGAACTATGAGTTTTAGTTGGCCCCATTTCCCTAAGATGTTTCGTGTTTGTGGATTGGCATGTCAATTTTAAGTTGTGCACATGGATTGAGGGAGTGTAGTCTAGATGATCCAAGCTAGTAACTTATTTGTTTAGCTTGCAGTGTTTTGTCCTTTGCCTGGCTAGAGTCGGTATTAATATTAGCTTGCATTTCTTGAACAACTAGGGAACAAAATTGGAGTTGTGCATAGGCAGGGTGTACCAAATTTAGGGGCTGGCCAGAAGAAAAGTAGCAATGTGGGTGTTCATTCCAAAAATGGATGATACGTGTCTAGACAATTGAGAGAGCTGGCCAGAGTTTCTGACCAAAATATTCAGCCCATCCACGCCTGTTCCTTTTAGAGTGACTGTTAATGAAAAGACGCTGTAGGCTGCGTATAGCACCCCTTATCACCTTCTGTGCCTTTCTCTTATAGCTTGTCCTCTGGCAAGGTGAGTCCTGAGAGCATCCGCACACTCCGAGCCCCTTCTGAATCCTCTGACGACCAGGGCCAGCCTGCAGCCAAGAGGATGCTGAGCCCCACGAGGGAGAAAGAACTGTCCTTGTACAAAAAGACCAAGAGGGCCATCAGCAGCAGAAAGTATAGTGTGGCCAAGGCTGAGGCCGAGGCTGAGGCCACCACCCCCATTGAGCTGATCAGCAGAGGCCCCGATGGCCGCTTTGTCATGGGCCCCTCTGAGATGGAGCCGTCGGTGAAGGGCCGGCGGATCGAGGGCTTTCCCTTTGCAGAGGAGACGGACATGTACCCTGAGTTCCGGCAGTCGGATGAGGAGAATGAAGACACACTGGTGCCCACGTCTGTGGCTGCTCTGAAGCCCCAACTGACCCCTATGTCTTCCAGCCAGGAATCTTACCTGCCACCACCAGCATACAGCCCTCGGTTCCAGCCTCGTGGGCTTGAGGGTCCCAGTGGACTGAGAGGACGACTTCAGGCTACTGGCCAAGCGAGGCCCCCTGCCCCTCGGCCCTTCCACCATGGCCAGTATTATGGGTACCTGAGCAGCAGCAGCCCTGGGGAGGTGGAGCCTCCACCCTTCTATATGCCAGAAGTGGGCAGCCCCTTGAGCTCAGTCATGTCTTCCCCACCCCTGCACACCGAGGGGCCTTTCGGCCACCCCACCATCCCTGAGGAAAATGGAGAGAATGCTTCCAACAGCACTTTGCCCTTGACTCAGACACCTACAGGAGGCCGCTCCCCTGAGCCCTGGGGCCGGCCAGAATTTCCCTTTGGGGGACTGGAGACCCCAGCCATGATGTTCCCCCATCAGCTGCACCCCTGTGATGTGCCCGAGAGTTTGCAGCCCAAGGCCTGCCTGCCCCGAGGACTGCCCCCAGCCCCCCTCCAGGTGCCTGCAGCCTATCCAGGCATGCTATCTCTGGAGGCGCCAAAGGGCTGGGTAGGCAAGTCACCCGGCAGGGGCCCCATTCCGGCGCCCCCTGCGACCAAGTGGCAGGACAGACCTATGCAACCTCTGGTCAGCCAAGGGCAGCTAAGACATACCAGCCAAGGTATGGGGATACCGGTGTTGCCTTACCCCGAGCCAACCGAGCCCGGGGGGCACGGTGGCCCCAGCACATTTGGCCTGGACACCCGGTGGTATGAGCCCCAGCCCCGGCCCCGGCCCAGCCCCCGGCAGGCCCGGCGTGCCGAGCCCAGTTTACATCAAGTGGTGCTACAGCCCTCCCGGCTCTCACCTCTGACCCAAAGCCCCCTCAGTTCCCGTACTGGCTCCCCTGAGCTCGCTGCTCGTGCCCGACCTCGACCAGGCCTGCTGCAGCAGGCTGAGATGTCAGAGATCACCCTACAGCCGCCAGCCGCGGTCAGCTTCTCTCGCAAGTCCACGCCGTCCACGGGATCTCCTTCACAGAGCAGCCGCAGTGGGAGCCCCAGCTACAGGCCCACCATGGGCTTCACTACTCTGGCCACAGGCTACCCTTCTCCTCCTCCGGGCCCTGCCCCTCCTGCACCAGGGGACAACTTGGATGTTTTTGGACAGACGCCTTCCCCTCGCAGAATGGGGGAGGAGCCACTCCGGCCAGAGCCCCCAACAACCTTACCTAGTTCAGGGTGAGTGTAAACCACTGTCTCTGGCCTACTTCTGGTCAAGCTCCCCAGGCCTCACACTGTCCCCTACCTCCCCAACATCCCAACAACAGGCTTTGTTTGGGACACACTGCACCACCCCTAGGAGAGGAGCTCTGGCCACACATTGGCAGTGTCTTCGCTTGGGACTGATGGGCTTACCTGCTGGTACCCTGCCAGGAGCTTCATGAGTGGCCTCACCCAGCCCAGAGTTCGGTGAAGGCTCTCGGTGTATCAGGAATGTGGGGGAGGGGAAGGGGACAGTATAGCAGGCAGCGATGTCTGTGAATGCTGCCCTTGAGGTGGAGGTGGACCACATCCCTGTGATCTTGGTGTTGGGTAGTGGTGGTTCTCTGCAGTTGCCTACAGATCTCATGCCTGAGTCTCCTCTTCACTCTGCACCAAGCAGGGCCACTGCTCAGGGGCCCCTTAGCATGCTCAGTAAGTGCTGAACTCCAGGCCATCCATAGTCTCTCCAGGAAGGTACCCCTGGAGGCTGACAGCAAGCTCAGACCTGTGTGTGTGTGTGTGGGGGGGGGGGGATTCATATCCCCACCCACCTGTGTGCCTCACAGGAAGCTACAGAGGGACAGACAGACAGACAAGCTCCCGAGATCTGCCCGTCTGAGAGAGCACACTCTGTACTGTAGCAGCTGGTATTCCAGGTACCAGTCGGCCTGGACGCCTGTCTGTACCTCTTCATCTGTCCACCTGCCCTCCTCCTCCCTTCCTCCTGGCCTTTGTTCCGTTTCAAGTCAGTCTGTCTTCCTCTTTTCCTTCTCCGTTGCCTTGAGGTTGACCCGATTTGCTCTGAAGAGCCTGCCATGCCTCTGCTGTGCCCACCCTACCCTCTTCCCTTGCCTTGCCCTCATCTTTTCTCCTCTTTCTTTCTCGCTCTTTCTCTTGGGTTCAATACTTACGTCTCTCTTCTTGATGTAGAGAAGGCGGTCCTGGTG
Source organism: Onychomys torridus (assembly GCF_903995425.1). NCBI lineage: Eukaryota > Metazoa > Chordata > Mammalia > Rodentia > Cricetidae > Onychomys > Onychomys torridus. Next base: position 21,978,696 of record NC_050449.1, read on the forward strand.
GTGGGGGGATGGGAGGTAGCTGGAAGAGGAGGGAACCCAGCCCTCCCCCTCCCACTATTCTGGTCGCTGGAAACTGCAAGCTTACCTTGGCGCCACGGTGGGCGCTCCTGGTGGGCAGGCTGTGTGGGGATCTGAGAGGCTAGCTAGGGTGCCCGCTTCTGTCTGCAGGAGTTGCTATCACCATTCCCTGTCTGTGCCTCGTGCAGCCCGCTCACCGTCTCAGTTCCATCATGCCTTTGGTTCTCTGGCTCTCTCTTCTCCCTCACCCATTCTCCGGCCTCGCCTGTGGGTCTCTGCTCGCTGTGCCCCCTTCCTCCCCTCTGGGTGTGCGTGGGTGGTTCACCTGGCCGGTGTTGGTAACTGCTTTGTTTCTGATTATCTCAGCTATCTGGGCAGTGTTGTCGAGACAAGCCTCTCCTCAGCTCAATAGGTAAGGGAGCTCATCGGTGGGGCGGGGCGGGGTGGGCAGGTGGATGGGGCTTCAGCAGGGCCATTGCTTCTGTAAAAGGGGATCCAGAAACACATCCCCTCATTGCCCTACCTGGGCAGCTGCTGCTCCTGGGTTCCCATGGCTTCTGGGTTCCCCACATCGCACTGCTCTGCTATTCCAGCTGCCCAGCTGGCCATGCCAGGGCACGGCCTAGCTGTAGCTTTTAACTTCCAAGCCCACACCCACCCTTCTAGAACGGGACACAGCTGTTCTCACTCAGACCCTTGCCATCCTGCTGCCAACACCCACACAGAGCCCTCATTGCAGTTGTAGGACCCTGCATGAACCCCAAAGGACCTGGAATTCTCACGATCAGCTTTGCATCTCTACCCTTGGGGACCTGTTTGGATTCATAAAGGGATCCAGGGCCCTCTCATCCTCTCTACCCCACTGCTCAATTTCCCCAGCAGACTCAGGGATAGTGTCCTCCTGCCAACCCCTCCCCCTAAACTCGGAGCTTTTCCTGGGATTTCCCCCCCCTTTCCTAGGGCTCTTAATGATACAGATCCCTCTTCCACATCCATCTGGGTCCTCAGGGTCAGGTGGCTTCCAGGTCTTTGGAAGCGGGGGAAGGATAACTACTCCTGTGCTCCTTGCATTTTGTGACCCTTTCACAGTTTTTGTGGGACTGAAATGTGACCTTGTCCTTAGAGCCATATTGCTTTCAGGGCCTCTGTAGTGGCTCTGCCGGCCTCCTTGGGTCCTGTTCTTGGGAAAAGGCCTGGGGAGAACTCATGCCAGGGAGAAGGGAGTTGAGCTGGCAAAAAGCTGAAAACCCAAGAGATCGGCCGGGCGCCCTCCCCTGCTGCCGCTGGCTCCTCTAGCATCCTTCCAGGTGAAATCCAAAAAAAAGGGGCTCCCAGTGAAAGAGACAGGGATCTCTTCAAGATGCTCGGGACACTCAGAGCTCCCTCTCCGTCAAGGCAACCTAAGGAGATGCTTGTTTTTTACATATGCTCCATTGCCCATGCTGTAGGAATGGCAAACTGCACCAGGCTCCTGGGTGGGAGGGAGGGACTGAGGGACAGCAGGAGGAACGGACGGACGGAGGAGGGACGGACGGAGAGATGGACGGAGGGAGCTTTTGTCTTGGTGCTTTGGCTTCCAAGTGAGAATGGTGTGCTTCCCTCCTCACACACGCCATAATAGGCTGTTCTTCACAACTTAGGACTGTAAATCTCATTGTGTCATGAGAGAGGCCTCCCATAAAGAGACTGCAGGGACATTGCTTTATGATCCGCAGCTATAAAACTGTCAGTCAGTATCCCAGAGGCCCTAAATGTCAGCCTGTAGCCACCCCTGTTGGCAGGATCATATAGCGCTTGGGAGCTCACCTGTTTCCAGGGCCTCCTGGATGGATGCTACAGAGCGGGGAGAATGATTAGCTTCCCTGCCCCATGCCTGTCCTCCCCACCATTCCCTGGCATAGCTCCTTTGTTGCCCCTGAGGTTTGGTAGCCAGCCCTATGGCAGCTCTTACGCAGTTCCTGGAAATTAGACAGACATTCCTGTCATCTGTGATTTCCAGTCCCACCCCCACCCCCGGCCCCTGGCCGCTTCCCCAACAACTCCACTGACCCTGTCTTCCCCAAAGTCTTCATCATGTCAGATCTGAGAGAACCCAGCCTCATTATCACTGTGGCAAAACCCAGAATCCAGGGGCAGCAGTGAGGGACGTTGTTCCTCTCCTGGGCCTGGCTAGCATCCCCAGCCCAGAAGAATGAAGTCCTGGACATGATCCGAGTTAGGCCTTTGTGGTGCTAGGCAACAGGAACTTCTGCTCATCCTCCTGCTTGCTGAAAGAGTCCCTGGGTCACAGGAGCTGCTGGGCCATGGGGAAGCAGTGGCTCCTCTCTAGAGGCTGTCTTCATGCTGCGCCTTTGCATGTGTCCCCCTGGTCTTGCTTGGAGAAGTTGTGATGCTTCTTGTCTGCGTTTGTCCTTGCTTTGTTTCTCTCCCCTCGGTTTCTGTCCTTTCCTCCTGTTCATCCCCGTTGCTGTTCCCCGACCCTGCCCTCTCTCTCCTCTTCCCAGCTCCCATCTCAGTATGCGGGTCTATTCTTCCGTGGGCCACTGGGGCCCAACCACTTACTCAGCTGCTGATACTCAGATGTTCCATCTCTGACGAGTTCCATTTCCCCTTATGACCTACTGGGCCCTCTGTCAGGGACCTGGAAAGCCTAACCTGATCCCCTTTTATTCAGGTGTATTCTAAGAAGGAGTCCCCATTTGGATGCAAGTGTTTCCTGAGTCCTGAGGCAGAACACTGGGTCCGCACCCTGACCCCCACCAGAGAGAGATCCCTTTGTGATTGGGCTGGCATGATGCTGGCTTGTGAGTTGCTGGCTATCTCTTCCCTGGCTATGATACGTGCTTGAATAGATTTCCCTGTCCCTTGACCTGTGATGACAGGAGGCAGGCTCCAAGCTACTTCTTTCTGCCTACTATCTGGGGGAGTCACGGAGAGAACTGTGTTGCTCTAATTTCCTTTTCAAATGTTACTATGATAAACACCATCACCAAAAGCAACTTTGGGGAGGAAAGGGTGTATTTGGCTTACAGATGCATCATTCAGGGAAGTCAGGTCAAAAGCTCAAGGGAGGAACTTGGAGTCAGGAACAGAAGCAGAGACTGTAGCGGGACACTGCTTACTGGCTTGTTCCCAGGCTTATGTTCAATGATCTTTCTTATAAAGACCAGGCCTACCTGCCTAGGAATGGTACTGCCCACAGTGGGCTACACCCTCCCACATGTAGCAATCAAGAAAATGCTCCACATACATGCTGACAGGCCAGTCTAATGGAGGCAGTTCTTTAGCTGAGGCTCCCAGTCATGTCAAGAATTGCTGTCATATGTGTCTTAATGGCCCATTCTTAGGGCACTAACACAAGGAAATGGCCAGCTGGATTTTGACTTTCCTGGCTTAAGGTTTTCCTATGCTGTAAATCTGCTACCTCTTTTCTTAGTGGCTCTAGGGAGCAGGGTGCTAGGCAGATAAGACCTCTTGGGTTGAATGCGTGGGATGGGAATTTTGTGTCAACTGGCATGGGGGTGGATTTTAAAGTAAGTATTGGCAATTTTTGGTAATTCTGAGCTGCAAGGAACACCACCGGATCACAGATCTGGGATTTACATGAAATGTGAGACCAGAAAAGCTCATAGGCTTAGAGGCCTTTGTCTGTCAGTAGTATATCTAGGTCATCTCCTGGGAGAAGGGGAACGGAAATATTCAGTATTCCTCTATGTGTAGAAAAGTCAAGACTGGCCAGAAGAATGGAGCCTGGCCTTGGGGGACTAGGGTTGGAGTCTGTTGTAACCCCTCACTGACAGGTCAAGTCAGATTATTACAGAGTTACGCATCCTTCATCCTGATTCCTATCCCAGACACCAACACCAAAAGTTTTGGTGGCGGAGCGTTGCCAGCTAGACTTGATATTGACATAGGACACAGTTATCCTAAAAATGGGAGGCAGGTTGAAAACCAGAGGGCTCTCGGTGCTGTACTTAAAGGGTACTGGGAAACGTTTCATGTCTTTTCTGTATAACTCACTCAAAGCAGATGCATTATGTCTGCCCTTCTCTTCCCACCTGTCCTGCTAAAGACTTGCTTTTATTTTTGCCTCTGGCATTATGCAAGTATATCCTGGTGCCTCCAGGAGACATTGTCTGCTGTGTTGCCGTGTCTGGGTCCTGAGCCAGGAGTTCACACAGGTGGGCAGCAGGTATCCTGGAAGGTCTGGGAGTTTGGCTGCTTCTCAAGTGGAAATTGGTTTCTTTTCTCCAAGTGCCGTTGTTGGTTGGGAGTTTGTGTCTGAAGATGAAACTTCTGCAGTTTGCCCTGTCCCTGGTCTGTCTTATTCTGCCACACTGAAGCAGAGGGTGGCATCGTTCAGCGGACCGCAGAGCAGGTGGCGTGGGGGGGGGGGGGGTGGGGGGAGCACGGGCAGGGAAGCTCTGATATGTCTATTGTAGTCTCTGTACTCATTTTACTGGGAAGAAATTTAAAGAGCTGGTTAGCCTAATACTGAAGAGTCTGTTTAATGGATTATATCCGGCTGAGTTGCTCTCTTTTCTAAAGTTGACCTCCTCCATCTAGAATATGGCTAATGTAGTCTTCACCTCTTAGACTCATTACAGACATGGTAAGTGGTAAGCACACATTATATATACAGATGATAATAGTAATAATATGTTAATTCTGCTGTTGGCATCCCACCCCCTGAAAATTTCACCTACCTTGAAGAATCATTGGGAATTTTCTGTACTGGCTTCTTGTATAGCCTGTGCCCTGACCTCACCACGATCTCTCTGTGGTTAGCTGGATTGGCACTGGCTTTTGAACTCATGGCTATCTATGGAGCACATGGAAAGTGGTTTCACCTTTTCCTTGGCTATCATGTGTTAGTAGATTGTTTTTCCCATCCTACAATCCACACAGTAGGGAGACACATCTCCCATGCTGCTTCTGCTATTGGCTAGGGACTAAGGGAGAACTGTGCTGTAACTGTGGGTCATCAAGAATTGTGTTGGGGAGCGCTGTTCCTGCCTGTCACATGTCTCCTCTGACTATGGATCTCACCTCACATGGCCTTTCTGAATACTGGCCAGGATCTGGATTAGAGATGGCAAATGGTGGAGGATTTATGTCTTTGATTTTCCTTTCAGGCAACACAAAGAACATTGTCCAAGCTGAGAAGGGGTAATGCAGGCTCCCTCCAAAATCCCTTCCAGCTGCAGCTTTTTGGGAAGATCTCTGGGTAGAACTGGGTTGGGAGAAGGGAGAGGGATTGGGCACTGGCGTATTGGGTCTTTGGGGGGCCTTGCTTACACTGTGAACTTGATCCTTTTTCCATGGGGCGTGGGTACCTGTGTGATGTATAGTGATGCAGTGGGAGGCTGTGGAATGTTAAGGAGTTGCCTCTGACTTGAACTTGAGAGTGTTTCTTGATCCTCAATGCACTAAAAGACTTTGGAACAAGTGGCATCCATCAAGGAAGATGGAGGTTCCTTCACTGCCAGTTACTTCCAGAGACCAGAGGCTTACCTACCACAAGTCTGTAAGTTTCTTCTTCCCAGTGCTTGTAGAGGCCTTCCATGTTGGAGAAATGCTGTCTTCTCATCCCTTTGTCTTTGCTGCCCCCCCTCACTCTCCCCTGCGACCTCAGATAGCTTGTGGACCCTTGAGGACTTCTTTGGCTCTCACAGGACTATCAGGGGGTCTTTTTTTTTTTTTTTAAATCAGGATTTGCTAAAAACCTCACTGTGATGGACATGGGGAAGGGAGATGTGGTGCTTAGAAACAAAAGAGTCACCTTTGTCTCCATAGCCCTGGAATGTCGCTGCCTTTCCTGGTCTCATTCCAATACCAGTGCTTGTGGGAAGAAAGCATGCCCCGCCCTTCTCTTGCCCTCTTTGTTCCTCAGGCTCCAAGTTGTCTTACTTTGAGAAAAACTGAGACTGATAACATGTCTTCTCTATTTTCGTCTTTAATGACTCTTGGGGACAGCTCTTTCTATAGGCACAGTGTCTCACACTATTCTCCTTTCTGTTTGCTTTGGTTCTCTTTGTGACCTAGGTTGCACAGGCATTGGTTAAATGGCTGACTTGATCCATCCCATAACTGGGGTGGAGAAAGAAGGGTCAATATGTAGGAGTCTCCTCTCTCAACAATCTCAACATTTAGGTTGAATCTTAAGATACAGAACTCGCTGGAGACCAGTGACACACAGCGAGGACTTTGTGAGGCCGTAAGATCTGAACACTTGGCCCTGTCATAATCTACATCTACTCTCTTCTATTTTCTTATGAGACTGAGGAAGTCTGAGCCTAGTCTGCAGAGTGTCGTGCAGACATGGCTGCTGAAGATGTTGGTGTGCCACAGCAGTTAGCTGTGAGGTTCTAGATGAATCTTGCAGATGGAGGGAGTAGCTCTGTGAAATTGGATTCTGCAGAGCCCACACCTCACTGGCTACTTGCCCCTTCCTGTCTCTGCAGATGGGAGGCAGCTTGCTGGGACTGGATTTGCTCACCTCCTCCTGCTTTAATCTGCTCTTCACTTTTTACTTAAAGGTCTTGATGATGGTGAGTTCTAGGAACCGACTCTTCTCTGGCACTTGCTTATCCCAGCCTAAGTGATGTGTGGTGGGCTTCCATTAAAGTCTCTCTCTCCTTTCCTAGGGTCTTCCGATTGCTCCACAGGTTGCTTTCCACCTGAGCTAGGCCTCCTGCTGCTGGAGCTTTCTGTGGGGTTTTCTCCTTTCCAGAAGCAGTAGGAAGGCAAGTGTCCGAGAATGATCGTGGACAGCCCGGACTCCATCCCTGGGCTCCATCCTTCAGTGGGCAGCCTTTTGGCTTTCTTCCAGCCCTCTTCAAAGGCTCCTTTCTGGGAGCTGACCTGTGCCTCTCTAATTGTTCCTTGCAGAATACTTCCACCTGCATCCGGGAACGCTGCTGTGCCTGAGAGGCTGGAGGCTCTGAGATACCAACGGATAAAGAAGCCCAAAAAGTCACCCAAGGGCTCTTCGAAGTCAAAGAAACGATCCGGTAAATGGTGGGAAGTGCCGCTCCTCTTTCCACCGCGCTTGTCCTATTTGACGAGGATTGTGGGCCCAGGATCCCAACCTTGGGTGTTCTCTAGAAGTGAAGCCAGCTTCTCTTGTTCTTGATTTCCTTTTAAACGTTCATTTTCAATAATGCACAAATGATTTTCATGTAAAAACACAAGAAAGATATCTGATTGCCTTCCCTTCCCCGTTCATTTCCTCCCCCCTGGGGAGCCATTGCTCTAAGAGTATGTGTGCCTGTAGAGCCTTTTCTGTATTCACAGCTTTAGAAAGTACACCATATTGTTTCAGTGTGTTTTTGAGCAACGTAAGTAGTGTCCTATTCTTTCCCATTCTGCAGCACACCTTGCTGTTATCCCTGTCTCCTTGTATGGTTCTCCGTCACCGTTTCAAGCCCTCTAGTTGAACACAGGGCAGGCGTGATAGAGCTTAGGGTCATGTGGCATGGGTCAGTCTCTGTGTTGACTAACTTTTTCTAAGGAGGGAGAGTGAAATCCCATTGTCTCCTAAAGGGCACTTCCACTGAAATACAGTTGATGCATATCCAGCAGTGATGGGTAGCTTGTGACATAGTGCAAAAAGAATTGATTGTTCATTTAGAAAAGCAGTTGATGTTCATTAGATATTCTCTTTGTACCAATGCTTGTAGGAATGTTATGACAGCCTGTCCAGGAAGCATGTTCAGCAGTTTCTTTGCTGATCTTAGGTGACTACTGTAGAGTAACAGTCTTAATAAGCTAGGTGTGGGAAAGTGTCCCACAGAGGCCAAGAACTCATCCATGACTTAGCTTTTGGATGTGGCCAGTTTCCTATCAGTTTGTTGATGGCAATACAAAGGCATTAAAAAAAGAAAATTACCTTGTCGTCTTAAGACAGGGGTCTGGTTAGATAGCTCAGGCTGGCCTGAAACTAGCTGTGTAGCCTAGGCTACCCCTGAACTTTTGGTCTTCTTACAACCCTTTGATAGGATTACAGTGTGTGCTGCCATGTTCAGCAAAAATGAATTTTCTGAGGCTTGGGTCAGGATTGAATTGAAAGCTGAATTTAAACTCATTCAATTTAAACATATACACAACATACATACGTATCCATTCCTTTTGTGTGTGTGCATGCTCGTCATTTAATGATAGGAACACATTCTGAGAAATGCAGCGTTCATGATTTGGGTACTGTGTGACCATCACTGACTATGCCTATATTAACCAGACAGTCACTATGTAATACAGTCTATGGGACTGTCATTGAATATATGACCTGTTCTCCATTAAAATAGTGTTGTGAAGTGCACAGTGTCCATTTTAATAAATAAATAAATGCCATCTAATTATTGTGAAATAGACCACATCAGCTGCACATGTTCTCTCTTGTGCCTGCTCTGTGTTAATAGCTCTCTGGTGTCTGCCTTGAGCCCAGGTGTCTTCTCTGACACCTTCTCTGACATCTTACATTTCCGGTTGGCCACTGAACCTTGTCCACTTCTCTTCAGTGTATAAATGCTTCCTTCATGCCCAGCTTCTACCTGGACTCTTTGGCCCTCATGGCTCACATTGGTTCCTTTTTGGAAGATATGCTAGGTCAACCTTTGCAATGTATCTGCCCTTCTTTGGTTGTCCTCACTGCAAAAATGGAAACTCCAGTCCCTTCCTCTCCATTTTGGACTGGTGCAGTACCTGGCAGTTGCCCCCCTGCTCCATCTACAGTCTTACAGTATCCCATAGAGGTGACACCCTGAACCTTACCTAGAGAGGTAGCCATCGCTCATTGATCACTTAGCCTTTGGGGTTGGCTGGTTTCTTATCGGTCTGTGAATGGGAATACTGAGGCAGTGAAAAAGAAAATTATTTTTGTTATTGTTTTGAGACAAGATCTCACTGTACAGTTCAGGCTATCTTGAAGCTAGCCAGGTCTGGCCTTAACTTTCAATCTTCTTGCTTCCACCAGAGTGAGCTCTATCTAGCTCCCTTTTTTAAACATGTGTGTTTATAAACACACATGAACACACACACACACACACACAAACACACACACACACACACGCACGCACGCACGCACGCGCACACACATACACACACACTCACACAAAAATATTTTAGAAGCTTTTCCTAGCATCAAGTAGAAGTTTTAAACTCTGTTGGCATAACTGCCATCTTTCTCTCTCTAGAGCATACTGTTTCTTCTTCTTCTTCTTCCTCCTCCTCTTCTTCTGCTTCTTTTCCTCCTCTTCTTCCTCTTCCTCCTTCTTGTTCTTCCTCCTCCTCCTTTTTCTTTTTAAAAGGCAGGGTCCCACTATACAGCCCAGCGGCCTCAAACTCCTAATCCTATTGTCTCAGTCTCCCAAGTATGGGGCTTATAAGCTTGTACTGCTATACTGGCTTACACCTGCTCTTAACTTCGGGTTCCTGCACTGGCTGTTCTTATGACGGTAGCCATATTCATTTCTCTCTGGGGAAGACTCCTGGTTCAAGACTCCAGCCAGATATTAACACTTGGGGAAACAGAAGCAGGGCCCTGGCTGTTGGCACATTCCTCTTACATCTTTCTTTGCTGTTGTCCTTGCAACACCTAAGAATCCAGTTTCTGTGTCTTTCAAGTCTTGACGGTCTGTCTCTTCTTCCCTACTGCCCTGCTCAAGTAGAATCTAGAAAACAAAACCTTCCCACTGTATCCTCAGAAGGGTCATGAGGCAGAGGAATGGCCCTGGCCCTGGTAGTGGTAGAGGTATGCAGGCCTGACTGTCGCTCATGATTGAAGTCTCAAGTCTCGTGTAATGTCTGTCATTGTTTGGGGTAGACAATAAAGACATATTGAAGCCCTGCTTCCTGCCACCTAGGAGGATAACTGGTATCCAAGAGGCACAGCACAGCACAGCACAGCAGATATTTGTAGACCGATGGCTGAAAAAGCTTGATTGTGGAGATCCAAGAATTCATAGAAGGGAAAATACCTACCTTACTTCGTTGACTCGAGGCTGGGTTGCTGGTTGACCCAGTGGGGAAAGAGAAGGTTCTCTGTGGCACTTTGGTCTCAGAGCCTTACACACAGCAGCTCCCTTGGTTCCAGTGGCAACTTGGACTTCAGCCCTGGGAGATGCATGGAGTGTGTGAGGGTTGGACCCACCTTTTCACGCCTCTCCTTTTGTCTGTCTCCTTCCCTGTAGACGGTTCTGCCTCCCAGGCTCAGCAGCTTCCCAACTCTCAGGTTCTGTGGCCCGACGAAGCTGTCTGCCTCCGAAAGAAGAAGAGACACTCTCGTCCTGACCCCTTTGCCCGGCTTTCGGACTTGTACCACCGTCAGCTTCCAGAAGACCAGACGGCGATCCTCAACAGCGTGGATCATGATGACCCAGGCCACGCTACTCTGCTATGACTTGACGTCTCTCTAAGTGTCCCCAGGGAGGGGTGCTAGGCTAAGGGGGCAGAGAGGGACCATTGTACAGGGCCTTGTCCTCCTCTGCCCATCATGGGATAGCTCAGGCCCTTGTCCTGTGTGTGTTCCCTCTTGCCAGTGGGCCTCTCCCTCATAATCTCGCTGGCTAGCCTTGCCCACAGGACAGAGGACTGGGGGAAGAGCTTTTTACCTGTGGGTCAGTTGAGAGTGTATGAGGACAGGGAACATCTGACTCAACACCACTTCTCCCACTTTACTAGATTCTTCTCACCTCTTCAAATGTCTTAGGAAGTGAAGAAGAGGAAATCAATGGCTTTTACTACTCTGCGTTTGTTTCAGTTTTCCAAGTCCTGGGAGGGGGTTAGAATTACATCCTGTCCTCCAAACTCCACATATATATAGATATAGATACAAATACACTTGTGTGTAGTTGGTGGGTTTCTCTATGTGTATATATATGTACATTGAAGCAAAGTACTGTTTCTCCCTGTGCTCGGTGAAGGACTGAGGAAGGTACTGAACAGCTGGGCTTGGTGAGCAGGGTGGGCTGTGGGCTGGTGGCTACCCTCATGTCTGTCTTGGGAGGAGATCATTCCAGCTGAAGCAGGATTCATGCCTCTCAGCTGAATTCACCATTGTTCTAACCTTTCCCGTCTAGAGCAGAAATGGGGCCTTGCCATGATTCCTAGCTCCCTGCTTGAGGGGGTTAGCAACAAGTTACCCCTGAACTAAACCCAAGCCTTTATTGCCTGCTTGCTGGGTCAGGCTCAAGGCCAGACTGGCATCTTCCTTTCTTCTGCAGTTTGGCACTCACCATACAAGTAGTGGTGGTTTAACAGCGGGGCTGACAGGCCGGCCTGGTGTATAGCCCCATTCATGTGGTCATGCATTGGTCTCTTCTGGTCCAGCCAGGGCTAGGAGCCCTGCAACCAAAGGCCCTCCTGTTCTGTAGCCACCTGTGCTGAGCACCAAGCTGCCACAGCTCTATTTATACCCCTCTTGGCTCTGAACTCAGAGCACTGCTCCCCCGCGGCCCCTTGGCTCCTCCTTTCCTTTTGTGTCTGCTAATTCTCCAGATTGATTAATTGCCATTTGTGGAAGCTGTCTGCGGCTCCTTGGCATACCCTCTGTGTGCTGCCTGCCAACTCTGCTTTGCTCCGGGGTCCTTCTCCACCCCCTGGACCCAGTCTCCAGTGCATGGATGAAGAAGTGAGGGTACCTTTGATGGTTGAGTTCCGGGGTGCTCTTTCTTCCCTGCTCCTATGTGGTGCTGGCTGAGGCACAGGAATGATTTGGAAGGAGTGATGGGCAGGCACCAGGGCCCTAATCCTTTCTCTGTACAAATCCTTGGTTCAAACTGTCAGTACTTGGAAGTTTTCCTGATTCCGTTTGTCAATTCAGATACTTCTCTCTCTCTCCTTAAAAGGTTATGGTTTTGCTCAAGAGTAGAAAAGGCAGAGAGTGGGCCCGCCCTCTCCTTCTCTCCTACTTTGTCTGAAGTAGTGGTAACTGCCAGCTTCCTGGAAGTATTCCTTCTTGGTGCTGATGTATTCGTCTCTCCCCAGTGACCTCCTCGGGCATTAGTCATGACTACTGGAAGGCTTCTGCTGGTCCCACAGAAGCTGCCAGTCACTTGGCCTAGTGACTTTGATGAGGTCCCAGGGGCTAGGAAACTGACCTTTCTTAGCGCTTCCATCTTGGGGGATCAACTGCATCCCTGCATCCAGGCCTTGGTGCTTCCTTCTCTTTCCCAGTGAGCTAGAGACGGACTCCGTACTTGAGGCTTCACCACACAAGCCACACTCGGCAGCATTCTTCCGGACATATGGGGAAAAGAGGTGCTGAGGGCAGAGTTTCTCTTGCTCTGAGATTAGGCCATGTACCTCAGACCGTCCAACCGATGTGATTCTCAGAGGTGTTGGAGAGCACTTGACCTCTGGACCTCAACTCCGTCAAAATAGAAGAGTTGAGTTGGAAGACTTTTTCAGAAGTGGGCCACTGCTTCTGCCACTGTGCCACACCGGGCTGCTCCCTCAAGTGTCTCCTGGGGCTGTCGGGAACAAGTCTACTTGAAATACTGGGGTAGTATTTGGAGGCTCACAGTGGTCTAGTCTGTGGACTTTGCCTGTTCTCTCACAGCGTGTGTTTCCTGAACCATGGAGTATAAAAGTAGGTTGTTGGGGCTGGTAGACTTTGTACTAAACTTGGCCAAGTGTTCAGAGGACCCTCCGGGGAATTCTGGCTCTGATACTGTTTGGGCCTTGAGGTTAGAATGAAGGAGAAGTTGAAGTGGAAGACTGCTTCTTTTGGATGTTGTAGAGCCAAGAGCCAAACCTTGTGGGCTGAGATGCCTCAGTCCATGGCTGGGCTTGTAGGCTGGGCTAACCAAGGTGCTGACTTCTTCCTCTTCTTGCTTCTGGCAGTGCCCCTTGCCTCTGCCTAGCTGACCAAATGGTAGACACTGCTTGTGACTGGCCCCTGGGTGGCAGTTGTGCTATTTGTCCCCTGGACCAGAAGGGGCACAAGGTCTATCCATTCCAAAGTGGCCTCTGATGCATTCTTCTTGTGACTTTTCTTGGAGGCCAACAGCATTCCTGCACTTTGGGAAACTGTTTCAGCCCTTCCTTTGGTGGCTGCAAAGCAAACTGGTAGGATACAGTCCCCACGGTCAATGTGATTATCAGGGTGTCTTAGGCCCACTCTCAAGTGCTGGATCTGGGCACATGTTTGACAGTCTGGGTAGAGATGTGTGATGTTGGGGTGTATCCACTTCTAGGGACCAATGACCTTTACACTCTGCCTTTGAACTTGGTAGTGACTGCTATGAGCTTCCTGGGGCTTTCACCCTCCTTGCTGTGGGAGATCATGTCTTCCAAAGCCTCCCTTTGCATCTGGTAGCCTTGCAGAAGTAACCCAGTTCAAAACCTATTCAAATTGTACTCAAATTTTTTTCTGTCTTTTCCTCCTGCACCTTGACTGGAAATGCTATCTCAGTGTTTAAAACACAATCCAGAAAGAGAGTAAACTGGTTCTCTAAGGGGCCAGAAAGACTGCAATTTGGGGGAGAGAAGATGAAAACTAAGTGAACTTCTTTATTTGGTGACTGACCATGCAGAGCTTCGCTTTAAGGCTCTAAGTGGAATTCTGTGCATCCATGGTCATTGGTGGCTGTTGTCCACCACCTGAGGCTGGTCCCTCCCTAATTGCCAGCCTATCTTCTCCCGTTTTCTTAGAGGGACTAGGATAGGAGAGAAGAGGTCCTCAGAGATTCTTTCTCAGTGGACAGGGTGTTGTATAGCACAGCATGAGCAGGAGGAGAAAAGAAAGGAGTCTCACATCTCAACCTTACCCAGTTCTCTCTGTATAAAAAGGGCAGAAGAATGAACAATTAAAATCTGTTCAACCTCAAATAGTTTAGATCACTGTGCAGAAACCAAGGGAGAACACATTGGAAAAATGTCAGTAAGTAACTGTTCTACTCTACCCTGCTGAAATCTCCCCCAAATGCATGAGATTGGTGTGATTGGTACATCCTAGTTTCAGGGGGAGGCATCCCAGAACATTAGAGCATCTTAGTTGCTTCCTAGGATCTGTATTTGAGGCTGAGGTGTGTGTAGCTTGAGCCAATTCTTCTAATCTTGATAGCAAAACCCTTTAGAGGGCTTGGGGTGGGCTGGGAGAATTGTAGGTAAGGGCATTTTATTAGTATGTAGAGAACTCTAGGAATTGAAAAGCTAATGGCTTGGACTTGCTTTGCTTGCATGTAAAAGTGCTTTGGGGGGCACTGCAGGACTTGGGGGTAAGAGGATAGAGTCAAGAGCAGGGGTGGGGGGTATAGGGAGGTACCATTAATGCTTTCTCTGGGATCCTGGGCATTTCCACTAGTGCCCCTTGTCTTGGCCCTACCCTCTCTGCAGTCTCCGAGACAATGGAGGCTCAGAGTCTTGTGGATTACCTCTGTCTCTTGGGAAGAGCCTCAGGAAGAGCCTAAGTAGCTATTCTGTCTGGGAAACAGTAGTTGACAGGGCAAGTGTGATTCAGGAAGAGAAGTTAGAGGGTTGAACCATGGAGAGAAGGCTTGATTGTGATCAGGTATGTGAGACTGAGAGGGATGGAGTATTAAATCCATTGTAGAGAGTACAGGAATCCTGGGATGATGAGGTTAAAGCCCAAACAACACACCAACCTTCCAGTTCTCTTTATGGCCACTCTACTATCCCAGATGACAGTGCAGATGGTTGGGGGCGGGTCCTCACGAGGAAATGAGTAACTGCCAGGGAGGGTCATGAGGAGCAGGTACCCCTGATGTGGGAAAGATGTAGCCACGGAGACCACGTTGGGGGCAGGGCCTGGTAAGCAGGCCCAGACTGGATCACAGAAGAACTCTTGCTTAAGGCAGGGCTTTTCTGCGTGTAGAACTGGCCTCTAACACTGAGTGCCGAATAGATTTTTTTTTTTAATTCAGTGTTTTTTTGTTTTTTTTTTTTTTCTGTTTGTGGAACTTCTCTGGTGAACACTGGGAGACTGGCATTCACATGCCACCAGTAACTGCTTTCCGGTGGGGAGAGAAGGTTGGTTTTAGGAGCTTGGTGCCCATTCTCCTGGCAGCTGTGTCACATTGTGCTTCTTCTCGTCTGTGTCTGAAAATGCCCATCGGATATTGGTGCTGATGGTGGACAGGAGGCGGGCCCTCCGGACTTGCCAGTCTTTCTTGAGCGGTAGAGAATTTCTTCATCCTAGAGGCTACACAGTGGCCTGGTGTCTAGAGGTTTTGCCTTCAATTTCTCTTCCTTTGATAGGTTACATTTACCGCACTGTAGCTAAGAGAGTGAAGTAATTTCATCTGAAATCAGAGACCATCTATCCTCTTCTCCTTAATGTATCCAACTTCCTCTTGGATCAAGAGGAATAACAGAAAATTTCTTTAAGAGAAGTTGATAAACGAAAATCAAAGCTCTGGGTGGACTCTAGTAACTCTTACCAACTCATGCAACCTGGTGTTTGCATGGAGATGGCTTGTAACTATTTCACCTTTTGACGCTGAATCAGCATGAGTCCAGAGCCTTCTATCTGGGCCCCTGTGTGTACTTCCAAATAAGCCTTTCAGGAACAAATACACTGTCCACACCAGATGTTTGGTGTCTTGGATTGCCAAGAGGGTAGAGTTCTTTTTTATGACCTCATTTAAAATAATAATAATAAAAATCCCTAATCAACTGAGTCTGATCCAAAGACACTCCCAGGTCATAGGGATTTCTGTGTAGATTAAAAAATAAATGCATTAGCGCAAACCTTTTTAGTGGCTGGCCGTGCCTTAGGAGGGGAGAGTTGGGGTGTCCTAACTGCTAAGTAGTTGGGTAGATCAGCAGCCAGCCATAGAACCACTTGGACATTCTCTTCTGCAGTGGGTTGGTTGCAGCAGTTAGGGATTCTGAAGAGCACTGATGAACAGTGATCTGCTTTGGACCCCTGGTTAGGGAATTCAACCAAAGCAGCACAAAGAACTCAGCTCGCAGCCAGGGCCATGACTGTACCTTCCCCACCCACCTTAACTAGATGGCAAGTGATTGACAGGGCTTGTTCTTCTGAGTCCTGAGGAAATGGATCCCATCAATCCCATCTCCCACTGGTGTTGGATTTCTTGGATCTGTTTCAGGAAGGAGAGCAAGCTCTTCCTCCACCCACATTCTACCCTTGCGGCTCTGTTTCCTCCTTCTCTCCACTTGTGTGTGGCTCCAGGACCTCTGGCTTGTGCATGGTCTGCAATAGGGAGGTGGTTGGGTTGGGGAGAGAACTGGGGAGGGTGTAGGGGTTGGACTGGGGAAGGGAATTTGCATTTTCAACCTTAAAAATACTGTAAGCATGTTTTGGGGTGACCCGGGATTTTCACATAAACTATGATTAGGGAAAATACCTGATGCTCCTCCTATGGGAGGAGGACTTAGGGGGCATTTGGCTTCTTTTTGGCTTAGGGATCTATTTTATTTGGTAGAGGAGAATAAGCCTCCTCACAATCACCCTGCAAACCTTAGAAGGGAAACTCATTCTATCCCTGAGTATATTGCCTACTGAGAACAATTGAACAGTCTGTCACAGGTTGACCTTGCCCTAGCTGGGTTGGAGAAATGGAATGATCACATGTTTTTCTCCGTAGGTGTCAGGTTATCTGCCTGGTCATGAACCCCTGGCCAACTGTTTATTCCAGTGTTCAGAAGTAAGTGTGTTAGATAGGTGTGAGTATCTGGGATGGATGTGGTGTGTGCACGGTATCTGTGTGTGCAGTGTGTGTTTGCAGTGTGGTGTGTGTAGTGTGTGTGTGTGTGTGTGTGTGTGTGTGTGTGTGTGTGTGTGTATGTGTTGTATGGGTATGGTTTGTATCTGTATTTGATATGAGTGTGGGTATGAGGGACCTGTAGAGACACCGCTTTGCCTGGGTAGCATCAGGCCTAGTTATGGCTGATTCTTTCTTTGCTAGACAAATTTCTGTTTTGGTGGGAGGGTCATACTCATAATATACCATCTTGAGTGTATTTTTTATGGAGATTGTATATAAAATTATATAAATATATATAACTTGTTCTATTTTAAGGCGAGATGAGACTTATTGGGGGGAGGGGGAGAATCAGAGGCAATAGTACTGACTAACAGTGGGAGCTTCAGGTAAGTTGTCCACATGGGGAGTGGGAGGAGGGGGTGGGGAAGCAATGTGAGCCAGGCAGGAGTGGAGGCTCGTGCCCTTGGCACTCATATAAATATAAAGAAAACCTATATAAAGCTCTCTATCTAGCATATCTATATATCTATATATCTATATGAAGTCATAGTTTGCTTTATTTTTGTACCTGTGCTTAGAGACACTTTGAGCAGTATCACCTCCCCCAGGTGGTCCGGGATGCTAGCTCATGCCTTGATGCCACCTACTTCTCCATCCTTCCTGAGACATGCTGTCTGTTTGAAGCTTCTTGAGTCTTTCCAATAGAAACATGTATATATGAAAAAACTCAAGTCATCTGCAGGAAGGGCAAGAGCGCTGAAGGCAGGGAGGTTCTGCTATGTCTCTTGTCTGGAGGGTTCCCTAACTCATACTATTTGGTAGAGGTGCTCAGAATAGAAAGGATGGTGGAGAGCTAAGCATGAATCCATGCCCCTATGACTAAGGGTTGGTACTCAGTTTCTTGGAAAAAATCTAGCTCAGCATCTTGGACAGAGGGAGGTCAGGTTGTCTGGGTCTTATAGCAATACCTGTCCTGGTTTGTAGTGCCTGGGCTCAAGCAGTCCCCTGTAGAAGGTGGTGGTGAGATTTTTGAGGCTGAATGCGTGGGCTCAGTTTTGGAGAAGATACACCCTGGTAATTATTGCTGCAGATTCTTGGAACCAGTGTGAATGTGATATCTAGTATAAATATAGCATCTGTGCTTTTTCATTTATTTTTAATTGGAAAATAAATTGTTATCGGAAATAGGGTGGGTGGTCTAGTCCTGGAACACTGAATGGAAGAGCAGGAATGAGAGGCCGATGCTGGGCAGGACTTGAAGGATGAATCCCGTTGCTTTCTTCCTCCTACTCAGCCCAGGACTCTGGAACTAAATAGTGTATTGGAAGAATGTGGTGTGGATGGGAGGAGTTCCTTTGTGTTTGGGCAGGAAGCTGTATACTCTGAGGAATACCTCTCTGAGAATTCGAGACCTCACATATGCTGTAAGGGCCACACCCACCTTGCAGCCTTAGCTGGCATCTCCTGGTGCTAGCTCTTTCTTCTCATGTGCCAAGTGATCAGAGTGATATGCTTGAAACCGCTGCAGAAGCCAGGGGTGACTCAAGGCTGCAGTCTAGGCTTCCTGCTTCTCACTCAAGAAAAAGCCGAAGAACCCCTCTTCCCAAACAGAACTTAATGCTAGCCAAGAGCTCCTACCCCAGATGCCTCACCATGGGATGGGCTTTTTTGGGGACTCAGGGTGATATGCAGAGTAGGGTGGAGTGGAGCTTGAGTCGAATTCTTGAACTTTATGGAGACTTTGTAATTCCCTTCACGATCTGCTCAAAATACTCGAATTTTTCCAAGGATGTTGTGGGAAAATGGGCTCTGTCCATGTAGTACTGGATGGACTCCAGCACTGGGTCTAACTGGAAGTGTTAGGTGCAGGTCCTACCTGCAGCCTCCTCAGGAGACCAAAGGAAGATAAGGCTAGGTGCTTCTTGTAAATTTTCTGAGAGATTGAACAAGAAGAAGAACAGCAAATTCTTTGTCCCTTCCTAGCTTGAGTCCCTCCCTTCCTTACGTACTGAGGAGGGGTTTCCATTACTATTTTTTTAGTTTTTTGGTTCTCTTTGTATGTAGACTTTGTCTCACTTCTGGTCCTAGAGACCAGCAGAGTTCATCATTTTAGCATCCTAGGGCTCATACTCCATGAAGCTCAGGTTTACTCTGACTCTCTACTCTTTCCACATTGAGCCAAAGGCTTGGTCCTTAGAAACCTCGGCAGCATTGAGATACATGAAATTGCCATCCTATTTCATGATGTCCAGCTGGACCCTTCTGTGGAAATGGGAAGATGGACATGTCCCTTACCCTGAAGTTTTAGGGCTTGGGCAATATGTTACCTTTGCCCTTTCTGAGACCCAGACCCCAGGAAAATGGTGTAAGGTGAGCACTGGAGGAGAAAGGTCTGATGGCCCAACATCAGTCACCTAATCTGCAGAAGGGCCAGCTTTCCACAAGGGAACACAGAGCAAAGAAGGTCAGGGTCTGATTGTATATGGAAAAGGCCAGTTGTCTTATCTTTGAATCTCCCAGTTAATGGGAGGGGTGCTTTGATAAAGCTGCTGCCAGGACCCTGAACTGTTTTGTATACTTGTGATTCATCTTGGTCCCTAGGTCATGGGAAGGTTTTTGAACTGTGAAGTTCTTCCCTATTGGTAGGAGATTCGGAGTCTAAAGAGATTGAGTTTGGCTACTTCTGCTCTATGGAATGAGTGTGGAAACCGATCTGGGATTTGCTCTCCTAAGGGTTGTTCTAGCTCTGTCCTTTCTCCACTGTCCTCAACCAGGCGTCTGGGGGAAAGGGGCACATCCACCACGCCTCAGTTTTTGCCTGGGTCTCACCTTGTGTAAGGTACTCATGTGGAACCATTTTGGGCAATATAAAAGCATGAGGTGGGGGCAGGACACAGCACCCCTCCTGTGGGTGAGGGGTTGATTATGATGTTGGAGTTTTTGTCCTGTTGTTGAGGAAGTGACGAGTGCCACCTTCAAGGACTGAAAGGAGTTGCTCTGTGGAATGATCTTGATGTAGGAATTTGAGGCTGAGGTGTCACAAAGGGAGCAGGGGACCAATGCTCTGTTCACTGAGTCCTGCATATCACTCTCAGAAAGTCTTAAAGCTCCATTCACATTTAATTTCTTAACTGACATTTGTGGGGCTGGAGAATGAGGGCAGGAACGGGGCATGCTTTCCCAAGTTACCTGTCCTTGTGTAATGCCCAACTGAGCAGATGCTGGCCTGTTTTGGTCAGCCACTCTGGGGCTCCCTTTATACCACCTGATTCCCTTTAATGAGGAGGGACTATATCATCGTGGACATATTTCTTCCCTCACTCACCTAAAGGCAATTTTTGTATGAATTCCTTTCCTCCTGTTACCTCCCCCCCCCATAGCCTGTAGACACAGAAATGGGGAGGTGAAGGATCCTGGAGCTCCCTGCCGGGGTCCCTCACAGGCTGTGCATCTCTTGCACCTGGCAACCTCTTGGCTGTTAGTTTTAACATATCTGGACATGACTATCAGTTTTGTCATGAGATTCCTTGCTCTCATTTCAAACCTTTATTCTTCCTTTGACTTCCTTTGGGGCTCTCCCCATCCATGCCTGGTCTTCTTATGGAGACCATTCAGACCTCATTTCCATCTCTTGAATGTTGAGTATTACATCACTGCGCTAGCTAGGGTGCTTCATGGTGCTGCTCCTGAAGAGGCCAGCGGGACGAAATTGGCCACCTTCGTTCCTCTGCTTCCCTAGATCTTGCTGTATTTTGTCTCTATTAGATGTTTCTCCCTGGGGGATTGGGGTGGGAGATTTAGGGGTAGCTTTTGTGTCCTTCTCTCTCTCTCTCTCTTACACTTTCTCCCTCCTCCTCCTCGCCCCTCCTCTCCTTCTTTCCTCTTTCTCTCTGTATGTATGTATGCATTGGTTAAAGTCAGTTATCATGGGCAGCTGACTTTGGTTCCAAATTACAGTTAAACCACACATTGTACAGCTGCACACAGAACACCTTTGAGTGTGAATTTGGATGGCAACTAGAGGCATACTTTTTGAACTTTCAGGTATGTAACTGAAAAGTAAATAAAAACACTATTTTTTCAGTAAGCTTTTTTTTTTCTTCTAAAAGATAACTTAAAAATCAAACTAAAAGAACATTAAATTGGTGCTGTACCAAAGCCTTATGACATATTCTACACTCTGTATATTCTGTCTCCGGGGAGCCCCCTGCTTTATCACTCTTCTCAAAAGCCTGGGAATGCCAGTGTGTGTCAAGCCTGGGTCTGCATCCTGGAGACCTGTGGGTCGAGGGGACTCTTGGGAGCAGAAGATGATGGTGGGAGTGGGGTACCCATCTTCTGCCTGAGCAGATACTGAAGGGGAACCAGGTGTTGGTGTGTGTGGCATGCATGTGTGTGTGTGCGTGCATGCATGTGCGCATGAGTTCACTGGTGCATAGTGCCAAAGTGAACGCACCACCTGGGGATTGAAAGAGAGACCCAGGTAGGCCTGGTGTGGGGTGGCCATGGGAGTGAGGGGCATGCTCCTTCCTGTTTCCCGTTTCCCGTTTCTTCTAGGTTAGTAGTTGAGGTGTATCAGAAACAGCTACCCTCTCAAACAGGTGCTTTCCCCCTCAAAATCTCCCAACTAATTCTCTGTGAAGGGCCTGTCAATGGGACAGGTACCTCAGCTACCAAATCCTCACCGCCTAAGGCTGGGAGGAACTTCTTTCCTCTCTAGCCCTTGCCTAGTTTCTTGGGGACAAAGTTTCCTCCAGGGATCTCTGCATCTCCGGTTCCTTGGCCTGGATGGGCTTCCTAGCCCATTGAGAAGGCCTCACTGTGGGTGACCCATAGCTGTACCTGCTCCATGGTCCCAATCAATATAATGCCTGCTCTGGCGGCTGAGGACAGTGATTCCATTGGCCTCAGACTTGTCAGTGTAAAAGCTGAGCACCCACCCAGATTCATCCAGAAGGAGATGTGCAGTCTGCCTTGGCCTGGACTGCTCTTCCAGGCTTCACCTGCTGGTTCTTTCAGGCTTGCTGAAACTAACCAACTCATCACCCATAACACTGCATGCTCATTTCTGCAAACAAACAAACAACAGTACATAAGCAAACACAGGAAACGTGAGAGAAAGAAGGCACATCTAGTAGCCAGATGTGTAGCCAGTGAAGGCGCCCTTGGTGACATTGCAAGCGAAGCTGATTATAAAACGTTTAGTATTTAATTGCTCCTCATGTAACATTACTCTGCTTCAGAAATGTTTTGTATTTTGATATAAATAAAAATTTGCTTAAAAAGTTTGTTTTCTAATTTTTTTCTAATATCTAGAGTATTTGCTAATGGTATCATAGTTTTCATACTGGCCCCAGATCTCCTGCATTAGCTCATTTTAACTCAAGGCTCAACATGATTCTGAACTAGTTGTTCCTCATTTACTGGTTAGGTGTGTTCTGAGGGGTTGTTCTGCATGAGTCCCTGTTGGTTGCACCTGGGATCCAGCAGAGGTAAAAGTAGATACGCCTCCCTGTCCTCTAGGAACTTCCGCTGTAGTGGTGCACAGTAAGAACTGCATGGGATGTTATTATAAAGTGGTTAGTGACTGGAAAAAATGGGGTAAACATAAGCGGGAAAAGTGCAACTCAAGTGTAGAAGGAAATGTCAATTGCAGGCTACAAGGATGTCCAGAGGCCTCACAAGGAAGATGACATTTAAGAAAGAGCTAGAAGGGAGTTTTGTCTCTACCAAAGGCCCGTGCAGTCTTTTACTCCTGCCTGGAACCGTGTGTGCCAGTGGTCACTTTCTGGTCTGACTCCACCTTTATGAGTGCAGCCATAGCCAGCTGGGTCTCAGCCCATTGTGACAGTCTCACTGATGAGCGTCAAGGGCTCCGGGACTGACTTCCCTTCCACAGGAAGGGATCAGCAGGCTTGTGCTCTTACACTGCTTGCCTTGCTGGGGTTATTTGGTGAGTGTGGTTGCCACCACTGGCACAGGTCCCTTCTCTGACCAAACTGCCCTCAGGCCTTGACACCCCTTCTTCTCTGTTGTTAGGCAATGCTCCCCCCCGCCCCCCATCTTGTCAACTCTATACATAGGAAGTTTTGTTTTTGTCTTTTTTGAGACAGAAACTTGCTCTGTAGCCTAGGTTGGTCTTTGAACTCACAATTTTCCTGCATTCTAAATTTTATGTGGGACTTGGTAGAGGACAAATACCAAACACGGGCTTCAAAAAATATGTGCCTATTGTTCTGGGTGAAGAATACAACCAACTAACTATACAGTCACCATTCCAGCACAGTGACAAAACACCAAAGAAGATAAAATTAACAGCTATGTCAGTCTACGACTGGGGAAAAGTTCCAGTATTCTCTTAAGTCCTGCCGCCTAAAGGATCCCTTATCTTCTAATAATATTCAGGCTGCGGACAAAGCTGTTAGCATGTAGCCTATGCTATAAGCCTTAGCACCAGCCAACCAATCCCCCACACATAGGTTCATCTACAAATTCAAAAACTTGTGCTACAGTTTAAAAAGTTTACATGTAGGAATCAGCACACATACAGCTGCCCTTTACCTCAACAATCTGCTGCAATTCTCCTTCCTACTTGGTTTCCATGTCTTCTGTCCTCTCTTTTTTTTTGTTGGCAGGGCTTGTGGAAAATGTTTTGATATTTTTATATGCATTGGTTTTAATTTTTTTTAAAGCAGATACACAGTTACTTTCTGCCTTTAAAAAAAATAAGTGAATATAGCCAAGGACCTTTTCTACGTCCAATAGTGTTTATAGAATTTTTTTAACCCTTAAAAAATTTGTGTATGAATGTTTACATGCATGTTTTTGTGTGTACCCTGTGCATGCAGGAGTCCACAGAGGTCACGAGATGGTGTCAGATGCCTTGGAACTGGAATTATTGGAGGCAGTTATGAGCTTTCACATGGGTGCTGGGGACCAAACCTGGGTCCTCTGTAAGAGCAGCAAGTGCTCTTAATGGATGACCCGTCTCTCCTGCTCCTTAACCTATTCTTTCTTAAACGTTCCCCTAACTCCATACTTTATAAAAATATTTCCGATTTATTTCATTTTTGTGCTCACAGTAACCTCATGTGCTAAGGAAAATATATCTTCCTTATCCCTATTGACCAGTGAGGGATCTACTCAGTGGCTTATCTTTCCCCTTTCCTTTGCTTCTGCCAATCCCTTTATCTCTTCCTTTCCTCCTTGTTCACATCAGCTTTGATGTCTGCAGACCAGAAATGAGATCCTAGCAAGAACCTCCTTCTATGGACATGACACAGTCCAAGGACACCTGTGCTCCCCCCAGATTTGGTCACACAGCTCCTGAGAACCCAACAGTATTGAGCAATGTGATACTTCTATTCGTGAAAATTCAGATTAGTTACCATAATAAAGATAGGGCTAGGTGGAGCTCACAGGGCAGCAAACTTCATGGGCTTTACAAACCAAGACCATTTTGTTTGGGGGGCAGATTATCTGCTTATGAGGCCAGTGAAAAGATCACTAATACCCTCCTAAGTTAAGAACATAGCTTTATGTATACAGTATGTTAATAAATAAATAAATCTTAAAAAAAAAAAAAGAACATAGCTTTTAAAAGAAGATTCTGTAGTGGAGATGAAGAGAGGTCAAGCCAGTGCAGATGTGCTGACCGGGGAGTGTTGCCACACTTGTTGAGAGACTTGCCATCAGAGGTACAGGTATTTATCTGCCAGCCTAGAATGGAGGACAAGGGAGGAGAGGAGAGGAGAGGAGAGGAGAGGA
Source organism: Onychomys torridus (assembly GCF_903995425.1). Taxonomy (NCBI): domain Eukaryota; kingdom Metazoa; phylum Chordata; class Mammalia; order Rodentia; family Cricetidae; genus Onychomys; species Onychomys torridus. The sequence continues at coordinate 22,003,175 of NC_050449.1, forward strand.
GAGGAGAGGAGAGGAGAGGAGAGGGGAGGAGAGGAGAAAGAGGAAGGAAATCCAGAGTCATGGAGTTTGAAATGACTGCTAGACCCCCAGGGGAGATGCCACTGGATACAAGCCTGGAATTCCAGTGGGAGCCTGGAGGTAGTATTAAAAACCTAGGTAGAGAATGGAGATGGAGGAGGAGTGGATGGGGAGACGTAGGAGGCAGGGGTGGAGAGGAGATACAAGAGGAGAGGAGGGAGGGGAAACCGTGGTTGGTATGTAAAATAAATAAAAAATTTAATAAAGAAACAACTGAGGTAGAGAGGCAGGATACAGAAGGGTGGAGGATGGGGAAGCCCTCAGCGAAGGACAGAGAAGTGACTGCTTGGTGTGGGCTGAACAGAGGAGGCTGTTGCTGCTGACAAGGGCAGTCTCAGTGGAATAGTAGGGACAGCAATCCCAGCTGGAGAGGGTTGAGGAGAAAGTGGAGACAACAACTAAGAACTAATCCAGGGCTAGGAGGCAGATGAGAGAATGCGCTGTCGAGAGCAGGCATTTCTCAGGACACTGCTTTAGGGTTTAGAAGCAGGGCAGGTGCAGCAGCAGCCCACCAGACCCTCTTCCTTAGGTGGGTATGCCAAGTCTCCAACTCCTTTGAATCCTGGTGGCTAATGTCTCACAGGTTCCGTTGCTGACAGGTCTTGCTCTAGTGACACAAGTCTCCTTGGTTAAGAGGTTATGTACTGTGCCCCATTGTGGCTGGCTCCGAGACAAAGGCCACCTCTATCATGATCTTCTGGATCAGGCCAAGGCTGGAATTCATCTGACATGACATTGTTATTCGCTTCTCTATATCCTGTCTAGCTTTCCTTTATCCATTTAAGTTCCTTTGCAAAGAGTGTTCCTGCAATGCAGCACACCCCCAACTGCCTGTCTCAGTCTTTGCGTATAAGGAACACATTCTAAGATATTCTGGCCAGATGACACTAAGGATGGAGTTCTAAAGTTGGGTTCCACAGAAGCCAGATGTCAAGAGGACACTGTCACAGTGCTACATACAGTTGCAGTGGTCTTTAATATGCCTTAACAATGCAACTGTTGAGACTGTCGCCTCTGTGGAGCTCAGGCAGGGTGCAGGCGAAGGTATGTACTTTAGAGATACTGAGAAAGACCACTCCTGAGAAGCAAAGAGTGGGCCAGTTGTGACTGGTGGGAGCAGCAGGAAAGGGCTGAGGCTGCTGGATCAGGGGACTAGACTGCAAAGCTCCAAGGGGGAGATTTTGCATACTTGAGGGCAGCTTCCCATGATGCAGGGTATATCAGTCTTGTCTCTGGAAGGCAGTTCTAATAGCTTCTAGAAGGTTCTGTGAAGCTTGATGAGAGGGATGGCCCACCCAAAATGGCTGTTAGAACTCCACTGCATTCTGTGACTAGGGGTATGAAAAGGCGTTGAAGAGTAGGCACAATAAAATGGATCTGTTCTAAAATCAGTCCAGAAAACTCAACAGCTTACTGGGTTTTCTAGTTGGGATAGTGGAACATCCATTCACCAAGAAAGGGATGAATTAGGAAGATGGCCCCAGCCTGGATGAGAAGCTTAGCAGTGGGTGTCTTCCAGAGGTGGGAGTTGATAGATTAACATGCTATTTCAAATCTAGACGCCTGTTGAAACTTACAGGGGATCATTGTCAGTGGTGAAATGAGCAGCATTTCCTCTAAAGTTCAAAGCAAGAAAAAAAAAAAAAAGACATCAACTCCATAATGAAATATTGTACTGAAAATCTAATGGATATAGTTAATGTTCATAGTTAACATTCACCAAAGGGAAGGTTTGAACTTCGGCAAATAAAACAAAACTTTCATTATCTTCAAATAATATGAATACCAACATAAAAAATCTCCAAGATCTTCTATAACTTTTGGTTGCTGTGAGAAACACCATGACTAAAAGCAATTTACAGGAGGGAAGGATTATTTTTGTTTCACAGTCCATCATCGAGGGACATCAAGATAGGAACTGAAGGCAGGCGTCCATACTATCCAAACAGAATCACCTCTGTGTTAGTGACTTTTCTGTTGCTGTGATAAAACACCATGATCTGAAGCAATCATAGAAGGACGAGTTTGTTAGAGTGTATGGTTCTAGAGGGATAAGAGTCCATCACGTAGGGAGGCATTACAAAAAACAGCGGGCAAGGTGGCTGGAACAGAGCCTGAGAGTTCACATACTGAACAGCAGGTGTGAAGTAGAGAGAATGAACTGGAAGAGCATGAGGCTTTAGTGCTTAAAGCCCGCCTCCTCAGTGACATACTTCCTTTGAGAAAGCCATACTTCCTAAACCTCCCCAAATAGTGTCATCAGTTGGGGACCACATGTTTACATGCCTGAGACTATGGAGGGGAGGCATTTCTCATTCAAACTACAACAGTCTCTGGCCAAGGCACTCACTTCATAGCTAGGAAGTCCAGCAGGAACCATGGAGTAACAATGCTCGCTGACTCACTCATTGACATGCTTAGCTAACTTTCTTGTACATCCCAGGACCACTTGACCAGGAGCGGTGCTGCCCACGGTGGGCTGAGCTCTCTTACACCAATTGGCAATGAAGATAATCTCCCATAGACATACCCACTGGCCAATTTGATCTGAGCAATTCCTCAGTTGAGGTTCTGCTCTCAGATGACTGGATCAAATTTACAGTCAACAATAATAAGGACAGAATCTATAATGAGCTACTAGAAATAAGTAAGAGACCAAGGAAAGTTTGCTGAGCCCAAGACAGGTAGTGCTTATATTAGCAACAGACTAGATTGATTTCTTTATTTTTTTTTTCTGTGTATGTATATATATTTGTTTGTACTCATGTACAGGTGTATGTGTGTGTGTAAGCATGTTGAGGTCAGAGGACAACCTTGGTATCACTCCTCAGGGGCTCCCACTAGATTGAGACTCTCAACGCAGAGTATCCTGGATGACCAGCAAAATCCAGAGATCAGCCTGATTCAACCTCTCCATTGCTTGGATTACAAGTGTGTGTCACCATGTTCAGTTTAAAAATTGGCATTTTAAAAGGTAAATTTAGCTGAGAATGGTGGTACCTGTCTTTGATTCCATCACTTGGGAGGCTAAAGGAGATGACTATTAGTTCCAAGCCAGCCTGGGCTACAGAGTAAGATGCTCAAAAACGAACACAACAACAACAACAACAACCACAACAACAACACACACACACACACACACAAATGAGGTAACTTTGTAATAGTGAGGACAACAAACACTGAAAAAATAGATAAATGGTAGAATTTAAGGGAGAAATGTAAGAAAAGGACAGAAGCTTGCAGGTGTGATGAAAGGTAAGCAAGTGGACCATCCCTGCCTCTCTGTGTTGTTCCTTCGGTGAGGATGCGATCCTATTAGGGGGTCTCTCAGGACTAATAGTCTGCCTTGTACAAGCCTATGTGTTTAACGCCTTGCTCCAGGTGCCAAAACCAAAGATCTTCCTTTACAAGCTCAGACCTTCCTCCTCTCCTGCTGTCTCCCTCTGCTCAGCTCAACTGCAGCATCAGCTCCTTCCTTATTTTTGGTTAACAGCAATTAACAACCTCAGCTCTGCATTTAGAAGTCTGTCATAGCTCACCTAGCCTTCAGAGTCAGGAAGCTTTTAAATAATGTTGCTGGCTTGTTATCAACACTGGATGCCTCTAATCTTTGTCTCTGAAGTATGCTTTTGTTGGGTTGTTTGTGTGTTTTTAACATATCTATAATCTCTCTCATCTGTCCTGTCTATCTATCTATCTATCTATCTATCTATCTATCTATCTATCTATCTAACTCTATCATCTATCTATCTATCTATTTATTTATCTATCTATCTATCTATCTATCTATCTATCTATCTATCTATCTATCTATCTATCCATTCATCCATCCATCCATCCATCCATCCATCCATCCATCCATCCATCTATCTATCTATCTATCTATCTATCTATCTATCTATCATCTATCTAATGCATGTGTGTTCCTGAGTGTATATTTGTGCACCTTGTGTACTCAGGAGCCTGTGGAAATCAGAAGAATGTATCAGATCCCTTGGATCTTCAGTTACAGATGGTTGTAAGCTGCCACGTGGGTACTGGGAACTGAACCTGGATGTTCTGCAAGAGCAACAAGTGTTCCTAAGTGCAGAGCTATTTCTCCAGCCCTGTTTTGTGTTTTTAAAAGATAGGATCTTGCTATGTAGTACAACCTGTCTTGGAACTCATGATTCCCATGCTACAGTGTTTCTACTACTTAGATACAGGTGTTGGTAATAAGCCCAGCATTACCTGTCTTCTTAACATGAAGAAACTCTGTGTGGTAGTGTCTATTTTGCAGAGGAGGATTCAGTTAGCTCACCCTGAGTAAACTGTCATCCCTTACACAGTGCTTAATATTTCTTTGTGTTTTTATTTCCCTTTATTTTAAAGTTTCTTGATTTTTCTCTTTTTATATATTTTTTTTCTGGTTTGTGCTGTTTATTTTCAATTGATGCTTATTGCTTATTTACTTCCTTATTAAATTTGGGAGCTTAACTATCATTTTCATTCCAATAATGATTATGTTTCATTTCCAAGCACTCAGTCAGTACCATATGTCCTTTGCCACTATTAGATGACAACAGACGCCAGCTCTTCCTCTACCAGGACACTACTGGCTGACTGCTCCCTCTACCTGAAATTTGATAGGATGCTCTTTTCTCTTTCTTAACCTGAATTATACCTTTTGACATGTTTTTACCTCTCAATCTTAACCCCAACTTTGGTGACACTAGTGTATTTGTTTTAAGCTATTATTAGAATGAAACCTGTGTATGAGGGCATTTCTTATTTCAAAATTATTTTCTTTTAACCATTTATTTATTTTCTATTTTTTATTCATGAGTGTTTTGGCTGTATGTATGTACACTATGTGTGTGCCTCATGTCTGTGGAGGTGAGGAGAAGGCCTCAGATCTCCTAGAACTGGAGTTACAGGAAGTTGTGAGCTGCCATAGGGTGCTGGGAACTGAATCCGGGTCCTCCTCTGCAAGAGTAGCAAGTCCTCTCTCTCTTTCTCTTTTAAACATAATTCTTTATTGATTCTTTGGGAATTTCACACCATGCACCCCAATACTGCTCACCTCCCAGTCCCTCTATATTCCTCCCTCACTCCTGCAACATCTACCCCCAAAGAAACTCTGCCCCCCCCAAAAAAAATTAAAAACAAACAAAACATACACACACACAAAAAAAACCCCACCCTGCTCCTCTGTCTTTCCAACTCCTCTCCATTCATCCTAGTGGCATTTGGGAGCTGCAGTGTGCCATACAGTATACCCTTTTGTCCTATCAGCCCCACCCACAAAATGTTCATTGCAATGAGTCTTTGGTCTGGTTCAAAGCCTCTGGCACACCATCATCCCTGGACCCTCACTGAAATTCCTTTTGGACATCCTGCTGTTGCTCTGAGTCACAGAGATCCTGAAGTTATCATTCTGCAGGACCAGTTCCTTCACACACTTCTGCAGGTCATACATGGGGTAGATGCTAGGGTGGGCCAGCCCAAGGCCCAGGATGTGGCTCTGGGTGGTAGCTGAGCTGGTTGGTCAGGGCCACTGGGACCGCCCGCCTCAGGCAAGGTGTGGAGCCAGGTCTTCCAGGCTCAGGCCATAGGAATCAACCCATGGTATGGGGTGGGGCCATCTCTCCCACGTGTGAGGGCCAGCTCTCCCATGGGGGTGGGGCCAGCTCTCCTTCAGCAAATATTCTTAATTCCCACACCACCTCTCCATCCACAGTCATTCTTAACTCTTATATTACACATTCTCAGATGCATATTCTCAATAGTAGCTAAATGTGTGTAAAATGGTCTATGAATACAAATACACATCAATGAGTATCCACATGTTCATTACTCATGGTTTGCCTTTCCAGTCTCATCCATCTTAAAAATCTGTGATTTTGATTTTTTGATTTATTTTTTGAGAGTACAGTGCCCTATCCAGTTCTTTCTTTTCTTTTCTTTTTCTTTTTTCTTTTTTTCCGAAACAGGGTCTCTCTGTGTATGTAGCTTTGTGCCTTTCCTAGAACTCACTCTGTAGCCCAGACTGGCCTCGAACTCACAGAGATCCTCCTGCCTCTGCCTCCCAAGTGCTGGAATTAAAGGCATGTGCCATCACTGCCTGGCAAAGATTTATTTATTTATTATGTATACAGCATGTATGACTGCAGGCCAGAAGAGGACACCAGATCTCATTACAGATGGTTGTGAGCCACCATGTGGTTGGTGGGAATTGAACTCAGGACCTCTGGAAGAGCAGTCAGTGCTCTTAACCTCTGAGCCATCTCTCCAGGCCCCCAGTTATTTTCTGAGACATGGACTTTAGTAGCAAAGACCTGAACTGTAGACTTCCACGGTGTCTTCTTCACTCCTTATGTAGCAATAGTAGCAGCAGAAGGTTTTTGGTCATCTTTCCTGTCACCAGGGGAAAGAAGACCCAGCTCCCTCACTCAGCTTTCCTCTGCTCCTTGGAGTAATGAGAAAGAAAGCAGGCATAGCACTGTGGGCTGTAATAGTCTTTCCTGGGGTCCAGTATCTCTATACACCAGGATTTCTTCTGGATTCACTGTGTTCCTTGTTTGGCTCCGGGGTTTTCCAAATTCTTTTTACTAATTCAGTATGCTACAGAGAAAGAGCAGATGGAGCCTCAGGCTCAGCCATGAACCAAGTGGTATTTGTTTATGAAAATGTGGAGAAAGAGATGGATGATGGCCAAGATTAGAATATTGGGAGATGCTGATATCTAAGGGACAGGCAGAAAAAAAAATGGTATAGGAGAAAGACGAATCAGAAAGAAGAGAGAGAATCAGGGAGACCTGGGAGTTGTCAGCAGGGTCAAATCTGATGAGAATCCCATAAATGCTCTCTGTGTGTTTTTAGCTGGGATGATACTGATTAAATTTTCGTTGAACATGCAAGGAGGTGGTGGTACATGACTTTAACCTCAGCACTTGGGAGGCAGAGGCAGGTGGATTTCTGTGAGTCTGTGGCCAGCCTGGTCTACAAAGTGAGTACCAGGACAGTCAAAGCTACAAAGAGAAAACCTTGCCTTGAAAAAAAAAAAAAGTTCCATTGAACTTTCACATTTCAGTGTCCTCGTATCTCGTTTGCCAAGTATAAGGGGCAGTTTTTCTCAGGTCCCTCATTCTTGTACTTCTCAGAGTCATTGGAGTGTTTCTCTGAGTGACAGAAGCAATCCTGGAGAGGCTGGTTGGTGAGAAGGCAAGCTCAAGAGCCCTATCCAGCTCAGCGCCTCTCCAGTGTGCCCTCTTGCTTGTGCTGCTGCTAGTGAAGTAGCGATGGGTGCAGCCAGATGTGGATAGATGCACTATGATTCTCAGGCCTCAGAGAACCACATACTGCTCACACAGCGTCTACTTGCTGTTTGATGGGGTTGTTTGTTTACCGTCAGGACATTCAGTTTCTAGTCCCTCTAAGAGTCCTGATTAGGGACTCTCTCCATTTTCCTCACTAATGCTTCCATGTACCTTATTGAATTTGATTAGATGTCTGAAAGGAATAACATTCAAGTTTAAATACAAATGGATATACTAGAGGGGTGCCAGTGAATGACATCACACTGTGTAAGTTGGGGTTTTAATAGGAAACAAACAATCACAGGAAGAGTTATTTGTGAAGAGTCTGTTTTCGTAGATGTGGCAGGGTGTAGGAAGACTGTATTGTTAGAGCAAAACCCCAGGGTAATTAGTGCCTAGATGTTGTCATTGTTCTCAATTTCTTTTCCTGTTGCTGTGAGAGAATACCCTGACAAAAGCAACTTAATTGAGGAAGAATTTATTATAATTTATTGTTCAGGGTTACAGCCTACCATTGTAGAGAAATCAACAGTGGCAGGGGCTGAAGACAGCCAGTTGGATTGCATTGAAAGTCAAGAATCAGCAACAAATCAAAATTTGATGCTCAGTTTACTTTTTCCACTGTATACATCCCAAGATCCCTTTTCCAGGAAATGGTCCCACCCACAGTTAAGATGAGTCTTCTTAACCAGTTAACCTAACAAGATAATTCCTCAAAGGCATTCCCAAGCCTCATTTCCCAAGTGATTCTAATTCTGCTACTGTTAGGGTCCTCGAGAAGTCCCATAAAAGACCACCAGATATGTATGCAATCAACAAGAGCAATTAATTCTCAAGAGCAAAAATTCCAGCATGCAGAGGTCAAACCATCTGACAAAGTGGCAAAATGGAGACCCCAAGAGAAGCTCACAGGCTCCTTTTAAGCACAGTAGGGTAATTCCAGCTGTGGTTAAGTGTACTTTGAAGTGATTGGTCATGTGGTTGCAGTGTCAGGGGTCTGTTTGACTGAAAATATCAAGAACAGCTCCTGCTTGTGGCTAGGTAGGACCCTGACTGGCTACCAGACTGGACACATTTCCTGATTGAAGCCAGACATGAGTCATTATAGGATGATGGGATAATATGGGGCAGAGGTCTTAGCAAACTGACCTGTGGAAAAAACAAAACAAACAAAAAAACAAAAAAACAGCTGGCCTTGTTATGGTCAGTCCTATTATAAGAGAGGGCAACCGCTTCAGTTGGGTTGATAACAAATATTAACATTGCACCATTGTAGGCTTGAAGGTTAAAAGGGAAGAAGAACCTATCATAATCAGGAAAGAAAAGTTCCATATTGCAGGACACATTGAAGTTAAAGGCAGCATAACATGCATGAGAGCCCCAGTTGACTTCTTAGACACGGAACAAACAATTTCACCTCACTGCCCTTTCCCCTTCCAACCTCCAGCCCAGGGTTTCCACAGGTGGAAGCCTTCTAAAAGCCACAAGGATTCCAGCAATGTGTCCCATGTCATGGAAGAAAACAGGGAGAAAACAATGGGAAGTGGGTCTTGGGAGGCAACAAGAAGGTAGCTGCATAAAACAGGACCTTTTGACAGAACATCTGTCTTAGCTTTATGCTCCATTAACATATTAGTAACATAAGATATAAGTGGCATACTGTATGTTGGATGTTTGTTTAGAACCAATGACAACCTTGGTGAAAATTGATCTGGGTAGAAAAACCAGGAAAGGAAGCCAAATTATAGAGAACTGGGCAAGAGGGCAGATGAAGAAATAGAGATAGCCATGAAACTCTCAAAGAAGTCTAAGATAAAAAGAAGGATAATAAGAGGTTGAAGACTGTGAGGTATTACAAAGGTGCTTTCCATTCCTTCCTCTTTTGTGTAGTCAAATTCTTATATAGCTTCTAGAGCCTTCCTGCTTTGCTAGGGTGGATGAGTGTAGCTGGAAGGTTTCTCCAGTCCTGCCCGGCCCCACAGTCCCTCAGCCACTTATAATCACTCAGAGGCTTAATATTAATTACCAGTTGCATGGCCTATGACAGGCTTCTTCCTAGCTATCTCTTACAACTTAACCCATGTTTATTAATCTATAAGTCACCACGGAGCCATGGCATTACCGGTCTGCTGGCATCTTGTTGCTCCTTTTGCGGTAGCAGCTGGTGTTTCCCTCTTCTCTCCTTTCTTCTCTCATTGCCAGTAGATATTACACAGGTAAAGGGTTGAAATGAGCTGCTTTAGAGGTGGTTCTGCTGGTCTTCTGCCACTGCTGTGAGGACATGCCATGGAAGCCTGCTGGGAGATTACTAACTAGCACATGGAGCAGAACTACATGGCTGTAACTACTCAAATTAGAACTGTGTAAGAAGCCAGGGTAGGTCAGCTGGTGCCCAGAGGTGGAGGTGATTCAAGACCAAGACTGACATGATGATGAAGGCAGGATTTTATTCCCGGGTGTTCGTGGTCCTAAGAGTTTAATAGCAATAAATACCACTCTATTCCATTGATACATTAATTTTTTTTAGACAGAATCTCTGGCTCCCAGGCTGAGGATGACCTTGAACTTCTGATCTTCCTGCCTCTGCCTTTTGTGTGCTGAGATTATAGGCATACACCACTACGCCCAGTTTATGCAGTTCTGGGGGTTAAATCCAGGATTTTAGTATTGTTAGGCAAGTATTCTACCACACCCCCAGTCATGGGGTTGATCTTCAACGTGTCATTATTGAGGTAGGTAAGAACTGATAGACAGGATTAACTGATGTTTTTAACTGCCGAAGGACTGAACAGCCAAACTGCATCTATACATGTTTAGAACAAATCACAGGTAAATTCCTGTATAAATCTGTTATGGGTTATTCAGAAGTCTGACAATGAATAAATTTTATAAAGGAAGAGGCATTATTCAGATACTGGTGCCAGGACCTCATCCAAGAGCACTCTCAAGACACTGTCCTTAATTTCCTAGTTAGGGGTTTGTAAAGGCAAAACTCACAAGGCTACATACTTCCTACCTTTGTAAAATCAGGGGCAAGCATACATCCTGACTACATGTAATCAGGCACACATCCTGCCTACATGTAGTTAGGGGCAAGCAAGCTTGTTCACAGAAGTGAAAACATATGGTTTGTACAAAACCAGGCAATTATAAGAACAGCAGCCTCCAGCAATTGTCCTTGGGCAGTGAGACTTACAGTTTTGAGGCATTTTTGTTTTATAGTTCAGCTAAGCACAGTGATTTTAACCTTTTAAACATGCTCATCCTCACAAAATTAGTATGAGAAAAAAATTATTAGTTCACAAAAATCCTGATGCCATTTAGAAACAATAATTTTACCTACAAAAGTCTAGGAACACTTTTATATATCAAAACACCATAAGCATGCCAAAACATGTTTGATTTCTAAGGCAGCAAAAAGAGACGGGAGTCTGACCCTCAACAGATAGGACTGTGTTTATTAGCCTACATAGAGAGGGGTAGCCTCTCTCCTGTGAGAAACTGAGGGATCTGCTGGGGGAAAAGCTGGCTTTGACCCTTTTGGGGGGAGGTGAGAGGCTTGAGAATGGGGAAATTGTTACAGCCCTGTGTGCTACATGCAGAAAGTTTCTCTTTCCTGGAATTGTCTGTGTCAATCAAGACAGATTATCTTGAGAAATGGGTTATCTCTGCAAGCATTCCTTTCTGGGCTGACTGAGCAAGCTTAACTGTAACCTTGTAGGAATACTGTTTTATAACCAAGGTCCTCTACAAAATAGTAAGGATTATAAACTGGTAGAAAGTATTTGCGCCTCATAGAATAGCACTGCATTGGAAACACCTCCTCAAGAATCCAAGAACAAGAATTAAACACTCAGCCCAGAAGCATGCACACACGTGAAGCATGAACAGAACACACAAATCACACACAAACGGTGCCCTTTTTCTCTCAAGCTGCAGCGCTCTGTCTAGAACTTCTGCTTAGTGGACTAGTATGAATAAACCCAACCTGAGTCAATGATATGCTCCTTCCTCTAGTCCCCCACACCCTTAATTTGCCTCTCCATACGCTTGCCTCAAGTTTCTTCTTGTATAATTTTAAAAATAGCATAGTTTTTGTAACTTATCTTCTGCTTGGTCATTATCTCACATTTTAGCAACTGATGGGGCTTGAATGTGCATAGAGGTTTAGCAGGAAAGAGAGGAAGTAGGTGCAGGATCTGAGGAGAACCAGCCCTGCCTTGTAAGAAAAGTGCCTCAGGGAGCCAATCATGTCGCTGGGATGGATGAAGGGGCTGCTGACTTAGAAAATCTTAGGGTTTCAATGTCCCCAGGTGCATAAAGATCTTTTCATATGTTCCTGTCTCAATTTCAGGGTCTCAGGACATGCCAAGTCAGGCTGTTTGGGGTGTGGGAGGTGACAAGTGTTTATTTAAGCCTGTGCTTTCAGATCAAAGTCTGTTTTAATCAGGTTCTCTAGAGGAACAGAATCAAGGGGAAGAATGTATGTATATATGTATGTATGTATGTACGTACGTACGTACGTACGTACGTACGTGTGTGTGTGTGTGTGTGTATGTATGTATGTATGTATGTAGTGAGCTTTAAAATAACTATAGCCAAATCACACCTGTGATGTTGAGAATCCGGCTCTAGTTCTCAAGGCTGGTAACCTCAATCATCAGAGCAGTCCCAGAATAGCTGTCTTTTTCTGGGGGTGGGGTAGGGAGATGATTGTAGTTACTTAGTCCACAAAGTGGGGTACCTCAGGAGTCCCAGTTTGATACTGAAAGCCTAGGAAGTTCCCAGAGAGCTGCTGGACCCTAACCAATCATGAAGGCTTGGGCATTTTGATTTTTCTCTCAGCAACGGAATGAGCAACAGCAGCAGCAACAGCAGGGACAAGGAAGGAAGCCTGGCTTGAGCTGCTGCCTCGAGCAGGGTGGGCCTTCCCACATCCATCCCACATCCATCAGGACAGTCAGAACAATCCTAGGTGAGGCTCTCTACTTAGGGGATTCTAAGCTGTGGCATGTTGACATTAAAACTAATCATAAATCAGTCCGTCACTGAGGGTTCAGCAGGAATGTAAGCAGGGGCTGAAGCAGAAACCAGGGAGGAATGACGCTCACTGGCTGGCTCCCTCCGGCTTGTTCTCAGCCAGTTTCTTTTTTATTATATATTGTATTCAATATTCACGCATGCACATAATGTGCTTGGATCTGACCCCCCTTCCTTACCTCCAGCTCCATCCCTACCCTATCCTACACCACACCTGCTTTTCCCCTAGTTCCTCCCCATCCCCCACTTTCCTCCAGTTCCTCTCCATCCCCCACTTTCCTCCTGTTCCTCCTCATCCCCCACTTTCCTCCAGTTCCTCCCCATCCCCCACTTTCTTCCTGTTCCTCCCCATCCCCCACTTTCCCCCAGTTCCTCCCCATCCCCCACTTTTCTCCTGTTCCTCCCCATCCCCCACTTTCCCCCAGTTCCTCCCCATCCCCCCCACTAGCTTGCCCAACTTCACACACTCTTTCTATAGCCAAAACCTTACAAACTTGCTTCTGTGTTCTGAGTGCTGATTTCCTCTCAGGGCCAACATGTTGACACTTGAGTCCTGACGTAATAATGCTAAGCTTTTAGAACGCTGGCAGATCTATGGCAGTCTGTTGAAGGAAAATTGTCACCACTAGTCAGTTAAGAACTCAGCATGCAACAATACCAAACGACCAAGCACTGATGTCACAGTGACAAAGTTGTCACCAAGTAACCTTTGCTTTCTGACTAGATTCGATTCGTGCTCCACAAGAAGCTACTCATGTCTGTACTGTAAACTAGTCAAAAGCTACTCCTGGGGAGGTCCTAGGCCCGGGAGGTATGTGTTGCTTTGTTAAATAGACATGATGTGCCTATCAAATCACCTTCTAAATATATGTCCATGCCTGTAGATTAGTACCACTGTCAGCTCTGGTCAGAGGAGCCTCTCTCTGCAGTGGTCACAAGTGGCTGCACGACTGGTCAGCATGCTGAGAATAAATGACTGTGAATGCCCATCACTTCATCCAAGGTCCATGGTACATCATGGAAGAAGGGGCAGACAGAATGCAAGAGGTAGAGGCAGAGTGGGTAATGGTGTGGAACACTGACTTCTGGGCATGGCATGGTTACTGTATTCTTTTTCTGTTAACATAATATTTTTATTAGTCATTCAGGAATTTTATATCATGCAACTGATCAAACCCACCTCTCAGACCTCCCCCCCCCCTGTGCCACCCCCCCCCCCCACACACACACAAAAAGAGAGAAAAAAAGCAAGTCTAATTTGTGTTGCCCATATACTTACTGGAGCATGGTCAAAGTCCCACTGGCCAGCCCCCAAAGGAATCTGAGTCCTTTTCCACCCACACCAGAAGCCCTCAGTTGTGGAGAGCTACACATCAGCATCCTTATCACAATTTTTAAGAGTTCTCTTGGGCTGCTGGCTCTTCCAGAGGTCCTGAGTTCAATTCCCAGCAACCACATGGTGGCTCCCAACCATCTGTAATGAGATCTAGTGCCCTCTTCTGGCTTGCGGGGATATGTGCAGACAGAACATTGTATACATAATAAATAAATATTAAAAAAAAAAAAGTTCTCTCGATGACTATTTATGCCGTTACTAGGTGGGGTGGGGTGGGGTGGGGTAGGGGAGCGGTTGTCACGGTAGCGTGCTATGTTCCTCTTTCTCAACTATGCATCTGCAGTCATCAATACTACTGCCAAAGTAGCTTTCTTCCATATGGTTTCTGGTGCAAGCATGGACCACAGACCTCAGCATGGTCTCTGGTGGCACTTCAGACCACACACATCAACACAGCCCTGGGCTACAGTGTGCACCACGGACCTCCACAGCCCTAGGTGGCAGCACAGGCTAAGGACATCAACATGGCCTCCAGGGGCAGCAAGGACAATAGAGGTCATTTGAGGAGGTCCAACCCAGAAAACAAACTGTTCTTCATGGTGAACATTCTGTCATTGCTAAGAACCAGGGTGAGCACAAGCTCCGGGCTGTTGCACACCACCCTGCTGGCCCTGCCAACCTTGGCATCTCTAGTTCCACATCTCTCCACCATGCACAGCCACTCCAAATTCCTCCATCTTTCTCACCTCTCCATCACTGCATATTCCTTTGTCATAGTGGCATTGGAAACTGCAGTCTGTCACACAGTATAATTTTTTTTTTTTTCCCAAATAGCTTTACATGCAAATATTCATTGTAGCAAGTCATTGACCTGGTTCAAGGTTTCTGGCTTCTGAAGCACCATAAATATTGGACCATTGCTGAGACCTGTCACATTAGATATCCTGCTGTTGCCCAGAGTTAGGGTGATATTGAGGCTAGGCAGAGCATTAGGTGAGAGATTCTGTGTGAGCTTCTAGCCCTCAGTGACTGACACCCAAGGCTCCCAAGCTCAACCTTTGTGCTTGTAGCCTGCACAGCTACCCCACCACTCCCCATCCTCCTGTCCCCCCTCCACCCAGTAGAGCAAGCAGCATGAAGCTCCATGTTGGGGCAAGCCAGCTGGTGGGGCCTACGACGGGCACTATTCAGTAATGACATTTTTGGGGGAGCTACAGGCTGTTGCACATCACCCTGTCCTTGGTGCTGGCCTCCTTGAGGTTTAACAGGCATGAACGTTGAGCTTCCCATTCTGTAGTTTTCCAGCAGGGCAAACAACACAGGCTACAGGTGAGGCAGTTCCATGCTGGCGAGCCTAGGGCCAGCCCCATTCAGCAATGATCTTTTTCTCCAGGAGCTCCAGGCCTCCACACATTTCCATGTGGTCAGTGCTGCCAGCCCCATGGCTCATTGTGCTTGAGGCTTGTGGGCTGAGATGCGGCAGTGAAGGGTATGGACTTTAGTATTCACAGGGTATTCTGTGATCAATACCTTTTGGATACCGAGGAAAAAGTGTATTATTGAATGTGATGAAAGAAAAAAGTCAATCACGAATTTATGTTCAGCAAAAAAAAGTCTTATTTTAAAAAAAGATTTATTTATTATGTACACAGTGTTCTGCCTGCACGTATGTCTGCATACCAGTAGAGGACACCAGATCTCATTATAGATGGTGTGAGCCACCATGTGGTTACTGGATATTGAACTCAGGTCCATCTGAAAGAACAGCCAGTGAGTGCTCTTAACCTCTGAGCCATCTCTCCAGCCCACAAAAACAATTCTTTAGGAAAGGTAGCGTAGAGGTTCTTTCCAAAAAACAATGGTTTAAATAATTTTTCTGTTGCTGTGAGGAAGCCAGAGCTAATTTTGGCTCACATCCAGGGTGCAGTCTATCATGGCAGGGAGACAAGGCCACAGGAGCTTGAAGCAGCCAGTCATCTGTACCTGTAGTCAGGAATACATACTATCACTCAGTTCTCCGACCCTTCCACATAGTGCCTGGCTTCAGATGCCCTCGAGAACCATGCAGAAGATTCAGTGACCCCTCCAATCTTGTACTTGTTGTGCCTCTGCCTCCAGTACTATATAGTGACTGCCAAGTTCTTCCAGTTCAGCATGGAGCTTGGACCCCTTGGACCTGGATCAGATCCTGGATCAGCTCGTGTGTGCTGACCCTGGGAAAACGCTCTCCTAGACAGCTGCTTTCAACTCCTTTAGCTTAGTCTTTCTTCCTTTAAACGAATTTAGATGTTCACAAGATGGAATCTTCCAGGCAAAGGCTCTTTGCTCACAGGACACTTTTTCCTGTTGTACCATGAGGCACATGCATTTTTCTCTTGAGTCATACTGATCTCCTTAACAATTACAGGTGCGTTCTCTCTCAGTACCACCTTGGACATTCTCTTGTATCTTTCATATGGAAGTTATAAGTGCTTACGTGTAAAAGAATAAAGATCTGATAGCAAATTGTATTCTAAGGCACTAAAAAAGAAGAGCAAATTGAGCACACAACTGGAGAAAGGAAGGAAGAAATGGATTATAGTAGAGATGGGTCCTAACAAAATAATAGAGAACAGAAAAGTCAAAAGTAGCTTTTTAGAAAAGATCAGTGAAGCTGACATGCTTTTAACTATACAATATTTTAAAATGAGATGACTCAACCGATTAAAAGGAGAAACATTACATCAGATCAGAACCAATTTTGTAAAAATTGAGAGGATTATAAGGCAATACTATGAACAGTTTGTTCCCAACAGATTTGATACTTTAGAAAAACTTCTTGAAATATAATCCATCAAGGCTGAGTCTGAATCTTTCGGGACAGATTTATAAATATTTAAGAGACTGAGCCAATGATAAAGCCCCTCCTAATATAGAAAAGTCTGGAGCCAGATGGCTCAACTGAGGGACTGTACCACAGATTTAATTCCCCAATTCTCCCCAAAACAACAAAACCAACAAACAAAAATCTTAACAGGAAAGAACACTTTGAAACTCATGTTTTGGGTCAGCATTACCATGACATCTAAGCCAAAGGCACCACAAGAGAGGAAATCTAGAGATAAATGTCCTTTATGAATACTGATGTCAAATCCTTAATAAGATGTAGCAAACGGAGTGCATCAACATACTGCAAGGATGCGTCAACATCTGGAAGTCAATGTAATTAACACCTTCTATTAACAGGGTGAAGAAAGCAATCTGTTGCAATTCTAATAGGCATTCGTTTGAAGCTGTGCATCTACTCTGCTAAGCTGCCTGACTGGTTGGCACAGTGTCTCATGACTCTTCCACGGATGCTTTTATCTAGGAAGTGGTTGGGGGCAATATCCCCTCTTTCAATACTAATTTTGACTTTTAAAATGAGTCTTCCTCTTCTCCTGTCCATGCTTGCTAACGATTTTAATTAAAATTTGTTTTTTCAAAGATTATTTTTGTTTGCAGTAAAATTCTCTATTTTCCCCTCTATTGCTTTCTTGGTCTCTAAATAATTTAATTCTAATTTTTGTTTGTTTTCTTTAATTTTCTTTTGCTTGTTTTGAGTTTAGTTGTTCTTTGACAATTTTTAAGGCGGGGCCTTGGCATTTAGCTCATGCACAAAGCCTTGGATTCAATCCTCCGTAACGCTGGTAAGATTGTCATGGTGACAGAGGTCTATAACCTCAGCTCTCTAGAGTAAGAGGAATCAGAAACTCAAGGCTATCTTCAGCCCTATAGCAAGTTTAAAGCCAGACTGGGCTATATGAAAGCCTCTCAAAAACAAAACAAAATACCAGAAAAATGAATTCATCCAAGTGAAAGTGTACATTATTGATTTGAGATTACTCTTTTCTAACACAGGCATACAGATAAACTTACCTTTGTCATACTGTCCCCCCCCTTTTTTTTTGGTATTGGAAATTGCATCGAGGCACTGCACATGCCAGTGATGTGCTATATCCCCAACTTTGTTTGTACATTTGTGTTTATTCTACAAACCATTCATGTGAATTCAGTTCAAAATCTGTTCAAGTGCCCTAATAATTTTACCCAGGTATCCTTTATCAGTATGCTGTTTAGTTTTCAAATATTTCCAAAAATCTCCCTTTCCCCCATTGTTTCTAAGTTAATTTTCTGTGTTTAGAAAATATACTTTTGATGGGGGTTACATTGAATCCATAGACTATTTTGTGTTCTATACCCACTTTCACAATATTAATTCTACCAGTACAGGCCTGTGGATGGTGTTTCCAAAATCTTGTCTGTTCTTCAATTTCTACTTTTGAGTGTCTTTCAGTTTTTATTATAAAGGTATTTCAATTTTCAATGCCATTTTTCATAGGGACAACAACAACAACAACAACAACAACAACAACAAAACCCATGAAATACATATGGAAACACAAAAGACCAAAGATAGTTAGCCAAAACAATCCTAAGCAAAAGAACACTCCTGGGGGTATCACAATACCTGACCTCAAATTATACTACAGAGCCATAGCGACAGAGACAGAGTAGTACTGGCCCCAAAACAGACCCACATACCAATGGGACACAATAGAGGATCCAGAAATAAACCCATATAGGTATAGCTGCCTAATTATTGACAAAGATATAAAAAAATATACTGGAGAAAAGACAGACTATTTAACAAATAGTCCTGAAAAAGCTGAGTATGTACAAGCACAAGAATGACTTTAGAGCCATACCTTGAATAAAACAAATTCAAAGTAATTAAAGACCTTGATTTAAAACTAGAAATGACCCTAAGAGTTGATAAATAAGATTATACAAGTTAAAAAACAAACAAACAAAAACAAACAAACAAACAAACAAACAAAAAAACCCCTCCCTCACAGCAAAGGAATCTATCCACAGAGTGACACACTCTACAGAAAGAAAATGTTTGCTAGCTATTCAGTCTGGGGTTTAATGTGCAGAATAGATAAAGAATTTCAAAAAGTTAAACACATACACACACCCCAAACAAACAAAAACAAAAAACCTACAAAACCTCTGTTAATTAATAAATGGGCCAATGCACCGGACAGGCAGTTCTCAAAGAAGCAACACAACAAATACCAATAAATATTTTTTGAAGTATTCAACATGCTTAGCCATGAGAAAAATGCAAATTAAAAGTACTTTGAGATTCTATCTCACCTTAATAAAAACAGCTATCATCAGGAAAAGCTATTTGCAGCTGATACCTGCTGGCACAGGGAAAGTCAGTTTTCTCTAATGGAGCATCACTGTCACCGACAGTATCAATTACAGCTCAGGGGAGGCCCAAGCCTAGGAGTAGTTGGTCAACACATAATGAACTCCACATTTTTTGCTTTGTTTGCTTCATTTTGTTTTGGCATTTTTAAAAATCATATTGTCTTTTTCACTTGTTTGTTTTAATTTTCTTTTTCCCATCTTTTTTTTTTTTTTTTTTTTTTAAGAAAGAGAGAGAGAGAACATGAAGTTTGGTGGACAGGAAGATGTAGAGGATCCGGGAGGAGCTGGGGAGGGGAAATGATTAAAATACATTGTATAAAAAATTTTAAATAAAAAAATTATACAAAGAAAGCAAAAGGCGAGGTGGTGCTGGAGGCAGGCTTTGCATAGGGAGGGGGAGGAAGAGGGAAAGAGGTGACCCACCTGGGGGGAGCCATGTCCACATGGGGGAGCAGGCAGGGACTTATGTCTGAATTATGAGACGTTATCAAGCTTAGTCTTTAATTGCTGCCACTATTCTTAGCTCTGTCCTGAAGGTCTTCCTGTCACATGTGATCATTTCCTCTGCTTTTCTTTTGTCTTGTTGGTTACTAATTGCTGTATTAAAAAACAAATCCCTATTTTTTTTTTTTGTATAATATTAGGTGTAAGTGTTTCAATGTGGTCCATCAGTTCATGAATTTGCCATTAGTGTAATATCAAATCAAGATCCTTGTATTGGTCTTTAAGTTTCTGTCAT
The DNA here is from genome assembly GCF_903995425.1 of Onychomys torridus. Lineage (NCBI taxonomy): Eukaryota > Metazoa > Chordata > Mammalia > Rodentia > Cricetidae > Onychomys > Onychomys torridus. Next base: position 22,022,907 of record NC_050449.1, read on the forward strand.
GTCAGTCATTGCTAAAATTTTTAATTGGTTGTTTATGATAGCCAGCTATACGGTCTTCTTTCATTATTGCCTGTTCTTTGGCATGAGTTCACTGTCCCCTCGTTTCTTTGTGGCATCGCTCACTAATGATAAAATTCTTACAGTCTTATTTAATTTTTGCTGGTTTCCTGGTGTTGTTCATTCTATTGCTTTTCATTGTGCTGCCTTTTCCTCAGGGGCTTCATATTCTTGCATGAGTGATTATTACCATAGGTAGGAGTCTTCCGCCTGGGTCCTAGACCCTGGACATGGTCTCAAGAGGACCTCAGTGCTGAACATAGTGTAGGCCTGATTGGCCTGTGCCTTAAAATGTCTGGCTTTAGAAGAAGATCCTTTTTAGTTTCTTTAGGATAAGTGGTCCCTTTAGCTTGGCTTTTATTCATGGCTCCTATTTGACTGGAATGTATAAAGGTCTACTTAAAGAAAAAAAGGTAAGTCATTATTATTATTTTGTGTGTGTGTGTGTGTGTGTGTGTGTGTGTGTGTGTGTGTGTGTTGTAGAATATTATTTTAAGGTGTATTACTTTTGTTTAATTTGCATTTGTTCAACACTATGAAGCTGTGTTACTGTTCCTGTCTAAAACACCTGATGGTGTAATAAAGAGCTGAACCGCCAATTGTGAGGCAGAAGAAAGGATAGGCAGGGATGGCAGGCAGAGAGAATAAGAAAAAGGAAAAATCTGGGAAGAGAGGAAGAAAGATCAAGGAACTAAATAGGAAGGAGGTGGACTTTAGGAGCTAGCCAACCAGCCACCCAGCTACCCAGCTACACAGCAAGATATGGAGTAAGAGTAAGATTTGTAGAAATAAGAGAAAGGTAAAAGCCAAGAGGCAAAAAATAGATGGAATAATTGTTAAGGAAAGCTGGCAAGAAACAAGCCAATCTAAGTGCAGGCATTTATAATTAAGAATAAGCCTCCATGTGTGGTTTATTTGGGAGATGGGTGGTGGGCCTCCCCAAAAGAGTAAAAAGAATAAAAACCAACAACATGTGTGTGTGTTTAATTGGGATTTTGATTTTCTTCTTGACCCAAGAGCTTAACAACTAGATTCAGTTCCCCTATTTGCTCTTTGTAAGTTTATTCTTGTGATTCCTGGTTTACTGCATTGTTACAGGGGCGTGTCTTCTGTTCTCATTCAACCTACAGAAAGTAATTTTCTGCTTAGTAAATGTTATGTGTGTTTTATGGGCAAACACGCAAAAGATGGTTTCTACCTTTTAACAGTGTCACTGTGAATTAAGGTTTTAGCTTAGCTACTGCTTTGGCTTAAATACAATTTTCCTTCTAAAGCAGTGGTTCTCAACCTGTGGGTCATGACCCTTAGGCTCACACATCAGATATTTGCATTACAGTTCATAACAGCAGCAAAATTACAGTTATGAAGTAGCAACAAAATACTTTTGTGGTTGGAGGTCACCACAACATGCGGAACTGTATTATAAAGTGTCGCAGCATTAGGAAGGTTGAGAACCACTGGTACAGAGGTTTATGTGTTGGAAGCCTGGCCTCCAGTGTGGCAGTTTGGATATGGTAGGGCCTTTAAGAGGTTGAGAATGAAGGCTTATGGGGGCTTTCCTCTCATGGTTAGATTAACTAATGCTGCTTACATGAGTGGGTTGAGTCCTGTAAGAGTAGATTTAGGTCACACTAGAAATGCCCTTAGACATTTCCTGAGTTCCTTTCCAGAGGTAGTCCAATCACTGTGCTGGCACCTGCCATGACGCCTCCCCTGAGCTGAACTGGTGGCACTGTTCAGTTCTCCAGAACTGGGAATTAAACAATATCAATCCCAGTGACAGACCAAAGGAACAGTCTAGTCTAGCTTGGTGAACCAAAGATTTTACTTGCCAGGTCAAAGATAACCCAAAGACTGCTATATTACAAAAAAGTCCATCTTAGCATTCATGGAACTCACAAAGGGCAGCATCCCTAGAGCTCCCTGCCCACTTCATGACTTCATGGTCAACTTCATTGTAAAGTCTTTGCTTATCCACCAGTTACTTACTGTTTATGTGACCTAGGGGGCAGGCTTGTGAGTTTTTTTTTTTTTTTTTTCAGTTTTTTTGAGATAGTGTTTCTTTGTGCAGCTTTGGAGCCTTTCCTGGAACTCACTCTGTAGCCCAGGCTGGCCTTGAACTCACAGAGTGCCTGCCTCTGCCTCCCGAGTGCTGGGATTAAAGGTGTGTGCCACCACCGTCTGGCTTTTTTTTGTAAGTCTTAAAACAGCTGAGCTTCCTAGGCTTTTCATATTGCTTTTAACTTGGAGACTTACTTTTAATGTTTTTTTTTTTATTAGACCTTAAAATTCTTTACTATAGTATACTATGTGATATGACACAATATGATAAAAGAGAATTCCCAGATATATTTAAGAACTTAAAACCATGAGAATACTAAATTATCCAAATGAGCCATGGTAATCACATTTGCACTCAAAAGCAGAGCACTTTATTACTTCATTCACTGGAGTAAGAATTGCTGCAGCAGAGGTCAGTGAGTCCAAGCAGAAGGTGGGTCAAGGCATGGGGGCCTCATTCTTAAAGCGCCGATGGAAAGCATTCTGTCAACAGCTTGAGTGAGCTTGCAAGTGGATTCTTCCTGGTCTCTTGACAAGGGTGCAAGTGTAGCTGACACCTTGACTACTGAACTTGTGAACCCATACCCAGACAGTGTAGCACTTCTGTTCTATAGAGACTCACACAACACATGTATATTGTTTTAAGCAAGTCAACTGAGTTCATGGTCAGTTGTAATATAGATATTAATGAAATTCTAATACAATGATCTTCTAATTTCTTTAAATTTTCTCTATATTTTTTCAATGTCATTGACTCAATCCTTTCTTCTATGTGATATTTTTAGTTAGATTTTTTCTTTGACATATATACTTTATTTGTACAGGGGTATTTGGAGTCTTAATTCATTTTCTTGGGCTGGCAGTTCTGTATTCATCTCATTGATTTGCTCTGTAGAGTCATCTTAGAACTCTTTCCTCATTCAGTTTTTTTTTCCAACTTTTCACATATCAAGAAGTGCTAACTGGGTGGTGGTGGCACATTCTTTTAATCCTGGTATTCAGGAGCCAGAGGCAGGTGGATCTCTGTGAGTTCAAGGTCAGCCTAGTCTACAAAGCAAGTTTCAGGAAACCCAGGACTACTACACAGAGAAACCCTGTCTTGAAAAACAATAAGAAAGAAAAAACCAAATAACCAAAACCAAAACAGAAGAAGGAGGAGGAGGAGGAGAAGAAGAAGAAGAAGAAGAAGAAGAAGAAGAAGAAGAAGAAGAAGAAGAAGAAGAAGTGGACGACGGAGAAGGAGGAGAAGGAGGAGGAGGAGGAGGAGAAGGAGGAGGAGGAAGAAGAGGAGGAGGAGGAGAAAAACGTGTTTAATAAATAGCTGCTATCAGACCATGCCTCCTGCTCTTTATTCACCCACGGGCCATTTTACATTCTAAATAAATCAAACCTTGGTTCTAAGAAATTGTGTTTTCTGTCTTTGATGAATGCTGGCATAATCCAGGGTTGACCATTTGCCATTAGGCAGGTCCAGGAAACTCAGAGTCACATTTCGTGGTCACCTACATCTTACAACTTTGATGACATTAAGTCTTAAGGTGACAGTATTTTACCACAGTGACAGACAATGATTATATAGATAAGATGGTTGGAAAATTCATTCCTAGAGTTTTTCTGAAGTCAGGGTTTGTTAGAACACTGCAGTCATGTGTGATGGGATCTGCAGGGGAAAGTAAGCCATTATGGCAGCAGAGAGTAAAGAAAGGCTCAAAGTTAAAGATTCATGCCCAGACACTCACAAAACTTCACTACCCCTAAGACATAATAAAAGGAAAAGAAAAATAATGAAATCCATATATATGTTTCTAATACTGAAATAGGAGCTCAACCACATAGCTTATATTTTTATATAATATATAAAATATAAAAATAATATATATTTATAAACAAACCACAGCAGGATCATGCCAAGACAGTTTTAGGCATCAACTCTGTCTAATTCCCTTTTCCTGACATCCCTGCTTTGGTGGATAAGAACTGAGCTCTGTCGGGCAGTGGTGGTGCACGCCTGTAATCCCAGCACTCGGGAGGCAGAGCCAGGTGGATCTCTGTGAGTTCAAGGCCAACCTGGCCTACCAAGTGAGTCCCAGGAAAGGCACAAAGCTACACAGAGAAACCCTGTCTCGAAAAACCAAAAAAAAAAAAAAAAAAAAAAAAAAAAGACCTGAGCTCCATGCAGATCAATGGGGAGAATAATTAGAATACTAGGTTAGAGACATTTTCCTTCAATAGTGACTTAGAAAAAGAGAAGCACAAGGGCTCCTCATGTTTTCCCTGATTGGGAGGGAAAGGGTGGCATGTCAGGGGAGAATGATCCAAGTTATTATAAGACATTATATTATAAGACATGTTTGATAGTTTGGTACCGTTTAAAGGAAAACCCAAAGTCCAAACCAAACCAAAACAGAAAACCCCGTGGTGCTTCCACAAGTCCAGGTGACAGCAAGAAGACCCTGTATTTTATTGGATGTTTACATCTTCCAGAGCTGGTAGAGCTATCAGAAAACATGAAGACCTCCTGTAGCTGTTTAATGAGGGTTCTATATCAAAGGACTGTTTTACCTGGTGGCACTAAGCAGGACAAGTCTATTTTCACTGTTCTGGAGGCCAGAAATCTATAATAAAGATGGTTGCTTGTGGGTCCATATTCATTCTGAAAGTTCTTAGAAAGAACCCTTCTATGGTGATATTTTATTTGTGCTGAAATGTGATTTTATTTGTATGTTAATAAATAAAGTTGCCTGGAGATCAGAGGTCATAGTCATTAAGCAGAAGTCTGACAGTGGTAGCACACACCCTTAATTCCGATCACATGGCAGGCAGAGTCTCTGTGTGTTCAAGGACACAGCCAGCATGGTGACACATGCCTTTAATTCCAGTACCAACAACAGAGACCTGGAGGTCTGTATAGACAGGCAGTGATGAGGAAGTCATATGAGAAGGTAGAACAGAAAGGCAATTAAAAGACAGGGCACAGGAAGAAGGTCTCTCTCTCTCAGGGAAAGGACGACAGTGATGGGTAAGATAAGGTGGTCTTAGCGCTTGGCTACTGCTCTGATCTCTGGGTTTTTGACTCTTTATTTGCCTCTGTGTTTCTTATTTAGTAAGACCGTTTAGAATTACATCTACACTCTTCTAGCTTCTATTGACTTCATGTTTTATGTGGCCTGTTGAAGTGTAATTCCAGTCTCTGTTTTCTTCTGCTTGCCTCTGCAAGCCCTTTCTGTGTCATGGAAAAACCACTTTTCTGAATTGAGTGCTCATGCTAATGTACCGTGCAGTCAGTATGAGGTTTTAGATCTGTAAGGATCTCTTTCCTAGGACTAGGGAGGTGGCTCAGTGAATAAGAACACTTGATATACAAGCATGAGGGCCTGTTTGGGTCACTGGAACCTCCTTAAAAGTCTTGTATAACACTTAAAGAGTTAATCAACATCCTTAGCCAGCAGGGAGAAGCAAATTAAGATGCCTCTGAGATACCATCTTACACCTGTCAGAATGGCTAAGATCAATAATTCGAGTAACAGCCTGTGTTGGAGAGGATGTGGAGTAAAAGGAACACTCCTCTACTGCTCATGGGAGTGCAAACTTGTATAACCACTTTGGAAATCAATATGGCAGTTTCTCAGAAAATTGGGAATCAATCTACCTCAAGACCCAGCTATACCAATCTTGGGGATATACCCAAAGGAGGCTCAATCATACCATAAGAACCCTTACTATGAATTATGTTCATGGTAGCATTATTCATAATAACTAGAAGTTGGAAATAGCATAAATGCCTCTAAACTAAAGAATGGATAAGGAAAACATGGTACATTTACACAACAGAGTACTACTCAGCTGTAAAAAAACAATGCCCTCATGAAATTTGCAGGCAAACGGATGGAACTAGAAAGTATCATCCTTAGTGTGGTAACCCAGACCCAGAAAGACAAACATGGGATGTACTTACTCATAAGTGGATTTTAGGAGTGAAGTATAGGAAAACCAACCTACATTCCACAGCCCCAGAGGGGCTAGATAACAAGGAGGGCCCAAAAAGGGACACATGGATTTCCCTGGGAAGGGGAAACAGAAGAGATCTCCTGGGTAAACTGGGGGTAGGGGTGAGGGGGATGGAGGATGGGAACTTGAGGGAGCAGGTTGGGCAGGCTGGGGACAGGAGGTGGCTTGGCAGTAGGACAGTGGGTGAGAGTAAAGAAAGAGACATCTTGATAGGGGGCCATTTGGGGTTAGGGAGAAACCTGGTGCCAGGGAAACCCCCAGGAATCTATAAGACGAAACCAGCTAAGACGCCTAACGATAGTGGAGAGGGTGCCTCAACTGGCCATCTACTGTAATCAGATTGGTGACTACTGTCATCAAAGAGCCTTCATCCAGTAACTGATGGAAGCAGGTGCAGAGATCCACAGTTAATCACCGGGCCAAGCTCTGGGAGCCCTGTTGAGGAAAGGGATGGGGGATTGTATAAGCCAGGGGGATCAAGGTCATGACAGAGATACCCACAGAGACAGCTGACCTGAGCTCATGGGAGCTCATGGACTCTGGACCGATAGTTAGGGAGCCTGCATGGGGCCAACCTAGGCCCTTTGCATGTATGTGACAGTTGTGTAGCTTAGTCTGTTTGTAAGGCTCTTAGCAGTGAGATCAGGATCTGTCCCTGGTGCTAAGTTGGCTTTTTGGAACTTGTTCCCCATGCTCAATTACCTCAAACATCTTGATGCAGGGGGAGAAGCTTGGTCCTACCTCAACTTGATGTGCCATGTTTTGTTCAAGCTCATGGGAAGCCTGCCCCTTTCTGAATTGAGATGGAGGAGAAGTGGATCAGGAGGGGGTTAGGGGGGTAATGGTGTTGTTTCTGTTTTTTGGGGGGAACACCAACCAGCTCCCAAGTAAATCACACATGAAGACTTATTAATTATGAATGCCCAGCCTTAGCTTGGTTTATTTCTATCCAGCTTTCCTAACTTAAATTTTCCCACCTTTTGCCTCTGGGCATTTCCTGTTCTTTTACTTCTATAAATCTTACTCCTACTCTGTGGCTTGTGTTGTAGCTGGGTGGCTGGCCCCTGGAGTCCTCCTCCTTCTCTGGCTCCTAGATCTTCTTTTCACTCCTCCATTTCTTCTTCCTCCTCCCAGATTTCTCCTTCTATATATTCTCTCTGCCTGCTAGCCTGCCTATCCTTTCTCCTGCCTTGCTATTGGCTGTTCAGTTCTTTATTAGACTGTGGTAATATATTCTGTCCTCCAATATATTGTGTACCCTAATAAACTTATCTGAGGGTCAGAAGACAGAGCCTGCCACTAGATTAGGCATAGAGGCCAGACGGCAGTGGCACACACCTTTAATCCTAGCATTCCAGATTTCTGTGAGTTCAAGGCCACACCGGAAACAGAGCCAGGCAGTGCTGGCATACACCTTTAATCCTAGTACTGGGAAGCACATACACTTTTAATCCCAGGAAGTGATGGCAGGAAGTAGGAAGGTATATAAGGCATGAGGACCAGGAACTCTGATGCTAGCTCCCATTTCTGTCTCCTCTAGCCAGGTTCCTTTCCCACATGTGTCTTTGCCTTTCTCTGTGGTGGTATTGAGTTCCCCAAAATATTGTCCCTAATAAACTTATCTGGGGTCAGAGAACAGAACAGCCACTAGATATCGAGACCAGAAAATGGTGGCACACACACCTTTAATCCTGGCATTCTGGAGGCAGAGATCTGTCTGGATCTCTCTAAGTTGAAAGCCACACTGGAAACAGCCAAGCATGGTGACACACGCCTTTAATCCCAGGAAGTGATGGCAGGAAGCAGAAAGGTATATAAGGTGTGAGGACCAGGAACTAGAGCTGGTTAAGCTTTTAGGCTTTTGAGCAGCACAGTTCAGCTGAGAGGCATCCAGTCTGAGGAAACAGGATCAGCTGAGGAATTGGCAAGGTGAAGTGGCTGTGGCTTGTTCTGCTTCTCTGATCTTCCAGCATTTCAATACCTGGCTCTGGGTTTGTTTTTTTATTAATAAGACCTTCTAAGATACGTGTTAATTTAATGCAGTGTGTGTGTGTGTGTGTGTGTGTGTGTGTGTGTGTGTGTGTGTATTATTGCAGTGCCCAGGGAGGCCAGGCCTCATCCCTGAAGTTGGAGTTAGAGGCTGAAGTAAGCTGCCTGACTTGGGTGCTGGGATCTGAATGGGGACCCTCTTCACCAGCAGTACATTTGTTCACTGCTGAGCCACATCCCATCTCCAGCCCTATCTGCTTTCATTGCTTATCACACAATTCCCTGCTTTTGGCCAGAGAAACTGTTCCACTCTCTAGGATTCTTCATGTTGCTAGACTGAGATTGGACCTAACCAGTATACCTAAGAACATCTGTGTGTGTGTGTGTGTGTGTGTGTGTGTGTGTGTGTGTGTGTGTGTGTGTGTGTAGGCCAGATAACTTCAGATGTTGCTCCTCAGATGCCACCTACTTTGTTTGTTTGTTTGTTTGTTTGATGCAGCAGGGTCTCTCACTTGCTTGGAACTCACAAGCAGGCTCTGCTGGCTGGCCAGTGCGTCAAGGAATCTACCTGTCTCTGTCTCCCCAGTGCCGGCATTCCAAGCATGTACCACCATACCCAACTTTTGTTCTATGTGTTCTGAGGCTCAAACTCATTTTACCAACTAAGCTTTCTCTGCAGCTCCATGTCTCCTTTTCTAACTTTGATTCTATTTGCAAAATTCCCTTTGCCCTTTAAAGTGACTTATTCACGTGTTCTGAGGACATCTGCTGAGAGAGGATAGCAGGGCTGTTGTACCACAAGTCGAAACAGTTAAACATACACATATACATGTATATATTTTAACACACATATTTCTAAGCATCATACTAGTGGAATCCCTGGGTCTTTGCACCCTAAAAGCACTTTAAGGAAATAGAAATTTTTCTCCCTTCCTCTGCACTGTAGACCCTTATTGAACATTTGTGACTGAGAGTCTAAAGACGAATATTAGTAACCTGCATTCACATCTCCAGGGTGCTTTGAAGATGAATACTCTATAAAAGTTCTAAATTAAAATCTTAATTAAAAGCATAAATTTGAATTAATGAGATTGGCGATCAGATTCTCAATTTGGCTAATTTACTTAGCTTTTTTTCTTTTTCAAAACTGGAAAATCCATCTATTTTTTCCTCAATAAAAAAATCCATAGTACAAAATTTAATGCATCTTCATTTTTAATATGGGCTTAACAATTTGAATTATTCTAAATAAATATCATTTCACATTATTAAAAGAAGTTCCTAATCTAGGCATGCTGGTACACATCTTTAATCCCAGCACTCAGAAGGCACAGGCAGGTGGAATGAGTTCAAAGCCAGACTGGTCTACAAAGTGAGTTTCAGAACAGCTAGGGCTATACAGAGAAACCCTGTCTCAAAACAACCAAAGAACAATCTCCTTCATGAACTTTGTCTTCAGATGGAGAACAGAAGAAACAAAACCTATGCAGAATAACTTGTTACTTGTCCTTGCTTGGGGTTGAAGAGTCTGTCTCCTGTTTCCATGGGAACAGTACTTAGGTAAGGATATCAGGTTTGCTCTGGTTCATCTCAATCAGTGATAATACACACATTTGTTTAAGTCTCTAGACCTTGCTGGAATTTTGCATTTTAGTTTTTCATATACTTCCAAAGCTTAAAAAAACTATATGTAATTGAACATATTGTAAAACCAAACATTTAAAAATAAAAATTTGGCATAAATACTTCAGGAATCATATTCTTAAACACCACAGTTCCATCCAAATTTCTCTTATTTTCAAGATAGGCTTAAAAATATAAAAACATTGCTTTAATTTAAACTCCATTTCTTTCTCTTCCTACCCACCAAATTTTGATATATTCTACTACATACACAGAAATTCAGACATGAACTGCATTCCTGCCTGCTTATCATTGTCATGGAGTATCTTCACCACCTTGTTTCTAGGAGGATGCCTTGGGTTGAAATGATGTGCTTGCTCCAGTTATTGATTTGATAGATGGGATTAAAATAATGAATTTTGAGATGCTGAAAGCTATTAAATCACAGGAAGAATTCAAGTTCAAAGTAGAGAAATTAACATTTCTAGATTCAAGTATTGGTTGACAACAAAGTCAATGCTGGTTGTGTGGCCACTATCAAGAGAATAAAAATGTATACTATTTAATGATAACCTATGTTTTTCTTGGTGCAAAAAACACATCTTTTTCTGGCTACTAACCTTTGTCAAGATATTTCTGGTGAGAATGCTATGAAGATCCGGATGGTCCCAGATCCCTGAGAGAACTAGAAAACATGCTATTTTGAAGGATACCATGAGCACTCTGGTTCTGGTGATGAACAGTAGCTAGACCAAGCATGGTCCAGTGTCAAGCTAGAGAGAGGTTGTCTACAATAAAACAGTTGCATCAGCAGCTCAAAGATTTGGGCAAATAGAGCAAGATGTAGGTTAGATGAACTTAGACTGACGAGTGTGCTGAAGGAAGGCTCAGTGGTTTTCTTTATATGAGAATAATACTTGGCAGCATCAAATCCTTGAAGAACTAACATTGGCTCCTCAAGATCCAGTGTTGACTGGTTGACTTTCTCCCAGCTTCTGTGTCCATCACATCCCATGTCCATCACATCACATTACCCATGATGTTTGGCATGCTGATGTGTGGCATGTTGACAAGGCAGAATATGTGTATGCTGATCTTTAAGGCATTTCAGAACCATCACTCATTCAGGTCTTCATGTGATGAAAACCACATAACTGAACAACGTCTGGGGAGAACACAAACAGGAAGATCCACTCCCAATCTCTTTGGGGGGAAAAAGCTGCTGGAAAACACCAAAGCAGACGTTGGTTTGATCTTAAAAAATGGTAGTCACATTGTTTTTGGAAAACTCATGAAAGAAAGACTGCTTAAATCTCCAAAGATTTGAACAAACATTTGTTATTGTGTTAAGTACTAAAAATAAACACCACAATGAAAAATGCTCTCCAGCATCATTGCTTTCCGTGAAAAGGGTAATTCCGTACAGCTCTTAACACTGTGGGGCATGATCTGAGCCTCAGGCTCTATTGTAAAGGCTTGAACTTGTCGACAGAAATGGACAAGGTGTATGAGGCCACTGGAGGGGGAAGTGAAGGACTAATAAACTTTCACAAATCTCCAACAAAAACTGCAAAACAGGCCTGAGCCCTGATCCCCCCATGCTTTATGTGAGGCTTCAGAAAACCCACCTAACTTGTTCAGCCATGTTTTCCAGGGTTTTGTGTTTTTTTTTTAAGGACTTAAATTGTGTGTGTGTGTGTGTGTGTGTGTGTGTGTGTGTGTGTGTGTGTTGAGTGTTTTGTCTGCATGTATGTGTGTGTACCGTGTGTGTGCCCAGTGATTATGTAAGTCAGAAGAGGGCATCAGTTCCTCTGGCACTGAAGTTTTGGATGGTTGTGACCTGCCAAGTGAGTGCTGGAAACTGAAGTCAGGTCCTCTGCAAGAGCAGCAAGACTCATAATCATTGAGCCTTCTTCCTTTCCTTATTTGTGTGTGTGTGTGTGTGTGTGTGTGTGTGTGTGTGTGTGTGTGTGTGTGTGTGGTGTGTTTGTGTGTGTGAAAACACTTCTCCTATCACTAAAGGCTTATGGTCACTCTAACCTGAAACTCCTTAGAACCCTGTCACTCCCCTTTGTGGTTAAACATATCCAGGAACTAGGGGCAAGGGACAACTTGCAGCCTGGACTGTTTCTGAGAATGTTCACAGTAAGGCAAACTGTTCTCTGTGTAAAATTTTAGGGGAAAGTCTCTATTTACTCTCCTATGCGTATGCAAAATTGGGATTGCATATGATAAAAATCAGATGTACTGCCACCAACGGCCATGATAGTGTCTGTGGTCTATGCTGCAGCCAAGGGCTGTTGATGTCCATGGTCTTCAATGCTACTGGAAGCCATGTTGAGTTCTGTGGTCCATGTTGCAGCCAGAGGCCAGGTGGATGTCCATGGTCTGTGCTCCTGCTAGAGGCCATGTTGATGGTCCCTGGTACCACCAAAGGCCATGTTGATGTCCACGGTCTATTCTGTGGCCTGAAGCCAAGTTGATGTCCATGAGCCATGCTGCCACTGGGGGGCATGCTGGTATCCATGGCCTGTGTTGATGCCAGAGGCCATGCTGATGTCCACAGCTCATGCTGCTTCTAAGGGCCAGGATAATGTTTGTGGTCTGTGCTTCAGCTGAGGGCTGCATTGTTGTCTGTGGTCTGTACTGCCACTGGAGACCATGCTGAGGTCTGTAGTCTGTTCTGCTGCTGGAGGCCTTATGGATGTCCATGGTCCATGCTGTCACCAGAAACCATGTGGAAGTCCATGATCTGTGCTGCCTATAATTGTAAAGGGCAAGGCATCTTCTTTTGCAGTGGTATTGATGACTGCAGACTCAGTTGAGAAAGAGGGACATGGAAGGCTTCTGTGACAACCTCTCCCCCACTTTCCCCCCAAAGAAACAATATAGACAGGAAGCCATTGAAGAGAACCCTTAAAATTGTGATAAGGATGCTGACATGTAGCTTTTCAGTTGATGGCTTCTGGCTGGGGTGGGATGGGGAAGGACTGTTTCTTTAAGGGGCTGGCCACTGAGAGTTTGATCACACTCCAGTGAGTATATGGGCAACACAAACTGGACTTGGTATTTTTTTCTTTTCTTCTTCTCTTTTTGTGAGGAGTTCACAAGGATAGAGGGGGGTAGACCTAGAAGAACTCAGAAGTGAGTGTGATCAGGCTGCATTATGTGAAATTCCAAAATAATCATTAAATGTATTGCTGGGAAAAAAAATCAGAGGTACCATGAGAAAGGACATGCCCATTGAACAAGCCTGTCAATCAAAACAGGAAACCATTTTATCTCACCCCTTAGAAAGCAGCTTCAGTTCCTCTTGGACTCATTGCTGAAGCTCCATACAGCAACTCAGGTTCTTGAGCAAACCTCACTCAGATTTCAGGCTCCCTCTTGCAGCATTTTCTGTATTTTTCTCTTTGCTTTTGAGTAAAATCTTTTGTTACTTAAAAAAAAAAAAAAGATAAAGAAAACAGAAAACAAATGACAATAAATGCAGACTTTTCTCAAAAGACTACAAACAGAATGACTAGATGACCCAGCTTTATCCAGCTGTGTCACTTCTGGGCACACACCCAAAGGATCTCCAGCCTACCACAGAGAGGGTGGCACATCATGATTATTACTGTTCTATTCACAAAGCAAGAGAATGGAATCAGAGGTTCATCAAGAGATGAGTGAAGGACGGAAGCGTGCTACACAGACACAGTGGAACTTCCTTCAGCCGAAAAGAAAAATGGAATTATGAAATTTTCAGGACAATCGATGAATGTGGAAACTATTTTAAGCAAAGTAACCCAGATGTAGAAAGTAGAATGCTGCATGCTCTCTCTGATTTGTAGAAACTAGCTTCTAATTTCTACATTTGTCTATTTATGTGGTAGTAGGTACGGGGACAGGTCATAAGCAAGAAAGGGGAAGGTGGGGAGGAAGGGGTTATAAGAAGGGCATGGGGAAAGCAACAGAGGAGGAATGAAAGTGGAAAGGGAATTACTGGGTGTGGAAGGGTATGGGTGGTGGGAAGGAAATGGGAGAGAGGAGGGGGAGGGGATCAATGTGTGAAAATGATCCAGTGAAAGCTGCTACTTTGCACCCTGTTACTGTGAATGCCCAATGCATTATATATTATTATATCTGTACGTAATAATAATAATTATATATATAATTGGCTTTCTGTCCCAGTAAACTGAGAGCTGTGTTATGATGATCACATGAACTAGCTTAGAGAATATTCAAGTGTATTCACAAAGGACATACATTTTGCTGTCATTGTCTCAGGTATTCTATCACCATCTGGTAGGTCCAGTCTGTTTGTTTATTTTGACGCTTAGCTCTGGTCCAAGGTTGAGAAACTGCATAGGGTGATGGTCTTCTTCCTGGCAGAGTCCTGAGGTGTCAAGAGAAAAAGGAGATGTAAGACTGGCTAAAAGAGTGGGCCATACTGACCCTTGTAGCTGACTCACCCTTGATATAGTCCATTAACCTCTTAATTCATTAACTCATTAACCACATGAGTAAATCAATCCAATCATGAAGGAAAAGCCACAGCTACATCTTCCCAGTTGTATCTCAATATTTTATAACTAGAATTCTATTTCAACATGAGCTCCACAGGACACAAACACATTCATGCACTAGCACTCAAATTGATAATACACCTACACATGAGAGCTAAAATTATAAATCTTATAGAAGAAGACAGGAAATATTAACATAACTTTGGATTGTGTGAAGAGCTTTTCGATATAATACCCCAAACATTCCATCAGTGAAAAAAAAAATTGAATTGCCTTCATCAGAACTAAAACTTTTTTCCCTTTCAAGAGACAACATTAGGAAAATGACAAGGTAAGCAATCATGTGTGTGTGTGTGTGTGTGTGTGTGTGTGTGTGTGTGTGTGTGTGTATGTTTTCATATCATGTATTGATAAACTGCCTACATTCAGAACTCTTACAACTCAATAAAAAGAAAACAATATTTTAATTTTTAAAAGATTTGGAGATTACACTAACCAAAACATGCAGCAAAAACACATGGGAAACACTTACCATCATCATAAACTAGAAGGAAAATGTAGATGATGATGACAGTTCTCTTTATATACCAACTAAATGGATGATGATAAAATTGTAATGGAATGCACTAAGAATGCACAGGAAGCTGAACTTTCAAACACAGCTGAGGGGAAGCACAGCATTACAATCACTTTGGAAAAAACAACAACAACAACAACAACAACTTAGAATTCCCTTAAAATATGAATTTATAAAGAAGAAGTACTATTCACACTTTTATAAATCCTGAAGACATTGAAGAAAGCTGGGGACAGGGCTTGGTGGGTAATGTGCTTACCTTGACAGCATATAAACCTGATTTGATCCCCAGCACCCACCTGAAAAACCAAGGCAAACTAAACAAAGCTGAGTGTGGTGGTACACACTTGTAGTTCCGGTGCTGGGGGAGAAGAAACAGAAGGATCCTTGGGGCTCGCTGCCCAGCCAGAATTCATGAATTTCAGGTAACAGAGAGACTCTTCTATCAAAAAGTAAGGAGGAGAGTGATGAAGGAAGACACTCAACTTCACCCCCTGGCCTCCTGATGCTTATGTGCACATGTACACACACACACACACACACACACACACACACACACACACACACACTCACACATGCACACACATCTCACGTGTGCCCATATACATAGACTTATATATGCATATAAATAAAAGAATAAAAAGAGAGAAAGATCATATGTAAATTTTCCTTTGAAGTCAGTCTTTCTCTTTTGTCCAAACCAAGCACATTAAAAGAAATAAAGCTACAATAGGCCCAAATCCCTAACATATGTAAAAATCTTTCACAAAACTACCTCAGCAAAACTAACTCCAGCACATTCAAACAAGATTGTAAGACATAATTAAGTGGGATTATCCTATAGATCATAAGTAAGTGGGATTATTTTAGAAATTGGTTTGACACTTGAAAAATTAAAAAACAAAACAAAACAAAACTAAAGATAATATACAATATTAACACACTATGCCAGAACAACCTGGCCATTTCAGTGAGACCAGAAAAAGCACTTGACAAAATTATTTTAATACAAATATTCTAATGCAAGAAGAAGCTTCCCTGACGAGGGATGAATGATGCTCTAATCTATGAGAACAGCAATATGTCATTAGGAGCCACTTTATTGATATGTTCCTTTAGTAGAGTTAATAGTAGTAGGTTTTCCTCTAGGGATCATGACCTATCTAGTCTCAGGTTCTTCACCACTTTAGCAGTGTCAGGTATGAGTTTCCTCTTATGAGGACAGCCTTGAATCCAATAAAAATAAGTGGTTGGTTACTCCCCTAACACAGGCCACTATTGCACCAGTATATCACACAGGCAGATCACTTTTGTAGGCCACAATTGTAGCTGAGTGATATTGCTGACTACTTTTCTCCTCTAGCAGTATGCAAATTACCTTCCAGCACCATAAACTCTGGTCAGTAGGGGTGAGGCTTCTAACTGAGTGCTAGCTTGATTTCTCTATGTCCAATGACATGAATTGTGTCTTCAACAATCGGGCCTCAGCATCTGTTTGTGGAGAATAACCAGTTGCCTTGGCAATAGTGTGTGTTGTTTTGGGGGTGGTGTCTGTGGGACCTCTTTGGCCAATGACTCAACAAGATGTAACACATTCCTGGCACTGGAGGTTTACCTCCCCACCTCCATCCTGTGGATTTGGTAGGCTTGGAACTTGATATGTAGACCAAACTGATGAACCTGCCTCTGCCTCCCCAGTGCTAGGATTAAGGGTGTATGCCACACTAATGTAATATGTGATAGTACTTTTTGAGCCTCCCCCATACCTTCACTTCTAGAAATAAACAATAGAACTCAAAGAACCTGATGAAAGGTATCTACATAACAAACCTCACTAAACATCATATTAATGGTGAAAAACAATGCTTTTCTCTTAAAATGAGGAATAAGAAAATGACGTCCTTTCTCTCTAGATCTATTTGATAATGTATAACCAGGGCAATCAGACAAGAAAAAGAAATACAATATATCAAGATTGGAAAAGGGGGAGGAAAATCATCTGTATTTGCAGAACACATGATCTGGTACATAGAACATTCTAAGGAAAACCACTAAGAACATTACATTGGGTTTAGAGAAGTTGCAGGATGCAAGATCATTATTTAACAACCCACTGAGGGCTGGAAGATGGCTCAGTGGATACAGTCCATGCTACATATGGAGCAGAATTATGATAACCAGAACCCAAAGAAGCCATTACAGGTATGGGATCTGTTTATGATCCAAGCCCTGCGGGATGGAAAAGAAAGAGACGAAGGATCCTTAGGATGAGCTGGCTATGCTGGAATTAGAGAGCTATAGGGTCAGTGAGAGGCTCTACCTCAGAAAATAAAGTGGAGGGTGATTAAGGAAGACATACAAAGTCTATTTGGGAAGACACACATGCAATCATACATTTGAACACGCATGTACTCATTCACACCACACTCATATACACATAAAAAACCCCACTCTACTTTTTCAAACACTAGCAATGAAAAATTCCAAAATGAAATTAAGAGATCAGTTTAAGATAGTATTTAAAAAGAACAAACAGTGCAAAATTTATATCTGAAAACCCACAGAACTCTGTTAAAAGAAATTAAGATCTAAATAATTAGAAAGACTTGTAGTATGAATTGTTAGAAGTTCTTATTAATGAAAACAAACCTGGGCTGGGTATTGGGATGAATGCTGGAAGATCAGAGACACAGAACAAGCCACAGCTATCTCACCTTGCTAGTTCCTCAGGTGATCCTGTTTCCTCAGGCTAGAAGCTTCTGAATCCTCATCCCAATGGCTCTCAGCTGAACTGTGCTGCTCCAAAGCCTTAATGCTAAACCAGCCAAATGCTTAACTAACTAAATGCTTAACTAACTTAGTTCCTGGTCCTCAGGCCTTATATACTTTTCTGCTTTCTGCTATTACTCCCTGGGATTAAAGGCTGGATTTCTGGGATTAAAGGCTGTGTCACAAGCCTAGCTGTTTCTAAAGTGGCCTTGAACTCAGAGATCCGGCTAGCTCTGCCTCCCAAGTGCTGGGATTAAAGGCGTGCTCCACCACTGCCCAACTTCTGCTATGACTTGCTCTGACCCATATTCTAGCTACCATTTCTGGCTCTGTTCTAGTGGCTGTCTGTTCTCTGACCCCAGATAAATTTATTAGGGTGTACAATATTGTGGGGAACACAATACCACAAAGACTCTCCATTTTCATAATATTATTGACACCACAATATCTCCAAATTGGCAGTCAAATTCAATGAAACCATTGATTACATGCCAGCAGGATTTTGTTTCTGTAGAAATTGATAGGCTAATCATAAAATTCAAAAGGAAATTCACCCCACTTAGTCACGGTGTATAATCTTTTGAATATGCTGTTTAGTTTGCTATCCATCATTAAGGATTTCATTTTTTGAGATAGTGTCTTGCTATATAGCTCGAGTTGGCATTGAACTCACAATCTTCCTGTCTCCACTTCCTAAGTGCTTGTGTTACAGACATGTTCCACCATGCATGCCCTTTTCAAAAAAAAAAAAAAAAAAGATTTTTCTGTTAATATTCTGAAAGAATTTTGGTCTCTAGGTTTCTTTAGTTTTGTTGTCTTTAGCTTTGGTGTTAAGGAAATGCTGACAGAAAAGAATAAGTTTAAAAAATAGTTTGAAAACGTTTTATAGCAGCAATGACAAAACCTTAAAAAGCTGTAGTAATTAAGAACATGTGGTGCTGAAGTAAGACCAGGCAATCAGGTCCATTAACAGTCTGGACTAAAAATTTAAATGTAGGGCTAATTGATTTCTGACAAGATTGCCAAGATTGCCCAATATAGAAAGGATGTTCTTTGCAATAAATAGTGGGAGACAGCTCTATATCCACCCACAGAAATGAATTTGGACACTTTGTACAAAGATGAACTCAAAACAGATCACATGCATACACACAGGACCCGTAACTTCCTCACTGTCTGGAAAATAGGTGTAAATTTTCATGCTCATGATGATGATTTCATAAGCAACAAAAGTAAGAACTGGTAAGTCCAACAAAGAAGGAAAAAGACATTTCATAGAATGAAAGTATTTGCTAATCACTTACCAGATATTTGTATGAAGGATATGTAAGAA
Source organism: Onychomys torridus (assembly GCF_903995425.1). Lineage (NCBI taxonomy): Eukaryota > Metazoa > Chordata > Mammalia > Rodentia > Cricetidae > Onychomys > Onychomys torridus. The sequence goes on from NC_050449.1 coordinate 22,041,835, forward strand.
ACTCTTACATCTGTCAAATGCAAAGATAATCCAATTACAAAATGATCAAGTATTTAAGGTGACAAATTCCCAAGGAAGATACACATGAAGCTAGAAGCACAGGAAAAGATGGCTAGTGTCATTAATCATTTGGGAGATACAAATCTAAACCATAATGAGATACTATTTCATACTCATTAGTATGTCTGATGTCAGAATGATGGATAATAATGACATTGGAAAAAATGTGGAAAAATCAGATCCCTCATGTATTGATCATGGGAAGGTAGAGTGGTACAGCCATTTAGAAAGTAGTTTCAACAGTCTTTCAAAATCTTAAACACAAGGTTGCCATACAACCCAGCAATTATGCTGAGCTGTGTAAGCCAAGGAGAATTCAAAACAGGATTACATAAAGTGATGTATACAAATGTTCACAGTAACACTTTTCCTATTAACACATAGCAACAATCCCAGCCAGTGCCCATCAGTTAATGAACAGAAAAATGAGATGTAGCATATCTAGACAATGAACTACTTCTCTGCAGTAAGAGATGAATTAGTGATATATGCTACAATATGTGTTTATGGAAGAGATGAATGACCCTCATCATGTTAAGTTACAGATGTCAGTCACTAAAGAACAGATACAACCATGTGAAATGTCCAGAATAAGCAAAACTGTAGGGACAGAAAGTAGATTAATGGATGCCTGGGACTAAGGCCAAGTGTGTGAGATAAAATGGTTTGACTTCTAAAAGCAAAGAGTTTCTTTTTTGAGGTGGCAAAATTTGGTAAAAATGGACTGAAGTAATGGGTACACATCTCTGTGAGCACATTACAAACCATTTAATTGTACGTGTTAAATTGGTGATTTTTTGAAAGTGAATTATATCTCAATTAACTCCTAAGCAAAAAGACCGGGGTGCATTTCAGTGGTAGAGCACTTACCCAGCATGCACTGGGCCCAAAGTTCCATTTCTAGCACTGCAAGAAAAAAAAAAAAAAGGAAAAAAATTAAACATGAAATTACCAATTTGCTCTTAGAGCATTATCCAAGAGAAATGAAACATATTTACTCTATTTTCTTTTTGCAAATGTTCTTTGAAGTCTTATTTGTACAGATATCCCTAGACTTGAGATATCTATCTGCTTGTCAACTAGACAAGTTATAAACAAAATGCTGTATATCCGTATGAAGGAGAAATACTCCACAGGGAAAGGAAAGAATCTATGGTGAATGTTGCACTGTGAAAACCCAAGTCAGGTCTGGCATGGTTTGCTTTCATTTGTACAGAACGTCTGATAAAAACGAAACTCCAGAGCCAGGGAGTGGATGAGCAAGGCTGAGATCCTCTCTGTGGCAGCAGAGGTGAGCAGCTGTGTGGGGAGAGCCGGCTGGACACCTGCTGGCTATTAGACACCTTTTAAGTGTCTTGATCTGCAACTGGGTGAGGAGGCATGTAAGTGTTTTCTTCCTCTTTCTTTTTTCTTTTTTTACATATCTTTATGGAATTTGCTAAATGGGTGTTTAGTATAATAATAAAAAAGCGAAGATGAACTTGTCAGCTTGATTCTGACAGCGTAAACACAGGATACGTATCTTAGAAACTGTTGAAAAATTACTTCTGAAATGAGTTAGAAGAAGGCTGAAGGATTGATGGAAGAGATAAAGCTCTGAATGAATCTTTTCATGTACTTTTGGGTTTTGAATTATACCGATGTTTTATTGTTTAAACAGTTATTTGAAGAATTATGAGCACATAATTGTTATGGCACATTAGTGGGCCCAGGGTTTCAGGCAAACCATTCCATCTGCTATTTTAAATATTTTTATTATTTTAAAGTGTGTGTGTGTGTGTGGGACGTGGGGGGTATGTATACAGGAGTGCAGGTGCTGACTTATTTAGGCTTGCTGATGACCAAAAGCAACCTGTGGAGGAAAGGGTTTCTTTCAGCTTATAGTTCCACATCACAGTCCATCACCAAAGAGAACAAGAGAAGGAACTAGAGCAGGGCAGGAATCAGGAGACAGGAACTGAAGTAGAGGCCACAGAGGGTGTTGCTTACTGACTTGCTCAGCCTCCTTTCTAATAGTACCCAGGGCCACCAACCCAGGGGTGGCACCATCCACAGTGTCATCTATAGGTCCTCCCACATGAACCATCACTCAAGAAACTACCCCACAGGCTTGTCCATAGGCCAGTTTGCTGGGGGCATTTTCTTAGTTGAGGTTCCCTCTTCTTAGATGACATTAGCTTATGTCCAATTGTCATAAAATCAGCCAGCACAATTGCCCTTCAAGACCAGAGGTGTTGGGTGTCCTGGAGCTGGAGTTACAGGTGGCTCTGAGTAGCTGATACAGGTGCTGAGAGCCTAGTCCCTTGGAAGAGCAGCAAGTGCTGGTTTAGGCTGTGTTCACATGACTAGTGTTGGTCTGAGGTCTTCTGGAGCAGCTTTTCTTAAGCCAGTAATGGCTGCCTGGCTTCCCTGCTATGCTTTCCACCTTTGTTTTAGTAGTCATTTTGAGGTTGGTGGATAGATAGTGGAAGCGGTCATAATTTCTGAGTACCCCATGGGACACAGCTACTTTCACACACACACACACACACACACACACACACACACACACACACACTTTATGGGTTCTGGGGGTCAAACTCAGGTCCTCATGCTTGCAAAGCAAGTACTTTACTGACTGAGCCATATCCTCAGGCCCTGGACTACTTTTCAGTGATTTGAGTCACAGGCGTAGTGAGGACAGGCAAAAAAATTAAACTATCCCTAATTGACATTTGCTTCTTTGTTTGGGCAGTTTGGGGTGGATAACAATTTCGTTTCCTCTTGCACATAAGAGAAGATTAAGAAATAACCATGCTGGGCAGTGGTGGCACATGCCTTTAATCCCAGCACTAGGGAGGCAGAGCCAGGAGGATCTCTGTGAGTTCAAGGCCAACCTGGGCTACCAAGTGAGTTCCAGGAAAGGCACAAAGCTACAAAGAGAAACCCTGTCTCGGGGGGGGGGGGGGGGGACGACAAACCATGACACTGGTCTGAATGGATGTCTAAAAGGTTCAGGTGCTTCAATCATATTTTTTCTTTTGATTTGTAAAATATTTTTATTTCTTTTGAAAAATTTTACTTAGCATTGCTTAAGATAGAGAGCCCCCCTGAGACTTTCTGTCTTTGTTCTAGGCAATCCCCTTTGTATCTTGCCCACGGATTTTACTGGGGATAGTTTATCTTCATTTCCTATGCACCCCCTTTTCTGAGTTGTCATAAGGAAGAAATCTTCAAACCCCTCTTTTTCATCTGCACTCTGACCTTGGAAGTTGAAGGAGGTCATTGTCACATCATCACTTGTCAACCAATCAGAGGGTACCTCCCTTCAACAACCTTCCTATTCCATAGGAGTTCTCAGGCGGCTTCCATGGAAGGAGGGAGCCAAGAAGGCCCTCTGGAAACCTGAAGATGATCATTACAACATGGATTGTGTACATCTTCGCCCGGAAAACTGTAGGGCTACCCTTCCCACCAAAGACAAACTCGGTGAGTGGTGGTGGCCACATGGAACTGTAACTACTCCATCGTCTCTCTCTCTGCACTCCTGTAGGATACAGACACCACACATCGTATCACATTAGATAGCAGTGGTGGTGGTGGTGGGGATGGTGGGTCTCTAGCGTTTTGGAGGTCATCATCTTAACCAATTTGTTCCAGGACATTGAAGTTGTGGAAAGTGAAGCTGTATCCATAGTCCAGCATTGGTTGAATAAAGTGAGTAGAATTCCTTTATGACTCAGTCCCCAATGTTCTAGAGTGCAGGTATCAATAGGGAACAGGAATTAGGACTCCATTCTCTATACAACTGAGAAACTCAAATTTATTACCAAATTCCCTGAGAGGATGTGGGGTTTTGTGTTGGCAAGAGAAGTGCTGGCATCACTACTTCCTGACTTACCAAACATCCTAGAGGAGGGAACTCTGTTCAAGGTGGTCCCAGAAGTACTGTGGGATAGGGCCACAGGCTTAGGTGAGGTTCCAGAGACTCATAGAGGAATAGTGATGGAGGCGCTTTGTGCAGAAGCTGGGAGTAATGGAGTGAGAGTGGTATGTGTGTTGTGTTATGAAGGGAGGAGCGTGGGGGATGGAAGAGGTCAGATGGAGCCAGGCACTTCAGGAGGGAAATTATTCACCTTTCAGACAGAAGAAGAGGCTTCTCGGAGCATAAAGGAGAAGATGTCTACCAACGTCCCTCCCACTCATGGACACGACATACATGTGACCAGAGATGTGGTAACTGAGAGTTTGTGGGAAAGTGGGGGTGACAGCGTGAGGTGAGGGACCCTGGGCAAAGAGCACATCTCAGCCGTGGGTGTCCACATTGACTAATAACCACACGTATTCAATCTGGATTTCCTAGGTGAAGCATCCTCTCTCCAAGTGTGATATGTTATCAGACCCTAGTCAGGAAGTCCTGGAGGAGAGAACAAGGATCCAGTTTATAAGATGGAGGTACAGTACCCAGGGAGCAGGGCAGCCTACTGAGAAGGCACCAGCCTCTCTCCAGGGTCCCCGGCTAGATCAAACACATTTGTTCTAGAGATGCCACCTCCTTTGGCAGAGAAATTCCTCAGTCATGCTTTGGGGACTTAAGGGAATATTCTTGCTATCTTGAAAGCTTAGCTTATTATTATTATTTTTTTCCCAGAGCTGAGGACCGAACCCAGGGCCTTGCTCTTGCTAGGCAAGTGCTCTACCACTGAGCTAAATGCCCAACCCCTTTAGCTTATTTGTATATATATTTTACTGTGATAGTTAATTTTATTTTTTAAGTATTTTTTAATTAATTTTACATACCAACCACAGATCTCCCTCTCATCCCTCCTCCTGATCCCCCATCTTCCCTCCCCACCTCTCCTCCCCTCCTCCAACAGGGTAAGTTCTCCTATGGGGGGCAGCCAAGCCTGGTACATTCAGTTGAGGCAGGACCCAGCTGCTCCCCACAGTCGTACATTTTAAATGACTTCTGCAGTTGCAGGATTGGCCTGGGCTTGCTCTCCATTTCCTAAATGCTTCCGAATATGTTTCAGATTTCCGTTATTTTTGCACTTGAATTGTTCAGAAGTGGTAGCACTTTAAAGAGCTAAAAGAAAATAAGCTCTTAAAATGCAAAAGCCAGAGCCCTCCTCTGCGACTTTGCAGGGCAGAGGTCTCCAGAGGCAGGAATTTTGTGACAAAGCTATGTTGTCACCTTCCTGCCACCTTGGTGCAGCAGGTTCTCACAGTCTTTCTTGGTCCTGAAGATGGGAAGATGCTGAGACTTTGGGGGGTGGGGGTGGGTAGTGAGGGGGGAGGGGGGGCAGGGATGGGGAGGGGGAAGCGGGTCTGAAGTCACCTCAGTCCTCCTATTTTCTGTGTGTTCCCTGGATCCATCAGTGTTTGGGCTGGATCATCACATCCTTCCTTGATCTTCCCTCGTTCCCCTCACTTCTGTTGTCAGCTTTGCGCTTCCCTTGAGGAAGCTGCAATTCTCAGCAAGCTTAGTTTCGCTTTAGGACTTGGATATTCACGGGTTTCCTTCGCCAGTGACAATGTATTGTCAAGTATTCAAATATGCACTGACTCTTCTAGGCAGGGATAACTGATGGTAGGATTTCAGAGCCCCCCAGAGAAGAGATTTTCTCTAGCAACCCATTGAGGCTCCTCAGCATTATTGACTGCAATCCCAGCTTTTCCTTGCTCAGTTTGGATGGACTCTGGAGTTACAAACATTACTCTCCTCGGTTTGGGACCGTACCCACCTCATCTTCCAGCCTGGCTTTAATCTTACCTATACAAGTAGTTTAAGATGTTTGAGGCAGGTGTGAAGCATCAGTGGTTTATCTATGTATAACTCTTCCATTCTGAATATTCAGTGGAGATTGGAAATGAACAATCTGCTCTTTTCCACAATGCACTGATTCTGGAGTTTCTTCATAGTTCTGCTAAGTAGGTGGTCAGGGTGACCCCCTTGCACGAAGCACAGCGCTGGCTCTTTATTCTTCTAGTGGGTGTGCATGCATTGCCCTGTACTTGCTAGCTGGTCTGCAGGGGAACAAAGAGCAAAGCACAGCCCCACATTTCATGGACATAAGTTAAGCACACAGGTAGGGTTAGGCAAGCGTGGAGGAGGGTCTGAGGGTGCAACTGGAGGCCCAGGCTGCACATTTATTAGGTATTGCTGCCAGATCACCTCAGGAAGATTTCCAGGGGGCTGCTTGCTCAGAATGGCTCTTTAATGGGGGGTACTACTCTCAGAGAAATGGGGAACTGCAGAGAAAAGGAGAGCCTGTGTAGCCTGGGCATCCTTGTGTGGAGGCCACCGTGGGAACAGTTAGCCTTGCCTGCTTCATCTCCTTCTATGAGCTCCAACTGGTTCCTTCTGATAGGAGCTGCTATCACAATCATATCCCCCAGCCTCTCTCTGTAGGCAGAGGGGGAGGCCAGACAGAATTTGTGTCTCAAACATAACAGGGCACCATAGACAAGGAAGGGCATTATTTGGTGGGCTACAGGACTCTGGAGGGGAGGAGTGGGAAATAGCAGAAGAAAAGACAGGAAGTAGACTAGAGAGGAAAAGCCAATGTTTGTTAGCATAGAGAAATAAGGTGAGCAGTGCTACCTGTGCCATGGTATAGCTTGAGAGTTTTTTCCGGGTCCTGCCAAGCCCTGGCAGTCCGACAACCCACTTATAAAATAAACACACTGATGCTTATGTTATTTAAACTGTTTGGCCTAATGGCTCAGGCATTTTGCTATCTATTTCATTTATCTTAAATTAACCCATTTCTGTTAATCTATACTTTGCCACGTGGCTCGTGGCTTACCAGTACCTTACATTTCGCTTGTCATGGCAGCAGCTGGCAGTGTCTCTCTGCCTCAGCCTTCCACTTCCCCGAATTCTCTGAGAGAATTGTCCTGCCTATACTTTCTGCCTGGCTACTGGCCAATCAGTGCTTTATTTACTAACCAATCAGAGCAACACATTTGACATACAGGACATCCCACAGCACCATGGAAATCCTAAGAGTATATCATGAGACTGGAGAGGAATTTGGAAGAGGGAGTTCCACACCTCCATCACTCTGCTGGCAGCCAGCCTCTCTTTCCCTGTATTTCCTTGGAACACTTTGCTATCACACAATGGCTGGGTGACTGCGAGGCGCTTTGTTATTTAAGAAACAGTAGAGTCAGGGGTGGGCTCTCAGGCTCATGTATCTGGGGTTACTGTTCCTATAGTCCCCAATCTCAGGAGCCCTGCTAGCCTTAGCCACTATGAAAAGCAACTCAGAATCTCACGTGGTCTTGGTATTTTCCAGCCACACCCGCATCTTCCAAGTACCAAGTGAAATGATAGAAGATGTCATGCAGGACCGAATAGATGAAGTGAGACGAAGGTAAGTTCCTGCGACAAGGTGCCTTGTATTACTTGGGTCCATGTGGGTGGAGATGATGTCAGAGTTAGCTGGCCATCTCAGTCATCTGTTGGAGCTAACATGAGTGGGGACATATAGCTCCCAGGGCTTCTGTCCTTTGTGATCCACATTATGGTGGCCTTTTCAACCTTGGTGTCTGCCTGCCATGGCTCCAGGCTGAGGGCTTCTTTCCTGGGCTTCAATTAAGTTTACACGCAATGATTATACAGGCTCAGGCCTGTGCTTTCCACCCAGCTCATTTCCTGTTCTGTGGTTTGGGTATTAGGTCTAAGTAGGTTCTGATAGTAGGCACTTTCCCATCTTACTGTTCTCTTCTGTCCTCTGCAGTGTGTCTCATCTCATGTGTGACTCATATAATGACCCAAGCTTCAGAACTTCTTGCTCAGACTGCTAAGGTGAGGAGACCCATAGGTAAAGGCCTGGGTTACTTTGGGCCATACATCCTCTCCTTGTGCTTCACACATTGCAGCGCCCATAACTGAATGTTGAATCAGTTCTGGGAAGTGGAAGGCTGGAGGTGGAACCATTCCAATACAAGGACCATGGCTGAAGCAGCCACTGTGCCCTGTCCAAGTGAGATGCCCTGGGAACTGCTGTGGGGGTGGGGATGAAAGACATGATTGACACATAGCTGGAAGCTTAAAAAGCAGCACAAAACACAATGCTAGCATTTATTAAGTGCTGTCTGTATGCCAGCTTCTGCCAAGGGCATATTTGGTCAAGGGTTCTCATTGATCCAGACAACCGTTATACAGAAAGCAGAGAACTTATAAGTGAAGATGGGGAGCAGGCACTGGCTTCAACTGGCTGCACATTTCCATGAGGGCTCACTGAGTACATCTCTGATTCCCAGGTTGAAGGCCTCTGGAATCAACGAACAGCCTGTGTCCAAAAAGTATCCACCTCATGTTTGACCTGAAGGGTGACCAGACTTTAGCAGAAAGATTATAGAGGCTGAGCCCTTGGTTACCACCATGATGATACTGGAATCTTCTTGCTGAAGTGCCAATAAAGAGACATCTTATCACCAACCAGCCTTAATGTTGGTGTGGATGCTTTGCCATTCCTCCCTCCCTCCCTCCCTTCCCTTTCCTCTCTCCCTCCCTCCCCTTTCCTCCCTCCCTCCCTCCCTCATCTATCCATCCATTCATCCATGCAAACATCCATCCGTGCATCCATCCATCCATCCATCCATCCATCCATCCATCCATCCATCCATCCATCCATCCATCCAATTTTGGGTGCCTTGCAGGCCTGGTGCTGGGGGCACATAGCTACCTGCTATCCTACTGCTGTGTGCAGCAGGCAGTACAGCAGAGTCCAGCACATTTGAAGGGATGCTGGTGTGGACTGGGATGGGGGTTGGGTGGGTGGAGTAGATTTCCTGAGGAAGTGATGGGGATCCCTGTATTTTATATCCACTCATAAAGATGCTTCTTTAACATCTTCCTTCACGTAGCTCTCAGCTTCTGGCCTCTGTCCTTTCTTTTCTCTGAGAAGAACTTTAAATATCTCCTGCTAGTCAGGTTTACTAGGGAAGATTTCCTTCTGTGTTTGAGTGTGAGGAATTCTTTATTTTTCAAGTTAGAGGGATGAGTGTGTAGGCTACTGAATATTGTTGGTGTTTTCATCCTTTTGGCACTTGAATATTTCACCCCACTCTTGCTTGCATGGTTTCTGCATGGAGTTCTCATTCTTGCTCTTTGTAGACAAGAGAATGTTTTTTACTCTGTCTTTTTTCACTGCCTTCTTTAAAGATTTTTGTATTCGATGTTTAAAGGGCCGAGTTTCATAAAGCCGTTTCCACACGAGTTATATTTTGAGCACATTATCCCATCTCCCTTTTCTCTCCCCTCTTCACTTCCATGAATCCCCTTCATTCTTTTAGACAATTTTACTTCTATTTTTATGTCAAATACACATGCAAGACTTCATGTATCTATAGAAAATCTAGAATTCAGAAACGAGAGAAAAATATGCGATGTTTGTCTTTTTGAGAATTAATCTGCTTAATATGGTAATAGCCAGTTGCAACCATTTTCTTGCAAGTGACATAATTATGTTCTTTCTGCCTGAATAAACTTCCATTGTGCATATTTACCACATCCTCTGTATCCCTTCCTTTGCTGACAGGCTCCCTACGCTGGTTCCTGTATGTTGAACTTTCTGTGCTTTGAATGTGACATAAATAGGCATGGATGCTCCCCCTCTCCCTCCTCTTGGAGTTCTTTGAGATCTCTGGATTGTTGTTGGATACCTGTCTTTTAGGAAGATCTTAACTGTTATCACTTCAAGTACTTCTGTGGCCTTTTTTCTGTGCCCTTGATCATCCCATTACACATTGGTTACAGACATGTTCTATGACTGACACACAGTTCTCAGGCACTCTTACCCCCTCATCTGCTTTTTTGTTTTCTGTTGCTACTTCTTATTTTTTCTTGGTGATGGGAATTGAACCCACGGCTCCATGCATGCTGAGTGTACAAAGTGCCACCGAGCTGCACACTTGGACTATAGTGTTATCTAGTCTTCAGGGTGGTTTTTTTTTTTTTTTTTTTTTTTGTGTGTGTGTGTGTGTGTGTGTGTGTGTGTGTGTGTGTGTGTGTGTGTGTATGTGTGTGTAGGATCTTCCTGTCTCCACTTCCCCTGCACTAGGAGTACAAGCCACCACATCTAGTTTTCTATATAGGTGCTGGGGATTCAGCTCAGTTCCTCATGCTTACAGAGCCAGCATTTCCCAGTAGAGCCCCCTTCCCAGCAGCCCCTGTTTATTTATCGAGGCTCATGGATACTTTGCTTAGCATCATCCAATCTACTGATGATCCTTTAAAGACATTCCTCACTTCTGCGTTATATTTTCTTCTGGGCCTTTCCTTTAGAATTTTCTGTAGTGTTTTCATCTCTCTGTTTATATTACCCATCTGTTCCTACATGCCCATGTGCTCCTGTAGAGCCCTTGGTGTATTTATGGAAGTTGTTTGAAATTCCTGGTCTGATTATTTGTACACACCTGCCTCACACGAGTCTGCTTCTGATAGCTGCTGTGTTCCTCCAGAATCTACCTTTTGGCTTTTACTAATTGCAGGTCTTGAAACTGTTTAATGAAAGGCAGACGTGATGTATCAGGTGAAGGGACTGAGGAAAATAGGCTTTAGAAGCAGGCTTTCCGCTTAGCTGGTCAGGGGTTAGGCTCTGTGTGTTGTTGCCTCTTCTGTGAGTTTCCCTAGATACCCCTTCCCAGACAGAACCTGACGGCTGCAATCTTCCAGCCGCCATCTTTGCTGCCATGCAGGAGCCTACTGTGATGTGTATGTGGAGGGGAAGCCTGGGCAGCCCTGTGATGAGGCCCCAGTGTTTACCGGGCTGTGACCTTCCCAAGGGCTTCTTGCTTTTCCCATGCTATTGGTCTAAAGACTGAAAGTCTAGAGGGATGTGTGTGGAGCTGGATATTCCTCTTCTCTTCAGCTGGCTTGGTTCTAGAGAAACAGATTGGCCTGAAGGCAGGCTTCCTTGAAGGAGAAGAGGATGCCCTGGGCCTGGCAATGTCTACCTCTCCCTCTCTAGAAGGATAAAGAAGTTTGGCTCTGTTCTTCATGGGGAAGACCCGGGGACAGTGCAGATGGAAATCTTCCCATCTGTGATTTTCTCTGTGGTGGGACCCCTCGGACTTTCTGTGGTCAGGCTCATTTCCACTAGGCTTCCAGACAGCCGTCTGCCACAGGTAATGTTTTCCTGCTTCAGCTCTGGTCCCAAGGACCTCTGACCTCTGTGTTTCAAGGATGTCCCTTCAATCTGTAGGCTAGCATTGAATCCAAGAAGAGGTTTTTTGTTGTTGTTTCTTTTTCTTTTTTTCCTCTTCCTCTTCATTATCTTCTTTCTTCTTCTTTTAATTTTTACTTTTGAGACAAGGTCTCACATAGCCCAGCCTTGCCTCATACTCACAATGTAGCTGAGGATAACCTTGAATTCCTGACCCTCTGGCCTATACCTCCCAAGTGTTAAGATTACAGGCCTGTGCCCCTGAGCCTAGTTGTTGACTTTTAATTTATTTGTAAGACCAAGGAGCTTACTTATGTTCCTTGGATAAAGCCATTATGGTGACAGGAAATGTTAGAATTCAGCGTAGTCTTTCCAGTGACTTTATAAGTGGACCCACCAAGTACCTGCCTTGATGAAATTTTCATTTTCACAGGTGTCTTAGTCAATGTTCTGTTGCTATGAAGAGACACCATGACCATGACAACTCTTATAAAAGAAAACATTTAACTGGGGTTGACTTACAGTTTCAGAGGTTTAGTCCATTATCATCGTGGCATGAAGCATGGCAGCATGCAGGCATACATGGTGCTGGAGAAGGAGCTGAGAATTCTGTGTTGAGATCCATGGGCAGCAGGAAGATAGAGTCACTGGACCTGGCTTGGACTTTTGAAACCTCAAAGCCCATCCCATGACAAATTGCTTCCAGCAAGACTACACCTAATCTTTTCAAATAGTGCCACTGTTGTATTATCTTAGTTGTTCTATTACCTAGAAGGACATGGGAGTCAGGTATAGGGGTAAACAACCAGATCAAAGAAGTGGCAGAGGAGTGACCATTTAGCTTTCTCTCCACACTTCCCTGACCAAAAGGGAACGACAAAAGCCTACCAGTCTCCAAGTTCCTTCCCATGCCTTTCTGCCCATATCCTGGGTCTTGCGTATTTTCTTTTTTCTGAGTCAAACCACTTTGTTCAGAAGCTTGGGGGAAAGGGTGGAGAGGCCCACGCTGTCTGCTGTCCTCCACTGGGCAGATCTTCAAGGTCTGCCGGTGGCTGAGAGCTCCTCCATATTTTCTATAACTAATTCTTATCAACTAGTCACTGGTTCTGACCTCGATTCAAGGTTAACCTTATTAATACAGTCTCAGGGTGTCACAGTGCAACATGCCACTTCTTGAGCATTTAAATTGTGAGCCTAGGGGGCCATTCTTACTCAGACCATGACAGAAGGGGAGATAAGAAGCAACACAAACCACAATTTTTGTAACTTCTATAAAATACTGTGTATCAGTGAAAACCTGCCCTACTCAGAAAACAAAACATTTTCATTTTTAAATTGTCATCCCTGCCCCCCCATTTCCAGATGAGGAACAAGACGGTCAGAGAGGTTGAGTCTCTTCTCCAATGTCACACAGCCACTGAATGGCTGTATCAGTAGTTCCATTGAGGAGGCCAGAGCCAGTGAGTAGCAGCTCCCTGCAGAGCTGGCCCGGGGTGAGTGGTCATCTGGGTGGTGCACTTTGACCAGTGAAATACTATGTAACCAGGTGCTTGTGTTGGGCTAGGGTATTGCTGAGTTAGTTCCTTGCCATGGGCAAAGAATTGAGCACCGAGGAAAGACATGAGTCCTAGTGGAGAAGAAGGGGAAGGAACAGTTTATCCCTTGTATCCCTTAGTGGTCAGTAGCTGGATTAGGTATTGCACAGGGCCCCTGTGCCCCCGTTTCTTTTATTGACCCTGTTTAGAAATCCACCTCTGTGCCTTCTCCACCATTTCTCCTCGCAATGTCTTCTGGGAAAAAGTAGCTGCTGTCTCAGGGGACCAACTTTTGCTTCCCTTGTCCACCTCTGTCCCTCTTACTCAACTATTTCCAGAAGAGAAAGGGATAGGCATAATGCAGGTCCTTACCCACTGTCTGCATGGGTCAGGGACACCTGTTCCGGGTTCCCGTGGCCTGCTTGCTCCAATGGGCAGCCAGAGGAAGAAGAGTGAATCCCCTAACGGGGGCAGATGGTAGGGGGCAGGAGGGCTGTGTGCTGGGCTCTGAGTGGGGCCAGGAACATGGGAATGGATGGAGGGAGCTGAGGGCTACTCAGGCTGGAGCAGGCAGCAGAGCCAGGGAAGATCTCACCTCCACTAACAGTGGTGGTGGCCGTGCAGGCTGCAAGCTGATGCAATGTCCCCAGCTGCTGGTACTATACTGTTGGCTAGTGGAAAGGAGGAGGTGGAGCCTAGCAGGAGGAACAGACACTTTGTCCCAGGTGTCTCCGCACATCAGTCCTTCCTGTCCATCAGGAAGTATCAGTCGTGTGCCCCCCGTCCCCCCCCCCCCCATAAACTTCTGGCTGCCACACTTAACCTCCTGACCTCAGAGATGGTGGAACCAACTACCCTGGATCTGAAGCCTGTGAAAGGCGAGCCCAAATACTCTCTCCTTTTAAGTTGTTAGTCTCGGGTGTTTGTCACAGTAGACAAGCACACAGAAGCAGAGGGTGATTCTGCACGTGGATATGGCTGTGGCAGATGTTGTAGTAGGCTGGAGGGATACTTCCTGTACCCCTTGGGTGGAGAAAAGGGAGTAGCATGGGGAGATTGAGGCAGGGCTCATGTTTGAACCCTGTTCAGTGGGAGAAGTGTCTAGAGGAGTGTTAGAAACACTGCCACTAGTCAAGGGAGAGTCAGTTCAATGGACCCGGATGTTGAGTCCCTCTGAGCGGTATAGACTCAGGGTAGGCAGGGATGCACACATGAGTTGAGGTGGAATGTGTTGCCCATAGGAGCAGAGCTGTCAGGGAAGGGCTCAGCATATCCAAGGGAGCCTATAGTATAGAGAGCTCTGAGGAGAGGTACGCTAGCCCACAGGCCGTCACTGGGTGAGAAGCCATTTTCCTCTATACCACGAGATGGCACCATTTCCACACAAACAACATTTCCTGAAGGTGACCTGGTCTTTTTCTAAGACCCCTGCCAGGGCTTGGAGTAGATTTTTAGTACTGTTTGAGCAGCCTAAAGAGATGAGATATCTTTGAGTATCTTTGTTTAGTTCTGAAAACAGTTTACACTTACACACATAAAATGTTATAGAGGCAATTCATTCAAATAAAATGTATGGCGTGCTTATACTCAATGCTCTGCAAATAGGGAATGCCTGGCAAATAGTCTATCCTGGTGAGCTCTGAGTGGCAGACAGTGCATACTGGTTATGAAATACAGTGTGAAAACAAGCCAACAGTTGTACATGGCGAATCAGGGGTGGGGTGGCTTTCTCTGCTAAAAAGAAAAAGCTTGTTGTCCCAGGAGGGACTGTTTAGACAGATGGGGGAGGCATTTTTAGTCCCTGCCAATGAAGAGGAGGTCCCCTAGGCATGGGCACCACTCCCAAGGCCTGGAGGATGTTAAGGAAACTAGCCCTAAACTAACTCTGAGTGTCCGTAATGAGGGAGGAGGTGGGTCTGGCTGATGAAAGACCCTGTTATGGGGACCAGTACAGACTCTGCAGGTGGATGTTAAAATGGCTCCATAAGACAGGTGTGGCTTCCAAGTGAGAGCAGATAAGCCTAGGGAAAGTGAGGAGCCCATTTGTGCCTGGCAGCTCTGACTGGGCGGGGATGGCTCAGTTGCTGATGAGCCCCTTCGCCTGTGTCTCTCACACACACAGACATCTGGATTATAAGGAGTGAGGGAGCTGCATTAGTATTATAGACACAGCGCCTTCAAACCTAGGGTGGAAATGAAATCATTAAGTGGCTCAAATGGAGTTTTGTTCTGTGCATGATTAACCCCAGGAGGGGAGTTTGGGAACAAATATACCTCCTCTACCTGTATTACAGGGGGACTGAGCCACGGTGAATTAAAAGAAAATCAAGGGCAAATTTGGGACTAGTCAGCTGTGACCAAGCCATTTGTGTAGTTAAATGGAGCTGAAAGCACTAATAACAGCTTTGTGGGTCATGGATCTTCTGGGAGGGTAGGGCAGGAGGTGGCCTGGGCAGGTGGGCAGGGAGCTGGCCCTGGCTTGCTCAGGTGGAACTCAAAGTGGGGATGTAGCCTGTTGGCCTGTTCCTGTCATCCAAGTGTGTATCACCCCTAATGTATCTTGTTGATTCTAGATAGAGACAGGAAGCAGGGTTCAATCTGAGCCATTGGCATCTCGTGTAGAACTGAGCTGAGCCTGGAAGATGGGAAGGGTTTGCTAATGTTATCCTTGAGCATCTCTGCATCTCTTGAGGGGAACTCACTATAGAGGGCTGTGGCAAGGAGGACTTAGGATACATGCTGCTTTCATGAACTGTACCATGTGCTGAGCAGACCCTCAGCTCAAGGTGACGACACAGCAGGTGTCGGGAGAATGTCTGAGTTGGGTAGGGCTTTGCTTGGATCCTCATCAAAGGAAGAAGTTAACCAAATCAGCTGGAGTGGTCTGATTGAAAATGACTTCCACAGGCTCATAGGGAGTGGTACTATTAGGAGGTGTGGCCTTGTTGGAGGAAGTGTGTTACTGGAGGTGGGCTTGAGGTTTTCAGAAGCTCAAGCCAGGCCCGATGTCTCTCTTTCTCTCTTCCTGCTGCCTGCCTATCCAGATGTAGAATTCTTGGTTACCTCTCCAGCATCATGTCTGCCTGCATGTCATCATGCTCCCCACCATGACAATAATGGACTAAACCTCTGAACCTGTAAGCCAACCCCAATTAAATGTTTTCTTTGCTGTGGTCATGGTGTCTCTTGACAGCAAGAGCACTAAGACAGCAGCACATAAACATGGGGAAGGTTGGTCATAAGAAAAAGGAGCAGGTGCCTACTGGCTGTGAAGCTGTGCAGGCAGGGGTTCCACACAAAACAGGTGGGCAGGGGCAGGTGCACAAAGACAGGCTGGAGGCTGAGGGGTACACAGCACAGGGAGGGACCCAGGCTTCAGCCCTTGGTGGGGGGGACTCATCTTGGTGTGTAGTGTGGGCAGGGTGGGGGCATAAGAGGCCCCTTTAGACTCTCTCAGATGAGCTAGTGGTTGTTGCACCTTCTAGGTATTCTACACACCAGGATCAACTGATACACCGTGTGTGTGTGTTGTGTGTGTGTGTGTGTGTGTGTGTATGTGTGTGTGTGTGTTTTGCTCTGAACTCAGCTTGGGCCATAGACTGCTCTAGGGACATGCACCCCATCCTTCCAGTGTCTGCCTCCATGAAAGCCAACAGACAGACTGTCGCATGTGTTTTCCAATTACCCAGCAGTCTATGCGAGGCTAAAACTCATTTTCCTGAGAGAGGGAGAAGAGAGTCAAGAGAAAACGGCAGCTGTTCCTGAGAATTGGGGAACGCCGAGTAGTCCACAGAGAAGCAGGCCCTGCATGAGGCTGGTCCCTGCCCACCTGCTTCATCTTTCCCTGTATAGTCACAGAGCAATATCATCAGCTTCCCAGTTCTCGAATGGATCCTGTTATTGGGATGCATACCCACGTAGGGCAGGGGATAGCCCAGAGCTGCCTTCCCAGTCCTGGCACTCAGTAAATACTCGAGGAAGGACAGAACCACTGGCCACGGTTCAGGCCTGAGTGCTGGCATCCCTTCTCCTGTCCCCTGCCCAGTGCCCCTCGAGCTCCGGGCCTCATCCCTCCAAGCACTGTAGTTTGTGTCCTTCCGTAGCACCTGCTTGTGGGTTGGGCATGGAGGCTGTTTTAATGAGTGTGGGATGGATCATGCGGGGAGGTTGGTGTGAGAGAAGGCATGGCTGAAAGAAGGCCAAGACAGCGGCTCTACTTTGTCGTGGGGTGCTGGAAGACTCTGGGAGAGCGATATACCATCGTCTAGCAGAGGTGTACTTGCAGGGCCTTTTTCTGGGAGGGGCAGTATAGCAAATGAACCAGGCCTGGAATCTCAATTGCCTCTAGTTGGCTGTGTGATTAACCTCACTGGGTCAGTTTCATGGAGTCTTTTCGAAGTTTAAGCGAGAGAACCACCACTGATGGTACCAGCACATGTCCGACACTTGGTAAACTTCAGGCCAAGGGCGGCCACAGTGACCCCTATCCATATATGCCTAGGAAAGGGGTTTGCACAGCACTTTCTAGCAGCAGTGGCTGCTGGCCATTGTTCCTTACACCCGAGAATCATCTCCTAAGCCTTTTGCAACGTGAGAAAATCTTGTAATTCCTCAAGTAAATAGTTACTATCCTCCATGGGGGCCTCTAAGAGTAATAAAAAGCCACAAATACCTAGGGAAGAAAGCTTCAGGGCTAGGGATGTGCTCAGACGTATATCATTTGCCTACCATGCTGGTGGGCATTTGAATGCCAGTGTAGCCAGGAAAGAGGTCGGCACCTCCTCTTCCTTGAGTTCAGCTTGTATGCTTTTTGAAGAGGTGCTCTTGGGACAGGGTTGCTGTTCCTTCATCTTCTTTCGTATTGGGAGGCTCTGCCTTCCTGGGTCTGTGTTCCAGCGAAGAGGAGGGTGTTATGGCTTCATTTGGTCAGCAGAGGGTGCTGTCGATCAAGCAGTGCCTTTGCCACAGGTCCCGCCCAGGCTATGAATTACTCAGATCTCCCCGACCAAATAGACATTGCCCAATCCACCAGCATGCTCCCATCTGTGCCCACAGGGAGCTCTGTCTTGCCTTTCCAGTGAGGCAAGTTCCTGTGCTTAGCCAGGGTTTAGGAGGAGCGGAGGCTCAGTCTTCTGCTGATGGCTGGGAGAAGTGCTCTGGCATAGGTATCTGCTCACCTGGGCCGTATAGAAGCTGACTCCGGGTGGGTGGCATTGAATTCACCATCTGTTGTGCAGGGTCAGGTTGCAGCTGTTCAGTACTCCAGTGACTCACCACTGGTGTCCCCAGCCAGCCGGGATGCTTTGAGATGATGTTGTGGGGAGGCACATTCCAGGGCTCTGGAGCTTCCTTGGGGAACCTGTGTCTAGGGTGTACTTGTTAAAGCCTAGGGTAAAGAATTGCTTTGAGACTTTTGACCTCTAAATCCTGCAGGGGCAGGTGCTGAAAATGCAGGGCATTACCCCGATTCATTTTGCTGACAGGCTTGGGAAGGGAGCCAGGGAACCTAGTTTTTCTCAGTCTCCTCTGTTAGGGTTAAAGCACTTACTAGCTTTAAAACAGAGAGATCTGGGACACCGGGGAAGACATTTATAAGAGGGCTAACAGCTGGAACACCGGGACAGACAACTAACCAGATAAGAGAAAGGATAGGATTCAGGGGAATAGAAAAATTAAGCCTGTCTCAGTAGACTTCAGCTCCCACAGAGCCCCCCTCCCTCAGGATCTGATGCCTGCTCTTTTCTCTAGTAAACTTTCCAACTTTATGGATAGCTACACTTTAATATACATTCGTACAACTAATGTCATCAGATGTTAACAGGCTGAAACTGCAGTTAGGACAACCTCTAGGCCTCTACCTAATTAGAGGGTGAGGGGAGGGGTGGGAGAGAGAGCTAGCTCATCTTGGGTCGCTGATGTGGTGTGGGGAAGGACCAAGAGAGGAGAATTGATAGACCAAGATTTCTTGTTGCCCTGAAGCTGTTGGCCTAGGCTTGCCCTCCCTCACTCTGGCAGGTCTCAGCTCACTTGCACTTCCTGGCTTGCTAGAAGTAACACTTAAAAGCTAGCTTTGTCTGTGCCCTGTGGAAATTCTTCTCCCTCAGGAGCACAAGGACCAGGAGTACTGCCACAGTTGGGATCAGAGGGAATTTGGAAGAAAGCATTTCCCTTCGGACATCTTTAATCCCTTCTGAACCTACAAGGTGGTCCAGAGAGGGCATTCTGCTGCTTGTTTTCCAGCCCCCAATTTCTTTTCCCAGGTCCACCTGCCACCACCCTGGCCTATTCTGCTCTGTTGTGGTCCAGGAGAGTCAGTCAAGGGAAAGAGCTATAGAGAAACTCTAAGTTGGTCTAGTGATACATTGTGAACTTTCAGCTGGAGCCCATTCCTGCCCTCCCAGAACGGTTCTCTCACTTGAACTCTGTTGTATTGGTGAAATTATTAAGGCCACTCCACGTAGTTAAAAGGGAGGTTCATTTTGTGGGGTAACTTACAAATGAAAGGATAGGTTGTAGGGTCTGGCAAAGGTATGGTGCAGTCTGGCAGTGTTCTCTGGAGAACTCTGCTCAGTCTACCTCCTGCATCCAGCGTCCCAGAGCCAAGAGAGAGAGAGAGCCCTCCTCTCGATCCTCGGTCTTCCACTTCCTTGGTCTTCTACTTCCTCCTCCACCCTGCCTTGTGGGCGTGACCATTACTGAAGCCTCAATGGGGGTTGGAACGTCCAGGCCAATGCTGGGATGGCTACCCCCTACATCTCCCCCTTTTGTCTAAATAAGAAGGTTCTAACCTAATACAAGACTATATACAAAGAGATGGTCATCAAATATTGTCCAGGAGTAATGAGGGATAATGACTTAGATAAGTTGGAATTACAATAAGTGCAAACAATATCAAGCAAAAAACACATAGGAAAATCCAGGGAAGTCTAGAGCATGGGTAGGTGGCATGTTACAAAGGTCATTCCAAAAGGTGTCCTGTCCTAAAGAACCTGAGTCTAATACTTAATATATTCTATCTAAGGTATTATATATGTATATATACTAAGTTGTCAGCTGTCTCTGTCTACCCTATAAGACTCCCGAAAGTTGCTCACATCCTTCTCCTGGTTCTCAGGTAATATTATATCTTTCTGAGGTCTTTGATGTGGTTGAAAACTAGATAGTTATAATTTCCTCAGTTATGATAAAAGATAAGTTAGATATAAAACCTTAGACTCACAAATATAAGATAGATAGGATATCTTCTTTAATATTGTAACTGTAATTCTTGCTTGATAATTGTTTTGTTATATGTAATTGTACTATGTAAAAGTTAAAACCTTGCTTTTTTTTTTTTTTTAAAGTGGAAGTGCTGTGGGATGTTCTGTATGTCAAATGTGTTGCTCTGATTGGTTAAAATAAATAAAGTGCTGATTGGCCAGTAGCCAGGCAGGAAGCATAGGGTAGGGGGGACAAGGAAGAGGAGAAGGCGGGGAAGTGAAGGCTGAGGGGAGACGCTGCCAGCCACCGCCATGAGAGAAAAGACATAAGGTACTGGTAAGCCACGAGCCATGTGGCAAAGTATAGATTAATAAAAATGGGCTAAATATAAGAGTAAGAGCTAGACAATAGTAGTCCTGAGCTAATGGCTAAGCAGTTTAAATAATATGAATGTCTGTGTGTTTATTTTATAAGTGGGTTGTTGGACTAATAGGGCTTGGCGGGGGCTGGAGAGAAGCTCTCCAACTACACTGTTGTTGAGAGCATTTAGGTTTCCAACTTCTTTGGAGATCTTTGAGGAATTGGCTCTGCTTCCTGAAGAGGAGAGAGAATGACCCTGTGCACACACTCGTGCATGTGCATGTGCGTGTGTATGTCCATTTATGTTGCAATCATGCATAGGGTGTATTTGTGCACACACACATTTCACTACCCCAGGGATCCTATAATGCCTTGTGGAGTGAAGGATGCACAAAGAGCATTTCCTCCTGAGTTTGTACCACTCTGCTTCCTTTTTAGGGCCATGGTCCTAAACCCTGGGGAGCTGTGTGGAGACACAGGTGAGAAGGTAGAAGCAGAACTTGTCTAGTTTGTGCTATCTTTCTGTCCTTCTGACCATGGCTCAGTCTCTTGACTTCTCTGGACCTGGAGGCAGTAATGTCCGGTGAGTGCTGCTGTGATGGTAGATGAGGTGTTGGGTACCCTCCAGCTCAGTGCCAGGGTGGAGCTGGTGCTTAGTGTTATGTACACCCTCTCTCCCTGCATCCTTGTTCTTCGAAGAGAGCAGCAAGCTATCCCATGCTGACAAACCTCCGTTTATTCCCCTGGCAACCAGGCTGTTGAAGAGTCCCTCCACCCAGAGCTGATTCGCCAATGCACAGAGGTGGGAAGGTGCCTGATGCTTTGACGAATACCACCTTTCCCTCTCCTGTTTTGTGGGTCTGGCCAAGACCTTGATGCAAGCTCACTCTGTGCATCCCTGAGAGATGTTTGGTCTCCTGTCTTCAAGTTGAGTTTAGACAACCACGAGCAGCCTGACCTTGGGAGCCATTTTGTACCCAGTATGTAGTTGACATTCAATAAGTTGAATTGGGTATATCAAAGATTCGTTCTCTGTATGGTCTCTCTGAACTCATAAAGTGGGAATAATAATTCTACATAGCAAGTCCAGAGCAAACATACGCATTGCTCCTTTTAGTTCTAAATGTAGGGCCCCAATAAGTGAATGTGACTACAACCAGTATAATTGACAGGATAGTAGGTTTTCCTTCCCACCAGTTCTTAGACCTTTTTTATTAAACAAATAAACAAACAAAAAAACCCTCCATGTTTTAACTGAGGTATTTGTACTTTGAAAAAACAAGGAGACATTTTGGAATCAAGGTTGCCAAATGAGAGACCAAGATCCTAGAGGGTAGAAAAGCATCTTTTCCTTTTCCCTAACAGAAAGAGAAGATGCTTCAGCACTGGTAGAGGCTTTTGCCTAGAGTCCCCAGGTCTGAGACCCCTCCCACCTCAATCCCAGGAGCTGACTGGAAAGTACCATTTGTACAAGTAATGCGTCTCTTCTTCAGTGAGCTGCCAGTGGGCAGGAGCTGTGTACACATAGCACATCATGATGCCTGGTTGATGCTGCATATCCCAGAGATATTTTAGATGGTGACATGCCATCTCCATGGTTTTCCTAACTCCTGCACCTGCCAAAGTCAGGCAGCTGGGAGGACACTGCTCACTGACACGGTTTGAGCCTCACCTGGTGATTCTTAACTCTTTCTCTGGCCTCTGTAAATTTTTTGGAAGTGTCCCACCACCCCAGCTCTCAATTTTAAACATTCCACTCACCTTTAAGTCCAAAATACACATGATGTATCCTCTGTTTGAAATGGGCTCTCTTTCCCCATTGTGCCTAGCCTTTCAACAAGCTGCAAATTCATTTCCATACCCCATAGTTCATACATTTAATATAATTTCCTATGTTTATTTTTTCCCATATTTGTGTGCCTATCAGGCTAACTGCCTTGCAAGTCTCTTTTGGTTGATATCTGAGTCTTGTCATCTTTAAGGGTGCTCAGTAAAGTCTGCATGGCTCAGGGCAGCCTGAGTCATCACACTGAAAGGCCAAGCAGTTTCCTGTTACATCCCCAGACCCATGCTAACATGTCTCGATGTCTGTATTCCTAATATTTTTTCATGGCTTACCCTCACACCCCAGTCAGTGTCTCTACATTATGCTTCCTTCCGTGAGTACCGACCTGCCCCAGGCATGTCCATGTCAAGCACCCCTGACATGAACCCTGGCAGTAGAAAGTGGTTTTCTGAAGACTTTTTGGTGCCTGCTTGTATAGTGATCCCTTTGGGATTATCGTTGATAGTCAGGGCTGAACCCAAAAGCCTTACAAGGGAACAGAAGGCTCAGAGGACACCTGGCACAAAGCTTTGGAAGAGTCTCTCCTTTGGGTTCCCTCTTATCCACTCCTATCCTTCTCATCTGTTTACTTGATTATACCTATCATACACCCACCTCTCTGCCTTCTCTATCGACATTTTTTTTTATCTTTCTGCAAATTTTACCTTCAGTGTCAGTATTCCCATCAAGATATCCCACTCCACTCTCCCATCCTTTCCGAACTAGAAGAAGAGTGAAGAGGTGAACCTCCTGCACATACCAGTAGGCTTGCTTCTTCTAGGAAGGCCTTTCTGCAGCTACACCCTGCTGGCTAAGAGCACTGGTCACTGGGCCACTGTTCTTTGATTATGAGGCCAGCTCTCATTCTCCCAACCTTCAGTTTCCCTGGTGCTGCCTGGGCACTATGGCTCCCTCCATCCCAGCTGGTCATATCTGACCATACATAGCATCTTTGGGTTGCATTTATGTAGAGCTCTTTATGGATGTTTGCTCATAAAGTTCATTGGCAACTATTAGGTCCAGACACACAATACAATGCTCAGATCACAAAAAAAAAATTGTTTTCAAACAATTTATTCATGATCTAAGTTTTTGTGAGGTAGAAAGAACATTAACTGGGCGTCTTAGCTCTGTACTTCCTAGATGTGTGATTAACAGCAGGTTACTATTTTTCTGAGTCATTGAAAGATGTATGTTTATATCTGCAGTGAATTATTGATTTCTCCCATGTCTATTGTTTAGTGTGATTGAAAGACCACGGACTGTGAAGCACAGCTCTGGTGACTTCCGTGAAGGGGAGGAGTTTGAGTGTTGTACTGTTGGCTGTGTCTCAGCTACCCGGCACAAGGCAGGACTATAAACAAATGTGTGAAGGCTTCTGGGAAAGGTCTGAGCTCATGCCATGCTTTGGGGATATAATGAATGATGACAGCAAAGACAGGGTGTTAGAGTCTCTTTCTTTTCAGGAGATGCTGAGGATGGCTAATGACAGAGTTTGGCTGGAGCTTATAGCAACTGGGTATGACACATGTAAGAAAACCAGCTCAGTTCTCACTTCAGCTGTGTGGGTGCAGGTAGGGGTTGCAAGTGATAGACAAAAGACCAGATAAACCACTAAGGGATGATACCAGAAGAGGGATGGGACTCTGGTGAGTGGTGTCAGGATGTTCTTGGGAGCAAGTAACAGCACCAGACTAATGATGGTTGAACAGTCAAGCCATGTCATGCCCCTACACAGAGGTGTTTGGGATCAGGCTAACTGCTGGTGAGGACATGGGGGGCGCCTTTGCCCATTCCACTTCCTGCATTTCTAGTAGGCCTGCTTTTCCTTGTGTGTGCTCCTTGCAGACAGCCTGTGGTTACAAGATGGTAGCCACAGCTCCAACATTGCATCACAGCACCCCAAGGACAAAGGAATCGTCTCTTGGGGTGGCTCTCTTTTGTTACCTGGAAGTGTTTTTCACTGGAATAAGGCAGGGCCCTCTTTTGTCTCAACAGTCAGCAAAAGGCAAGGAAGAACCAGGTTTCTGTGATGAACCTGGACCAGGGGTGGCCACATCCTTAGGCTACAATTCTGACACAAGGAAGGTGAGAGGAAGTGGCCACTGGATGGAAGGAGACAGCATCAGGTGTGAGGCTTGGGGAAGAAATAGTGTTTAGAGCGGTGGCAGTGGCCACTCTGCAGAGTAGGGGACAGAGCTGGCCACTTGAATGCTTCATGCCCACTTGTGGCAAAAGGGCTGGAGTCAGGAAGGCAGAGAACTGTGATTAGGAAAGCAAGGAACAGGCTCTGGCTCAAGCTGTGGCAGGCATTGATTTATGACTCTGGCCACTAACTTCTTAAGGTTTTTGGAAAAAACAATTATTTTTAAAAGAATGTTTTGGCTGTTGGGCTACAGCAGGGCTAATGCTAATGATGATGGTAGTGGCAGAAATGATGACTACTGATGAGAATTTACTGTATGGATAATTATACTCCTCAATCCCAGAATACTTCTGATGTTGGTACTTTCCACATCTGTATTTCACAGATGGTACTGCTGAGCCCAGGGGCTGAGGAACTGGGGTGAAAGCGTGCAGATGATCAGTGATGGAGAGTCTAACTTTCACCGTCTGGCTCCTCACCTGGCATCCAATCATTAAATATACCATTTCTTGGTGGATAGAATGATATGGAGGACAAAGTGGAATTGGAAAAAAAATGTTTTCCAGTGCTGGGCCCTGAGCATCTTGCCAGGGCTCCTTGTGGGCACCAAAGTCTCAGAAGTAGGTAAAGGAAAGTCTCTTCTGTATTCTAGTGAGAGCAGGGGAAGACACAAGCCAATTTGTAGATAGATGATAGATGACAGATAGATAGATGACGGAGTCAGATGATAGATGAGAGGTAGATGATTCATGTTAGATGATGCATAAAAAGTCTGTGCTACTATCTGCTTCAATATAGTAAAGTGGAGAGCCTAGGAGATGACTTAGAGGTGCTTGGTATTAGCTAAGCCTGACCACCTGAGATTATTACCCAGGACATGCTAAAAGCAGAGGTCTGGCTCCTCTCATCTCTATGTTAGCACACAATTATAAAGAAAAGCAGTAAAGTAGAAGCCAGGCATGGTGACAAAGCCTGCAAACTCTCGAAGTGGAACTGTACTCAAGGTCAGTTTGAGCTGCATAGCAGGACTCTGTATCCACAAACTAAGCTGGGAGTACAGTGCTGTGGTAGAGCACTTTTCTGGTATGCACAAAGCTCTGAATTCCATCCCCAGTACTTATAAATACATAGTAATGGATGAGGGTTGCATCATCAGTGGCATGGCTGAAGCAGAGGGAGAGTATAGCCAAGGTAGGCCTGTTAGAGACGTGACTCTTGAATGAAGTAACACAACGTGATGGAGGAAGAGGGAAAGAATGGCCTGAGGGAAGACCAGTGACTGAAACCTTGATCAGGGTGGACAGCAATGCAAGGATTAGGATCCCAGAATGCCTTGTTTCCAAGATAAACCGTTAAGACAATGAAGACCTGCTTGGAGTCTTCCAAGATCAAGTTTCCTCATCTATTAAATAACAACAGTGATGCAAAAATCAAAGGTATTGTCAAGACCTAATGTGACCTTGGTAGACACAGCTTGAAGCAGTGGGGCAGCAATGAATCCTAAACTGAACACTAACCACAATCCTAATCCTAATACTAACTTCAACTCTAACGCCAACCTTAACTCTAACCCCAATCCCAACTCTGACTCCAATTAACTGACTCTAACCCCAATTAACTCTAACCACAACCCCAACTCTAACCCCAACCTTAACTTTAACCCCAAACTTAAGTTTAATCCCAATCCTAACACTATAACCTCAACTCTAATCCCATCCTCAACCCTAACTTAACCCTAACCCTCTCCTGATAGGTGATAAGCCTTATCTCTCCTGGCTAGAGAATGAATTTGTATTTCTTCAGTCTGTGGCCAACCAGTCTCAGAACTTGACCTGAGATCCTCAAATCCCACTCAGAGTGGTCAAACAGGTGTTAATCTTATTGAGCACAAAAACCGAACTAAGGTTTCAGAACTCAAGAAAGGATGCACACAGTAAGCTCTGGAGATGAGCCTTCAGCACAACTGTCAGATTCTAGATTCTGTTTTCCAAAAGGAAGTGTGGAGGTGGGATGTGGTGAGGTCAGGACATAAATTTTGAAGTTCTGAGATGTGCTTAGTTAGAGCAATGACTGTTACGGCCACACAAGCAGTCCTTGGAAAAGAACATGCATTAAAGAGTAGATTAATTTTACTTCAAATGCCCTGGGCAGATGCTAGCCATAACACAGAGGCTTAGGAAAATGAGGCAAAAGTCATAACGAAGCAGATGGAGGGGATAAGTACAGATGAAAGAATGGTGAAATTCAGCTAAGATTGCAGGGCCTGGCTGCATCTGTGACAGTGCCCATCACAGAGATGCAGAGTGGAGAGGGTGTAGGCGGTGGGGTTCTCACCAGGCAGGAACTTGCCCCTCCCTAGGCATAGTTCTTAGTAAGCCAGCGGAGTCTGGAAATAGTGGCAGCAGCTATGTTTATAACCAAACCCCACTGGCTTACATTCTGACACTTTCAAGGAGTTACTAGCCTTTCTCTTAAACAACAAATCTTCCATTTTGGCTTTGGAAGTGTCAGAGGGCTGGGAAGTCTTGTTCACACCCAATATGTCACAGGCAACTTAGCAACGAGCATTTCTGTAGGAGCCATTTAAGGTCAGCCTTCAGCCTGTTCGCATGAACCAAAGACACAGCCGTTCCGTCTGCAAGTCTGTGTGGAGGGAAGTTCCCCAGCTCTTATTCTTTTCCCCTTTGTTCTGTCTCTCAGAGGAAATAGAGACTCTTTCCCTCTGGCTCACTCTTGGCTGCCCGTCTCAGCTTTAGTTGCTCGTGGAAAGGTTCACTGACTCGGAGTTCGCATGTTGATTGGAAACAGAAGCGAGGCCAGAGCAGGGGGGATGAGGATGAGAAAGAAGAAACCGGAAGCTGAGCCCCCAGTGTCCTGCAGCAGGCCAAGGGCCATGGTAGCTGGTGGCTTTTTATCAGCATTATCATGCAATATTCCCAGCCTGCTTTGTCTTTGCTTTGCGTTTTATCAATACCACTGGCAGATCCTGCTGTCCCTTCCTGTGGGTTTATTAATATTGCCCTCTGATCTATGGGTAGCTGCCACACTTTATATTCCAGCCCCATCCCATCTTCTCCAAACTCAGACACCATATTTAATTAGATTTTCTCCGTGGCTCAGGCAAACAGAAATTGAACTCCAAGTATATCTCTATTGCTCTGGAGCTCACATCTGACAGAAGCAGACAGCTCTCTTTCCCTCTCCAGTGTGCTCTGCCTCTTCTCCTCCATTCCCGCCTCTGACACTGAAATCACAGCACAAACACACTCCTAAGTTCACTTTCAGCTCCAAACTCTGAAATTCTTCTGTGCGTCATTCACAGCCATCCAGAAGAGCCGTGGTCCAGAGCTTCAGGCAATGGACACATGTTTCGCTCTTCCTGCAGGTGTTGGGCCGGACCTGTGTGTTGGCAGGAGTGGGGTGGTGGTCGTGGGGGTGGGGGCAGTGGAGGAGGTGGAAGGGGTGGGAATTTCTCCACTTAGGAACTGGCATGACTTGACTTTATGTCCCTGGAGATGGGACAGGTTGTTACCTGAGAGCAAGACATCATATTTGCAGTAAGAAAACTACTTGGTGCAGAGAAGGAAGGCTGGATCATCCTTTTACTCATCCCTGAAGTGGACACATTTGACCTTTTCCCTCTGTGAAACCCAGTCTGCAGCTGAGACTCAGTTTCCTCAGCTGTTACATGGGGATAATGACGGCTGCTCTGTGCGTGTTTCCTAGAGTGACCTTTGAGTTCACCCAGGTGAGCCACCATGCTCCTTAACCTGTGATGTTCCTTTTTAAGATTAGACCCTTCCACTTGCAGCGAAATTTTGGTTTATTACTCCTAAAGTGACACTCGGTAGAGGATGACAGAAGTCTTGGTGCTGGTGAGATGATTTTTATTTTCTTTATCCAAGAGATCCATTGTTGTAGAGAGCTCATCTTGCCTGAGCACTTGGACTGGGAGCAGAAGGGATTTAGGAATTCAGGGTGACGTGATATAAAATAGAGCAGTAATGAAAGTGTGAGTGAGGGAAGACAACAGCCGGGAGGGTGGTTTACCAACAGTCCTTGGTTAATTTTTGAGATCTCTGCATAGCAGTACGTGGGAATACGCACAGTTACCATAGTGAACACTTGAGGTATTAAATGCAAAGAGCCTCAGAGCATTCCTGGAGGGCAGACGGGTCCCTGTGCCACCTCTACCTCTGTGAAAAATTCCCTTCTCCCAACATAAAGAGCTATGCCATTACTGCTCCTGGTCTCACCTTCCAGACAGCTCCTGGCAGGTGGTTTGGAGATTGTGGTGGTGGGGAATGGACACACAGAAAGCTGAGGGGGCTGACACAGTGACTGAGTGCTGAGCGTGGGGATGTGGCTCTGGGTTAGGGAGGGGGCTTTGGAGTCAGACTGATGCGTGCTGCAGGCCAGGTGTGCCACCTAGCAACATAACCCCTGGTGTGGCATCGTTCTCTCTGAGCCTTAGATGGTCATCAAAGGGAAAAGAGTGTCTGCAGGGATGGGTCCTAGGACCAAATGGAGTCACACAGTGGCGACATTAGGAGGGTGTCTGGTCCACACTGGGCCCTCGGGCACTTCGATGCCAAAGGACTCAGTGCTTCTCAGAGCCGAGGCTGAGAGGATGGGCTGAAATGCCAGCTCCGGTCTGATTTTCAGGGAGTTGGGTTTGTGTTGTTTACTGTGAAGCTCATCATTTGGGGAGGAGCCTGGAGGAGCCGGGACAGAGAGGCATGAAGGAACCGAGTCTCCAATGCAAACACGTAGACCCTCAGGGATGCCTCCCTACTTTCCTTGTGGCACACCCACGATGCCCTCAGACAAAAATTCTACAGTGGCAACCCAGAGAGCCTTCCAGTGAAGGCTGGGGTCTCTGCCGTGGTGGAGCTGCAGCTGGGCTCCATTTGCTTGGCCCTTGAGACCACGCTGCTATGATCCTGAGGTGGAGCACTGTGGAAACAGGTTTCTCTAGACTTATTCTGTTCACAGGCCCTGACACATGGTGACAGAGACTCTAGAAGCCTTAACCTAGGGCTTTCTCAGGACAGTACAACAGCGCCTCACAGAGGACCTTCTGTCAAAGGCTGAGCTGGGCTGCTCTCTAATTTGGTAAAGTAACCCTGGAGAAGGTCAGAATGTGTGATTGGAGCTTGTTTCTCGCATATGTAGCAGCCCAATATTTTGATCTGGTCAGCAGATGGCGCCCCACCCCACGGTGATTCAGGAATGCAAGCTCTTTCATTGTGTAGTTCTGTATATGAAGGCCCCTACGTTTTCCTGTGGTTGACAGATGGAAGGGCTAGGAGGGCCATAGGCACTTCTTTGAAAAGGATCGGAAAAGGATTCTAAACTTTCTAGGCATGATCCGTGGCTGGGAGCTCGTGTGTGTGGTCGTATGCTACAAGGAGAGAGAGGCGGGGAAATACACTAGTCTCCCTTGTTCACAAGTCCTAGGTCTAAGACCGTTTGCAGTACCTGAAGCCATGTTAGTAGCAAACACTGTGTATGTTATGTGGCTCTTACATATACACAACTATGATCATTTAACATATAGATTAGGCACTGTAGGAGGTTCACAGCAACAATAAAATAAAAAAAAAAATCACACTGACATTCTGTAATGAAGCCTGTTTAAAACTTACACATTGCTTCCAACCCCCCCCCCCCCCCCCGGAATTTTCCAGTTACTGTTTTTAGGTGTCAGTTGATAACGGGTGACTGAAGTTATGCAAAATTGCAGTTAAGGGATGGATTTGGTGTATAACCTCACTGTGTATCCAGGAAGAAAAGAAAAGCAGATAGGCAACAGGGGGGTGGAGGCCAGCTGACAAGCTCTGTCATAGCCTACCCTCTTGGTCAGTGACCATCCATCCACTTGGCTCCTCCTTTTCACACCCCGCCCCCTCCCACACACCATGTTCTCTAGGGATGGCGTCGTCTCAAATCTTTGTGTGACATTTTCAGAACTAGACTAGCAATATATCCACCCCCAGGACACAAGGAGGAGCAGGAACAAGATTAACCACCATAGGAACAATAGTTCAGGTGGTCCCAGCGGGCAGTTAGATATATGGTACCCATGGAGGTGATGGCGTCATGCAGAACCACCATGTGAGGATGCTCTACTTGGCAGGGAGGTTATCTATTGTTTTGGGACCTGCCTCTCTACTCCTACCCATGGTTCTCTAGAGCCTTGCCTTACCACCAGGGACACTCCTTCTCTGCCACCCTCCGTGGTCACATCTGAAGAACACCTGAGGACTCTCTCTGCCTCCTGTGGGTGAGAGCTTTTCACTTGAAGGAACTTACAGGCCAGGTAGTAGTTTCTTTGGTTCTCAGTCCCCTGAGTACTTGGTAGATGTCTGAAGAACTGCTTCATATCAGTTTTAAATGCTAGCTATCATCAACACCTGGATTCTTTCCCAAGATTTAGCGTGCTTGCCATTTTTTTCTCCATGCCTTTCTCTCTCTCTGTCTAATAGTGGCTATCATGAGACAGACAAAACGATAGGTGTGGAAAACATTGCTCTGATGGAGCTGTCATATCAAAGGACTAAGAAATGGAGGCCTTCCACAAGATACTTGGAGATGCTTGGGGGCTAATGCCTCAGTTCTAGGTGTGCCCAGGTAGTTCCTGCTGAGGTGGGGGTGTGGCTGGGTGGATGGAGAGCTGGTTACCACCTCTCTTCTGGAGCCTAGTTTGCCATAACATTTGATCTTTCCTGGCTCTAGCTTCCCCCATCCCAGGTGTTGTTTCCATGTGGTACACTCTCTGTGAACCTGTCTCGATGTCCAAAATATTCCCCCTTTAAAGGGACACTAGGCACACAGGACAGGACCAGTTCTATTCTCAGAATGACTTCATCTTACCTAATGGCATCCGTGAAGTTCCATTCTGAGACACTGAAGGGAGGCAGGCCATGCCTTTTATTGGGTCTCTGTGACAGGTCCGGGTCCCTCTGCTAAACTGAGGATGACTGGGGGTCTTTGTTCCTCAAAGCCCCCTTTCACTTTTATCTCTATTCCAGACCTTCCATGACCCAAATATCTGAATTCTTTTCAAATTTCCTTTCTAGACAGGAAACAGAAGATGTGAGGCAGAAAGAACATTAGCATATGCTGAGCACCTACTCTGCGCCAGCCACCATCACAGATCCTGTGTCTCTTTTGGCTGAACATGTTGGAATTCTGTGAAATAGGACCAGCGTGCCGGGGAGGGGAGATATTTCCTTCCATCAGCCTCTGTGGCGTGCACCAGCTCGCTAACCTTTTCAAGCCTTTGTTCCCATGTCAGCTCTGGGTGAACCTCCCTGGACACCCTATTTAGAACAGACTGCTCCAGCCTTCTGCTCTCTCCTTCCCATGCTCCCCGCCGCACAGCGTTATCTGTACCACCTTCTCAGGGAACCAGCAATTTTCTAATTTTTGTTTATCTTTATTTTTTATTTTTTATTTTTTTGTTAGTGCTTTGGAGATGCAGAGGCCTTAAGGGACCTGGGCTGTTCTGTGTGCCACGACACCCGGGGCAGTGGTAGGGATGTTGTGACATGCCAGGAGAATACCTGACAGTGACTTGGATGTGTCTGAAGGGAGGTGCTCAGGGACCGGATCAGAACCCAAGTCAAGCTGATGGACTGAGAGTCCCCCACTCCAGCCTTTTCAGCTGGATAACGTGAAGGAAGACACTTACTTTACAGCCTTTTAGTTTCCTCATTGGAAAACAGAGCCATTGACAGAGCCCTCTTCCCTGTGTTGGAATGAATGAGTCTCTAACTAAGGGCTTAGCAGAGGGCCCACATGCTGACGTGCCCAGTGGACCCTGCTTTTACTCAGGCTTGTTAGTGACACTAATTCACATGTCCACTAGCACAAGAAGAACTCTCACTGAGAATTATCATATCATTTCACTGTTGATATATTTTGAATTTGACCCCTCACATTAGCCCATTTTCTGTTGTTATAACAAAGAACCCGAGAACTATGTACTTCCTAAAGAACAGAGCTAAACTGTTCTGAAGATTCAAGAGCATCATGTAACTTGTACTTGGCGCTGCCCACTCAGGGTCCCATCACTTCCCAATTTCATTTCACTGAGGATCAAGTTTCTGGCATAATGATAACCTTTATGGGGACACACCTACACCATACCCAAACCCCACTCTCATCTTAGAAGTCATAACTAAACCTCTGGAGGTCTATTCCACTTTTCCTTCAGGTTCCTTGTGTAGACAGGAAGTTCAGCTGGGAGAACACTAGTGACGCTGACAAGATGCATGGTTTGCAAGTCCAGCTGTTCTCCTCCTAGTTGGATCCCCTCAGGTGAGTGATGTTCCTGGCCTTGTCATGTTTATTGAAATGGATAATTGGATTTATTCCTTGGCATAATATTTGAAGAAAGGTCCAAAGTTGAAGTCATCAAAGAGTTGGGATAGAGATGAAATTGGAGTGCTTTGAGGAACAAATGTCCATTTGTGATTTTCAGTTAAACAGGGACCATTGAGCTCTAACTTTTCCTGATACTGTTTTCTACAGCTAGGCAGAATTACTGCTTCATAGGATTGTCCAGCTGTTCCTGCCCCTAGGCTCTGCTACCTCTGTCCTGCACCGACTTGTCTAAGCTGAATTCTCCTTTGGATTTGGGAAGGCCTTTCCACAAGCCACTTCCAGATGCTTAGTTTTGGCTTCCTGACTTAAGTGTGCATGAGGCTGGAGAGATGGCTCAGTGGCTAAAATCAGTTTCTGCTCTTGCAGAGGACCCAGATTTGGTTCCCAGCATCCACATCAGGCAGCACACAGCTGCCTGCAAACTCCAGATGCAGGGGACGTGGTGACCTCTTTTGGCCTCCCTGGGTACCTGCACTCATACAGTGCACATACTTACATGCATATGCACACACATACACATAAAATACGCCTCTCCCCCAATTTTACTTCAACAAACAGTGAAATTCCCTTTCCTGCAAGAACCTGGTGGGAGGCTGATCCAGTAGGGCTAGAGTGTTCTGGCACAGACAGGTCAGTGAGGGAGTCCAGATGTGCTATGTACAGTTACTTTGTTTTCTCTTCCTGTCACTTCTCCACACACAAGATTAGTCAGGACCAGCAAAGATGGGGCCAGACAATTATACTCTGAGTGTGGGTTTTATTAATGAGGGGAGAAGACTGCAGAGGAGACTGTAATGATATCATGGTGTGTCTAATCTAATTATGCTAATCAATTTCTATGGCTCATCAGAGGGAGTTCTGGGTGGACTGTGGCAGGAATTCCCAGGAGCATCTGGAAGGGCTATTCCAGGATCCGAGACACTGGTGAGAGAGCATTCTTTGAGCTTTCAGACCAGGAAGAGTTCTTTAGACCTCCACCTGCCCCATTTAATGTCATGTCTGAGCAAGCAGGGTCCTGGGAATTGTGGAAAAGCCCCAAAGAAAACAGGCTTGGCAGAAGAAGCTGGGAAGGGAAAGCAGAGATTTGCCTGAGACTATGGGATGGGGAACAGTAGGAGCTTTTGAGTGGGCTGCATGAGCTACAGCTAGGTTGCCTAGGGGAGCCCAGTGACTGCAGGCCTCTGGGGCTGAACTCGTACTGTCTTTGGCTAGGTTTGGTCTCTGCTGTACCCAAGGCTGAGTATGGGAGGCCCATGTTTCCACTGTGTGGAGCAGAGAACGGAACTCATACACTGCTATTCTGCTATTTGCTGCCTGGTAGGCTGAGTGTCTCCTCCTTGAGGGCAGGTGGCCTGTGTCGGCACAGGAGAAAAGCAGAATAGGGATGAAATAGTAGGTGTGGACAGAGGTCAGGCCCAGCTTGTCCTTGGAGTTTCTAGAATTTAGTTTGAAGGACACAGAAATTCCTTCTACCAGAGTGCACTGTGCTGTGATCTATGGAGGTAGTAGACATTGCAAAAGATGAGAGCAGTTGCTAGATACTTAATTTTCTATTGCTGCTGTATCAAACACTCATGAACTTACTGGCTTAAAACCAGTTATTAGGGGGCCAGAGAAAGGGCTGAGTAGGTAAGAGCATGATGTTTTTCTAGATCAGTTTCCAGCATTCACATCAGGACTTAACAGCTGTCTGTAACTCCAGCTCCAGGGCATCTGATACCGTCTTCTGACTGCTGTGGGAACCAGCATGCTTGTGCACAGACACACACAGGCACACACACACACACACACACACACACACACACACACACACGCACACACACAGACACAGTCACATACAAACACAGTCACACACACACAGACACATACAAACACAGCCACACACACACGCACACACACATACAGACACAGACACACACACAGAGACACAGACACAGTCTCTCTCCCTCTCACACACACAGAGACACACACAGACACAGTCACATACAAACACAGTCACACACACAAACACACAGACACATACAAACACAGTCACACAGACACATACACAGAGACACAGACACAGACACACAGACACAGACACACACACACAGACACACACACACACACACACACACACACACACACACACACACACACACACACACACACACACCCTATATCTATTACTGTGTCATTCTGTAGGTCAGAAGCTCAAATAGAGCCAAACTCAAGGAGTCTGCTGGGCACTGGGCTGTGTTCCCTTCTGGTTTCTGTCTAGCTTTTCCTTCCATTTCTTAGCATCTTGAATTTCTTGGCTCATCATCTCCTTTTTTGCATCTTCAAAGCCAGAACCACCTACCTCTTTCTGAGCACACCTCTCCTTTTCACTGTTGCCAGGAAAGATTTCTCTGCTTCAAGTTTCATGTTCCTGGACTAGGCTGTCCTGAACGATCCAGGTGAATCTCAAGTTCTTTTTTTTTTTTTTTTAAAGATTTATTTATTAATTATGTATACAGTGTTCTGCCTGCATGTTTACCTGCAGGCCAGAAGAGGGCACCAGATCTCATTACAGATGGTTGTGAGCCACCATGTGGTTGCTGGGAATTGAACTCAGAACCTCTGGAAGAACAGCCAGTACTTTTAACCTCTGAGCCATCTGTCCAGCCCCGAATCTCAAGTTCTTAACATCACTCACATCTGTGAAGTTTCTTTTACTGGGTAAAATTACCTGTTCTCAGAGGATCTGGAGCTTAAGATGCGGACAAACGTCTTTGAGGACAAACTATCCTGCTGCATCCATTGGTGGAACCTAGACAGCTTTAGCTAAGAGTGAGCTGCTAGAAGACCTGTCTCTAAGAGCTGGGACTCTGGGGAGGACCTGGTCAGAGGACTACCCAGGTACAGCCTGACCCTGCTGTGGAGAAGGCTGGTCATGTCACACCCATTTCTTCCACGAAGTGGCCCAGCTAATCACCCTTTTTATCCAGCCCTTTCTCCTTATCTATAGGGGATATGTTCTAAGACCTTCAGTTTATGTTATAAACGGTGTGTGATACTGAATATTATATATACTACAATTATTTTACACACACACACCCAGACCGCCCCCACATACCTCTACAATGAAATTAAGAATATTAATATTAATAATAGAATAATGATGGAGTTTGTGAACACATAGTTTCTCTTTTTAAAATATCTTACTATACTGCACCCATTATACTTCTTCTTAAGAGATAACACAATGCCTCCAGATGAGACAAAGTGTGGTGAACAGTTTGAGTGCTGCAAGGTAGCCTTAGTCTTCTCCGTGAGGGCTCAGGCATTAGCCTAATGATGTTATGATGGTGCCTCTGGAAACTGCAAAACTAGCAGCTGGTAGAATAGGCAGCATGCATACACTGGACAAAGGGATGTTCTTTTCTTATCCCAGGCAGAATGGAGCAAGACTGTATGACATTTAAAACTAAGCACAATTTATAACCTAGGAATTGTTTGTTTCTAGAATTTTCAGTGTGAGATTTTCAGGTCACTATTGTCCACAGGTATATTCTGAAAGTAAAGCCACTGTAGCTGGGCAGGGTCACATGACTCAGCTGAGGAAAACAGAATGTAGGCTGAGACCAGGCAGCTATTTTCAGGCCAATATCTCTAGTCAGCTCCAGGATCCTCCATAATAGCAAGATTTCCAGGATCCTGGGGAGGCTGGTAAGCCCTGGTAATGGCGAATCAATGAGACAGAGGAAGCCTGTGATGTACAGTGATCTTTGGTGGGGGCTTTAAGAGGACTAGGAAATAAACCTATAGGTCTAGCTGTTGAAGGGTGAAATTGTTGTAGATACTAGGCTGCTTTGAGAAGTCTAGAAACTGTCTTCAATAGGGTTTCCCCTTAACAAGACTGTCTAGAGCATGGAAAGTTGACCCCACAGCAGGTGATGAGCGGGTGAAGAAACCCACCCTGGAGACCCCCAGGCTGTGCAGTGATAGCAAAGTGCCTGCTAGAATTTCAAGGACAAATTAGGAAGGGAACCATTAGCTAGCTCCAAGGACTGTTTAGAAACAATTGGCATCAATGTACATGAGGGAAATTCATCTGCAATTGTAAGATGAATTGCTAAATGGTCTTATTAATAAAAAATCCAGAGCCAGATATTGGGGTAAAAACCGAGAAACCAGAGGAATAGGACAAGCCACAGACAACCTCACCTCACCAACTCCTCAGCCTCCAGAGAGACCTACTTCCTGTGTACGCATGCCTATATCCTTTCTGTGCCTTGCCACCTTACTTCCTCTCTCTGCCCAGCTCTATCACTTCCTGTCTGTCTGTACAGATCTCCAGACCTCTATGGTTAACTAGTTCTGGGAATTAAAGGCATGTGCCACCATGACTGGCTCTGATCACAGTGTGGCCTTAAACTCACAGAGATCTGGATGACTCTCTACCTCCTGAATGCTAGAATTAAGGGTGTGTGCTGCTACTGCCTGACCTCTATGTTTAATATAGTGGCTGGCTTTTTCCTTTGATCTCCATGCAGGCTATATTTATTAGAGCACAAATAAAATATCACTACATGTAATTCTTTTTCAATGTTGAATCTTTGTGTGCCTTAGATATCAGGGTGACCATGGTCTCATAAAATGAATTTGGCAATGTTCCTTCTGTTTTTGTTGTGTGGAATAATTTGAAGAGTATTGGTATTAGTTCTTCTTTGAAAGACTCGGAGAATTCTGCTCTAAAACTGTCTGGCCCTAGGCTTTTTTTTTTTGGTTAAGAGACTTTTAATGACTGTTTCTCCTTCCTAAGAAGTTAAAGATCTGTTTAAATTGTTTATCTAATCTTCATTTAACTTTGATAAGTGGCATCTGGTGAGAAAATTGTCCATTTCTTTTAGATTTTCCAATATCGTGGAGTACAGGTTTTTGAAGTATGACCTAATGATTCTTTGGATTTCCTCAGTGTCTGTTATTATATCCCTCTTTCATTTCTAATTTTGGTAATTTGGATATTTTCTCTTTCTTTTAGTTAGTTTAGATAAGGGTTTATCTATCTTGTTGATTTTTCAAAAAGAACCAACTCTTTGTTTCATTGATTCTTTGTATTGTTCTCTTTGTTTCTATTTTATTGATTTCAGCCTTCTGTTTGATTATTTCCTGCAGTCTACTTCTCCTGGGTGAATTTTGCTTCTTTTTTTCACAGCCTTCAGGTGCGCTGTTGAGCCACTAGTATAAGATCTCTGCAATCTCTTTATGAAAGAAAGCACTTAGTGCTGTGAACTTGCCTCTTAGCACTGCTTTCATAGTGTCCCATAAGTTTGGGTATGTTGTGCATTGATTTTCATTGAATTCTAGGAATTCTTTAATTTCTTTATTTCTTCCTTGACCTAGTGGTAATTCAGTAGGAAGTTGTTCAGTTTCCATGAGTTTGTAGGCTGTTATTGTTGAAATCCAGCTTTAATTCATGGTAGTCTGGTAGGATACAGGGTGTTATTTCAATTTTCCTTGTTAAGATTTGCTTTGGGTATGAGTATTTGATAAATTTTGGAGCAAGTTTCATGAGGTGCTGAGAAGAAAGTATATTCTTTTGTGTTGGGTGAAACGTTCTGTAGATATATGTTAGGCCCATTGGTTTATAACATCTCTTAACTTCATTATTTCCCTGTTTAGTTTCTGTCTAGATGACTTATCCATTGGTGAGAACTGGAATTGACGTCTCCCACTATCAATGTGTGGAGTTCTGTGTGTGATTTAAGCTTTGGTAATATTTCTTTTACAACTGTGGGTACCCTTGTGTTTGGGGCATAGATGTTAAGAATTGAGATGTGGAGAAGAGCCTTGATCATATTAGTGCAGGAGACAACTTCCTGAACAGAACAGCAATAGGGCAGGCACTAAGACTGACAATTAACAAATGGGACCTCATGAAACGGAAAAACTTCTGTAAGGCAAAGAACACTGTCAATAGGACAAAGCGGCAGCCTACAGAATGGGAAAAGATTTTTCACCAACCTCACATCAGACAGAGGGCTGATATCCAAAATATGTAAAGAGCTCAAGAAACCAGACATTAACAAACCAAATTAAAAATGGGGTACAGATCTAAACAGTGAATTCTTAACAGAGAAATCTCAAATGGCTGAGAAACACTTAAGGAGAAGTTCAACATACTTAGCCTTCAGGGATATGCAAATCAAAACAACTTTGAGATTTCATCTTACAACTGTCAGAATGGCTAAGATCAACACTGCAAGTGACAGCTCATGCTGGTGAGATGTGGAGCAAGGGGAACATTCCTTCATTGCTATTGGGAGTGCAAACTTGTATAGCCACTTTGGAAATCAATATGGTGGTTTCTCAGAAAATTGGGAATTGGTATTCCCCAAGACCCAGGTAAACCCCTCCTGGGCGTATACTCAAAAGATACTCCACCCTACCACAAGGACACTTGCTCAGTCATGTTCATAACAACTTCATTTGTAATAGCCAGAACCTGGAAACAACATAGCTGTCTCTCAGTGGAAGAATGGATAAAGAATATGTGGTACATTTACACAATGGAGTATTACTCAGCTGTTAAAAAATAACATCATGAAATTTGCAGGCAAATGGATGGAATTAGAAAAAATCATCCTGAGTGAGGGAACCCAGACTCAGAAAAGCAAACATGGTATGTACTCACTTATATGGATGGATATTACATGGTATGGATATTGGCTGTAAAGTAAAGGATAATCATGCTGCAATCCACAGACCCAGAGAGACTAATTAACAAGGAGGGCTGAAGGGTTGATGTATGAATCTCCCTGGGAAAGAGAAATAGAATAGATTTCTTGGGTAGACTAGGGGTTGGTGGGGATGGGAACAGGAGGGAACAGGTTGAAGGAGGTGGAGGGAGAGAGTACTAGGGGAGACAACTGGAATTGGGGGCACTAATACAATGGGAACTCCCAGGAGTCTACATCAGTGACCCTAGAGAACATTAGCAATGGGGGATTCAGAGCCTGAATTGACCATCTCCTTTAATGAGGCAAGGCTTCCAGTGGAGAGACTTGGACACCAACCCAACCACAAAATCTTCGACCTAAAATTTGTCCTGCCTGCAAGATGTGTTGGGGGAAAAGTGGTACAGAACTTGTGGGAGTTGCCAACTTATGACTGGCCCAACTTGAGACTCATTCACTAAAGGGAGCCCACGCCTCACACTGTCATGAGGTTCAGGACTGAGAGGCTGGGTAGCCCAGAGACCCAGGATAGAGCCAACAGGTCTGGCATAAAAAGAGAAGTCAATGAATTGATTCTAAATGATAATTTGCTATACTTGTGGACTGGAGTCTAGCAAAATCAATGTCAGAGAGGCTTTGTCCAGCAACTGATGGGAACAGATGCAAACCCACAGCCAAACATTAGGCAGAACTTGGGGAATCTTGCCAAAGAAGGGGAGGAAGGATTGTAAGAGCCAGACAGGTCAAGGACACTACAAGAAATGGCTGCAGAATCAATTATGCAGTGCTCATAGGGGCTCACAGAGACTGAACTGACAATCAGGGAGCCTGAATGGGTCTGATCTATATCCTTTGCATATATGTTCTTGTGGTGTAGCTTGGTCTTCTTGTGGGACTCCTAACAATGGGAATGAGGGCTGTTTCTGTCTGTTTGTCTGCTTTTGGGATCCTTTTCTTCCTACTGGGTTGCCTTGCCCAGCCTTAACATGAGGGTTTGTGCCTAGTCTTATTGCAACATGATATGCTAAGTTTGGTTGATGTCCTTGGGAGGCCTGTTCTTTTCTGAAGGGAAACAGAGGAGAAAAGGGTCTGGGGGGATGGGGGGGGGGGGGATGAGAGGAAAGGAGGGAGGGGAAACTATGGTTAGGATGTAATATATAAAAGGAGGATTTTATTTTAAAGGAGGAGGAGGAGAAAGTGAAGGGGGAGGAAGGGGAGGAGGAGGAAACAGAATCTGGAGTAGGTGCCTGCCTGGGATGGTGCACTTCTCCTGATAAGGTATCTCTATCAAAGGGGAATCAAATATGCTTCAGCTCTTCTGCCTGTGTAACAAGCACCCTACAGCTAGTGTCACAAGCACTCATATGGCCCTAAGTTTAGTGCATCAGGAATTCAAATAGGGCATAGCAGGAACATCTGGTCTCTTTGATGCTAGAAGGTTGAGGCTAGGGGCTGGGAGCTCAGAGGCTCATTCATTCAGGCAGCTGCTGTCTGATTCTGGTTGTTGGATGGAAACTTCAGGACCTTTCCACATAAATGTCTCTGGTCTCCCCACATGGCTTTGCCCGAGTTTCTTCACATCGTGGCAACTGTGTAATCAGGGATGTTGTAGCAATCACTTTTATGGCTTAGCCTCAGAAATCAGATGAGTTACTTCTACCTCATGCCATTCACTGCACAGGGCCACTAAAGGTCCTGCACATTTAGAGGGAGTGCAATTGAACTTCACTCCATGATGAGCCGAGTGTCAAGGTTCTAGGGAAACCCATGAGACTGGCCAGATTACTAGTGATACTCTCAGTGGGAAGAATGTACATTCTTCCCGAGGCTGGCTGGAGAAGCTGGCTGCTGTCTCAGCAGTAAGAAATGATAGTGGAGGCTTCGAAAGGCAGAGATTACTAAAACTTCTCAGTGAGGCAAAATGATTTTTCCCCATGGGAAAGGTTAGATTGGGTGTGGCTGCTCTGGTGGTCTTTTTATTCCAAATAGCCTTAGACAACTGTGGAAAATGACATCTCTCTCTCTCTCTCTCTCTCTCTCTCTCTCTCTGTCTGTGTGTGTGTGTGTGTGTGTGTGTGTGTGCCCATTTCATTTTAGCTTCATGTCGAGGAAAGGACCTGAGCTTTGTTTATTTCACACATGGAACTGCTTGGAAGCAAATTTTTGAGTTTAGAGGGTCCTGCAGAGAAATCTAAAGCTCTACTGGATAGGGAAGCCACCTTGATGGAAAGAGCCATGGTCTTTGAATGATTGCCCTGGTCCTGTTCTCATCTTCACTGATGTAGAGTAGGGTAGGCTATGAGCAGGAAATAAGCCTTTGGGGTTTCCATAAGCAGCATTTAGTTTCCCCTGACAAACACAGGCTGCTTTCCTGGCATAGCCTTTGAAGAAGCAGGAAATAACATCTATAAGTCAGTCAATTTCCCTAATAGACTGGCACACCAATCTCTGCCTTCCCCACCCCTGTCAGCTGTGCAGATTGGTGTGGAGAGATAACACACGCAGAGAGGCCTGATTGCCTACTGTGGGCATTTGGGTATCATGCATTTGTAATGAGAGGAGGCAGGTGGCGTGGGTGGGGTTGGTAGCTGGCTCACTGCCATCCAC
Source organism: Onychomys torridus (assembly GCF_903995425.1). Taxonomy (NCBI): domain Eukaryota; kingdom Metazoa; phylum Chordata; class Mammalia; order Rodentia; family Cricetidae; genus Onychomys; species Onychomys torridus. Next base: position 22,083,816 of record NC_050449.1, read on the forward strand.
AGAAACAGAGAACTGGGCTACAGAAGCGCTGTGCAGTGATCAGAGAGCCTGCCACAGTTAGGAAGGTTCCCAGGTGCTAGCCCCTCATATCCAAGCTGCCTTTTCCTGATTCATGCAGTAAGTCCCCCGGACTATGCCTCGTTCCAGGGGATTTCATTTATCATAAACAGCAGTCGATCAAGACAGAAGCAATGTGGAAAAGTGTTCATGCATTTGGGTGAAAACAGCAGGTTTCAAAGTGGATCGTACGGTATGATCTTGAGCTTGTGACAGTAATTATTCTGTAGGTATATAAGGAATAGAGAACAAACATCAACATGGAAATAATGAACATCTCAGGGAGTAGTGAGAAAAGTATAAATTTTAAGTTTTCTTGTGCTTTTACCACTTACATTTTTTTTTCTCCCGAGGATATGTATTACTTCAGCAATAAGAAAAAAATTGGGTTTTAAATATACAAAATATCTGACCATGAAACCAAGAACTACAAATCTGAAAATTAGTTAAGGGTGTATATGGCAGGTTTCTGGCTGGCTGGGCTTCTCTTTCTTTGTGTGCCCCCTTTCTCTGAAGTATCCTTGGTCATTTGAAAGATTCTAGACTCTTGCATTCTACCCTGGCCAAAGGCCTCATGGTATGGTTTATTCTGTCTGTCTTCTGGTACAAGTCTGCTGAGTGTAACCTTGGGTCTTTGGAGGAGAGACATGGGTCTTAGAACATCTCGCTTAGACTCCTATCAACCTGATTTCCTGGCTATTTATGGTGATTAGTACCTTGGAAGACCCAGACTTTGCTTGAATCTTCTGTCAACTGTCATGTTCCTAGGCCTTTTCCTACCTACTACACCTTCTTTTTCTGAGACAAAGTATGAAATAAGTGCCTCGCTAGCCTGGAGCTCAGTATGTAGACCAGGCTGGCCTCAAATTTATAGAGATTTGTCTGCCTCTGCCTCCTGAGTGCTGGGATTAAAGGCAAGCATCTCCACTCCCCATCCTGATTCCTCTCCTCTATATTATCGACTCTAGACATTGCAATTTATACCCTGGCCTAACTGGCCCTTCTGAGGACTATCTGCCAGCTATTCAGCCTTAAGGTGAATCTGAGCCTGTGGTGGTTTTTTCAAATCTTAGCTTTCATTTGAATTCTCTACTGTCTGGCCTGGCCACATTTTCTTCACTGTTGGTTTGGATTTGTTGGATGTGCTCATTTCATTCTGGCGAATGGCCTTGTTAGGGGCGTGGCCTTTTGAACTCTCATGGTCACCCTACAGTTCCAGCAAACCTTCCCACCAACAGCAAGGGGAAGAGTCCCCAGGAACAATATGTGCTCTCCTGGCCAGCTTCTTGAGGGACCCAGCTAGTCCCCTGAAAGGACATGGGTGGTCCCTCTGCATTAGTGGATTTGGATGCAGACCAAAATGGAGTTGTCCCAGCTCAGTGTGAGGTGCTGTTGGTTGCAAACATCTCTTTTGAAAGTGCTGGTGATGCTCAGTTTGTTGTATCTGGGGTCCTCTGACTGCCTTGTAGGGATGTGTTCAGCTCCTTCAGAAGGGAAGGCCAGCGAAAACCACGGCAATTTACTGGAAATTTGGGGGAGTCTCCACAGAGCCACATGTTTTTGGAGAAGCCACGGTCCTCTCTTGGGATTCTTAGTCTCATTGATAAAAGAACTTAAGAACAGACTCAAAGGGAACCTTAGAAACAAATTTATTAGACTTTAAAAGCACAGTCCCAGGGCAAGAAAGCTATAAATCTTGTCAGCTGCCTGAAGGAGGAAGATGAAGCAAAGAAAGAGAAAGTAACCCTATTTGAGCTGAGCCAACATGGAAGTCAGCCACATGGCAGGGAGGGGAGCTTCTGAGAAAAAATGAAGTACAAAGTGTTAGCAAAAGCATGCTTAGAAGAGATAGAAGAAAATAAAAATTAGCATTTTTTTGAGTAATTCAGGAAAGAGGGCTGGCTTACAAAGCTGCATGTCTATGCTTCTGTAAGCTACTGTGCTATGGATGGGATTCTGGAGACGAAAAGTACATTATCTCAGAAAAGGACTAATTATTCCTCCTACCTCTTTAGCATGGCTTACGGTGAACACTTACCTTCCTAGGGATGGTCCTCCTTTCCCGAGGGGTGGTCCCTTAGCCTTGTCATTGACCTGCCCAACTGGAATGCTAGGTCTCTACCCAGGCCAGAGACTTAATCCTCCTGGCCAGAAGGAAATAATTTTTGCCCAGTTGGCTCTTTATGCTGCTGTGACATTTGGTCTAGAGTGGAAAGGAACCTAGGCCACTGAGCCAGGCAGGCCCTGAGTCTGACTCTGCAGGCTGCATGGACCCTGAGTAAGGGAAAGTCTCAGTCAGTAAAACATAAGCCAGAAGGAGCAGGGTACCTTGTGAGACACTGTTTCTGACCCCTGCTCATAAGCCTTCAAATGTATCCTGAGATGACTGTCTTGCCAGGAAGGTAAAGGTGTCTTTTCAGTCTTTTCGGGGGGTAGGGGTGGAGGGGGAAACAGAAAAGATTTATTTAGGAAATCAGAAGTTACAGCGATATGGGAACCCACAGTTCACAGCCACTGAAGCACAGTTCAGAAACGATTTCGTTGCTTTAAATGATATCTCTGTTTACACATGAGACATTTTGTATAATTCATGAGGATTTTGTATCATTTACCAGCAGGGATCAGCAAATATGGTTTCCATATTCTTGTAACTCTGTAGCTCCTGGTGTGGCAGTGTCTCACCCACCTGCCTTTCCAGTCTCAGGGACCCTGATGAACATGGCAGGTCGCACATATGACAAGCACAGTTCATAATCACAGTTTCTGGCCTCACACAAGCCTAGGGAGTCCATGTTGCCTCACTTCCCAACCCCCCACCACTCTTGCCCCAGGGAAGCAAGATGTAGAGTCGAATGTTTTGTCTTCGGTCACACATTTGTGCCGCCTGGAGAAGAACTCAAGAGCATTTAGCTCCAAAGCTCATGTTTTATTTCTCCAAACACTGGAGTGAAGGAACAAAAAAACCCCCACACTGGAGCATAACACATCTGTTGCTTGGAGGGCAGGGCTGGCTTTCTCAACCTGCTGCCTCGTGCCCCTTCAGACTGTGGCAGTGGCCACCTGAGGAGAGAGGAACCACACAGGCCTTTCCCAATCCTCCATGTATTTTGAAACTTATTTTGATACAATAAGATTTGGTGGGGGCTTTTCTAGGAAAATGCCAGGTTGGTATGTCACAGCGGCAAGTGGGAACATTTGTCATGTGTGTCAGGGGGTGGTGGGGGACATGTTTAACCATCAATACTGGGAAAGATCAGGCAAGCAGTTTGAACTAACAAGGAGCTAAAAACCACCACCATGCATGCAAGCGCGCGCGCGCGCACACACACACACACACACACACACACACACACACACACACACACACATACACCAGAAATGGAACAAGTAGCTGCCCCATAGAATTCATCTTCATCATTCACCATCAGTCTCTTGTCTCTCTGCTTGTCTCCTCTGTCACAAACGCTGTTGAACTGGGGGGAAACATAATTATACACAGGGCTACGGTATTTTCAGTGCATATGGGCCCATGTGCTGAAGGCTTTCCTCTCTTTAAGGATCCTTTGAAATTTCATTGTCTCATCAGAGGACCAGATCAATGAATGTAGCTCAATTTGGTTTCTATGGTAGAAGACGGGGAAAGGGCTCCCATCCTGGCATCCAGTTGCAAATATCATTTATTAACCCAAGAACCCAGGGGGATTTAGGGCTTTCCTATCCAAACACTGAGAAGCTGAACATGTTCTGTCTTTAAAGGCTCAGGAACAGGGCTCCACAGGCCAGCGCCATCACTTCCTTGCTGTGTAAATTTTGTGTTTTTGCCAAAAGTCCTTCTCACCACAGGCAGAGGCCTCTGTTAAAAGCAAGCCTGGCATGGCAGCTGTCCCAGGCCTGGCTCTGTTTATCCTCTCCCTGCCCTCCCCCACTTTCTGGAGGTGACTTCTGTGGGCGGAGCCTCTTGGGAGTCATCAGGTGCCCCTCGTTCACTGGGCTCCACTGTATGAGATGGTCTCAGCTGGAGGCAGCAAATGTAGGGGAGAAAGGGCTGATTGAATTTGGTTTGGGACCTCTCCAAGTCCTGCAAGGCTTGCAAATGTTTAGGGAGTGATTTCCATATCACTCTGAAGTTGCTTGTCTTTCTCCCAAAGGCAAAGGCTGCTGCCAAGACTGGAGGACTTGGAGCTGGGGACAGCCCTAAAGATAGGGAAGTGAGGCAAGATCCATTTCTGGTGTGTGTGTGTGTGTGTGTGTGTGTGTGTGTATGCACGTGTGAGCTCGCATACACCCATGTGCATGCATAGTGGTGGTTTTTAGCTCCTTGTTAATTCTCTATAACAGAGCTCATGGTGCCAAGGAAACCAAGGATTTCACTGGGCATTTGGTCGGCACAGCAGAGGCAGTGTGATGCCTGGAAAGGAAATTTTTAGAAGTGAATGGAATGATGGAATGGAGATTCTGGGCACTGGAATGGCTGGCAGGGCAGGATGGCTATGTGTGTGTAGTCAGTGAAGCTTCTGCTGGGGAGATGAACCTGGAGGATGCAGGAGGATGTATTTGCAGGGGTTTCTGGATCCCTGTCGACCGGCTCTGTGTGACCCGGTTGTGGATGGAGATAGCAATTCCTTGAAACTGTCTGGTCAGTGATTTTGCTCTAGAAGGAGTCACAGCTGGGGTAAACCACATGGCTGATCAGTGAAGACAGATGGAAGTTTGGGAAAGCCAGTTGCGTGCTGTGTAGGATCCAGTGGGAGGAAGATCAGGAACTTCAAGATTCTAATTCTGAAGTGCTGAGTTTCCACAATGCTAGGTTAGTGATTTCATTCATTCATTCATTCATTCATTCATTCATTCATTCATTCACTTCTTTGCTTACTTAGTGGTTATTTCTTATGTGCCTCTAATAAGCCAGGTACTGTGACACATTGAGAAAGAGGATAGAAATTTCTCTGCAAATGTTGAACTTAATAGCTCACAGTGGTTTGAATCCTCTCCCAAACTTAATCTTAATGCAGGAGTGGTGAAACATGTAGCTCTAATGAGAGATTTTCAGGTCCAGGGCTCCACCCTCGTGAATGAATTAATGCTGACTAAAGATGTGAGTTTGATCTCTCCTCACTTTCCCTTCTGCCTTCTGTCATGACATGACATAGCAGCAAAGGCACAAAGTGCGGCGTTCTAATTTGACTCCTCAGAGTTTAAGAAACACATTACTCTTAGTTCTAAAATTGCCAGCTTCTAGTATTACGTTGTAGCAACAGGCTGTGGGAGAAAAACAGCGTTCTCACCGATTTTGAAGAGATAGTCATGACAAAATTTAAAGCACTTTGATATAAAGACAAAGAATATGACACCAGTTTCAGGCAGACCGCCTCTTCAAAAGTGATCAGGGGAGGGACAGTGAGTTTTCTCTAATTGTGTGACCTTGGTGGATACACCATGCACTGGAAGACTATAAACCCAAGGCTGTAAGGGTGGCACAAATTGGATTGGATATGCTGCCCAAATGAATGTCAGGGCAGATATTGAAGGGGAATTTCAATGGGGCAGCTGCTGAGGATCACACTCTAACTGCTGCCTCACTTCTTCTCAGTACTGAAGGCTAAAAGTGTGCTCCCTGTCACACGTGAGCTACTCAAAGGAGGCCTTCTGGGATTGTGACCTTTAATTGATGTCTGATTAGTGATTGGCTGAGGGAAGTGACAGAAGACCTTTCCCAGGGACGTTTCGGGGACAGAGCAGTGTCCTTGTGGCTGAAGAGGAGAAAGCTATGGAGAAGGCGATGATGAAGCTGGACAGAACGGGAAGCAGAAGCTGAATTATGTCTGGCTTTATCCTTAAAAGGGAGGGGTCATGAAAGGTTTTGACTGCCGGGCATGAGGTCCCTCTGTCCGCATTAGATTTCTCTCATCAAAAACTCTGAGGATACAGATCTTCCACAGTGTGTTTCTACAACTTGAAAATCAATTTGATGCTTTTTTAAAAAACTCATACTTCCAAGGTTAGCTTCAAATTCCATGTAACTGAGGCTAGCCTTGAACTCATGATCCTCCTGCCTTCATCTCCTGATGAGTATTAGGATTATAAGCATCTGACACTATGCCAGACTTTTGACAGTTTTTAAATATTTAATTAGTAAGTTAATCTCTTCTCTGTCTCTCTCTCTCTCTCTCTCTCTCCTCCCTCCCCCCCTCTCTTCTCTCTCTCTCTCTCTCTGTGTGTGTGTGTGTGTGTGTGTGTGTGTGTGTGTGTGTGTGTGTGTTTGACTCTCTGGAATGGGCTGTCTTCTTTTACCCTGGGAGTTCCAGGGGATTAAACTCAGGTTATCAGGTGAGCACGTTTACCGACAGAGCTATCTCTGTGGCTTGCTTGACATTTTTCAATGTTCATTTGTCTTCACCTCTGCAGGTTAATCCCTGGTACCTTTCTCTGCATCCATGTTTGGTGATCATCACAATGGCACACTGTGGGAATGTACTAGATGCTCAATGAATGGATTCAGGAGTCAGATGTGTATGATTCTTTTGCCTAAATTGTGAGTTATTTTGTAGAAAACCAGGAGAGAGACAAAAGAAGGTAGGGATTGATTAATGGGAGGTGGCTGTGGCCAGTGGAGAGGAATGAGCAGAAATCAAGAAGCCCTCAGTGGGTAGAAGCTGTGTCATATGGTTGGTTAGGAGAGAGGACATGAAAGCTTACATTGGGGTTTCTGGCTATGGGAAGAATGGTGTTATTTATTGAGTAGGGTTTTCAGAGGAGGATTCTCTGCATGGTAGAGGTGGAGAATGTGAATTCAGTGTGGGCCCAGATGACCAGTCACTGGTCAGTTTGGGTGGTTACTTGGGATTTCTCCATCCTTAAATGTAAGACGTCTTCCCAGGAGACTAGTTTTTCCTGCCCCCATTCTCCATCAGCGCTGAGTTTCCATCTGTTTCTCCTGATGCACTGGGTTTGTTGTCCATGCCAGGCATCTGATGTGAGAAATGATATTAATCCCCTTTTGAAATGCTCCCTGGAGAAACAGTGTGGCCAGACAGCACCAGCATGCTTCTGCCTCCTGCACAGCCTGTACTTCTGAGCCAGCTTCTGGTCTAAAGCCATGTGCTTTCCTCTTTGCTTAGGTTGATGGACAGGGTGGGGAAATTTGTGTATTTTACTACAGCTTTTCTTGAGCTCATGTTCTGCCCTGGAATGGATCCTTACTGATTGCATGACTCTTTTTCTCTTGGCTAAAACTGATAAGACAGAAGAAGCCACTTACGGTGACCAGAGGGTTAGTTGTGATCAATCAGAAATGTGGATGAAGGGACAGATGGGGTCAGCACAAACTCCTGAGCTGATGAACCTGGTAGACTTTTGGAGAGCCATGAAAATACAAGGAACGGGAGACATGTGGTGAGCAGCCAGAGGAGGAAGGAATTATGCAGAAGGTGGTGAAGAGAGAATAAAGAAGGAAGGCTTGCATACTGAAAGGTAGAGTGGATTCTCCACAGGGTTGGAGGGGTATTATTCGCTTCCTCCTCGTGTGTTCACTGCAGTTGTGAGGGAACAGGAATCAACCTGTTCATGTAGGAGGAAATTGTAGATGATTCTTCCACTCTTGGTTTCTCCTTATATATTTTAATTTTAAAAGACTTCTGAAATGTTTTACACACACACACACACACACACACACACACACACACACACACACATAGCTGTACACTTACTAAGTAGACCTACTGAGTGTTGGCTTTCTTCCTTTTGCTATATTTAGCTAAGGGAGTTCTATTCTTTTCTTTCAGTCCCCCAGAGATATTCACTGCTCAAGGCTTATTATTTATGTCATGCATTTTTACTATTTTTAAAAATGGCACTCAGGAATTCTTTGAGAATTTCATACAATGGATTTCAGTCATACTCCCTTCCCCCAACTCCTTCCAGATCAATCTCTACCTCCCCACCCACCCAATTTCATGTCCTCTGCTTTTTAAAATTCATCACTTGCAATTTAGGCTGCCTAAGTAGTCTTGAGTACCAGCCTATCCTTTGGAGCTTGGTCAGCTTACCAGAGGTCACACCCTTAAAGAAAACTGACTCTACCTTGCCCAGCAGCTACCGATTTCGAATAGCTCTTCCCAACCAGAAGTGGGATCTTCTGCACATCTTTCTTCCGTCTTTGAGCTTGAGTTTTTGTCTGGATTGGACTTGTGCAGGTCTTGCACATACTGTCACAACTGCTGTGACTTTGTGCTTGCAATTGCCCTGCTGTTTCTAGGAAATACAATTTCCTTGCAGTCATCCACCATCTCTAGCTTTTCTGACCCACTCACCTGCCTTCTGGGATAAGTCCTGAGCCCTGGGAGGAGGGGTTGTGATACACATGTGCGATTTAGGGTTGAGGATTTTAGCATTTCTAAAATATGCCCATTGACATTATAAATGTTTTTGTTGATATTAAACTTTATGTAATTGGTTTTATTCTGTGAAAGCTTCCAGAGCATATTTTTTCATTCAGTGTTGTGTATTTTAGATTTGCCAGGTTATTGACTAGATGTCTGACTTTTCATTTCTATCGCTGGAGAGTAGTCTTGCATGAATATACCACAATTCACCCATTCTTCCATTGATGGTCTTTCTGATTGTTTACCCATGTTTTTCTCAAGGACACAAAGTGTTATTTCAAATATTCTCTTACAGACCTCCTAGTACATGCAGAGGGCTTCTCCAGGGCATATGCTTAGAAATAGGATGTTTTTGGGTCTTAAGACTGTGCATGTTACCAGGCATAGTGGCACACACCTTTGATCCCATCACTTGGGGGAGGCAGAGGCAGGAAGATCTCTATGGAGTCAGAGGCCAGCCTGGTTTACATAGTGAGTTCCAGGACAGCCAGGGCTACATATAGAGAGACCATGTCTCAAAAGAACAAAACAAACAAACAAACAAACAAACAAACAAACAAACAAGACTGTTCATGTTTTCAGTGCTCAGCTGAACTGTTTTCAAAGTGACCCCTTTTGTTTGGGTGTGGGTGCGAATTGTTCCACAGTCTCATCAACACTTGATATCACCAGACTTTTGGATATTTCTCAATACATGGATGTGAAATGACAGATTCCAGGTGTGGAAGTGACTGTTGTGATGGCGTCTGTATTTTCACACATGTACTGTCTTTCAGTCCCCCACCTGCCCAGTTATGAAATGCATGTTGATGAACTGCAGTTGGCACTTTTCATTAAGTTCGTTTACCCTTTATGCTTATTGAATTATACTTTTCTGGTATTTTTACCTTATAAATTTTTAAAATTTATGTGCACGTGTATCTATATCTCTGTGTGGGTATGTGCATGTGAGTGCAGGTGCCCCTGGAGGCCAGAAGGTAGTAGATCCTACGATACCTTCTTGTATATAAAAGCTTGTAAGCTACCTAACATGTGGGATGGGAACCAAACTCAGATCTTCTGGGAAAGCAGCAAAAGCTCCTCAGGGTTAGATCAGCTCGCCAGCACCAGAATTATACTTTTCATTTATTCTGGATGCAAACCCATTGTTGAGTATAGGTCTTGCACAGTAAGCTGGTGTTCATAGGTTTTCAGTTTTAAGCTAGTGAAATCCAGAACCTTCTTTGGCTTGGGTTTATTGTATTTTGAGGAATTCTTCCTTGGGCTAAGGGTGTAGCTCAGCAGTAAAGAAGGTCCTGGATTTGATTCCCAGTGGCAACAAAATAAACACACACACACACACACACACACACACACACACACACACACACAAAAAAAAAAAAAAAAAAAACAAACAAAAAAAAAAAAAAAAAAAAAACAAAAAAACCAATCAACCAAACAAAAAACAACTAAAGGAAACTGAGGAAACTCTTTCCCACCCTGAGGTGGTAGAGTCCCGAGCTTTCCTTGGAAGGTATTTAGGCTGGCTTTTGCATGGGCTTTAAGGTGCTCATGAAATGCACTGTTGTTGTGTCCTGACAGACATGACTTCTCCCTGGCTGCCACAGCACTGTCGCTCATCAGCCTGCACATGCCTCTGTGACTTGCGCCATTTCCCTGTCCCATGCTAAGGTTGTTTTACCTGGAAGCCTCCACCTCTCAACCCTCTCCTCTGTCTCATCTGCTCTTGTGGCAGCCATAGCTTCGCCTCAGCCACAGCTTTGCAATGTCTTCCTATTTGATATACTAATTGTACTTCTGATTTGTCATGCTTCAAAAATTTGGGTCCATCTTTGATCTTTTGATTTTCCCTATATATTTTAGAATCAGCTTGTCATGGTTCGTGAAGATCCATACCTGGTTTTAATTAGAATTACACAGAATATATAGATGAATTTGAGGAGAACTGACAGTTTTATGATATTGTCTGCCCACCTTTGGAGCAAGCATATCTCTTTATTTGTGTATTCTTTAATATCTTTCAATAAAATTTTATTATTTCCTTTAGAAATGCAATATACATCATTTGTTATTGTTCCATATATTCTTGGCACCTTCAATCTTTTATTGTCTTTAAAAATATTTTAAACTATATTTGTTGGTAGATACTAACACAATTGATTTTTATAAATGGATTATGTCTGTGATGAACCTGCTGCATTTGTTATTGGTCCTAATTCTCTGTTTTCTCTTTATTAGTTTTTTTTTTTTATTATTTTTAAAGAAACCCTTCTATTACTTTGCTATGTTTCTGATCTTGATATATAGATATCCCTCAACTTTTATTTCCAGAAAATCATCTTACACATTTGTGTCTATAGCTTCAACTATATCATATAAATTGTAATACTTTATTTTTGACTCTATTTAATCACCAGCATTTTACTATACATAAAGGGTTATGTAAGAATGCACTGAAATTTCTAACACACATATTTCTTATATTCCTTCTTTTTGTAGTTCTAGCTTTCATATAATTGTGATTTTCTAGGCTATTTGTTCTGTATATTAATACTTTCAGATTTCTCTGCTGTCCTCTGTGCCAGCTCAAGATTAAGTTTCATGTGTGTTCTGTGTGTGCACGTTATTTGTTGGTACAACATTTTGTATTTATGTCTGTTTGATTAAACTTGCTTATTTTGTTCTTTGGGATGATAGTATCTTTATTTTGTTAAAAAGGGTTTCATGCTGGTGGACACTACAACACTTCTGACTGGTCTATTATTGCCTTGATTGAAGGCATGGATTCATGGATGTATTCATGTGTTCAAAAGCATCTAATTGTATATGATAAATGTGTATATGCTTTATATATATATCACTTATACCCAGTTTTATTTTTTAAGGATGCATAATATTCCAGTATGTTGGCATATTTATTATCTTTACTAATTCTACCTATTTACTATTTTGGTAAAATAGACGATTAAAAATCCCCAGCTATTATTATATAAAACTCACTTTCTAATTGCAATGTTGCCTATTAAAAGTATTTAGGAGCTAAATTATTATTTATACATATACAAAGAACTACTATAACTTTGTGGTGAATATGTTAATCATTAATTATGTAGTAACCCATTATGGTAGACTGTATCATGTTAATTCTTTGCAAATGGGACTATTGCGTTTCTTTAGACTTGAATATCAACTTTAGTTGCATGACTTGGTTTGGACAACAAAATCTGGGCGAAAATGAGAAGCATCACTTTTAAAGAAGATTCAAAGCCAATGCATGGTTCATAATGTGTTTTTTTTTTTTTTTTCCTGGCATGAGACCAGCAGTATTCTGGAGAAGGAATGATTCACTGCTCCCCACTGCCCCCAGAAAGTAACATAAAAGAAATACAGCATCTTCTAGTCAGTAGGGACATGCTGCAAGAGGAAGAAATCACCAGTGTTGAGTTGCTGAGAGCTTTTGAGTTGTTTGTTACTGAAGCCCAGGTTAACCTATCCTGACTAATGTTCAAAACTTCCCCATTACTACCTTTCATCAGGGCCATTTTTGTCAATTGCTATAATGACTCCAATTTTATTTGAAATGGTGTTTTCCTTCTGTATTCTTTTCAATCCACTGCTCTCCAGGACTTTTAAATTTCTGTAAGCCACACAGAGATGAGTTTTATCAGTATTTTTATCATTCTCAGATGTCCAGCACATTTGAATTTATTGTTTTTAATGAACATATATATTCTTTCTACATTTTTGTATGATCTTTATTTACCAGACATTTTGACCTTTGCTTTTCTCTCTCTCCTGTTCATAAACTGATATAATAGGGTGAATGATAGTCTTTAAATGGCTGTGTCCACTTTACACTCCCTAGAAATTATACTAGTTTACATGTCAAAAAATGAATATTACCACAAATAGCAAAATATGTGATTAAAGTGAGGCTCTTGAGAAGATTTTCATCGGGATGGCTACCCACTACAGGAAGTGTTCTCCAGATTGGTTTTATGTGCACTCACACATGTCCTTATAGCACAGGCACACACAGCAAGGATGGAGGGAAGTGACTTTGGAGGCAAATATTGCCATGATGTAAACCCAAATCTAAGAATGCTGACAGCAGCCAGGACTGAAAGAGGAAAAACAGATCTCTGCATGAGAGGCTTCAGAACAGTGGATCTCAACCTGTGGGGCTGAATGACCCTTTCACAGGGGTCACCTAAGACATTGAAAAACACAGATATTAACACTATAATCATAACACTAGAAAAATTACAGTTATGAGGTAACAATGAAAACAAATTTATGGTTGTAGGTCACTACAACATGAGGAACTATATTAAAGGGTTGCAGCATTAGGAAGGTTGAAAATCACTGCTCTAGAGGGAGTGTCACTCATCAATGACTTGCTTTAGAACACCTGGCATCCAGAGAAGCTGGGGAATATGTTGGAAATGTTATTTTTAAGATGTGTTACATTTGTTTATGCTGTGGAACATTTGTTTTAATGATGCAAAGATGTGTTGTATTCTTTCACGTTGCATTTGTTTAATTCTGTGACGTTGTGTTACTATGCCTGTCTAAAACACTTGATTGGTATAATAAGGAGCTGAATGGCCAATAGTGAGTCAAGAGAGAGAAATAAATAGGGCTGGCAGGCAGAGAGTGTAAAAAGAAGGAGAAATCTGGGAGGACATGAAGAAGTAGCCAGAGAAAGAGGAGGACTCCAAGGCCAGCCATCCAGCTACACAGCAAGTCATGGAGTAAGAAGAAAAGAAGAGGTATATGGGAATAGAGAAAGGTAAAAGCCTAGAGGCAAAAGATAGATGGGATAATTTAAGTTAAGAAAAGCTGGCTGCAAACAAGCCAAGCTAAGGCCGGCATTTAAGATTAAGAATAAGCCTCTGTGTGTGATTTACTTGGGAGCCTGAGTGGCAGGACCCCCAAAAGAGCAAAACCAACAGGAATATTTATAATGCTCTTATCTCATAAGGCTCTTGTGAGAATGAAATGAGATAATATGAATGAGAACTCATTTATTGATGTCTGGCCTATGCCAAGTGCTCAATAATTGCTAACAATTATTCTAATTATTTTTTATCAGTATTAGCCTCCTGATAGGTTAGTCAAACTCAAGTGGTCAGCTCTAAGTGTGTATACATATGAGCAACACTAAATTGATTCAGCAAGTTGTACTGATAAAAGTGTGTGTGTATATGTGTGCATGTGTGTGTGCATGCATTCATGCATGCATGAATAGTAATAATAATAATTAAAGAAAAATCATAGATTTGAGAGGGAGGAGGAACTCAGGAGGAAACAGAAGGGGAAAAGGGGCTGGAAACATTGTTGGTGTACAAAATTCTCAAGAAAGATTCAATTAAAATGTTCTAGATTCAGGTGTTTAGAAGAGCCTTGTAAAGGTTTTTACACAGTGTTTTGATGAAGGTGTAGAACCTGTAAGGAAATATAGGAAGCAAGAAGAACCAAATCTCTAGCTCCTAGGTAGAAGCTGAGTCTAACCTCAGCCTGATTTTGGGGGTCCATGAAGACTTTGTCTACAGCAGGGATAAGCTTTTCTATTCTTGTAGCAGTTTGTCATTGGCTGGGACAATGAGCAAATCTCCCGAGAAGGGTATAGCACCCAGTGGCTTGGGATAAGTACCATTCATTAAAGCAGAAAAGATGTGGTTGGGATAACACAATGAAAGCTAAAAGACAAAGAGATAATATACCCAAACTGTTGGGCAAAAAAGAGTAATGATTTAGCCTCAGTTCACACACTATTGAAAAGTGTGAGAAAATATAATAGTTTTAGACAATAAGGATGTCTACCCATAAACCCTTACAAAAAATATAGTAAAGGACAATTTTTTTTAGCCAAAAGAAAAGGGAACCCTAAGCTGGAAAAAGAAGAATTTTAAATTTAAAATATACCATAATTCACATTGACACTTCCTAAAATGAACTACTTAGGTACAAAACTAGGAAAATGTGTAAAATATTCATGAAAAAAACCTACAAAACTCCAATAGAAGATATCATAGATGATCTAACAAAGAGTACTTACTGTTCTTCATAGACAGGAAGACTCAGCATTTTCAGGGTGTTGTCTCTTCTAAACATAATCTGTAGATTGAACACAATTTTAATAAAAATCCATGAAAGTTTTTTTTTTTTTGTTATTGATAAGTCCATTCTAACACCCATATACAAAGGCACAAAACCTGAAACAGCCAATGCAGAACTGAAGGAGAACCATGTGGGAAGGCTGGTTCTCCCTAACCTCAAGACTTCTCATAAAGCCATAATGATCAGGGCTTTCTCCAGGCACTGGAGAAAGAACCCATATCATTGGAATAAAACAGAGAGCCCAAGACATGGTCCCATATAAACACATATCAAGAAATGCTATGGGAATGATGGCTTCTGATGCATAAAAGGAAGCCTGGATGCAGATTTCATATCTTTTGTAAAGATTAACTCTACAGGATCATGAACCTAAATACAAAATGAAATACCATAAAATTCCTGGAAGACAACAAGGAAAAACCATATGACCTTGGGCTTGGTGATGGCTTCTGATACATCATCAAAGAAATGATCCAGAAAAGAAATAGTTGAAACACCAAATTAAAACGACAAAACAAACAAACAAACAAAACCCTTATGCTCCACAATGGAACCCACTACCCACTAGACTATTAATGTTGACACAGTCTGGTAGAATTCATGCTCTGAACAATCACACTGACCCTTGCTCTTTTGACCAGAACTTAAAAATATTCACTGTTTGGTTGGACCTGAATTTTTTTTTGAGACAGGGTTTCTCTGTGTAGCTTTGCACCTTTCCTGGAAAATTGCTTTGGAGACCAGGCTGGCCTTGAACTCACAAAGATCCGCCTGGCTCTGCCTCCCGAGTGCTGGAATTAAAGGCATGCGCCACTAACGTCCAGCTGGACCTGAAATATTAAAAACAGATAGTTTGGAATTTAAAGCAGTCAGGTGGTATAGTGTTGGTGCTGTGTAAGTGTGTGTTTCCTGCTGGTGGCTGCATGGTGCTAGACTTTGGATACCACCGTGGGGCTGGTTGATTCTAGCTCAGCTTCATGTTGCTTGTAAAGCATCTCTCTCTCTCTTTCTCTCTCGCTGTTACACACACACACACACACACACACACACACACACACACACACACACACACACACACACACACACACACACAAGGTCCCTGTCATCTGGCTCTTTTTGAATTACATAGGTTCATTATTAGTATTTTAAATTTAAGTTTTGACAATTTTATACATGTATCTGTAACCAGAGGCTTTTCTCTGTCCTGCCTTGACCCATGGCTGCTTGTAAATAATCATTCAGAAGCTTAATATTAATAACAAACTGTTTGGCCTATTGCTCAGGCTTATTATTAACTAGCTCTTACAACTTAAGTTAGCCCATGATTCTTATCTATGTTTAGCCATGTAGCTTGGTACTTTTTCTCAGTGTGATATTCTTATGTGTTGCTTCCTCTGGCTGGTGACTCCTGACTCCACCCTTCCTCTTCCCAGAATTCTCCTAGTCTGGTCATCCCACCTGTACTTCCTGCCTGTCTACTGGCCAGTCAGCATTTTATTAAACCAGTTCAAGTGACAAATATTTACAGTGTACAAGGGCATTATCCCACAGCATGTATCCAATGTTTTACAAACATACTCACCATTACTCTTTTATACCCCAACTCTTTTTTTTTTTTTTCCAACTCATCCTTCTCTTATTTTTAAGTCTTATTTTTGGGAAGGTCTTGTGATTCCCAAAAGGTATACATAGCTGTTATGAATTCATGACTCTATCAGTCATGTCATAGCCAGAAGAGACATCTTTGTTCATTGTCATCTCACTATATCCATCATTCAGTATAGTTTATTCTGTACTAACAATTCCTCCATAGGCCTCTCCTTTTGCTGACAGTCTTGGCCCAGGCCCTCATGGCTACTCTTCTGACCTAAAGCCAGTGAAGTCTACTGTTCCTCTGCTACAAGCTCTTTCCCTTTGATTTTGATTTCCCCATCACTCGGACCCTCATTCAATCTAACATTTTTGGACTTTTAAGGCACTTTGCAAATTGACCATCACTATCCCCATCACCACTACTCACCAACACTATCATCACCAATATCCACTCACTGCCAACATCACCCACTACCACCACCACTACCCATCATCATCACTAGCACTAGCATCAACGACATTGCCATCGACACTACCACTACTACCACCAATCTATCAACACCATGAATATCACAAATGCCACACTGCTATTATTACTTTTACTATGTTCCCCACCTCACCACCAAAACCACCACCACCATGACCACTACTGTTACCATCATCATCATCATCATCATCATCATCATCATCATCATCACTGTCAATACCACCAAGCCACCACCAAAGTCTCTTAGGAGACTTAGCCTTTCATTTCCTAGAGATATGCTTTTTCCCTTGCTTCCCCAAGATTCTCTCTCAGATTCAGTGACTGGGCCATTTTGGCTCTGAGCCTGTTGCAGACACTTCAGCAGCTTCTCACTGCATTTAGAATACAATACAATTCAAACTACTTTTAAAGACCTTCCAAATCTTGTACCAGTGGCTGCTGATGACTTCTCTTATACTATTCTTCCAAGCCTCTTCACTCATACCAGTAGACCATGCTGGCTTCTTGTGTTGCTCACATGCATTTTCACAACAGGACCTTCCTGTGTTATGGTCATCACAGTGGCTGTACCTGCATTTACTGCTCTTTCAGCTATTGACTGCAGCTCTGCAATCACCGCCCTTCTGCTCAGGCCAAGACCTGGTGGGACTTTTGCATCCCACCAGAACCTTCTCTGCAGCTAAATGTAGTTTTTAACTAAGTCTCTATCTTTCTATTTTAGCAATAAAGACTCAGGAGTCAGATAGTGGGGTGAAAACCTGCTAGTTCAGAGAGGCCAAGAAGCAATCAATTGACCTTTCTCCTTAGCTGGCAACCCAACATGAGAGAGTTTCTTCCGCCATTTCAAGTAAAAAAACCCTGCCAAACTCAAAGTCCATCCTACTACTTCCTGTGTGTTTCTCTGTTCATTTTCCAGACTTCTCTAACTTGCTATGGTTACTTCCTGTCAACTAATCTTTGGCTCAGCCCCCAACCCAAGGTTTTATTTAATTAAGGCAAACTCAGGGTTCACAGTGTGATCAAATATCCTGCAACACCTCCCCATTCCCTGGCCAAGAAGACACCCTGGCACTCTTCATGGCCTGCTGCCTCCTGGATACACGTGCTTTTATATCACTGGCACAGAGAAGCCTCCTCTCACCATCCAACTTAAAATAGTTCTCTCTAATAGCCATTGCTCTACCTTGCTTTATTTTCTCACTTACAACACTTGCCACTATCTGAAATTGTCTTATTCAAATTTATTTATTTAGTAATTTTCTTGTTTATTGTCTCCTCTCTTAGCTTATATTCTGTAAACAGTGCCTGAGTTTACTTACTGGATTTTCAATAAATATTGAAGGAGTCAATGAATGGTGTTATTAAATAGACCTCCCCAGAGTGAACCTTTGGGCATGACATATCCAGTAAGTGCTTTTCAATGCCCTTCAAGATCTTTGAAATGTGCGCCATTCTTCCTTCATGTTCTTATCTTACACGATGTACTTTCTCACCACGTGTAACCTCTCAAAGTAGGCTTCATATAGCTACCCAAATTCTCTCTGTTCCTTCTTACCTCTGCAATTCTGTTTGCACCATTTTCTTTAACCAGCAAGCTATTCCTCTCATATCCTCAGTTCTTAAGGCCACACTCCATGGTCTCTTCTGTTGGAAGATGTCTGCTCAGAGTTCCCTGCTCTGGAAGGCAGTCATTTTACTCTGAATTCCTATGAGTCTCATACCTCTTTTATGCTACAATGTACAGTAGTGTGTATCACACATGTTAGTCACTAAGACCTTTAATATCTAGCACCTGCTCATTAGAGACCTCCATTGGCTCTTCATTAAATGGAAGATGATCACAAGACTGCTCTTTTTAAAACTGTAAATGACACCGAAGGATCTGTATTTATTTGTCTGTGTAACTTCCACAGCACCTAATGTGTTTGTTGAATGAGTGAAGACAAGCCATTATATCCAACTCAGATAATTAATAACACCCCAGTGCAGGAGCAGTCCTGGACATGCCTCATCTCTTTGTGCACATTGATCTGTTTGCATCCCTATGAATTCTGCATTCAGAAGAATAACACTGGTGTTTAGGGACTGAAGAAAGAATTCTAAGGCTCCCAGTCTCTGGTATATACAAAATTTTCCAGTTAGTCAGAATGCTAATCCAAGTACTACTGTGCAGACATTTGGCAGCTGAATATAAGGCTGACTTTACCTTAAGGTGAATGTTCAGATGGGTCATATTTAAGTACATGAGTACTTGTGCACACATACACATGTGCACACATGCATGCACATATTCACATTTGAGAGTTATAGCATGAAGACATCATACACACAGGGGTATCTCTCCTGCTGGCTTGGAATGTGGAGAGAAGCTATATGATAAAGAGTGTGGGTGTCCACTAGAACTGTGGGCCACCCCCACATGTCAGCTACCAAGAATCTGGAATCTCAGTCCTACAACTGAATTCTGCTGAACCCTGGGGTGATGGGAGCAGATTGTACTCAGCCTCAGATGAGAGTCACAGCCTTGGGAATGCTTGAGCTCAGCCGTGCCGTACCCAGACTTCTGACGTCCAGAGATTTGTGGTTATGAGCTTATGCTGTATGCAATCAGTCAGTGTGGCAATTTGTTACACAGCAAGGAAACACGCTCAATGATAAAGAAGGAAGAGAGAAACTTCTGCTAAGGACTGAATCAAAGAATGAGCCTCAGGAAGCCCCAGTTTTCCATCATAGTCAGGACTCACCCTGCTCCAAGTTCCATAGTGGCTGCAGGTTTTGATTCTGTCCCTGCCTGTTTTGGGATCAGCTAGAAGACAGAATCCAGTCATGATTCAGGAATGAAGATCTTCCCTGCCCCCACGGTTAGGCTTAGTCCATGTCTTTTCCCCACTGATCCCCTTCTAATAAGTGTACTGACCTGAAACAATTGACCTTAAAACATAAATAAATAACCAGCCCCCAGAGCCCTGGCAGGCAGCATAGCATTCTCTAGTCGCCCTAGATTGTGTTTTGTGAGTCTCAGAGAAATGAATCTTATTATTAGCCCGCTGCCAGTGACTGCTCCTGACAGACCCCCTCCCTACAGCAGCTGCCAGCAGGCACAGGTGTCTGGAAGTGGATGGATCGCTCAGCAGGCACGGTGAGCAGGGAGAGCCTCCAACCTAGGGTCTCTGCAGCCCAACTCTTATTTGAGGCTCCCAATATTAGGGAAGCCTCCAGTTTGTCTCCGGGACTATGTCAGGCAGGTTTCTAAGGTAAATTGAGGCTTGTCATTTGGAGGTCTTCTGTCCTTTCCCTTTTATTGTAAGATACAGCCACCATTCAGAGCCACACACATAATGTGAATGGGCAACTATGAAAGTTACACGGAAAACACCTGTGTGAAAGATAATTATAAAGTAAACGTTGCCTGACAAGGTTCTGTTTCCCATTCCTGAACACAATCCCTCACCCCCAGAAAGAGAGAATCACTATCCTAAAGTTCATGAAAAATTACTTCTTTGTTTTTAATCCCTTGGCTTTAGCGTTTCTAAATGCCCCCTAGGCACACATAGTTTAGTTTTGCCTGTTTGCTGACAGAGGTGGAGAGTTTGGACTCTCTTGCATATTGCTCCTCTGCCTACTTTGTTTCTGAGATTCATTCATATTCTCTCATAACTATAGTTCTTTCATTTATTTGATGGTTAGTATTCTACTTTCAGAATATTCCACCATTGATTCTTATGGTAGACGTGGATTAAGGTTTTCTTTACTAACTATTGAAATCCTTTGCCAGGAGCATTCTTCATATCACCCTTGTAAGAATCTATGGGGTGTGCTCTAGGGCATGCAGCCATCTAACACATGGTCATCTTTAATCTTAATAGATCATGCCAAGCCGACTTCCAAACTGACTCAAGTACTCTGCCAAAATTGGTGGATAAAATCTCCCAGTTTTCTGCATTTTTGTTAACACTGAATATTTTAGTTTTCTATTACTGCTTAACAAGTTGCCACACATGTTGTGGTGATTTAGTAAAACACTGTGTTATCGTTTGCATGGCCAATGTCTGGGGTAGTTTCACAGGGTTCTTTGTTCATGTCACAAGGTGTTGGCCTGGTCTGTGGTCCTAAGACTTGCAGCTTTCTCAAGCTCTGGGCTTTGGGTAATTGCATTTCTAGCAGCTGTAAGGAATGTGGAGCCTGCATTTTCAAGGCCACAAAGAAATTGCCTCTCCCACACATGGCCTTATTCTAGAGGTGGCTTTGACTGGGTCAGATGCCCAACATAGTTTCCCTTTGATTAACTGGGAGTTGATGGACTGTTAATCTAATCACAAGACTGAAGTCCTACTCACAGGTTTTGCACCATGCAAGGGAAAAGGAACACTGAGATGTGTTCATCAGGAGTGGGAATCTTGAAGCTCGCCTCCCTAGTGGCAGGCAATTCACTCTCCAATTCCCAGATTGCTTAATTGTTAGGTGTCTGAAGGTAAGCAAGTTTTGTCCATTCACTAGTTACTCATACTTCTCAAGGCATTTGTTTCATTGTTTGAAGATGTTTCTATGACCCGACGAAGCAGTATTCTTGAATAATAAGACAGTAGCATGGGCAGCGTTTATTGCATGTTTATTCTGCACTGGCCATTGGCATGCATTGCCTCTGTTAACACACTTGAAATGCTGTGTAGTTGCTATTGAGTTCTCCATTTCACAGACGAGGAGGTTGATGCTGGAAAAACTAGAAAGGTCAGGAACTAGATATGTAATTGGTTTCATCTTTGAACCAGTTCCGTTCTATGTGACTCAAACCTCATGTTCTCAAATTCCTAAAAACCTTGCAAACTGATTTAAGAACTCAACCATGCCACAATAGACAGGTGGACAAATGGTTCCTTTCTCCATTCTCTATCTTTCTTTTTTGTTACAGTGAAAAGATAGTTTTCATGGCTGAAAGAGTGACCTTTATGTTTCCCGTGCTAAGCCCTTCTCCTGCTTCCTGCTGCTCTGCTCTCCCACCTGTCCAGTACACTGCTGTCTTAGTTAGCTCCTGGGTCATCATGTTAGATCCTGCCCAGATTTCATGGGATAAACTGGACTATGACAACTAAGTCTATTCTTGATGTGATCAAACTCCCCGCTGGCCATCCTGAGTTCCACCCACTCTTCTCTGCTGTGGATATGAAAGAATAGACACAGCCCAGTGCTATGTTCAGACCTTTGCTCACTTATATAGACTCTCCCCAGTGTCCTACTTTTCTACAAATTCTACCCTCTTTCATCTATCACCAAATCCTAAATCCATCAGTCCTTGACTTCACTATCCATGGGGCTCTGCTCTATCATCTTCTGAGTTTCTGCAGCATGTATAACTTTTTTGAACCACTTGTCATCTGGTTAGAGACTTCTAACTATAATGCTACTTAATTTTTTCACTTGTCTCAGTAAAGTTACCTGACACTTGCTAGCTGGCACACCCACGGAACTAGTTTTCAGTCATATCTGTCTTAAACTTCCCATGTCATGTCTTGCTGGCAAGATTTTCTTCTCTCTTGTCATCTAGGATTTCTTTCTCTCTCCCCTTTCTTCGTTGGAACATCCTCTTCATCAAGGCCCTCACTGCCTGCTCTGTGCTGTCTTTAGCCCTGTTCTTGTCCCTCTCCTTCTGTGTCATAATTCTCACCCTTGCTACTTTCTTGGACCTGCCTTACCACTGGACAGGCCACATTCAGTGTCGTGCCTACAGAGAAGCCCAGTATCAAACCCAGAGAGGTGCAGAATGCATCCCCACACAGCAGGCACCTTGTTGTCCCAGATTCTCTGACCCCACAGTGCCTGGACTCCTGAGGAGGAGGCAGGGCTGATACCCCAGGGTAGCTCAGGCAGGACTGGCAAGCACTGCCTGAGGACAGAGGTGCTTCGACAGAAGGTCCTCCTGGGAGTTGATGTTTCCCCCTGTTTTGATTTGGAGTGTCTATGTAGGAAATGCCACATGTCTTCAGACATCTTAGATGAATATTTAGAAAACTTGCATGCTTTTGGTCCCATTACGCGTTCAGATTTCCTTGGATTTATTCTGGTGTGTTGCTGCCATGGTAGTTGGAGCTCTATTCCTGACTGCCTCCCAAAGCAGGCATAGAAAGTCAAATCAGATAACCTATGTTTGGGCACCGATTTCTTTCCTCAGAATGTTTCTGTGTCTTCTCATTTAGCTGCCATTAGACCACCACATACATGGATTCATTTATTAAAACCATTTCTTGGGCTAGGAAAATGGCAGTAAAATGCCAGGTGTGTAAACATCTTGAGTTCAGATCTTCAGCACCTGTGTAAAATGCTAGGTATGGTGGCAGGGGCCTGTCATCCTAGGTCCAGGAAGCAGGAGCAAAGGACCACTTGGTCATCTGATCTAGATGAAACACCAAGTTTCAGGCTCAGTGAGAGACCCTATCTCAAAAAAATAAGTTAAAAGAGTGATGGAGGAATACACCTGACATCCACCTTTGGCCTCAATACACACAGGCACCCACACATGTGTGCACCTCTCCAAATGCACATAGAGGTGAACACATATATGTGCATATGGTTATCCAGGTATTTCTTGATCCAGATCCTATCCAGGGTGCTGGAGGGGCCATGAAAAACAAAGCCCATGTCACTCAGCCTCAATGACATATAGCACCTCTATGGAAATGGAGGACCTGAAGTATGACAAGGCTTTTCATGGTTACTTAGCAAGTGCATCAAGGATCCAGAGCTAGAGTCTAGACTCTCGCCCCAAGCTCACCTGCCATCTTGCCGAGGTAACTGACCAGATGCTGGGCCCTGAAGAGGCATATGCTTTTTTAAATTCTTCTCTCTTTTTCCACATGTGGTTTGTAGCTTTCACCTTTTTCTGAAAGAGAAACAGTACAGCACCAAGAAGAACTCTTGAAGTGACACCCGACTTTCTCTTTCAAGTTCTTAGATGTTATGTGGCCCAGTTCCAGGGAGAAATTTTCATAGTGGGGCTCCAGAGCTTACCTAGGTCTGCCTAACTCTCCAGTCTCTGGAGCAGTGGTTCTCAACCTGTGGGTCCCATATCAGATATCCCAAATATCAGATATTTTCATTACGATTCATAACAGTATCAAAATTACAGTTATGAAGTAGTAACAAAATGTTTTTATGGTTGGGGGTCACCACAACATGAGGAACTGTGTTGAAGGTCTCAGCTTTAGGAGGGTTGAGGACTACTTCACTGGAGGCTCTGATGACTGACTTATTTTCCCTGAACCAGAGGGCAAGAAAGTAAAGGAAGTGTGTCCACCCCTGGCAGCTCCAAACTCTAGCTTCCCCTGAGCCCCGGGCTGCAGCTGCCCCAGCTCCACCCCTACCTTGCTAACTCTCTTCAGAGCACTGCAAAGGTTAACTGAGATCACACAGCCAGGTGGATGCTTGGCTCCGCTTTCCCCGGGGCTAATTATGGAACTACATTAGATAAAAGTCAACATATGTTGTAAAAGGCACTGTGTATCATTGCTTGACAGTTTCTAACAATGTGCTCATGTAACAGCTGTCAAAGGCAGTGCTAGAAAATGAGTAATATGTTGATTTATGTATATCAGATATGTCCTCACGCTCCGTGGTGGAGCAGACTAGGCAAGCTTGGCTCTGTGGGTGGAGACTCAGGGAGGGGTGGCCCAGGAAGGAAGGAAATTCCCTCATCTTTAGAAGCGTCTGGAAGGGCGGGTGAAGCCTGTGGAAGATGCCACTTTCTGAAGTCCTTTAGAGAAAATTTGCCTGGAGGACATCTGCTCCCTTTTTACAAAAAAGGGAGGAGCTCCTGGAACTGGAAAATGCAAGTGTCCCGATGATGATGATGATGATGATGATGATGATGATGATGATGATGATGTGTGTGTGTGTGGGGGGGGTTGTGGATTCATTAGCCATGCTTTCCCTGGTTGCTAGACAGAGCTAAGGGTCTCACTAGGAGCTAGTTACCATATTCTATAAGGGTTTGGGGAAAGGTATTTTCTCTAGAAATACCAGGTTTAAATTTTCTTTCTTTCTTCTGTTGTGTTGTCTTTATCATCACCAAGGCTGGCCTTGAACTCAGCACAATCCTCCTGCCTCTGCCTTACATGTGCTGGGGTTATAGATCTTTGCCACAATGCCTGTTACATTTTCATTTTCGTTAAGATTTGATTTTTTAATTATGTGAATGCATGAGTGTGTTTTGTGCCTTGTGAGGCTAGAAGAGGACATGGATCCCCTGGAGCTAGAATTGCTGGCAGTTATGACCCATACAACATGGGTGCTGAGAGCTAGAGTATGGATCTCTGTAAGAGCAATATACACTGTTAGTTACTGAGCCATCTCCCCAGACCCATAGCTTAGGTTTTCATTAAAACTAAGGCACTTAGAATTAATTAAAAATGTTTAGTTGATGAATAAAGTTGTATATATTTAATAAGGTATACAACATGTGATTTGGTATGTGTACATCAGGACACAGTTACTACAGTCAAATGAATCACCATGCCCTTTCTCATTTCTGTTGTACCTTAACTTCTCATCTCATAATGAAGTTTGAATGTTGACCATCTTCTTATTTCTCCTATACTCTTTTCATTGGTAGCCACCACACTACTCTGGGCTGCTTCTGCTTCAGCTGCTTTTGATTCCAGCACCTGAGTGAGGTCTTACAGGGTATGTTCTTCTGTACTTGCTGTAGCTTACTGAGCACAGTGTCTTCCAGGAGGTGGTTTTGGTTTTAATGTTGTATCAGTAGCAACTGTGCTAATACACGTTCCTGCCGACAGCCTGCAGAACATCCATTCCTCTATATCTTCAGTAGCTATTTTATCATTTGTCTTTTTGACAATAGCCCTTCTGACAGGTGTGGTGTCTCATTGTGGTTTTAAGTGACCGAACTCAACTTTCTTTTCCAAACATCATTCGACTCACAAAGCATTTAAAGAGACACAGCAAAAAGCGATTTAAAGATCTGTCTTCTTTTCCTTCGGGGGGCCTTACAGAGGGCCTGCTGGTGACAGGGGAGAGTGGGGGGGGGTGCCTGAGTTTTGCAGAAGCCACTTTGGTGCAGCTTTGGAACCTTCATAGATTCAAGGTCACCACCAAGCCTCTGCTCTCCTCCTCTGTGTCGTGCAACATCCATAATCAGGGTTTTCTTCTCTAAGTGTGATTAGGAATAGCACTGGGTCCAAATATAAAGAAGCTCCAAAACTTGTAGTTTGCTGATGAATAACATAAATACATAGTGAATAACTGTACTTAAGTACTAATTGGGGGAAAAATAGAATCTGAATCATCCCCTACACAGAATTCTTTCAATGATGGGGGACATATGCTAGTCACATCTGCCTTTAATTTAATATGTGACATACACCGGAGAGAAGAAGACACTGAGCTCTTTCTTCTGTTGATATGGGTAAGGGCATTACTGTGCTTCAGGAAGGGTGCTCTGCTTACACATTCTGTAGCCACCATGCTGCCTGGTAGCACTGGCAGATGTCAGTTATCCCAGTACTATCCTTCCCATGCCCAGTCTCTGACACTACCACCAAAGACCATGTCTATTTGTCAAGCGTATTCCAACTCTAGCTTTGTTGAGCTTCCAGAAGGCTTCTGTCTCAACCGGACTCAGCTAATCCCCCACCACAGAATCAGTTTCTTCTAGTCCACTTGACGGAGAAAGTGTCTTGCAAACTCCTACCCTAAGATAACTGCAGGGACAGGTGGTTGTAGCTTAGTGATTCAGAGCTCCTGTATGGATGCTGCACATCCGCCATGCCAGGGATTCAAAAAGAAGGTTCTCAGTAGAACACGAATAGCTCTATAGCCTAGGCGCCACGGTAATCACAAAATCAGGTGTTTTCTGCTCAGAGATAAGTGACAGCAAATAGTAATGAACCAGCTGCCCAGGATCAGGCTGAGCCTTCAAGACCTGCTCTTTCTTTTTCTGGAGGCCTGTGTACCTCACAGTCAGCTGCATCTTTATTATCCTACTTACCTCCAGCAAGGAGAGGACATGATTTATAGGGTGAGAAGGAGACAATGGTTATTAAGAATGAAGAACTTCTAGAGCAGCTGGGAAGACTGGATTGAGGCAGGATCTGAATAAAAGTGTCCTTCGCTGGTGCTGAGCAACACATTCAAGCCAAAAAGTGTCTACTATTTTGGGACAGAGAGACAGCATAGGGAGGCAGAAAGAATAATGCATTTGCCTGCAAAGAGCTACAAGTATTGCATTATTAGCTGTGCTATGTCTAGCAGCTTAATTACCATCTCAGAGGATTGGCTCTTTTCATCCACAAAATGGGAATAATAACCAATGCCAACTCACGAAAGTTTGCTGAAAAATTAAATCAAAGAATGAACATGAGAATAGTCTTCAAATGAAGCATACATCTCTTCTGTAGTAGTTTTCACCTCTAATATATGCTTCCCCACATTTCAGTGTTTCTAAAATAAACGGGTGTCTTGCTATCTCTGTCTTAGCTTCATGTCCTGTTGCATGGATGGAGGGTTTCTTTGGCTCACAGTATCAGGCTATAGTCCATCCTTGGCAGGAAGTTAAGATGGCAGGAACTTGAAGCAGCTCATCACATTATATCTGTAGTGAAGAGCAGAGAGTAATAAATCAATGCATGCCTGCTAGTGCTCAGCTTGCTCTCTCCTTTCCATTTCAGTCCAAGGCCCAAGCCATGAAGTGGTGCTACCCATATTCAAGGTGGGTCTTCTAACTTACGTTGACACTGTTAAGAAAATCTATCACAGGCATGCCCTGGGGCCAAGTGAATACTCCCTTTCCTTGGTGACTCTAGATTGTGGCTAGCTGACAGTTGAAGCAAACAGCTATCATATATAAATTATATATAATATTCAATGTGATCATGTTTTCCCCTTTTCCCCAGGAAAGCTATTAGATGGATGATATGTCTTACAGCCAGTGGCTTCTTAGAGACAGGGAAAGATCGCAGTTCAATAAAAATAAAATAGTTTTATGAGACTCTGGAGATCGGATTTATTGTTTTTCATTTGAATATTTAGAGGCATCTATTAAAGGGCTATAGCCAACATTCATTAAATGCATTTCATTATTTGCAACAAACAGTACCTGGGACTTATACTCTTCTGTGATACTGGCTTGTTAGCATGCTGGGGTGGTAAGCTGAGGTATGGTGATGCCGGAGAGTGTGCAGCCCTGTGAAGTCCCTGTGCTTGGGGTCTTTGGTCTCCAGTGATGGAGCGCAGAGAAAGGCTTGGCTCTCCCCTCTCCATCTACTCTATCTCAGCACTTGGCAGGCAAACTCTTAGAGACACCAAAGGAAGAGTCCCAGCAAGTTTTATTGTTATTAAAAGATACGATTACTTAGACACCAAGATGCAGGTTTCTTCTAGACTGATTTTTATTAACTCCAATGTGGGCTCTTCTTTATACCTGATTGTACCATTTTATTTCCAAATACACACACTGTATTGACAATCTTATTCCCTCATTGAATTTTCTGCAGGTTTTTGTTGTCTTTTATGAGCCTATTCCAGTGAGGGAAAAAAAGTTAAATGGGATTTATAGCAATGTATTTACCTGGCTAGGCTGTAACTATTTCTAAAATAAATAAAACTTTAAAACAACAGAGCTAAAGAAGAGCAAATATCCATGAAGGCTTTTCCCCTCCCCTAGAGAGGGATAAAAGGCATCCCACCTACAGCATGCATCTTTCTAAGACCACATTGGTTTTCCCAAATAGCCATCATATAAATAGAGTGGCTTGTATAAGATTGTGCACTCGGTGGGTGGCCCTATAAATATTCATTAGTAAAATGTACATGCGGCACTGGTCCTTGAGCTTTTGTATTCAAAGGTATGGTTTCAGCAATAAGTTCAATTTTGATCTGCTTGATAGAGTCAGTGCAGGCTTGAAATCATCATCCTGTATGCCACCCCCTCCCAACCTTTGGAACCTGCAAAAGAAAAATTAACAACTCTGGCCCAGAATGAAACCAGGAAGACGGGAAAAGGAAGCAATAAAGGTTGCTAGTCGCCAAATTCAGAATTCATCTGCTCCTGTTGTTGAGGGCCTCATGGTATTTGCAATGCAAATTCCAGCCATGCCTTAATCATGACCACAGGGAGACAATTAGGGTTAAAGTATAGATTTCTAGATAATGAGAGCAGATAATAAAGAAATAAATACTGAAAACAAAGAGTGCTAATCGGACTCATTTGGAGAAATGCTTTCTTCACAGAGACTGGAGGGGTTTTCTGGCCAAAGGATGGGTGTTTTTGGATACAGGATACACTGAATTTTAGGAATGAGAGATCAGAATGTCCACTCAGAGGCTTGCCTTCCATTGAGGGCTCCCAAATCCAGACCAATGAATAGACTTGATTTTTATTTTCTATTGCTGTAGTTAAAAATGCAGGGACTTGACTTGGTGAACTAAAATTCAATTCTTAGCTGAGTCAATTAACTCTCTATGACCTTAGCCAAATTACTAAGACTGTTTAAGAACCAAGAGTTTAAGTTTCCTCATCTGAGTAGTAGTCAACTTTCCCAGGCTGTTGTATAGATGAATGAGACTATATGCATGAAACAGTCAATGAACCACCCAGCAGTTAGTAAAGTTCCTAACCTGTCAGTCATGATAGGTCATCTTTCTCTTACAATGTATAGTATAGATAGATATGAATATATGTTCATAGATATGTTTTCTGCTCAAGGTTTTGAGAATTGAAAGAACTGCTGAAAACCAAATGAAACATTTGATAATTATTGGACATAGCCATCTATTGATATTTGGAAGTATTTTAATTTATTTTGAAAGTTAGCTTGTCTTAGACTTTATAGAGTTGCATGAACCCCCTTTATAGCTCAAGATTGTCTTGGAAATACCTACTTTAGAATATAATGAAGGCTTATTTTAATAATTAGTGAAGATATCAGTGTAGTAACTAACATTTAAGAAATTAAGTAATATCCTGCTATATATGTATCAGTTATTTACATTTGATTGAATTAAAATATGAAATTTCTAACAGATGTCCTATCATAAGATGCCAACTGGAAATAAGGTTATATTTACATATAAGCTACATATTCATATATCTATATGTGCAAATAAAAGTTATTTATCTTATAGTTTTAGTTTATGTGCCATGCATGTGTTTGTTTATTCATTACTTCCTCTTGAACATCTTCTTTGCATAGTATTTTGTAGTATAGGAGATGTGTGTATGTATGTTTACAGATAAACAGAGAAAACATATACACACATGTATCAAGAATGTAACTAGAACTGTCAGAGTTGCCAAGTCCTTTTTAGATAGTATGGATTCCGTTTCCTATTGGATCAAAGCAGTTTTCAATAATATTTGGAAAAGAAATTTATAAAACATTTCACTTTGTCAACTTGCTTAGTTCAGATGCCTGAAATACTTTGGGTTAAGAAAGAATAAAATTATGTAAAATACTTGTTCAGAACATGTCTGAAAGAGTTCATATTGGGCTGGGAGTTGTGGCTTCAGGGGTAGAGAATGTCCTTAATTTGTATGAGGATGTGAACTTTGTGAACTTAAGCCTCTCCCAACCAAAAAAAAAAAAAAAGATAAAAAAGATAAACAATCACATGAAACAATGAAACAATAAACCAAAGTTAATAAAAGCAGGCTCTAATTAATTCAGAAAAAGTCTGTCGTAGTGGAGTAGGAGACAAAAGCTGTGTTTCTTGGCAGCCCAGTCATGGCATTGGATGAGTTCAGAGACTGCAATGTTTTTGCAACCTGGGGATATTTTTTAAAAAGTCTGATGCCTAGATCTGCAACTCAGACTGTCTCAACTGGATTGTATGCATGACATCTAGATATTACTTAAATGAAGGATCTGTCCAAATAATCTCAGTGTGTAGTGACTGTGGACAGTGACTTGAGTCACCAGGGATATCTGTGGTCTGGGCATGCTCCACACTGGAGCTAGGTGCAGATGAATGCTATTTTTTTTTTTTTTTTTTTTTTTTTTTGCAAGAAACTGGCAAGTTCTACAAGGAATTTCAGTGTCATAGGAGGTTAGTTGGGTTATAATTGGCTCTAATTGGCTCTCCCAGCAGTTGAAACATCCTCTGCCTACAGCCGAATGACACTCCAAAAGGGGACTGATATGCTCCGACCTTTGAAAACATCAGAAGAGGAGTCACTTCCAACATGACTCTTACAGCCCAGTGTCCTGCAGCTTAGCAGGTCTGGGACCAAGCCCAGCACAGCTGATAGGAAACAGCTTTTTTTTTTTTTTTTTTTTTTTTTTTTAAAGCCCTCTAGCCCATCAGATCAGCTGTACCAGCAGACTTGCAGAAAAAAAGGTTGGACTGGGGAAGGAAGAACCCGGAATTGTCAGTGATACCTGCCCCCACTAGTCTATTATCCAGTTTCTTGGGGGTGCTAAGTCTCTTCCTAATGGTGAAGTGAAACTCTGCACAGATGTATTTTAGTGTGGGTAAGTGAGATAATACATGAAGTGGTTTAATAATTTCTAAATGGTAATCAATCAGCCTGAGGCTATTAAAATGACTTGTAAGTTATCTGAGGTCATTTTACTCACATGTACAATTACTGCTTTTATCTAACGGGAAATAGAACCAGTTCTTTGCTTAAATAAGCCTAGTATTCACTCTCTCCCACCTTCTTTGTCCCCCTACTGGTATACAGTTCATTGTGGATGGAATCTTCAGTTTCTCTAACACAGTGCTTCATGATGTAAGCATTAAAATATTTTCAAATATTATTGAATGCATTGTAGGCATTACAATTTTTCCAATATTATTTGTGCAATGTGGCAAAGCAATGCATTATTACCTCAACTTATAAATGGCTTGAGATTCAAGTCAGAATTAAAAGACACCTGCCTTGGAGATTAAACTTGTGAACTGGGTGCATTAACTACACGTGGTCTATTGCAAGCCATCTTGGTATGATAAATGTACAGTGTTCATAAAAGCTTTAAGTCAGTGAGATGCAGTCACCTGTCACTGTGGTAACATAGAGCAGAGTAGATTGGGAGGAATTGATTCTACTGTGAGGGTTTGGCAAAGCTTGGTTAGAACTTGGAAGCCTCCTGGAAGTATAGCACATCTTGAGTAGTAGGACAGAACTTATCAATGTTGGCAGTGGCCCAGAGTGGCCAGAGAAGAGAGGCCAGTAGGTCAGTAGTCTATATCTCAGAGTTAAAAAAGGGAGAACTTCATGCTTGTATTAGAGTTAATGGCAGAAGAAAAGAGTGGGTGCAGATGGGAATAGAGCAAGTTAAGGAGAGAAACATTACTGGAGGTTTGCTTTTGCTGGGGGCAGGCTAGGATGCCTAAATCTTTAAGTAAAAAATGGCATTACAGAGAGGGTTGGAACACTGATTTAAGGTTGGATGGACTTTCTTCAAATACTTTTTTAGCCTCGTGTTCATTGCTGTTTCTTGGGCAGGGGTTTATCTCCCCAAAGTCCCCCCACCCTGGATATTGTGTTTTCTGCTGTAACCAAGGTTCAAACCAACAAGCAGAGACCACTCACCACAAAGGAGAGGGTGCTTCTAGGTGTGAGCAGGCTCTAGGGCTGGAAGTCAGGAACCACCTTTGGGATCTGCCCTTCCTTATGTTTGCAAGATGCTCATTGCAAGTTGGTGGCAATGTGCTCCTTTAATCACAACCAGTGGGAGAAGGGAGTGGCATTTAACATGTCCTGGGCAGCTCCTCTCTCAAGTGTGGTCACCTAAGCTGACAAAGGTGAGCTGCATTATTGCTGCTGTAGGATGGTACTATGACCTGCATGACTTAGAACCAGGAAAATTTATTGACTCACAGCTGTGGAGAAAATGTCTAAAATCAAGGAACTGCTGGCCCATGGTCCCTCTGCATGCTTTCTGTTCTCAGTTTCTTCTAGATGCTGGTGAGTCATTCCTTAAGGTGGATGACAAATTTCTCATCTTCAGGTGGTATTTGTAAGACACTATGTCCAAACCATAGGGGATTAGAGATTAAATTGTGTCTTTATTACCAAATCTTAACTTGGTTGCTTCTAAAAGGACTATTCCCCAAGTAAAGTCTCTGAGACCCTGGGGGAATTAGGGCTCCAGTGTAGTGTCTCTTTTGGGGGGGGGGTGGAGAGAACACAGTTCCAACTACAGCCACAGCCTATGCTTGGATTGAGGTCTGATTAGCTTAAGTCACATGGGGACATTGCTGGGGAGCTGTCCACAGTCTACTCAATGGTATTCAGAGGACACTGAGAGAGGAATGGGGAACCCAGCCTATATGTAGCAGTGAAGGCTCCAGGTCACAGAGTCTACATGTTAGCTGCATTGCTCAGAGCAAGGGGCTTAAGAGCCTTTAGGCTTCAGCCTGCACAGCTGTAAAATGATGATGCTACTGTTGGCTTGGGAGACTGGCTGTTTGACAAATGAGATGCAGGTTTGAGTTTCAGCATGCCTGGCCTCAAGTATGTGCCTGGCAAATGCCACATGTTCTTGTCATTGATTATTGCCTTGTATTTTGTTATCACTATTTTGCTTCTGGTGACTACTGAAGGAGCTATCTACATAGTCGTAAGAGTATCACAAGAATACTAGGGGAAGTGAGAGTGTTTGACTTTGGTTTCTTTGCAACAAATTGCCCTAGAAAGGTCACTGGAGGACCTCTGGCAGTCAGCAAAGATACGGAGCTGAAGCTTTGGAGAAAGTCAAGAGAATCTGAGTACAGGATCACACTTTTGGGGCAGGCTGAGAATGAAGAGAGATTGGTTTGGACAAAATTTTAAATGGCACCTGTCTCCTGGGTAGGGAGTGGCTGCAAAACGTGTGGGGCTATAGAAGCCTTGACACTAGTATACCATCTGACAGTACATGATGTGAAAGAAAACACAAGAGAGTGACATAAATTCCAAAGAGGGATGAGATACTAGGCAATGCCGATTTAGCTGTCATTTGAGAGGAGCTGACTCACCTGTACTTCTGTCTACTTGAAGACGTTCAAGGCATAGAGGAGGGAAAGAGGTTGGAGCAGAGATATGGGGGGATAGGGGGCAAGTAGAACATTGTCTAAGGTGTGGCTGTTATGGGGCCATCCAAAGGGCAGGACAAGGGTATGCTTTTTGGACAATGAAAGGTAATAGTGAATGGTAGCCCAGTATGGCATTGAAACTATGTAGGGCTCAAAAAAGGAATCTATCTGTGGCCACCAAAACCATGGAGAGCAAATGCAGGTTCTGCAACTCTGTTAGGGTGTTAGAGCATTGCATCCAAGTCCTCCCTGCACCAGACACTCTCCCTTGCCAGCTGGGTTATAGCAAGGACATCAGGGGGCTGTGGAAGTTGCAACAGTCCTGGTTCACATGAATGCTCTAACAGAGAGTCACAGAAAGCTAAAACAGTCGATGCACATTTGGGGCTGGGGTGGAGATGAAACATGCTATATAAATTCTAGTCTTTTTTTATAGACTGGCCCAAGTTCAAGACTCTGCAAATGTTATAATGAAAAGGAAAAAATTCCCATTTTTAAATTATACTTTGAATTGATTAAAAAATGAGTGTCTATTTCAACTATTTAGTGGTGGCTTATTCTTAATATGAGGGCTTAGGATCATGCTTCTGTGATTCAGTCTGTGTTTGTGGTTCGTTTGCACCTGCACTGTCTGTCCCATCACTTTATCCCCTGGAAAACATGCCTCAGGTCTGTATCAACACACTCTTACTGTCTAGCAAGACTTACAACTGAAGGAAACTCCATGTATGTCTTTTGTGCAATGTGACTGTGGAACAGACATTCTTTTATTAGTATAAACTCTTTCTTATCTGACAAGCAGTGATGGGGAACTAATATGCTCATGTTCTGCACATGAAGAGTCAGGGCCTGGAAAGGAATTGGCATAACACCTTTGCTTCCTGGGCACCTGACTTGGCACAGGTGTTTTTCTCCTGTGAAAAACATTGTTTTTAAAGCATGCTGCACACTTAAATCACCTGGAATACTGGACTAGATGGCTGACATTCACCCCCACAACACCTGATTTAATTGGTGGTATATCATGTGTCCCCAGATTGACTTTTCAACAGATTCTCAGGTGATTCTCAAACAGTGCAAAACCTGGGGACCACTGCCTCAAGTTCCTCTGACAATCCAGGTAAATAATATCATCACTACAGCATTTAAAACAAATAACAGGGCCCAGTGAGATGGCTTAGCAGGTGAAGGTGCTTGCTGCCAAGACTGCTCATCTGAGACTGATCCCCAAGGTCTGCATGGGTGGAAGGAGAGAATAGGCTCCTGGAAGTTGTCCTCTGACCTTTACACACCTAACAAATAAAAAAAAAATGACAAAACTTAAAAAAAAAACCCACAAATAATGGTCTTAAAAATATTTGTGTTTGAACCAGTGTCATAAATAAAATAAAGAATATTGAAGTTTAGACTTAAGTGTGTATTTATACAGTTTGTATCTGGTGAAAGAAGATCCATAGATTGCTGAAAGAGGGGACTATTAGGAAATATTAGTGAGCTGTTCGTTGTTGTTGTTTCGAGACAGGGTTTCTCTGTGTAGTTTTGCGCCTTTCTTGGAACTCACTTGGTAGACCAGGC
The DNA here is from genome assembly GCF_903995425.1 of Onychomys torridus. Lineage (NCBI taxonomy): Eukaryota > Metazoa > Chordata > Mammalia > Rodentia > Cricetidae > Onychomys > Onychomys torridus. Next base: position 22,119,057 of record NC_050449.1, read on the forward strand.
TGGCCTCGAATTCACAGAGATCCACCTGGCTCTGCCTCCTGAGTGCTGGGATTAAAGGCATGTGCCATCACTGCCCAGCTAGTGAGCTGTTTTGAAAAGTCATTTTAAATTGTTGGGTTTTTAGGGATTTTGACTGGTAACTTGCTCTATATAGTTAGGTTTAAAATGAGTTGTGATGAACATAAAATCAGAAAGAAGATTAATGCTATTGCTCTTCTGTATCCTTGGGGGGTTGGTTTGAGGACCTCAGTGGGGTTCCAAAATTCTACCGATGCTCAAGTCCCTTTTATCAAATGCTTTGGTGTTTGCATAGAACCTGTGCACATTCCCTGAATAGTTTAAATTATTCTTAGGTCACTTAAGATATTCCAGTGTAAATATTACAGAAACAGTTGTTCTAGTGTATTATTTAGGGAGTGATGATCAGAAAATAGTCTGTATTTTTGGTACAGACACACTTTTTTCTTTCTTTTTTTCTGGAGGATGTGGATATGGAGGGAACATGGTTTGTTAACTACACTAGCCATTGACTACTGTGGATCAGAGCTCTGTTAGGAAGCCAGGATTGCTAGCCCTCTGCACCTGGGGAGTAGTTCAACCTTTAGACACACTAGACATTAACTCTGAAGCTACCAGACAGATGAACAGCTAGATAGAGCCCCTGGGGTGGTGGTGGTGGTAGTGGTGGTGGTGGCGTACATATCCAAAGAGAAAAGGAGTCTGAGTCTCTCTTTGTCCCATGAGCATTGAGCAGCTAAGTTACCTGCCTTAGGTAAGAAAATTAAATGGAGTAAATCTGAAACAGAAGAGAAATCAAACATGAAGAAGACACACATGAAGTTTGAAGTTATGAGGGAAGGGGAGCCCTCCCTCAAAAGAGATCCACTGCTTACCAACCTGACAATGTCATATAGATTATAGAAGTAAGTGTAAGAGGATAAATTCATGAACAAACACTTAGATGAGTATTTTCCAGTCTCCAGAATGAGAATGGCCTTTCTTAGCATTGGAATGGTGGAAAGAATCACAAAGGAGCCAATCAATAACTTTGACTACACACAATCTCAGGGCTATCAGATTATTAAAGATTTTTTTAAATGAAGATAATACATGTTGGTGGGTGAACAAATTGAAACAACCTCTGGTTATAAATTTGGCAATTCATTTTAAGAATCTTAACATGTTCATATTTTTTGACTCAATAATTCCACTCTTAGAAATCTACAAATGCAATCAATGAGAGGGGCAGAGATTTATATCCAGGGATGTTCATTCTGGGTTATTCATCATAATGAAAAAAGATGGAACCACCTGACTGCCCAACAATAGGAGAATGATTAAATAAGCAAGGGGCTTGTGCCCGCAGGAACACTGTGTTTCCACTTCAAAATAAAACTCTGCAACACTTTGCAATGAGAAAGTGCCTGCCAAATATTAAGTGATAAATGCAAAATTCACAACCAAATACATTCATTGTATAATCATAATGTGCAAAAAGTACATTTTTAAAACAAAGTATTGGAAGAGCATTTATGAAAAGGGGCAATGGTTGTTGGAATTGTATTTGCAATGAAGGAATATTAATATGAATTCTTGTTATTTTTATAGTGAATATTCTTATATTGTGGAGAGCTCCGGCTACGGTGGTGTATAGTGTGCCAGCCTGGCAGCACTGAAGTTAAGAGTGCCAACTACCTGGGGCACTGTGAGTGGAAGCAAAGTGGAGCTTTCCTGACCAAAGTTCAAAGATGCCAGGGGCAACAGTAGGTCTATGAAAAATGGTAGCTGCCTTTACTCTCCATGGGGCATCATGTATGTAGTAACAGAAGAGATTTCCACACTACATGTGGCATATGGTGGTCTTTTATTGATTTCTTTTTTTCTTTTTGGTTTTTCAAGTCAGGGTTTCTTCGTGTCACTGTCCTAGCTATCCAGGAACTCTCTTTATAGGTCAGGCTGGCCTCAAACTCAGAGATCCATCTGCTTCTATCTCCCAAGTGGTGGGGTTAAAGTCCTGTGCCACCACCATCCTGCTTTTCTTTTTTCAAATTGATTTCTTAAAAGAAGCCATCAGCCATCTGTGTATAAAGGTATGTAGAGCACGCCTGGTTCTGAAAGAGGGGGCGTGGTCCATGGAAGGCTCTGGAAGGAGAGTGCTTTGGGAAGAGCCTGGCTGCCTGGCCAGCAGCGGAGTGCCTGGAGAGAATCCAAGTGCTGAATCTACCCAACTTGGGCTGCATGGCGAGCATCTGCGCCATGTAGCACTGCCTGGGCCTCTGACAGCTGCATTGCAAGCCCTGAGCCGTAGCATGCGCTGTCTGCGTAGGGCAGCTCCTGGCTTTAAAGGCGACTTTAAAAATAGCCCTCATCTGTCTCCCTCGCCACATAAAGCCAGGTGGATATGAGTGCAAATCTGGCTTACAAGATTCCCGCCTGCACTTTCATCCATGCTTAGGTGGTTTGGCCTTGTACACATTCGGATATGACTGCAACCGAGTCTCCGAGCCTGGGGTTCCTGATGTTGAAGACGGAAGCTCATGGACGAGTGAGCGCAGAGGTGGGCCACAAACTCTGGGTGCAGGGCCGAACCGCAGGGTTTCAAAGGAAACAGTTCCTCCAAAGTCAGTGTTTCCCTTTGCCGTCCTGTCCTCTTACCATTTTTCTTTGGAGAAACCCGGGTTTTCCTCATTTTGAGCGTAAATGTTTACCTTTGAAAACCAAAACAATAGCTGGCCAACCAAAGTGAGTTTATTCATTCTGACCTTGACCAGTCACCGAGACTTAGGAATATTTGGGAATTGTTTTGCTTTTAGGAAACTTGTTCTATTTAGATCACCGGTATTGTTTATTTTAAAAGGCCCTTTCCTGAAGTTCAAAGCTGTGACTAACCCAGAGGCATGCTCACCTTCCATCTGCTGTCAGCATGGCCCTGAGTGTGGGTTCTCATAGCAATTTTTTTTTTTTTATTCTATGCAGACGGGTCTGATCCAGCTGTAAATGTCTAAATCATTAAATACATATGATGTCACTAATGCCAGATTAGAGTGTTAGAGCAATTCAGGTGATCACATAAGATTGAACAGTGAGGTTGAGCTGGAGGTTTTTACAATGCACAGCTACAATACACTTAACAGCCCCTGCAGCTGCTGTCCCTTCAGCACCGTCTCTGTCTGGGGTGTCTTTGCTCTCAGCAGCAGTGCGGGTTAGTTTGTGGGCTGTGGAATTCTGCCTCAGGGGCAGGCCCTCTCTAGCTTGTGGGCTTTCAGTTGATTTGAGGCAGCGCTGGATCTGGTGTCTGAGAAAGGGGTAGTCTTTATTTGCAATGCCTCTGGCTTTCCCCCACTGACTCCAGCAGGCACAAAGTTAACTGGAGAACAGTCTTTGGAGGGGTGGGGTAGGGGGCGAGCCAGAGGGAGCCAATCTGTTCTGGTGCTGTCTCCTGATCCTTGGAATGGGAATCGGCGGCGTCACCTCTGAGCCCAAGTGTTCTTGTATGGGGGGAAAACGTCCTTTTAAAGAATTAGTCTTCAGCATTCTGTCAATTACAGCCTCCGAATCTGGTTGAGTAATTAAATGCCAGCTGACAGTAAATATCAAACTGCTTGGGAGCCGTAGCGAGATATAGACAAGTGGATTCTGTGTGATTGCTTTGGTAATTTGCTTTTTAATCTTTAATACCAATTAAATGCAGGGGAGCTGAAGCCTGTGCATTGCCCAGATGAGACACAGTCGTTAGCTGATGCCAGGAGCTGGCCAGCCGCGGCTTCCTGGCTCTGCTGACTGCACCCAGCTCTGGGAGATAGGAAATCTGGCTGACAGTGACCATTGACTGATGAGCCGGCAGAGAGCTCCTCACTCCCATTCAGGACCCTGGCTGAGCCACGTGTCCCAACAGGCTGATCTTCAGTGATGTCCTTTTAGTGTCCCTTCAAGATTCCTCACACTACTGCGGTGGGGGGTGGGGTGGAGTTTAAGGCCTGACTTTAAAAAATTTTTCCCCTTGATGAGGAGGTGGGGGGGGGAGGAGGAGAGCAGCCACCCTTTTCTGCCTTATCAGGTGCAGTGACATAGCAGAGGCTGGCTTCTAGCAGGGAACGCAACTGACACGCTCCATCCTCCCATCCCCAAACAGACACAGAGGGAGTGGAGAACAATGGTCTTCACCAAGCAGGACCCCAAAGAAGAGGATATTTGGCAGTATACAGAGACACATTTACTTATCTTAGCTGGGAGTGAATGTTGCCTGGACAGAGGCCAGGGAATCTGTGCTTATTGGGAATTCTTAAAGGGGGGAATTAGTTTAAAAAAAAAAAAAAGAGAGGTTTGTTTTTTTTTTTTCCCCATGCTAAAAAATGGGAAACACTATTACCATGGAGGGAGTTAGGTCTCTGTATGATTACGAAATGCACGGTTTAAAAATGGAACAATTAAATGAATGGATAATCAACTTAACTGGGATTGATATAATGTTAATTATTATTTTGATTATTCTTATTATCAGTTTGATTATTCTTGGTTTACCTCCAAAAAAGTTGGTTGATATGAATGCCAAGATTCAGGCCTTAGAAAAACTTATTCAAGCAGATCATAGAGATATTCAGACCTAGACAGAGGAACTTAAAGAACCAACCTCACTACTGTGTTGTAAAATTAGAGAGGAACAGCCCAAGGTTTTCAAACAACCATCCTTTATTTATCCAGTCACCTTACAGGAACAACAACCAATGACAGATAGCCCCAAGGCTGTGTAAGAGCTGACTGGATTCCTGTGGAAATATTAGATTTGAGGAGATTTAAGAAGTTAGGAATAAAAGGCAGGTAGAGACAGAATCTTGCACCCTCCCCCCCCATTCAGTCTGAGGATTTGTAGAGGTAAGAAGTTTCTAGCGGCTGCTGCTCTGCTTCTCTGATCTTTTAGACAAGCTTTATTTGTCAGAACATGAACAAAATACCATACAACATTACAAGACACAAGAACTTTCCTCAGTAAAGAATTATCAGGCCCCAAATACCAGGTATCAACTTTGAGAGACTTGCTCCAGACTGGAAACTGGTCCTTGAATGTAAAACAGACCTTTGTCATAATCTACTAGTGTGTCAATATTTTTTCATTCAAGTCTGAAAATTCTTTGTTTTTTTCATCTGAAATGCAGTTGTTGGAGTACTCCATGTGTATGTGCTTTGAATCACATGAGTCAAGGCTGTTATTTTTCCTTCAACTATTAAGCATAAGGTAAGATAAGAAGACAAAATCCATTTAATTTAATCATACATTTTATCACCATGTTTTTCCCTCCTTATGACTTCGCATCTTTCTTTCCATCACTATTTCTTTTTTGTCTAGGTAAATGACTTTGGTCATTTTAGGTTATTTTGCTAGAGGCTCTTTTTCCTAGGTTTTCTTCATTTGAGAATTTTCTCTTCATTTCTGAAGGACATTTTCAATAGTTTTAGAATTCTAGGATGATGGCTCTTTTCTTTTTCCCCTCTCCTCCCCCGTCATCTTTTAAAGGTTTATTTAGTTTACAGTTCCATAAATTCATGAATGAAACACCAGTATGATTCTAGTGAGGACCATATCACCGAGTCATTACAATGGTGGCAACAGAAGTTGTAGGAAGAAATTACATCACCAGATGGGAAACCAGAGCAAGAGGAAGGGCTCTCAACGACCTTTCACTAGGTGCTACCTCCTAGCATTGCAGTAAGGATGACATCATCCTTTGAGGGCATACTATTCCACTCCTGGATCCTGAGTCCACGTGTGTAATAGGTGTAAAGTCTTAATTTGTTTCAGCTCAAAAGTCCAAGTTAAAATTGTCCTCTGAGTCTCAAGGCAAACTTTTAGCTGCCAACCCTTTCATGATCTCTAAGTTTTGGAGTGAGTATAGAGTGGTGAGTTATGCAAAGATAAAATCAGAATCAGAATATTTCTAGCAATCATCTTGACAGCAAGATGCAGGGATCTGCCTAATATGTCCAGCATTCCCTGGATATCCACTCATACATAATTCCATTGAGAGCCTTTAAAACACCCATCAGAAAGGAACCCAGCCCAAACCATCTCTCCACGGGCTGTAGGCTTCAGCACTTCTGTAACAGTCCAGGAAGCAGTTGGATGGATGGAAACCGTCCTTTGTGAATTTAGTTTCTCTTAGATGTGTTAGCTTGCCAGTGCTGTCAAAGCAAATTACCACAGTCAGGGCAGCTTGAGCGACTGAAACCCACCTCAAAATTCTGGAGGCTAGAGGTCCAAAAGAGATCAAGGTATCACTAGGGGGCCGGTTGCTTCTGAGACTTTTTCTTGACTTGCAGACTATTGTTACCTCCCCGTGTCTTGATGTAGCCTTCCTTATCTCTCAGTTCCCATTTCACACTTAAAACATACTGTGCCTCTTCATTTTGGCTCCCGTGGTTTCTGCTCATAAATCTACTATCATTTAAATTGCTTTCCTACACTTGGTTGTGGTGACATTTTTCTCTTTTGGCTACAAGATTTTTTTTTTTTTTTTTTGGTCTTAGTTTTCTCAGTTGGATTGTGATGTGTTTTAAATATATTTTATTATATATATTTCTTGCATATGTGAGTGGACTTGTGTAGGCACATGCAGAGATCAGAGGACAACTTGTGGGAATCAGTCTTACCCTCCCTAGGATCCAACTTAGGTCATCAAGCTTGGCAGCAAGCTCCATTTACCGGCTGAGCCTTCTCACTGGTCCATGATGTGTTTTAGTTTGGATTCCTTTCAAGTCATACTGTTTTGGATTTTTTTCAGTTCTTAAATGTGTAGAATTATGTCACTTGCCAAATTTTATCCACGATTTCCTTGAGTACTCTTTCAGCTCTCTTTCTCTCTCTCTCTCTCTCTCTCTCTTTTTTCTGTTTTTGCCCTTCAATAGCACAATGTTAGATTTTGACATTCCTGTTGTAGTAAGTCCCACAGGTTACTGAGGCTCTCTTTTCTTTGAACCATCTGTTTTTATCTCTGTTGTTGACACTGGGTAAACGTTTATTGCCTTATCTTTCAATCCCTTATACTTTGCTGTGTGTGTTCCAGGCACAAAGGCTGGCTACTGAACATCCTCCTGATTGTTGTGCTTTTTGGGTTCTGAATCGTCTGTGTGGCTTCTTCTCACTGTCTATTTCCTTGATGGAACTTTTGATGTTTTCATTTGTTTCAAGTATGTTTGTTATTGCATGTTGAAACTCCCCCCATCCATCACTGTGCTTTAAAATCTGTCAGTTTATCAGCCTGTCACCTCAGTGTGAGCATCTGTTGATAGCATTTCTTTTTAAGAACTCAGTTGAAACTTCCCTGGTTCTTCAGATGGCCAGTGATTTTCAATGGAAGGATTTCCGATGAGATAGTAAGATTCTGGAGTGTTTTATGATAGTACCTTGCTATGTATCCAGGTTGGCTTTGCATTTACAGTCTTCCTGTTTTAGCTTTCAGGTTTACAGGCATGTGCCACAAAGCCAGTGTGAAGCTCTGGATCTTATTTTGTAACTGCTTTAGTTGGCTTGGCCTGACACTGCTCCCAAAGTTGGAAAGGAGGACTTTTAGCCTTATTACTAACATACCATTTCCCTCCGTAGCCTGAGGCCCAGGCTGGGAGCCACTATGCACTGCCTCCCTAGATTAAGTGTTTTGAATCCTCATGTGGTCTCCACTGATGTTGCAGTGAATGGGATATTCTCCACACCGGCTAACAGTGACAACCCACACTCTGTACAAGGCTTCCTCTGACAGTACCCAAGTGGGAGGGGAGAGATGCTTACACTTTGCTACTGATGTCCCTCACAGAGCCCACAGTGTCTCTGGTGGTGGAGGGTTTTCTTGATGGGTGGTGGGGATAAGGTTCTCTCTGTACATGGCTCTTCTTAAGGATACTAAGGTATCTTTGTATATCCTGGTGGGGACAGATGTGAGGACTCCTTGCTCAATTATTGTCATTTTAAACCAACTTTGTTTTCATATTTAATATAGGATTCTAGCAGGTAAATTCAAGGCTGTGTGCTTATTGTTGTCCTCTCAGGACCCATCCTGCTGGTCTCTGTTCTTTAAACGCTGTGTCCTTACGAAGTTTCATCATTAGGGTGGTTACTGTTATATTTGGATTTTGTTTTTGAAGTTTGGCCAGTGGTTTTCAATTTGTTTTCTTTTTCCCCAGTATGTTTTCCCCTGCATCCTCATGGGCTAGTTATGAATTTTTTAATGTCATTTAGGCACGCTATTGACTTATTTATTTCTCTTAAAACCTAAAAAAGTGATTTCCCTAGAGTATACAATCATATCTTCAATTAATCATGGTATACTTTCAGACAAAATTATAGCATTGTATGTATAAAATGAGAACCTTACAACATGCCAGGTTTGGTTGTATGCATGTTTAATCCCAACACTTATAAGGCAGAGGCAGATAGATCTCTGGGAGTCTGAGGCTAGCCTGGTTTACATAATGAGCCCAAACTAGCCAAGGTTACATAGTGAGATTCTGTAAGGCAGAGACAGATAGATCTTTATGAGTTTGAGGCTAGCCTGGTTTATATAATGAGCCCAAGCTAGCCAAGGTTACATAGTGAGATTCTGTCTCAACAAACAAACAAACAAACAAACAAACAAGAAACCTTACAACAACATGTTGACACTTTCTCCTTCCCATACTTTATATCTTTTACTTTTAAAAATTATTTTTATTTCCTGCCTCCTCCTCCTCCTCTTCCTGTTGACTCTGTTGCTAAGGCACTAAAAGGTACTTCTTTCAGTTCCAGAATTTCCATTTGATTTCGACAGCTGCAGCTCCTTCTGCTGTCCCTCAGTAAGTCTTGCATCTGGTTTGTCGTCTTGTTTAGATGCCTGTCAACCCTCTCAGCACACGCATCTTCTCTGGATCTATTCTGATGACCTCTTGGGGTACTTCTTCTTGCCTCTTTGTGTGCCTTGTAATTTTTTGTTGAAAGGCAGACATCTTGTGAAGGACTGCAGTAAATGACTGCAGTAAAGGTTTTTCATGCCTGAAATCAAGACATGGCTGGCTTTCCTTCTTTTAAAACTGGGTTAAACTGGCTTTAAATTGGCTTGGATTTGAGTTTTGTTGTTGCTATGGTTATACGTAATGACTTCCTGACTTCATGGGGACCTCTGTAATGATCACATTGAATTGTTTTACAGACATGGCAGGATATTCCATCCTGAGGAGGTCGTTGGTGTTTGCTCTCTACATATTTGAAAAGTCCTCAGCAATAAAATCTTATTGTACAATAAAGGACATACTCTGAAGCTACCAGACAGATGAACAGCTAGATAGAGTCCCTGGAATCTGAGAGGTTTGATTCCTTCAGTGTGTGAACTAGTGCACACTTGAGAGCCTACCCATGGGGAGGAGGGCATTTTGTTGTTCTTATCAAGCTCCCTCTTGGCAGGTACTGCATCTCTGGGCTTTTGAGTGTGGCTTTTTCTGTGCTAATTTCCTCCCTAGTGTGTACTCCTTGCCTAGGTGCTCCAAAGATGACAGTGTCTCTTAGCCCACCCATTAATGCTGTTATTCTTGACCTATCAACCTGAGAGTAAGGGTGTCACCAGTCCAATGCCCTCTTGTGGTGTCTCTGACATGAGGGGACTATAGCACGTGCGGCTTCCAGTCTTTTAGGTGTGTGTTTAGTAGGGTGTGTAAAGAAAGACACTGTAAGAGATACTCCTATTTCTGGACCTAGAGACTTGGCCAGATAACACAACTCCTATGTTCCCAGAATTCTCTTCTGCTGCTTCTGCTCCAGGTGAGCGAATTTCTGGGTGTCACCTTTCCTACATGCATAGACTTTCCTCAGATCACAGCCCAGCTGGCTTCCCTGGGTACTCAGCACTCCAGCTGCATCCTCTTGTTTGGGTTGATGTTGCAAGGGTGGAGTGTGCTTTCCTATCTCTACCTTCTTGATAGGAACTCAAAAGTCTGGAGTATTTTTTTCTTTTATTTATAATTTAATTTAATTTTACATATCAACCATGGGTTCCCCTGTCCTCCCCCTCCCGCCCCCCCTCCACCTTCCCCACAGTCCACCCCCCATTCACATCGCCTCCAGGGCAAAGACTCCCCTGGGGATTCAGCTCAACCTGGTAGATTCAGTCCAGGCAGGTCCAGACCCCTCCTCCCAGGCTGAGCAAAGTGTCCCTGCATAAGCCCCAGGTTCCAAACAGCCAGCTCATGCACTAAGGACAGGTCCGGGTCCCTCTGCCTGGGTGCCTCCCAAACAGTTCAAGCTAATCAACTGTCTCACTTATCCAGAGGACCTGATCAGTTGGGGGCTCCTCAGCTATTGGTTCATAGTTCATGTGTTTCCATTAGTTTGGCTATTTGTCCCTGTGCTTTTTTCAATCTTGGTCTCAACAATTCTCACTCAGAGAATCCCTCCTCTTTCTTGCCAATTGGACTACTGGAGCTCCACCTGGGGCCTGGCCATGGATCTTCGAATCTGCTTCCCTCAGTCATTGGATGAGACTTCTAGCATGACTGTTAGGGTGTTTGGCCATCTGATCACCAGAGTAGGTCAGTTCGGGCTTTCTCTCAACCATTGCCAGTAGTCTACAGTGGAGGTATCTTTGTGGATTTCTGAGGACCTCTCTAGCACTTTGCTTCTTCCTATTCTCATGTGGTCTTCATTTATCATGGTCTCTTATTCCTTGTTCTCCCTCTCTGTTCTTGATGCAGCTGGGATCTCCTGCTCCCCTAAGCTCTCTTTCCCTTGAACCTTACCCTTCATTACCCCCACTCACATCCAGGTTGTTCATGTAGATCTTATCCATTTCTCTGTCATTGGGTGATCCCTGTGTCTTTCTTAGGGTCCTGTTTTCTAGGTAGCCTCCCTGGAGTTGTGAGTAGCAGTCTAGTCATCTTTGTTTTACATCTAGTATCCTCCTATGAGTGAGTACATACCATGTTTGTCTTTCTGAGTCTGAGTTACCTCACTTAGTGGAGTATTAATTTTTTAAAGTATTAAAGAATAATTTATTTCAGAACTATGTCCAGTGAAGCCACTGCTCAAATTGAGTACAGAATAAGTTTCTTGGAGACACAAGGCTTTGTGTCTTGGAGATTCTAGCTGAAAGCAGTTTTGGCCAGAATATTTAATGCCAACAGAGAACTAACTCAGAATACATCAATGTAAATGAAATGAAGATAAATGCCTATGTGTTGTTGTTCTTTTTATTTTTTAAAGGGGAGTGTTTTCATTTTTAAGGGGAGTAAAACATTTAGAGTAATATAAATATTTTAGAAGTTGGGAAGTATTCCAAAGGATGTAAGAATGAGCTAAAAGTTTTATTGAGCTAAGGGTAAATACTATTATTTAGGAGGCAAGGATAGATTATAATAAGAAAGTTTAAAATAAAAGTAAATTCTTTAGAAGGAGCAAATTTGATTATATCAATATTACAATAAATATAAACAGACCAATCTCACTATTTACCAGACCAATATAAATGGAACTAAGAAATGTCCCACTGTAACTGTAGAATTTTTCTTGAGTTCAGTTTTATCTGGTGGGAAATTCTTTCACTAGCCAAACTTGATGGAATGTATAAGCTTCACATTTTTCATCCAAAGTTATATGGGGAAATTTTATATTTATACCCATCAAACCAAACTCAATTTTTAGCAAAGAGATTTCAGAGAAAATCAGCTATTTTCTAAACACAATTGTTGAAATCGTGTGTAGCGGTTTTGAAGGCTTGACAAGTGTTAGCGGGGACGATGTTCACTTTGGATCTTGCTTAAAGGCATCTCAGAGCTGTACCTATCTGAGCAGTCCCGTGTCACTGTGCACTCTTACTGAGCATGCTTCAGCAGGGCTGTTCATACGTAGCTTAGTGTTGCAAGACGTGTGCCCCAGAAAGTTGACAAGTGTTTAAAGAAATTATGGGAAAAAGCAAAAGAATAAGAAGATAGATTGAATGACGGAGATACTACTGCAAATGAGGGAATGTTTTGTTAACAACCATGCTGATTACTGGTGATTCAGAGGAGATGTTTTAAATGTTTTGCAAACTAACTAGTTTGTGACTAGAAAACAGTCACTTTACTGTGCATATTTATGTTTTTAGGAACTAGATTAGAGGGTTGTGATTGGTATGTAGTGCCTTACATGAAAAAATGAATGCAGATTAGGTTCTTGGTTCCTGGCTGTACACAGAATTTCTTGATTGTTAGGAACCAATATAAATGTGCTGGGGAGATGGTTCAACTCTTGTAGAGGACTCAAGTTTGGTTCCCAGCACCCATACTAGATGGCTCACAACTACACACAGCTCCAGAGAATCCAACACCCTCTTCTGGCTTCCAAGGACCCAGCATACACACACACACACACACACACACACACACACACACACACACACACACACCACTAAAAAGAAGATAAACATTTAAAATAATGAACCAGGAGAAGATTTCAAGTGCAAGATGCCTTTGTATGAAATAAAGAGCACAAGGCCAGGCAGGGAGAGGGTTTAAGAAGACTTTAGTATATTTTTAGGGATAAAGATCTCTACAGAGTTTGCCTCACTAAGAGCACAGATATGAGTATAATTAACACAAATCCTGAAAGGTCTTTGAAACAAAAATTGATAAAAACCTCGGCAAGAATTTGAGAAACCCATCTTCATTGTGGGAAATTTCTGCAATATTTATTCATGATTCATAGATGTGATGGATCCAAAGCAATAAGTACATAAGAGATTTTATCAGTACTATGAGTTCTGAAGGCATGCTAGTGTCTTCTCCCAGGCCATTTCTAATGGTTGTTTTTGCTTATGTTTGAGTTTTCTCAGGGGCTTTCAGTATCACTTCCTTATTTGACTAGAAAGTTCATTCCCAAGGTGCATCTCAGTCTTTCATCTATTTTAGGGTTCTACCTATGACTAGAGACTGACTCTTCCACTGAATCATACAGAAAAAGACTGCTTAATGCATGTATGTGGAATGGTTTAATTTGGGGATGAAGTGAGGGTCTGAAGTCATGGCATCCACTTACGCCGGCACCACTTGTTGAACACTATCTCCCCAGACACTGTCTTGGCTCCTATGCCAAAGTGAATTAACTACAGATGCAAGGTGCTACTTTTGGACTCTCAATTCTGTTTCGTTGATTTATATTTTTATCTCCATGCTGCCTTGATAGCTATAACATTACACTATATTCAACATCTGGAAGTGTGAGCACTCCAAATATGTCATTAAAAAAATACTGCTTAGGGTTTTTCATTTTCATATAAAATTTGTAATCTGCTCATCAATTTCTGAAAACAAATGGTGCTGAATTAGCAATAAATAGTTCACTCACTGTCATTTAGTTAGTCTAGTGTCTGTCTTTCAGGTGCTGCTTCAAAGCTACATCTCTCTCCTTCCACAGAGGGTTCCCCTTCCTCCTCCCCTCCCCTCTTTTCCTTCCCCTCCCCCTCCTGCCCTCCCCTTCCTCTTTCCCTCCCCTTCCTCCCCCTCTCCCCTTCTTCCTCCTCCCCTCCCCTCTTCCTCCATCCCTCCCCCTCTTCCTCCTCTCCCCCTCTTCCTCCTCTCCCCCTCTTCCTCCTCCCCTCCCCTCTTCCTCAACCTTCCTCCTTCCCTCCCCCTTCCTCCTCTTCTCCCCCCTTCCTCCTCTCCTCCCCCTTCCTGTTCCCCTCCCCCTCTTCCTCCTCTCCCCTTTCCTCCTTCCCTCCCCCCTTCCTCCTTCCCTCCCCCTTCCTCCTTCCCTCCCCCCTTCCTCCTCTTCTCCCCCTCTTCCTCCCCCCCCCCTTCCTCCTCCCCTCCCCCTCTTCCTCCCCTCCCCCTTCCTCCTTCCCTCCCCCTCTTCCTCCCCTCCCCCTCTTCCTCCCCTCCCCCTTCCTCCTCTCCTCCCCCTCTTCCTCCCCTCCCCCCTTCTCCTTCCCTCCCTCTTCCTCCTCCCCTCCCCCTCTTCTTCCTCCCTCTCTTCCTCCTGCACTTTTGGTTCATGGACAACATTTCCCCTTTTTACCTATTATACTTCATGAAATGAAGTTTTGCTGGAGATTTCAGGCAGTCATCTGCTCTTTTATCAATTCTTTTTGCAGTACATCTCAGTGTCAGCTGTTTATGAGCTCAAGTACCATATGTTTGCATACCTTTGATACAGGCATCAAATCCAAGTTGTTGAACAGACCAGGAGGGAAGCCTGGACCCTGGTGTCTCTAAAATGGTCTCAGTGTCTTCAGATGACACCTCGAGTCTTGACCCCCTAAATGAGGGATAGTTTTCTGGTCACCAGTTGCTGCACTGGGGATTTGGGGAACTGAGGAGCAGTGGACGAGTGAGCTTGTGAGGCGAAGCTGAGGCCTCTCAGGTACTGTCTTGCCCTGAAGTGCAGTGTGGGAGAGCGTGGTGCCTTTGATGGGGAGTCAATTCAGGGATAAAGGGTGACTTGAAGGGCTTGTTCTTGCTGGAAACATGCAGGACCGTGGAGCTGCAAAAATGTGCTTCCTTCTGAGAGTGGAAGGGAGAGATGGACATCAGAACAGAAAAAAAAAAGGCCTCAATCCACAGGTCTGGGAAAAAACTCCCCAGGGGATTCAGACAGTCTTTTTGTAGTTGAAATTGTATTAAAGAAAAGAGATTCAAGAGGAAAAAAAAATGACCCAGTCGTAAAGGACAGGATAAAATTAAGGCTGACTCTGCTACTTGGGGTTCTGGGTGTACTCAGTCAGGAGTTCTCAGCAAGGAAACATGCATTGTGGACAGTTAGGAGCCAACAGCAGAGAAGGATGTGCAAGGACATGCATAGCCTTGCACCTGAAATCCTTGTGTTTTCCTTCCTCTGTGGCACCTTTCCTTTCTGATATCCACCCAGTGGGAAAGGGGGACCCAGAAGAGTGCTTTCCTTTCAGGAATTGTGGAGACACACAGGTTACCTGACTGGGAACCTGCAGTGTGGCAGGAGATGAGCCTGGCTCTGAGTTAGCAGTGGCTACTGGGACATGCTCACCTGTGAGAAGAGGACACTGAGGTCTGACCAGCTTCCCACCTGCCTCCATATGGCAACCTGCTCTCCAGCTCCTCCCTTGGAACTGACCCTTTTGAATTCCAGTGAACTTCTGTCAAGTCCTGGAGACCCACAGACCTGGAGCCAGTGTGGGCTGATCTGACCCTCCCTTTCCCATTTACACTACCAACTCTCTGTCTATCTTCCAGGGATATTTCTGGAGTATATAATACATTATGAACACTTTGATGATTTTGGGAAAGATTAAAAATTAATTCAAGATAGTGTGAAAATCCTGGCAGGTCTCACTCCCTTAGCTAACCTTGGGGATCTGAAACTGTCTGGGAGCAATTCCTGTGAGAGCGGCATTCGGCCTTCTCTTACATTTTTATTCCACATATCCCCCCCCCCCCCCCCCCCCCCCCCCCCCCCCGGGGTTGATTTGCCTTTCTGGACCAGACAGGCAAAGGCAAAAACAAAACAAAACAAAACAAAACAAAGCAAACAAAACAAAACAAAACAAAACAACCCTGTGCAGATAATTAATTATTTTTCCTGTTTGAGATGGATATGGGGGAACAACTCTTAAAAACCAAATAACAGTTTTTAAGGGAACCCAACCAACACATTTTCATAAGGCAAATGTATCAGGCTTGGTAGGGGGCAGAAGGCCCAGGAGAAAGCCAGAACCACTCCACATTTGCATACTTACTTTTAATAGGGACGGAGGAAAATGAATACCCAGTACAAATAATCAGAATATTTTAATTGTGTCTCTTCAGGGTTTTGATTTTTAAAATAAACACATAACAGTCAGATATGTCAGAGTTTTTAGGTGGCAAAGATTCTGGCAGAACCAATTATTTTCGCTCAGTTACATGCGGAAAGAGAGTATAGATGTGCCTTGATTATCTCCTTGAATGACAGGCAAGCTAAGGATTCAGGTTGGGGGTGTGGAATCTTAGAAGAGATAGCCGTGGCTCTCTGGTTCTGTACCCACTTGGTTCTGTCATCCATTGCCTACTCACTCACTCACTAGCACAGTGAGGGCCTCTCCGTTGGGGGCTTAATAAATACTTCTGAACAAGAGCATCTGCCAATTCCATTGCTGTGGGGCACAGGATACCAGAGATGAAAGAGGTCCAGAGAATTCAGTGATGCCAACTAGAAAGCAAAGACTCTAAAATTTCTGTATCCTCTGGGGGTGGGGTGTCACCTCATCTCAGCTCTACAAACTTGAGGAGGGGAGCTATCAGACTGGGAAGACCACCTCCAGGATCACTAAGTAAAGGCTGGCTGCTGAGCTTTCCCCAAGCATCCATTACTCAAAGAGAAAGATCCTTAGCTGCTGCGCAGGTGTAAGGTCCTGAGTGTGATTCCCAGTACCCAAGTAGAAAGCCTAGGCACATCCACACCTGTAATCCCAGTGCTGGGTGGAGCAGGGCAGGGCAGAGGCTGGAGGATCTCTATGTTGGCTACCAGCATAATTCTAGATTTAGTGAGACTGTCTCAAAGGAAAAAGATGGAGTGTGGTAGAGCAGAACATGACGTCCTCTCCCTGGCCTCCACATGTGTTCATGGGTGGGATACATACATTTACCCTCACACATACATGTAGATATGCTGCAGACAATACACACACACACACACACACACACACACACACACACACACACACACACAGAGAGAGAGAGAGAGAGAGAGAGAGAGAGAGAGAGAGAGAGAGAGAGAGAGAGAAGAGAAGAGAAATGTGGTGCCTTGCCTCTCTATCAGTCTCCCAGGGCCAGCTAGAGTCAGTCCAAAATTCTGAGGTAGTCCAAATTCCAAACCATGCTGTGTTCCAGCTGTGAGGTTCCTCCATACATCCACAGCCAACCCACTGTTCTGGCACATACAGGGACCCGTAATCCTGTAATCCTGTCCTGGTCCAGGGAGAAAGGTGGTCAGAACTCCATTTACATGTCAGTGGCCAGACATGGGGCCTGGGCAGGTGTCTGTTTCCTCCATACCCAGGAGCAAGGCCTTCCTGCTCTTATGGTTTCTCTCTCTTTTTTTTTTTTTTGTCTCTTGTTCCAACCCTCCTCCCAGTGCCCCCTGGGTAACTGGATTGGAGCCACAGACCCCATGGCCTACCTCAACTTCCAGCTGAGCAGTTACAGGGCCTCCCACACCTCAGTTTGGAGCGTCTTTTTTCACTTACCACAGCTGTGGAGGAAAACACTGGAAACACCCTCATTTTCACCACTGTCCATGTCCGCCCTCTTCTGTGGCTAGCAGGCCTTCCCTCAAGTCCTCCCAAGCCTCAAAAAGAGAAACATTAGCCTGCAAACCACAACCTAGACCTGCCACCCAACTCAATACAAAGGGGCTGAGGACTCCATGTGGTGAGAACAGAGGTAGAGCCAGTCAAAGGTCTTGGAGGCCCATCATCTGATTTCTGGGTGGTCATGAGCATGAAAATTCAAGAGGCAGAGGAAAGGAGGAAAATAGGGGTGAGGCAGAGGTCAGGGGAGGGAAGGGAAGGAGAATGGAGGACAGATGAAGGAAGAGTTGTCTCAATTTATTCTTGAATGTAGAAGTTGCCCAGTCTCACTTCCCAGCCTGTACAAGTGCGCTCGCTCTTAGCATTTCGGAACAGGAGTTTACACCACAGCATTTTCCACTTGTTCCATATGTGGTTCTGCTCTGGCTGTCATCGTGTGTACATATTTTATCTTCCTAACTGGATGGCGTATCTGACAAGTAAATGTCTGAATTCATGGCTGTCCCCCGACCCGGCCTTGTTTTTTAATGACTCTCTGCCCATTATCAGAGTCTCTTGTTCACTTGATGATCCAAAATCTTTTTGTCCCTAGAGTTTTCTCCTGCTTCCTCATGGACTTAAGTCCTTAAGTCTTCTTATTTTTTTAAATTGCATTCTTAATGTTTCTGCTTCTGCCATTTTTGTTATGGTTTCATAGCTTTGTATGTGGGTTACAGAATTGCTTCTTACATTTTGACTTCTGCTCTTCTCTGTTTAATCTGAAAGGAAGGGTGTTGTCACAGGCAGTCCTTCAACCACAAGTTCCAACCTTGTAGGATGGGTTCCTCCCCTTTCTAGTGTATAGCCCTTCTCCTCCCCATGGGAGTTGTCTCACACTTCCTAGGACAGACACAGATTACTGAGTGCTCCAGGTGCCTTGGAGAAGGCTGCCTTTGCTCTCTATCCTTCTGCCTACATTGAGGGATCAGCTAATGGTCCTCTTTCATCAAGAGGTGGATGTCACTCAGTGGTAGACTTCTTGTCTAATGTGCATTAGTCCTTGACTGTCAAGACTGCAGATCAAAGTCGATGCCATGATCTTATCTGAATGTTGGTGTCACCCCTAAATTCGTTTGTTGAAATCTGAACAGACGTGTCACAGTAACTAAAGTAGGATGTAACTATCAGAACATGGAGCTTTTCCTGATAAAAGCCCCAGGTTGCTGCCTCATGCCCTCCACCTTGTGAGGTGGCAAGAAGAAGGCCTCTTTTATGAGTCAAATGTCGTAATGGTTTCATCTAGAACTTCCGGGCTTTCAGAATTGTGAGGTATAAATGTTAAATGTGATCTCATTAGAGCCTCCCAAATGGACTAAGACACTTAGTCAAACATTCAGGCCACAGAGCCCTCTGAACCTGTATGACATGTATTGCTGCTGACTTTGGGACTTATTGATTTCCCCACATGCAGGCCTTGTCATTCTGTACACCTGTGCAACTACTGTGAGACATGATCACATTAACCACACATACATTGCTAGGACCACCTTGGGTTGCACATTCGCCTCTGCCTGTAGCACACCCACGATGGCCAATTATTAGGCGCCAGGCACAGAGATGCTTAAGTTCACAGATTATCCAGCTTCTACATTTTCACGTCAGTCAAGTTCTACCTCATCATTTAGTAGCAAGTTCACCTTGCAGACTCAGTTTCTTTGTGAGTAAAACATGAATATTTATACAACAGGATTCTTACAACAAAATGTATCATGTGTGTTTTGCTCCTGGATCATGCTTTATACATTGAAGGTCGTCAGCAGACCTTCATTCCCTTTCTTTCTGATGAGCAAAGCTGTTCTCACAGGTGGCTTCTACTGCCATCTATTCCCTGTTTACACTACTTTCATTCACAGCATCTGTCAAGAAAGAGAGACACACACACAACCACAAGTTCCAGACTGCCAGTTTTACTTAGATTAGTACAGGTCCCCATGGGCCTTACTCCTTGGTTGGAGTACACAGACATGAAGTGTGCCAGCAAGCCACCTCTGCCTCTTGAGGTTCCCCAGTCAGGTTGTGGATGCACATGCTGATGAGTTCACGGTCTCCTTAGCACCTTTCTCAACCACTCTTTCACCTAGAGAACACCTAGAAAACAGTAGGGGTGTCCTAAGCATGTGCCAAGGTGATGCAACGCCAGCTGGCTGTGGCAGGTTGAAACCACTGGGGGAGAGAGTATGAAGGACTGTGAGGACATCACTGAAGCAGAGATAGGGGAAGGGGTTTGCCTGGGCTGTCTGCAGCTGCTGTTCCCTGCTGTGGCTTCCTCCGGCCTTCCTGGATTTCTACCATTATTCTAGTTCCATCCTTGGTGAGGGGCTCTGCCTGGCCAAGGCCCCCTCTCAGGTCCCCATGTGCTTTTGTTAAGGAAGGGGCTAGCTAGACATGTACAAAAATATGTGTGGGAAAAGGGGGCAGGAAGCCAGAGAGAATGAGTGCAAAAGGGCAGGAGGAAGGAAACAGGTAGGAGAGAAAGGAGGGCTCTGTGAGAGAGAAGGAAGAAGGGCAGTGAGCAAGAAGGATGGGAGTTAGCAGGAAGTCAGGGGAGAGGGGGACTTACCGCTTTGTTTTGGTGTGTGTGTGTGTGTGTGTGTGTGTGTGTGTGTGTGTGTGTGTGTGCAGGTGCTTGTGTAGACACGTATTCACATGCGTGTAGAGGCCAGAGGTTCACTAATTTTTGAATAATTTAAAGAGTATTAGTTGTAATTTTCTGAAAGTCTGGTATCTGCTGTCAATCCATTTAGGTGTGGACTTTTTTATTTTATTTTTTAAGTCGGAAGCTTTTTATAACTGTTTTTTTTTTTATTTTATTTTTTAAGTCGGAGGCTTTTTGTAACTGTTTTGATCTCCTTACTTGCACAGGTCTGATCTCTTCTTGGTTTAACTCTGAAGGTTTGAATACATCTAGAAATTAGTTCATTTCTTTTAGATTTTTCTAACCTGATGGAGTGGAGGCTTTAAAAGTATTCCTTTATAATATTCTGAATGTTTTCGGTGTCTAATGTTTCCTAGTTCATCTCTGTACTGTTGACTTGGGTTCTCCTTTCCTTTCTTTTGGCGAGTTGGACTGAAGTTCTGCCAAACTTGTTTATTTTCTCTGACAATCAGCTCTTAGATTTGTTAATTCTTTGTGTTATCTTCCATGCTTCTATCTCATTAGTTCCTGCTCCACTTTTTATTATATCTTAAGGTCTACTGAATCTGGGCTTGATTTGGTCTTGTGTTTCCAAATTCTCGAGTAGTATCATTAAGCTGTTCATTTGTGCTCTTTCCAATTTTTTAACGTAGGTGCTTAGGCCTATAAATGTCTCCCCTAAGATTATTTTTACTATGTCCCAGAGGTTTTGCTGTGTTGTGTTTTCATTTCATTGAACTCTAGGAGTTTAAAGAATTTCTTCATTTCCTTTTTGATCCACTCATCATTCAATAATGTGTTGTTTAATCTCCAAAAGACTGTGCAATTACTAGAGGGTCATTTGGTGTTGGTTTTAAGCTTTTTGGAATTGTGCTAGATCGGCTATATGGAGTTATTTTAAATTTTCTGAATTTATTAAGATTTTTTTTGTGTCCCTGGATGCAGTCTATTTTAGAGAAACTTTTATGGACTATTGAATATAAATACATACACATATAGTCTTTGAGTGAGATACTTCAATATCTGTTAGGTCCATTTGAGATATGATGTCAGTTAATTCTGATACTTTCCTGTTTATTTTTGCCAAGATGACTGGTCTATTGGATAAAGTGAGGTTTTGAAACCAACTATTATTACAAAGTTGGAGTTAATCCACATCTTTTATTCCAGTACGAGGCTTTTTATGAAACTGTGTGTGCCAGAGTTTGGTGTGTTGTAGGTTTAGGACTGTAATGTATTCTTGGATAATTGTGCCCTTGGCTAGAATAAAGTGCCCTTTGTTATATCCTCTGATTAATTTTTAGTAAGTCTGTTCTGTTGGATGTACTTTTCCCATCCTTTCTCTTTAAGGTGGTACCTATCTTGGAAGGTGAGTTTATTGTAGACTATGGGAAGATGGATTTTGTTTCTTAATCCATTCTGCTAACCTGAATTTTTATCACTGGTGAGTTGAGGCTATTAATACTTCAAGTTTTTGTTGAAAGCTGTGTCTTGATTACGTTCATCTTGTTTGGGGTTAGCATTCTTACTCCTATCCGTGTTCCCATAATTATAGCTTCATTTGTTGTCTTTCTATATCTCTTGCTATTTTTATTCCTCCCTTCAGTCCTAAGTATTATTTCCCATATTCTCTGTAGGGATGCTTTGGTGAACATGAGTTCTTTTAGCCTGTTGATATTATAGAAAGGTTTTTTTCCCTCTTCCAACCATGGCAGATAGTTTTACTGGCTACACTAGTCTGTGCTGGCATCTACAGTATTTTAGAATTTGAAGTACATTGCCCCAGACTCTACTAACTTTTAAAGTTTCCATTGAAAATCTGGCTGTTACTCTGATGGTTTTTCTTTATATGTGACTTGTGGGTTTTCTCTTGTTGCTTGTAATACACTCTTTTTGTTCTACATAATCATCAGTGTTTTGACTATAGTATGGTATGGGAATTTATATGTCTGTCTGTGAGTATGTGCATGGCAGTGCAGGTGCTCAGGGGCTCAGAGGCCATTGGATCCCCTGGAGCTGAAGTGACCTGTGGTTGGGAGCTACTTGATAGAGGTGTTGGGGATCAAGTTTTGGTTCTCCAGGAGAGTCAGATGCTCTCTGAACTTCTGAGCCGTTTCTCCAGTCTGTCTACCTTTTTTTAAGATAAGGTACCTGGAGCTTACTGATTCACCAGGACTAGCTACACCTCGAGCTCCAGAGATCTGCTTTTCTCCACCCTCACTACCACCTATCCCTTAGTCTGGGGTTACAGTTGAACCTCTGTGCCTAGCCCTTTTTTCTTTTTTTAGTTCTTTTTTTTTTTTGAGCACTGGGAATCCAAATGCATGCAGCAAGTTCTTTGCTGAATGAGCCATCTTCCTAAGTTGAAGAGAGACTCTTCAAGCGCTTTTCTTTTACGTTGCTAGATCAGCACAGGGTTTTTTGAGTGCTGGGCTAGCACTGTACCACTTGAGCTACACACCAACCCAAGAAGGGATTTCTACCTCCCTTCTCCACTCTCAAGACTGTGTCCCCTTAAGTCTGGAGAGTTGACTGGGCAGTGAGCAATACTCCTAGCCCTCATGACACTCCTGAGGAACCAGGTAACCACTCCTACAAGTGCCTTAAGATGGATTAGAACAGGATGCTAGGGAGCTGGTGACACTGAGATTTGCTTCTCTCTCTGAGCTCTCAGGAGGTGCAGTTAGTTTCTCAGCAGAGTTCTGTTCCCTGGGAACTTGCTGCTAAGTTACAACAGTTCTGATGAAGAGAGTCAGTGATGGTACCTCTCGGGGCTACAGATACAGAAGGTGTTGTGGGTTTGGAGCTTGAGATGTGTGGGGGATCACCGGTGTTTGCAGAGCCATTCCTGGTGCAGAAACGGCTGAGTTAAAAGGAAAGACCTGGAATCCAAGGCTGAGATGATGACATGAGCATGTGGGGTACCATGTGGCCACCATGATGCCTGATGAGGCAGACAGCCCTCCTCTTCTGGACCCTCTACAGTTCCTTGCTTGGTTCACCAAAGGCTTGCCCTGAACCCCTTCCTGTCAATTCTGGAGACATTTGAATAATGAATTCTGTTTAAGACTGAAAACCTCGAAGTTCCATCTGTAACAAGACTCGAAATAATTACAGCTGATGATTGCCTGGTACTCTCAGCCAGAAAAAACAGAACAGCTTTTGGCCGCCAGCAATTACAAGCAGCACCGGCTTTAGCACAGACAGAACTTTTAAATGAATACATGAATACATTGCTGAAGATCAGAAGGCGAGAGAGGAGAGCGATGGGTGGGGTGGGGAAATGAGTTGGCAAAAATGGAGTGACTTCACTCGCGAAAGGAGGGAAGGACAGAGTGGAGGAGAGAAAGGGGAGAGGATGGGAGGGAGGTGGAGCAAGAAAGAGAAGGAAGAGAATCTACCCCAACCTTTTGCCCATTCTATTTTAAATTTACATGGTGGCAGGAAGAGTTGGCCTAGAGAGGCATCTTAGTGGTTCTGTAAATCAATGTTTTAGGGCGTTTTCTGGCCTGTACTCTTTCCAGCTTGTACCATAGGGGGATGGTGAGATTGTTTGTTTACCACAGCTGTGGTAACTTGGTGTTTCATAGAGACCTGAGCTCAACTGCACTTGGCTGCAACAGCTCCGTTGCTTTGTTGGCCACACAACCACTCTGAACCTCACTCAGCGTTCTCATCTGCGAATCCCTCCCTAGCTGTTCTCCTGGCAACTGACTAGCTCAACTTCTGTGAAGTGGCTGAACTGCATCTGGAGTAGAGAACGTCTTCAGTAAGAGAACTCCTGTCTCAGACGGACCCGCCCCCCCCTCCCCACTACTTCCCGGTTGATCCCCTCCCTGCTCCAATCCTCTCTCAGTTGATGGAACTGGTCTGACCTCTCCATTGATTAAGAAGAACTCAAGTATTCGTGACTCTTTCAAACAACTGCCCAGTGTATCCATCAGGGCTCCTCAGGGAGACAGACTGATGGTATGTGTTTGTAGATATGTGAGAGGTAATTTATTAAGGGACCTGGCTCACATGATTATGGTGGCTAAGTCCCAGTGACAGGCTATCTGCAAGCTAGAGACCTTGGCATGCTGGGAGCCTGGATCAGAAAAACCAAAGGCCTGAGAACCCCAGTTACCACAATAACACACTAAGCAAAACAAACATGGGGGATCATGGGCTTTATTTGGCTGACAGGTTACAGGTCCGATACCAAGGGAAGCCATGGTAGCACTTAGGCAGAAGCCATGGAGGAAAGCTGCTCACTGGCTTGCTCTCCATAGGCTCGGCTACTTCTCTTAAAGGCTAAGGCACACCTGCCTAGGCGTAGCACTGCCCACAGTGTCCAGGACCCTCCTAAATTGACCAGCAATTAAGAAAATGCCCCCACTGAAATGCCCACAGGCCAACCAATGGAGGCAATTATTTAATTGTGGTTTCCTCTTTCCAGATGATTTTAGTTTATGTCAAGTTGACAAAAACCTACAGCTCACGGTGTAACTCGTGTTGTCAAAAATGAAGAATATGGGACTGCGCTGTGAAGCCCCTGGTATAGTTATGGAGTCCAAAGGTCACTGTGCCTGGAGTTCTGTTGTCCAAGGCAGCAGAGAAAGGTCTACCCAGCTCTTGGAGAAGACATCAGGTTACATTCTGTATTTGGTTTATTCCAACTGATTGCATGGTACTCTTATGTACTGAGGCTACATCTCTCTACTCAACTCACGCACACCTGTCTTCCCTGGTGAGTCACTGAAATAATCCTCACTGCTTTGCTAGGTGTTCATCTTCCAAACTGACACCTGAAATTTACTATTTTTATAGGTAGTCATTTGGTTGGGAACGTTACAATAATTTCTCAACCAAAGTGGAGAGGCAGAGGCAATTGTAGCCTTACTGACCCCTCCTTCCCCGCTTCCCCCACTGCCCCTTTAAATGCACATTTACTGTGATTTTTCCTTCCTGATGGCTCACAGCTGCTTCCGATAGTTAATTCCAACCAGGATTAGGAGTGGAAGCCTGAAACTCATCGGACCTTATAAGCTAGTGGGTGAGCCATCAAAGACGTGGTAATCAGACCTCTGGAGTGGAGATTTTCGATCTGATTTGAAGACTCCATCATTTCCGTCCACTCCAGCTCCTTGCCTGCTTCTGACTCACCCTCCCACTCCCATCTGTGAGTTCAGGCAGGTTGGAAGGCTGCTTCCTGTCCTCGGAGCTATAGCCATCTGGGAGGGGACTGTTTGCCTCAGCGCAAACCTACTGATGCACTGGAGAGAATCATGTCAGCAAACCAGCACAGCCACGTTCCTCTACAAAGCATGCTGAGTTTCTAGTACAGTCCCTTTCTCTGTCCATCAATCAGGTCCCTTGCCTCCTCCTCTCTCACCTGCAAGCATCTCCATAGGGTTTCGTTGTGGCCTTCATATTCTTTCCTCAATCTTCAGGGAAGCCTGGGTTATACACCATTTTCTGGTGTTTCTGAGGTCTTTATTTCTGAGGATACTGTATTGGTTGGTTTGATTTTTACAGTTCTTTTAGGCAAAGGTTCAGCACATCTCCGTACTACTGTACTGCTTCTGGCTTTTTTTCACCTGCCTCATTTGGGCTATTTCCTTTCTTCTAGGGGCTTGCAGCTAGTAAAAAGGGAAGGGGATATGGAAGAAGAAGTAAGTACTAGAGGGAGTATGCAGTAAAATTTAAAATGCAATATATGGGAACTATAAACACACTGTGAGAAGCAGTGGGTGGGATCCAATCTCAGAGCTGGCATCGTGACATTTGACGCTGAGCTAGACTTAAGCTGTCAGGCTTGGACAGTATGAGTTAAAGTGCATGAGGTGATGGCTTAGATGGGACACCCAAGTAAATGTCACATGTATCTTAGACTTAATCATCTGGGCTTCCAGACCCTCACCCCCATAGACCCAAGGACTACACTTGGTCTGTGCTTTGGGGAATATAGAAGAAAACATTCAGAAAAATGTCTAACTCATCTTGTGCCACAGTAACATAATACCACAGGCTGGGTATTTTGTATGAAACAGAAATGTATTTGGTGCATAGTCCTAGAGGCTGAGTCCCAAGTCAAGGGGTCACATCTGGTAAGGGCATTCTTGGTGTGTTATGATGTTGGAAGAGAATGTGGGAGAGGGATAGGTGATGAATACATCCTCTCAACAGATCTAAGACAGGGCATGAGTCCATCTTTGAGGGAAGAGCTCTAATAGCCTAATTTTTCAATGCTGGGAATCAAACTCAGGGCCTTGTGTACCCTTGGCAAGCTCTGTGCTACTGAGCCACTTCCCAGTCCCTAGTCACCGCTGTATTGGAGAGCAAGTCTGTGCTGTGATCTAGCACCTTGAACTTGAATCCTCAGCTTCTAACATTGTGAGGAAACGAATTTCTTTTTATTTTAAATTGCTCAGACTCTGGCTTTCTGTTAGCAATCACACCAGGTGAGACAAGGGGCTTGATGGGTTGAGTGGCTCCCATGGAGCAGAAGGGCCCATCCTCTGTCCTGGAGTTCCTGATACTGAGAGCACTGTCTTGTAGATGACTGAGGCAGGGCATCGGGCTGACATCCCACCTCTTCCACAGAACTCCATGATCAAAGCCAATATCAACCTTAGGATTTATGAGATGTTCTATCCAAATAAAAGGATTGTCATGAGTGTAATATGCCCTGTTTGTGCCACTGGCTGACCAGGGTCTGGGCTTTTGAAACCCTTTATAGATCAAGTATGGGTATTACTAAGCAAGGACGTAGTGACTAGATTGAGGGCTTTGTCAATCCATTTTATGGTGAAGTAATACCACAGGCTTCATGGCACTTGACTGCTTGTTTAATCTCTCTGAACCTCTTTGCTTTGTTTTGAAAAACTTACACTGCTAAAATGGAATCAGCTTGAGTTCATTACTATATACGCCTTGAAATCTAACCTGCATTATTTACTTGCCTAAAACACCAGCCATCCTTTACAAGAATCTAGCATGGTTTTTGAGGGATAGATATGCTCTATATTTCTAACATTCTTCAGTGAGGAGATAATTGTTATTGAGCTGATTCTGGCCTGCAGAGATGAATGACCTCTGCTTATGACTTCTGTACTCAGGGAACTTGGGGGCCAGAGAAGAGTGAGATAGAGACAGAGAGACAGAGAGAGGTGGCTTTTACCTTTTCTTGTTCCTATGACATTCTCTTCTATATGGCAATGTGAATTTCTCAGTGAATACTTATAGATTGACTGATAAATAAGCCGACTTCCCTCATGGCAGTGAGTAGGGTTATGAATTTTAAGTGGAGTTAGTATCTAGTAGAGGAATTTTGGTAAAAACTTGTAATTTTAAACATATGTTTTTGTTATTAAAATGATACTATGGGATTTTCGAAAGGAGAAAGTATTAGTAATAAACAAATAGAAGAAGAAAAGAGAGAACAGCATGGGAGAGATGAACATAAATGATAGTAGCTAAAAAGCAGATGAAAGACAACACCATATGAGTATGTGTTGTGTGCATGAATGTGTGTATATCTGTGTGTGGGTTATTGTGTATTGTGCATGGTTTATATGGTGTATGTGTGTGTGTGTGTGTGTGGTTATGTGTATATTGTGTATGGAAAATATAATATATATATATATATATGTATGTATGTATATACATACACACGTGTGTGTGTGTGTGTGTGTGTGTATGTGTGTGTGTGTGTGTGTGTGTGTGTGTGTGTGTATGTGTGTGTGTTTGAGGGGACAGGAGACAAATGAAAAGCAAACTGAAAAGTGCCAGCCTGAAGAGCTTTGGTTGCTAAAAAGCACTGAAGGCCAGGCTCCCCTTCACCCTGAGTGAGGAGCTGTGTGGTTGCTCTGCTCCTACTTAGCAGAAACTGGAAAACTTGTGTAGAGGAGGGGAGGTGTAAACTTGTTCTGAAAACAAAGAAGGACCAAGTAAAAGTTTGTATCCAGAACTGGGAGACTTGCAGCCCCCTGTTATCCTGCTCCCTGGTACAGAAAACCGATCCTCCTACAAAAGAAGCAGATGATTTCTCGCTAAGAAAATCAACATGCATAAAAGAGTTTCAGATACTGAGCAGAGCCCAGGCAAAGTTAAGCCCCCGAGTTCCCAATTTGCAGGGAAACTCCCCGTTGACAAGCTCAGCCAGAAGCATAGGCTAGGTTACTCGACAGGAGAACAATCTAGCATTCATCTTGCTGTTTTGCACCAATGAACATTCATTTTTGAAGGAGCCACATGCCATCCGTGGTTGGCTGGGGCTTCTGCTCCAGGCTGTCCTATCTGGGCTTATGTTAATTTAGCATCCACTGCTGCTCATCATCACCATGGCAGAGGAAATGGTGTGAGGTGGACCTTTTGCTGAGATGTTACATGCTATTGTAAATATTTGATGTGATGGGTTATAAAATTATTTAAATCACTGACAAATAAAACATATGTTTATCAAAACAATATGAAGTTTTCATATGTTTGCTCTACAGAATGTTGAAACTGAGCTAATTGCCAAGGACTCTCATTCTCTTGTGAAAGCCATGATCAACTTTCAGCAGTTTCAGGCATGCCATGTATCCTCATGAGTTACTGGCACCACGGTTTAAGTTAAGTCTTTTGAACTTATTATTATTTCTAACTGGAATTTTGTATCCTCATACAAACAACTTTTCAAATCTTCTCTTTCCCTTCCCAGGCTCTGGTGATCACAACTCTACTTCTTACTGTTTTAAGTTCCACATATAAGTGAGATTATGTGATATGTGTTTTAGTATGTTGGATTAGTTTCTTTAACATAATGATGTCCATGTTCATCTGTTATCCCCTTCTTTTTAAAGTCTAAATATAATCCATCCATCTATCTGTCTGTCTCTCTATCAATCTATCTATAATCTATCTTCTATCTATCCCTTCTTTACTCATTTATATGTTGCCAGACAGACTAGACACTTAGCTCTTATGGGCAATGGTATAGTGAAGTGGGGATGCAGCATACTGATTTAATTCCCTTTGCAAATCTACCCAGAAGCAGGATTGCTAGATCATATGGTCTCTTTATTTTTAGCTTCTGAGGAACCTCCTTACTGCTTTCCATAATGGCTGTACTAATTTACATCCCCATCAACAGTGTCTGCATTTTATTCTTAAAAGTTTCCCAATGAAGTGACACATTCTCATACACTTTTCATTGGCCAAAGCAAATCATATGGCCACATAAAAAGTTGGCAAGGAAGTAACATTTTACTACAGCCTAGAAATAGAAGGAGGATAATATGAACAACTTATGCAACAGTCTTCCTGTCTGGCACCAAATATTCCAGATACTCTCCTTCCCATACACTTATTTCTCCCTGAGTAAGCCTCTGTACCCTTTCATTTAGCAATGGCATCAATGCAACCTCTGGAAATGAGTATACAGTGCCATCCCTTTAGCAAAGGATGTGCTCAAGACTGTGCACTTCAGCAGTACATGACTTCTAGTCATCTGGTGACCCAGGAATGAAACACGTGAACACAGGGACAGGTGACTCCAGTATATTAAAGGGGAACAAAAAGGACGAGAGACATGCAGCAGCAAGTGTTGACTCAACCGGGAAACTACATTCAGGTTCCCTCCCAGACCCTGGTCTCAGGTAGAGAAATACACCCCCTGTGAGGCAGGTGCCGAAGAAGGCCACTTCCTTTGGAACAGTGCCAACTTCTTCATCCACTTCCATGTATAGACGCTGATGGGAACTCAAGTTCCAAAGAGCCACATATAACCATATAAACCTTTCAAAAATACAGTTCATGTATTATCTGTGCTCTCTATATTATTCTAGTCTGTTCCTGCTCCTTGTGTGAATAACTACATACAGTTTTTTTTTTTTCTGAAAAAAATAAGCCTGTCTCTTACTGTTCTTTTGATTTAATTATAGGTATACTGGAAAAATTGATGAAACTTTGGTGGAGAACCATCCTCCCTTTTTGTTTTTCATTTGAAAGGACTTTTGAATGCAGTGTGTGTGTGTGTGTGTGTGTGTGTGTGTGTGTGTGTGTGTGTGTATAGGTATGTCTCAAATGGTCTCATGTAGCCCAGGCTAGACTCAAACTTGCTATGTATCCCAGGCTGGCCTTTAACTCCTGATCTTTTTCCTCTTTCTGCATAGATTTTTACTAATACTTTCATTTACTAAGGATGTCTCCCATTGATATGATAATCCTTTAACTTTCTCTGGAGCCTGTGTCATTTGTCTCCAATGATATTTGAGTCAGAAAAGCACCTACCTCTTCCAACCTTGAAAACACCCCAACTATTGACTATTCTTTGCTATCCTTGCTTGCAGACCCTCATTTTCTCTATGAGGCCTAATTATTACCTCTCATTTCAGTTGTGATTACTGGGGATTAAACCAGAGGTTTACATGTGATAGCTGAGTTCTCTACTACTGTGGTATTGCCACCACCCCCTTTGGAACTGTGTTTTTTATTTTGAGTTGACCAGGATGGTCTTGGATTCACTCTGTAATCCAGGTAGGTTTCAAACTGGTGATCTTCCTGCCTCAGCCTTCTAAGGAACTGAAATTATGGACCTATATCACCAGGCCTGCCATCATGGTCATTTTGTTTTATTGTTTTAATTTTCAGTGCTGAGGAATGGACCCAGGAGCTCATGAGTGTCAGGAAAGTGTGTTTCAGGAAGCTGCATCCCCAACCATCATCACTCTCTTTTGTATCTAGCTATATGTTCAATGCAACCGCATTGACAAACATTCACTCATAACATGCTGGTTCTCTAGAGCTGTAAGCTTATTAAGCTACTGTAGCAGCAAGAGTTCTTCAGAAAAATATAACAGTATAATTACTAATTAGTGTATTTTCAGGGGAAAGTTGGTTCACAGAATTTGGAGCCTGAGAAGTCTTCGTATGTAGAGTCAAAATTATAGTTCTACTTCAACTCCAAAGACCTGAGAAGGAGAAGAGCAGATGATGAGCTTTTGTTCAGATGGAAGCAGAGTCTTTAGGAGAAGATTTGACTCCAGGATACACATAATGAGACAGAGAAGAAAATAATTCTTTTTATAGTAATTTATTCTAGCAAGACTAGCCAGGCCCACCTACATTGGGGAGGAGATCTGCTTTGCTTTGTTTAAAGATTCAAATATTAACACCACTCAGAAATATCTCGACAGGCCCAGAGTAATACTTAGTCCCATGTCTGGGCACTTGATAATTGGATCAAGTTGATACATAAAGTTGACCATCACAATCATCATGTATCTCCTGAGATACCTGTAGCAAAAGTTTACCCCAACATGAATTACTATTTCTCCAACCCCTGAGATATTTGCTTGTTGTCCATTACCAGACAGTAATGCCACATAGTTAGAAATTTCCTGAGCAACCCTCTCTGGCACTGTGGCAGTCCCCCACATCTCTGTGTTGATTTCTACATCCTCCAGGATGGCATATGCTGTGGGGTGGTGGCAAACACGTAATAATAAAATCTTAGTGACTAAGACCAACAGTGTTTGTTCTCACTTATTTGAACCATTTCTTGTGAGTCATGGAAGGATGCATCTTCGAAATACATTTGTATGCAGACAAAAAGTGATATGTTTTCCACTGGGAGATTTGCTGCCATAACAAAGGGGAGGAGGGCACACTTCTCTTCTGTTCACAAGTCACTGGTCATATTGAGTCCTTTGCCTCCAACTAGGATAGCCACAATGATCACATATCTCATAGGCAAGAAGCTGTTGCTGGCTTTTGAGTGCCCATCTCATAAATGTGAATAGAATGTCAAGCACCACCAGTGCCATGGCTTGAATGCATTCCACACAAAGCATGCAATAGAGACTTTATCACAGGTGCAACAGTGCTTGGAGGTAGAGCTTATTGTGAGGTGATGAGTGGATTAATGCTGCTATCCTGACAGCAGATTCCTTCTGAAAGGATGAGCCTGCCATCTTTCATCTCCTACTTGACAATGGGTTTCTATTGAAGGGATGAGCTTGGCCATCTCTCATCTCTTAGTTTTATTCCCTTTCCTTTCTGCCAAGGAACGACACAGGAAGGTTTCCCCACCACCACCCAGTGGATGTAGGACCACTGGTGGCTTTGGAGAGCCCAATAAGCCAAGAGATTCATGTTATTATAAATTATCTAATCTGGGGTATTGTTATAGCAGTAGACTAAGCAAGCCAGATACTTAAAGAAAACTAATATGAAAACCAGAAATCAATATGAATGAAGGTCTCAAAGGGGCCATGCAGAGAACAGACGAACAGTATAAAAGGAACCTTCTAGATGATATAAAACTAAAATTGTTGCATCACAAAAGAACTGATTTCTATGTAAAGGAATATCAAAAGACAAAGAATATCCCTTAATTAAATGTATATACATGTAATTTAAATGTATATATATATATATATAATTTAAATGCATATATGTGTGTGTGTGTAAATTCAACAGAGAAAATTGGAGAAGTTGATACAAAGCATAATAGAACACTCAGTAGTTTAGATACACAAGAGAAAAACTGTGGATCCACCAAGAAAAGCCACCTGTCAATTGTCAAGAGTCATACAGAGAGAAGACAGCACAACAGAGGAACTTATCCAGAAGTATTTCTGAAATATCACAGGACCAGAGCCTGTTTCCCCTACGTTGACGGCAAAAAGATATATGGAATGCCTACCTCTGTCAACAGCTAGGGTCTGGTGGTAAGGTGAGGCTCCTGGCACCTCCTGGGGAGGAACAATTGTGCCATTTGGGATGATAAAGTATTTGAGATCAGATTGGCATTGGTCTCATCAATAGTAGATCAAAAGCTACAATCAGGTTTAGCTCAGTGGTAGTGCAAGTGCAAGGCCCTGTGTTCAGTCTTTAGCTCGGGAGGCTGGGAAGGGACACAATTACAAATCCTGGTGTGGTAGCATACACCTTTCATTCCAGCCCTTGAGATACAGAGGTGGGCAGATTGTTGTAAGTTTAAGGCCAGCCTGGTCTATGTAGGAATGTCAAGGCAGTCAGGGCTAACTGTTGAGAGTGTTTCAAAAATGAACAGCCTCCTTCCCACATAGCTGAAGTTGTATTCAGGGAGGTAAGTACAGGATGGAATAGAAATGAAGTCCCAGGAGAAAAGTGAGCCAGTGTTCTTAATACACAGCAGCCAGACCTGGAGTGTGGGAACGAGGACTTCAGGGGTTGGGAGGAGAGGGTTGAGAGCTTGCAGGCCTTGAATCTTTGTTTTTCCTTCTTTTTCTACTAAGCTAGGGTCTTCTACACACTAGGAAAGTATTCTATCATTAAGCCACATCACCGTCCCTTTGTGTATTTTGAAATGATGTGTGTGTACTATTTGTGTTAACACATCCCCAATTTAATAGTGGTGGAATTAATAAAGTGAAAAGAATTAACAGTTTTGATTTTGAACATTAAGTTGTGATGACCTTGATCAAGTCTTTCTGACAGTTTTGATATTGAGAACATCATTAAGTCGTGATGACCTTGATCAAGTCTTTCTGACAGTTTTGATATTGAACATTAAGTCGTGATGACCTTGATCAAGTCTTTCAACTTCTTCTAAAGGTAATTTTTGTGCTTCTTCACTTACACAATAAGACAGTCTCTTTCAAACTCTTTCTAGGCCTTTTGTTCTAGAACCTTGAAGAGCACAGCTTTGCATGCCTTGGGTCCCAGGAACCCCTCACAGTTTTCCGCCTGCACCCCCAGTCCCCCAACCACTTGTGTATGCCCATCTACCTGATTTCCAGATAGGGGACAAATGGGAGGGAGGTGGGTCTCATGGAAGGTGTCTGGGCACTTGGCTATTTACATGCTCTCAGGGACCTCTGAGGCTCCCTATTAAGAAGCAGGCTGGCTGGAAGCTGATCTGACAGCTCGTTAACACTCAATTAAAGCTCTTCTCTACAGTACGGCATTAACTTTTTAAAAATTTATACAAGTAATTGAAGGAAGTAAAGTGCAACTGTGGCTTTCGCAGTGGCGCATGTGAGAGAGGCTGTGGAATTGTTCTCCCCTGCCCAGTGTTCAGTTTTCAAATTTACATGGGCAATTGCATTGGAAATTAAAGTGTGGTTTGAAGGTGGATGTGGGTGTCTTACATGGCAGAATATTAACCACTTTATATTTATAAATGTAATTAAAATGGGATTACTTTGGAATTAAAGAGCACAGGAAGGAAAAGATACATGCACTTTCTTAGGGATATACTGCTTTTCCCGTCTATAAATTCCTGATGAGCATGTTGGTACCAGTCTTAACTTGTGTAGACCAGGGAGCTCAAATTCTCCAGCCAGAATACCTAAGAGATTCTCATCACATTTGCCATCACCCCTCCTCACCTTATTTTCTCAAGTTGAAGTCCAGGGGATCTGCTTCACCCAGGGTGGACCTGTTGTACACTTGGCAGTTGGCTCATCCATGCTGAGGCTGTTGACTTACCTCAGTGGTATCTTAGAGGATATCCAGGTATCATATACTGCTGTCCCTGGAGTTATGCATGAACTGGTTTGCAGGAACTGAGGGAAGATTGCTGGGAGCCTCTCTATATAGCTAGGAGTCTATTGGCTTGAACCTTGTTGGGAGGTTGTTACTGTTCCAGGTGGGGCCTCCTATATACAGAAGTATTTCCTGGCTAAACATGGGCCTGTGATGATTGGGGCAGGTCCTGGTAGGAAACATGGACCATTTCTTATCCTCCTGCAAATCTAAGCAGTATATTCCAGGACATTAGACAATTCATCAGAGAGGAGGTGAGGGGAGGGAATGGGAGGAGAGGAGGGAGGGGAAATTGTGGTAGGGATGCAAAACAAATAAATAAAATAGATAAATAAATAAGAGAAAGTTCATCCAAAGGTTATCTTTCTTGACTCTTGGCATTGCCAGAAATAATTGAAACATGTCCCCCTTCCAGCTTAGATTAGTTCTTTGAAAACCACTGACTTTTCCAACTGTATAATTAAGACATTGTTGAATAATTCTGAAGTAGAGATATTGCCTGTTTGTCTCTTGAGACAAGGAGACCAAGAGGGCATGCATCTGTGTGGTCCAGCTCTGCATGTCTCCATCTTCTCTGTCTGCCATGTCTCCTTCAACACAGGGAGGTTGTCATGCTTTCTGCTTCCCTCTGTCATCCTCATTATCAGAAACATCTCGTTATCCCAGTGCTTAGGACAGAGGGGACTCAGTGGCTGTGCTTGGCAGTGGATTTGTAAGTCCCAAAGCCCCAGGCATTCAGATCTTGCCCAGGCCAGGCACAAGATGCCCACCTTGGTCTTTCCGTCTGCAAGATTCTAGGTGGGGAAGAGTTGGGAGACAATGCCATCCCCATCTCTCGTGTCTGTGATCTAAGCCCCTTTATCACTTATTACCGTTTTCAAAAGTCTTTGAATTAAGACCCCTTTCTCCTTTGCCTCCCCCTAATACATTTGCATGCTCATTGAGGCGAAAAATTACATGATTTCAAGATTGCACTGGGGCCTGTTTCAGACCTTGGGCCTAGTTAGCAGGGCCATCGATGTACAATTAAGCTGGGACTCAGAGTCCTTAATAAGGACTCGCCAGGCTTCAGTGTGAGAGCTTCCTGAGATGACTTTGCTTCACTGCTCTGCAGCCCTGAGGTGCCTTGGTCATATCCAGAGCTTCCATCCAAAGCCTAGATACCCCGGGCAGGGCAAGTCTGAGGAAAAACACAGTGTAGCTGCACAGGGAGTCATGGTAAATGAATAGCTTGAGGGCTGAGGGAGAGTTGTCTCCTGAAAACAATTCTGTTTAAAATGTTCAGAAGAAAAGGTTAGGCCTAAGTCTTTGGCAAGAAGAGTCAGACTTGCTATTAAGAGAGACAAACATATCAGATGAAATCATTGACTGCTTTTCGCTGAGACTCCTGTCAGTGGTGAAGTGCAGGAGCTTCCAAAAATACACAAAAGATGTGAAAATGAGGGATTCAGAGTGGAAAGATAAATGAGAAAATAGAAAAGCCTTGAATGTATTTTATGTCCTACTTGATGGCAAGAGAGGGATAAGAGTGATACTTTATGAATATGTGGGCAAGGTCAGGTACATGGCTACATGGGGCCTCTTCAGTTCTGGGGACACGAGGGCAGGCTGAGTCCTTTAGGTCAGAGGGTTTGCCTTAGCAACTAGGAACACAGACTTTTAGCAACTGGTTGGGTCCATTTAATCCACATTTCTATTGACTAATCATCCAGGCTTTGCTGTTTTCTGTCTCTTTTTATCTTCTCTCCTTTCCCTCCTCAATTATTTCAAAGTCCCTGCAAATCTTTGGTGACTGGAGGCACAAAGCACACCCAGTCAACGAGTTAGAAATTATTCTGGGATTTATTCAGAGGATAAGGGAACCCACTTACTGCAAATCTCCTGAAATTAACCTGACTGAAAGGAAAGCTGGGCTGAACTCTCTGGTTTTGTGGACACCATTTGTGAATATCTTCACAAGCTCAATCAGTGGGAACTGACTGGACACTTGCTTAGTCCCTGGCTGAGGGTCCTTGTCTCTTGTAGACCTTCTTTGCAGCTGGGGAAATGCGTTTTACAGATACGCCACACAGACGGAGGAGGATATTTTGCCTGGAAACACTGAGCCTCTGGCCAGTGGGTCAGCAGGACTATCCTATGTGAGCCTGGTGGTAGGAGTTAGGACAATATGATTCTGCAAACAGTTTCTCACAGTGGCTTGTTCATGCACATGTTTCTGGGGAGGTACCAGAAGTTCTTGGTAGGAGAGAATAAGCCGGAAGAACTGAGCTTCTTAGCTCGGGGTGTGAGCTGGGGGTGGACACACCTGAGTGCTGCTGTCCCTCTCTCGGTGGCCTTTCGACTTCTGAAGAGATCACATCTGAACTCAGCCTCTCTAATCCTGCATGTGCTTTCTCCCTGCTGGCCTCTGTTCCCCAGAAGTGCAGGGAGGCAGAGAACACAGCAAATCAGTGAGATGATCAAGTTCTGTGTTGTAAAGGAAGAAGACCGGGAGCAGAGAAGCAGAGATGGGGCGGTTGGAGGGCTCTTCCTGGACACAATTTTGTTGTTGTTTAAAGTTCAGACATATATTTTTTTTTTACATTAGCATACAAAGTAACAGATTTCATCATGGTGACTCTGTACATGTGTCACACTTTGTTGCCATTTGTACCCCTCCCCCACTGCCCTTTCCCAGGCCTCACTTGGGCTTGTTCTCTCTCTTGCTGCCTCCAGTGAGCCCCTTCCTGCTTCCTTATCTGCATATTTTTATTTATCACCCTATATATTTCTCACCTGTCTTATGATCTTAGTCATCCCTTGCCATG
Organism: Onychomys torridus; assembly: GCF_903995425.1. Classification (NCBI taxonomy): domain Eukaryota; kingdom Metazoa; phylum Chordata; class Mammalia; order Rodentia; family Cricetidae; genus Onychomys; species Onychomys torridus. Next base: position 22,156,286 of record NC_050449.1, read on the forward strand.
AGTTTCCTCTCTAGTTTCAACACCAGTCTTCTTTTTCTTATTTACTTTATTTAACATTTTTTCATTTATTTTACATACCGACCACAGTTTCCCCTCTCTTTTCTCCTTCCATTCCCTTCCCATCTACCCCACCTACCTACCTCCCCATACACCAGTGTTTCTAAACAGAAGAAATAGCCAAGACCCCAAGACTCAAAGTGCCCCTTGCATCATGGTGAGGACCTGAGGATGAGCAAGTAGTCTTCACCAGGCATAGGGTCTTTCAGTGCCTGGCATTTAGACTCAGCACCTCCAGAATGGAGAAAGCTGTTTGTTGTTCATAATCCAGCCATGTCAGAGTGTCTCTGTTACCCACTGGTTTTGAATATTTTGTCACAGATGCCTAAATGGCCCAATTAATAAAGTGCCCACTACTTATGATCTAAAATTTCATAGCATGTGTATAAGTGCTTTGCCTGCATACATGTACTTGTGCACCACGTGTGTGCCTGGTGTCTGTGGAGGTCAGAAGGGTGTCAGATCCCTTATAACTGGAGTTACAGATGATCATGAACCACATGGGGGTACTGGGCTCCCCTGAAAGGGCAGTGCTCTTAACAACTGAGCCATTTGTCCAGCCCCACTACCCAATATTGAAGCTACGCAGCTTTCTCCTGTATCAGTACAGTTTGCAATACTATCTTATTTATACCAGGCATTTGACCAGCATGTTCTGTCTTCCTTCTTTCCCTTCAGTATAAAGGTTGGCTCTCTGGACTAAATCATCAGTAGTAGCAATCAAGAGTGATGTAGGAAATTATGGGGTGAGAGGAAAAAGCCAAACCGCCAATGAGACTGGGAGTCCAGAAAGTGACAGATTTGTTGTCTCCTTTCTAGGTGGAAGCAACCTGAGGGCAGTGCCCTTTTTTTCTGTATCTGGTACTATGTCTAGCTTACCTGTGGGCACTTAACACCTAGCTATTGTTATCACTGAAACTGATAAATAATGGGATCCCTCTTTGCCATCCCTCACATGGAGAGGCCATTGCTGCTTGGACTAGTATCAATTCAAACCATAGCCCTGCTGCTGAGACAAGAACTTTGCCTTATCTTGAAGCCTTACAGCTACCGGGAGCTGCAGGCCAATGTAATTTGCTGGTGCTTTTTAAGTCACTAGCAGTTTTTCAGCAAACATATCAAACCCTTAATGGGGTTTTTGAAAGTAAATCTCCTGTTTGAAGTGAGAAGGAAAAGAAATAAGTAGTTATTATTCCATTTCTGTCCTTTACCTTTTAATCTGGGGGCTGAGGGAAGGTGAGTGAAACCGGGGTGGGTAGAGTGATTCCTCAAAGCAAACAGGCATCCCGCTGGAGAGTCAACCTCCTTCAGCCACTGGTGTGCCTGGGAGCCATGTGGATGAAATATTAAGTATCAGGCAGCAGTAATGTGGCTGCTGCAGACGTAATCAGATGGGTAGTTAAAAGCCTGGCATTCTTTAGGGAAACAAATGATTGATCAACCCTGCAAAATAAATACGCTGCCTTTTTGGCTCTGCAGAGCAACTCTAAATTCAGTCTACCCCATGTTCGTGAAGGGCTGTCCTCAACCCACTTTTGGTTGTTTGTGATTTTGGGATGAATTTATCAAACATGTCTTTTTAGGGATTTTGATCCAGGCTATGGATGCAGGGAGTGCCATTTAAAATTCTTTTTCTGTCTCTTTCTTGGCATGAGGCTCCCTGGAGGCAATGGTAACATGCAGTTAGTTGTTGGGAAGGTTGTGTGTTCTTTGGAGAACATTGCTGGGATGGGGGCATCTGGGCCATTGGCACACAAAGGCATCCATCATTGTATTTGCAGCTGGGAAGCAGTGTGTTGAACACAAAACATGATCTGGTTTGGAAAGTGGTTGGCTCCTTGCGGCCATGAAGGGACTCAGCCTGAAAAGATTGAGGGTAGTGCCTTCTGGGGGCAGCCTATGTGGTGTGCACTTTCCACAAGGGAGGTGGTGGCTAGATTGGAAGTGTTGTGTGGTGTTGTTTCTCAAGGACAATTTGGTGTTAGGTGACTCCTGTCTTTGAAAGCAATCAGGTGCTTCCAGGTCCTAGAGATGGGTAGAAGGTGGCTGGGTTTGCATAAGCCTTAGTTGTCATAATATGTTGGCTCACAACACGTAGAAGCTGCTTTGAGGAGGCATCTCTATGGCTGCTTTTGTCAAATAGCACCTCTAGTCCCTGGTGGTTGTGGGTGAGTAAGAGGCTCAGGAGACAACGTGGTATCAAACAGATAGGATCCTTTCTAGTTGGGGGAATATTCAGGGTTTTATTTCTCTCTGGAAATAGTGCTGAGTTTGGCTGAAGGCTACTGACAGGGATCTCTAAGAAGGAGTTGGTTTGGACTCACTGAAATGATAAGATACAAAGGTTATAAAGTGCTTTTATGCCCCACTATGTAAGTCATGCAAATAATGCAAATAATTATCTCATTCATTAAAGTCAATGCACACTTATTAAGTGCTTATTATATATCAACCTCTCTGCCCAGGCCGTGGAGAGGGCCAAGAGATATGGCCTTAGGCCCTCAAGGCAGTAGGTAGTTATTAGAACTCAGATTTTACATATGAACCTAATTGGGTTGTCTTTACCAGCACATACTTCTCAAGATGGTAGCTAGTAGAACTTACTAAGGAACAATCCCTGAGGTTATCCAGAGGACTTTGGAGCAAGTGAAAAAAATGCACCAATGCATCATTATTAGAGAATTCAAAATGAATCATGGCTCTGAGGGCCTAGCAAGAGCTGCAGGGTTTGAGGGTAGAGTCCAGCCTATTGCTTTTCTACCAGTGTGTTTTCAGCCAGGCTTAGCAAGTTAAGCCTGCTTGTGCTGAAGAGAGCAGATGGAGAGGTCGATCCTTCTTTCTGGGTCTTGCTCAACCCTGGAAATGCAACAGATGGCACCTTACAGCCAGAAGAGACCAACATGGGACACATGAAGAGTTTACCCACTGGGCTGTGTACTCGATGTTTACCGGTGCCCAGGAGAAGGGCAGAATGGAAGCTCTGTGTGTTTGTGTGTGTGGGAGAAATGTGGCTTTCTGGGGAATGTTCATGGTAGTAGGAGAGAGAATGGAGTAAGGGTCACAGAGATGGGAGGCGGTGGGAAGGCTCTGATGGTTCTCTTTTCTGGAGTGACAGCTGGTAGGCAGCTGTAGAGATACTGTGTGTGTTAACAGCCACAGTGACTGGGTGTTTATTGAATTGCTGTGGATTTTCTAAAAGCAAAGCAAGCATACCAAATTGCTGCAAATTACCAAGGGCTTTCCTAATGTCTGATAAAAATACTGTGAATGTTTAAGGACACAGGCCCTCCCTGCAAATGGTTCTGAATGTGGCAATAGGGCTGTTCCTGCCTAGAGGACAAGTGAACTGGATCTTCAGTGCAAACCAACAGCTAAGAGAATGGGAACCCCACCAGAAGGTGGCTGCTTCAGATTCAGGTTGGCCTCCTTGTCCTCAATTAGCCTTCTTGCCTGTACAGAGATGCTTTGCATGGCTCACTGCCTCTCGAGAAGCATGTGCCTCCATCTGGTGGTGATGGTGCAGTTTTGGGTCCGGTGTGGAAACACTGGGCAGGAGGATGGGCTGAATGTTAATGGCTTTCCTAAATGATCGTCTGTCTTTCTTACCTTTACATGTCCTGCTCTTTCTTCTGCTGAGAAGAAATAAGAATGTCTTGAAGAAGGTTCTAGAATAGAAAACAACATCTATTTGGGAGATAAACACCTCCATAGCTCATACCCTGTTTCTTCAGACTCAGTCCAGTGTAGTTATGTTTCTGCCATTCTGCCCATTTTCCTTCCTGACTTGGTTGTGTTCTTTAGACAGAAATAAACTATAATCCTTTTGTCCTAAGAAGAAAAGCATCACTGGCCTCCAAGGCTTTTTGTTTCCAGCCCTATACTGAGAAGCCGTGGAGAGCTGGGACTCTGAGAATTAAATTACATGCAGTTTTAAAACCAAAGGAATAACTAGTTAGGTTCCAAACACACTCTGGGTTAAGTCAGTTCAAAGCATCAGAAAGATCATCGGGAATATTGGAACGACACAGCAGACGACTCAGTTTGCAGTTCTGTTTAACCCATGTCGTTCACTATTTTGTTTCCTAGGAGGCTCAAGGAATCTCACTGCCTTTCAGCAGCTAAAACTATCAGGTATTCCACCCTACCCTTGGCAGTTTGCAAGAGAAATTCAGGAAGAATTAACTTCATCACCTGCTTCTCTCAGCTTGGGATTTGTTTGGCCAGGATGTCATCTCATTGAACACCAAGAAGAGTAATACAGTTTGGAAACACACGCTTTTGTGGTATGTCTCAGCAGGGGAGTCCAGGGTATTGAACTTTCAATATATCAGCGAGTTAGGAGAGAGGGCCCAGTGCTTTTGGGAGAGAACAAAGGCTTCCTGAACTGAGAGTCTGAGATGTCAAGAAGTGACAGAGAGTATGCCTGGGCCAGAGAGGGAGAGGACAGAAGGACAGAGTCGGAGAAGAAGCTCGCAGGGTTGTGGGCTCATCTCTTCCCACCATTGCTCACCACCTCAAAGATGGCTGCCTGTGGTTAGGAGTGGGACAAGCAGGGATGACAATGAGCCACAGAAAGGGAAAAAGCACATGCTTTCTATTGAGAATGAGCAGCCATCACAAGCAGAGGCAGCTCCTGTTACAAGCAGGTGAACTTCATTCTTGGCATTACAAAATAGTGCTCCAAGCACAAACCGATGATCCATCTTTGACTCCTTAACCAGAACCTACCTATTCTGGCTAGAGGGAACAAAGGCCAGATAACAGATAAAGCATTTTTTTTCTTTTAGTGTGTGTGTGTGTGTGTGTGTGTGTGTGTGTGTGTGTGTGTGTGTGTGTGTGTGTGTGTGTGTGTGTGTGTGTGTGTGTGTGTGTGTGTGTGTGTGTGTTGGGGGGGCTGTTCTTCTGGGAGCATGGCTTCTCTGGGTCAAAAAAGAGCTCTGGGTAAATCTTAACGTTCATAAGATGTGATCCCATTCAAGAAGTAGGAACAACCCATGTTCTAGATGCAAAGGCCACAGAATTGAACACTCATGTATGACCTCTACTAATGACTGGCTAATGCTTTCTTTATCTGTAAGGTTAGGGTATTGGATTTTCTGAGTCCCTAGGTTCCTTTCATCTCTTTGTTTGTTTATTTATGTATTTATTTTTATTTTAATTTTACATCACAGTTTCCCTTCCCTCCTCTTCTTTCAATCCCTCCCCTCCCACCTTCCTTCCTCCCCCATTCACCCCTCCATCAGGGGTTTCACTTCAGAAAAGGGCAGGTCTCCCATGGATATAAACCAGCCATGGTATATCAAGTTGTAGTGAGACTAGGCACCTCCTCTTCTATTAAGGCTGGACAGGCAATCCAGTAGGAGGAATGGGTCCCCAAAACAGGCAATAGAGTCAGACAGCCCCTGCTCCCACTGTTAGGAGTCCCACAAGAAGACCAAGTTACATAATTGTAACATATATGCTGAGGGCCCAAGTCAGTTCCATGCATGTTCCCTGGTTTTCAGTTCGGTCTCTGTGAGCCCTTGTGAGCCCAGGTTAGTTGATTCTGTGGGTTTTCTTGTATTGTCCTTGACCCCACTGGCTTCTGTAATCCTTCCTCACTGACTTTTATACTCTTTCTTCCCTTCTTCTGCAAGATTTCTCAAACTCCACCTACTGTTTGGCCATGGGTCTCTGCCTCTGAATCCATCAGTTGCTTGGTGACACTCTCTGGTGACTGGCTGGGCACCAATCTATGAGTATAGCAAAATATTCATTGACTCCCCACACCCAGTTATGTTTGATTCTATCTTAGGTCTCTGGACTATCCAGCCTCTTGGTCCTGTCCCTCAGGGGTGAACTCCATCTCATGGTATGGGTCTCAAGTTGGATCAGTCATTGGTTGGTCACCCTCACAATTTCTGCACTATCTTTATCCCAGCACATCTTGTAGGCAGGAAAAATTGTAGGTCAAGGGTTTGTGGCTGTGTTGGTGTCCCAATCTCTCCACTGGTTACAGAGGACAGTCAATTCAGGCTCCATATCCCCCCTTGCTAGAAGTCTCAGCTAGGATCATCCTTACAGATTTCTGGGAATTTTCATTGCACTAGGTTTCTAACTCATCCTAGAAATACTGCCCCCCCCCCATTTCAGTTGTCTTTCCCAGTACTCTGTCCTTCACCTGATGCCTCCTGTGATCTCAGTGATGTCTATTCTATTTTTCCCTTCACAGCAGCATTCATGAATCCTCCTTGAGGCCCCTTATTACCTAGCTTCTCTGAGTCTATGGATTATAGCATGATTATCCTTTACTTTATTGCTAATATCCACTTATGAGTGAGTACATACCATGTTTGTCTTTCTGGTTCTGGGTTACCTCACTCAAGATGACTTTTTCTAGTTCCATCCATTTGCCAGCAAATGTCATGATACACACACACACACACACACACACACACACACACACACACACACACACATTTAAACATCTGAGTAATACCCCATTGTCTAAATGTACCACATTTTCTTTACCTGTTCTTCTGTTGAGGGACACCTAGGTTGTTTCCAGTTTCTTGCTATTATGAATAAAGCTGCCATGAACATAGTTGAGCAAGTGTCCTTATGGTATGGTGGAGCATCTTTTGGGCATATGCCCAAGAGTGGGATAGCTGGGTATTGAGGTAGAATGATACCCAATTTTCTGAAAAACTGCTATATTTATTTCCAAAGTGGCTGTACAAATTTGCATGCACTCCCACCAGAAGTGGAGGAGTGTTCCCTTTGCTCCACATCCACATCCTCTCTGGCATGAGCTGTCACTTGTATTTTTGATCTTAGCCATTCTGACGGTGTAAGATGGAATCTCAGTGTCATTTTGATTTGCATTTCTCTGATGGCTAAGGATGTTAAATGTTTCTTTAAGTGTCTCTTGGTCATTTGAGATTCCTCTGTTGAGAATTCTCTGTTTAGAGCTATACCCCATTTTTGGTTGTGAGCCTAGCCTTTAACGGCTGAGCCATCTCTCCAGCCCTATACCGCATTTTTTTAATTGAATGTTTTTAATGTCTAGTTTCTAGAGTTCTTTATATAATTTGGATATTAACCCTCTGTCAGACATGGGGTTGGTGAAAATCTTTTCCCATTCTGTAGGATGCTGTTTTGTCCTTTTGACAGCATTCTTTGCCTTGTAGAAGCTTTTCAGTTTCCTGAGGTCCCCTTTGTTAAACTGGCCACTTTAGTGCTTTTGATTCTATTCAGGAAGTTGTCTCCTGTGCCCATGCTTTCAAGGCCACTTCCTACTTTCTCTTCTATCAGGGTTAGTGTATTTCATTTTATATTGAGGGCTTTGATCCACTTGGACTCCAGTTTTGTGCAGGGTGATATGGATCTGTTTGCATTTTTCTACCTATCAACATTTAGTTAGATCAACATCATTTGTTGAAGATGTTTTCTTTTTTCCATTGTATAATTTTTGGCTTCTTTGTCAAAAATCAAGTGTCCATAGGTGATTGGATTTACTTCTGGGTCTTTGATTCAATTCCATTGATCAACCTGTCTGTTTTTATGCCAATACAATACAGTTTTTAAAGTTATTGCTCTGTACTACAGCTTGAAACAAGGGATGGTGATACCTCTGGAAGTTCTTTTATTGTACAGGATGGTTTTAGCAATCCTGGGTTTTTTGTTTTTCCATATGAAGTTGAGTATTGTTCTTTCAAGGTCTGTAAAGGATTGTGTGGGAATTCTGATGGGGATTGCATTGAATCTGTAGATTGTTTTTGGTAAAATGGCCATTTTTACTTTGGTAATCCTACTGATCTGTGAACATAGGAGATATTTCCATCTTTTGCTATTTTCTCCAATTTCTTTCTTCAAAGACTTGAAGTTCTTGTCATATAGGTCTTTCACTTGCTTGTATAGAGTTCAACCGAGATATTTTATATTATTTGTGACTATTTTGAAGGACGTTGTTTCCCTGATTTCTTTCTTTGCTCATTTATTGTTTGTATATAGGAGGGCTACAGATTTTTTAAGTTGACTGATGGTGTTTATCAACTGTAGGTCTTCCCTAGTAGAATTTTTGGGGCTGTTTATGTATACTATCATATCATCTGAAAATAGCAATACTTTGATTTCTTCCTTTCCAATTTGTATCCCCTTGATCTTGTCTTATTGCTCTAGCTAAAACTTCAAGTACTATATTGAATAGATACAGAGAGAGTGGACAGCCTTGTCTTGTTCCTGATTTTAGTGGAATTGCTTTAAATTTTTCTCCATTTAATTTAAAGTTGGCTTTTGGTTTGCTGTACATTGCCTTTATTATGTTTAGATATGTCCCCTGTATCTCTGATCTCTTCAAGATTTTTATCATGAAAGGGTGTTGGATTTTGTAAAACACTTTTTCAGCATCTAATGAGATGATCATTTTTTTTCTTTCAGTTTGTTTATATGGTGGGTTACTGAACATATGATTGTTCATATGTTGAACCATTCCTGCATCTTTGGGATGAGGGTCATTTGATCTTGATCATGGTGGATGATCTTTTTGATGTGTTCTTGGATTCTGTTTGCAAGCATTTTATTGAGTATTTCTGCATCTATGTTCATGAAGGTAATTGGTTTGCAATTCTCTTTCTTTGTTGAGTCTTTGTGTCGTTTGGGAATCAGGGTGACTGTGTCCTCATAAAATGAATTTAGCAATGGTCCTTATGTTTCTATTTTATGGAAAATTTTGAGGAGTATTGATATTAGCTCTTCTTTGAAAGAATGTTAAAATTCTTCTCTAAACTTGTCTGCCCCTGGGCTTTTTTTTTTTTTTTTAAGTTGGGAAACTTTTAATGGCTGCTTCTATTTTTTTTGGGGGGGGGGGGAGTTATAGATCTGTTTGAATTGTTTACCTGATTTTGATTTAACTTTGGTAAATAGCCTCTGTCAAGAAAATTTTCCATTTCTTTTAGATTTTCCAATTTTGTGGAGTACAGATTTTTGAAGTAATACCTAATGATTCTTTGATTTCCTTGGTGTTTGTTGTTGTGGCTAACTTTCCATTTCTGATTTTGTTATTTTGGATGTTCTTTCTCTGCATTCTAGTTAGTTTTGATAAGGGTTTGTCTATCTTGTTGATTTTCTTAAAGAACCAACTCTTTGTTCATTAATTCTTTTATTATTCTCCCATCCCCCATTTTATTGATTTCAGCCCCTGGTTTGATTATTTCCTGCCATCTACTCCTCTTGGGTGTGTTTGCTTCTTTTTGTTCTAGACCTTTCTGGTGTGAGGTTAGGTCTCTGATATGAGGTCTTTCTAATTTCTTTATGAAGGTATTTAGTACTGTGAATGTTCCTCTTATCGCTTTCATAGTGTCCCATAAGATTGGGTATATTGTGCCTTCATTTTCATTGAATTCTAGGAGGTCTTTAATGTCTGTCTTTATTTCTTCCTTGCTCCAGTGGCAATTTAGTTGAAGGTCATTCAGTTTCCATGAGTTTGTAAGGATTCCTGTTGGTTCTGTTGTTGTTGAAACGCAGCTTTAATCCATAGTGGTCTGATAAGATACAGGGGGTTATTTCAATTTTCTTATATCTGTTAAAACTTGCTTTGTGACTGAGCATGTGGTCAATTTTGGAGAAGGTTCCATGAGGTGCTGAAAAGAAGGTATACTCTTTAGTGTTTGGGTGAAATGTTCTATTAGGTCCATTTGTGTCATAAAGTCTGTTATTTTCCTTATTTCTCTGTTTAGTTTCTGTCCATTGGTGAGTATGGTGCATTGAAGTCTCCCATTATTAATGAGTGGGGTTTGATGTGTGATTTAAACTTTAGTAATGTTTCTTTTACAAATGTGGGTGCCCTTGCATTGGGGGAATAGATGTTCAGAATTGAGATGACCGTCTGGTAGATTTTTCCTTTATTGAGAATGGAATGTCTTTTTCCATTTCTTTTGATTAATTTTGATTTGAAATCTATTTTGTTAGATATTATGATAGCTACACCAGCTTGTCTCTTAGGTCCATTTGACCGGAAAATCTTTTCCCAATCCTTTACTTTGAGGTAATGCCTGGCTTTGAAGTTGAGGTGTGTCTTTCTTTCTTTCTTTCTTTCTTTCTTTCTTCTTTCTTTCTTTCTTTCTTTCTTTCTTTCTTTCTTTCTTTCTTTCTTTCTTTCTTTCTTTCTTTCTTTCTTTTCCTTCCTTCCTTCCTTCCTTCCTTCCTTCCTGCCTGCCTGCCTTCCTTCCTTCCTTCCTTCCTTCCTTCCTTCCTTCCTTCTTCCCTTCCTTCCTTTCTTTCTTTTTCTTTCTGAGTATTGGTATTAGCTCTTCTTTGAAAAGCTGGTAGAATTCTATGCTGAAACCATCTGGTCCAGGGATTTTTTTTTGTTTGGGAGACTTTTAATGACTGTTTCTATTTCCTTAGAGGTTATTGGTCTATTTAAATTATTTATCTGGTCTTGATTGAACTTTGGTATGTGGTACCTATCCAGCAAATTTTCCATTTCTTTTAGATTTTCTAATTTTGTGGAGTACAGGTTTTAGAAGTATGATCTGATGATTTTCTGGATTTCCTTGTTGTCTGTTGGTATGTCTCCCTTTTCATTTCTGATTTTGTTAATTTGGATTCTCTCTCTCTCTCTACCTTTTGGTTAGTTTGGATAAGGGCTTCTATGTCTGGTTGATTTTCTCAAAGAGCAACTCATGCTCCCTTGTGGTCTAGTAGTTAGGATTCCGTGCTCTCAAAAAGCAACTCTGTTTCATTGATTTTTTTATATTGTTTTATTTGTTGAGGTGTGTTTCTTATATGTAGCAGAAGGATGGGTCAGGATTTTTTTTTTGTAGTCATTCTGTTTCCTGTTTCTTTTATTGGCAAATTGAGCCCATTTTTATTGAGAGATATTGATGACAGTGATTGTTAATTCCTGTTATTTTGTTGTTGACAGTGTGTGTGTGTGTGTGTGTGTGTGTTTCCCTTCTTTGGATTTTGCTGGTATAAGATTATCTATTGCCTGTGTTTTTGTGGGTATAGTTAACTCCCTTGGATTGGAGTTCTTTTTCTAATACCTTCTGTATAGCTTGGTTTCTAGATAGATATTGTTTAAATTTGACTTTGTCATGAAATACTTTGTTCTCCATTTACAGTGAATGAAAATTTTCCTGGGTATATTAGTCTGGGCTGGCATATGTGGCCTCTTAGAGTCTGCAAGAGGTCTGTCCAGGCCCTTTTGGTTTTTATAGTTTGTGTTTAGAAGTTGAATGTAATTCTAATAAGTCTGCCTTTACTTGGCCTTTTTTCCTTGCAACTTTTAATATTCTTTCTTTCTTCTGTATGTTTAGTGTTTTGATTGTTATGTGACTTGGGGAATTTCTTTTCTGATCCAATTTATTTGATGTTCAGTAAGCTTTATGTACCTTTATAAGCATGTCCTTCTTTAGGTTAGGAAAATTTTCTTCGATGATTTTGCTAAATATATTTTTTGTGTTTTTGGAGCTGGGACTGACTATTCTCCTTCTTCTATTTCTTTTATTCTTATGTTTGATCTTTTAATGGTGTCCCAGATTTCCTGTATGTTTTGTGTTAGGAGTTTTTTAGATTTTTGTTGACCAATTATTTATTCTATCGTATCTATCATATCTTCAATACGCCAGATTCTTTCTTTCTTTCATCTTTTGTATTCTGTTGATGATACTTGTGTCTGTAGTTCTGTTCACTTACTCAGATTTTTCTGTTCCCTGGATTTCCTCAGTTTGTGTTTCCCTTATTGCTTCTATTTTGATTTTCATGTCTTGAACAGTTCCCTTCACTTGTTTGGGTTTTTTTTTTTTTTTTTTTTTTTTTTTTGGCATTCTTTGAGGGATTTATTGATTTCCTCCAATGTTTTGTCTTTTCCTAAATTTCTTTAAGGGAGTTTTTCATTTCCTCTTTAAAGACTTCTATCATATTCATAGAGTTATTTTTAAGGTTGTTTTCTTGTGCTTTAGCTCTGTTGGAATATTCAGGTCTTGCTGTCATAGGATAGCTAGGCTCTGGTGGTATCATATTACCCTGTCCTGTTGTTATATATATATATTTTTTTTACACTGGCCTTTAGGCATCTGGGTTTGGGATGATTAGGTCTAGGTCCTGATTTCTGAGCTTGTCTTTGTGGGATGGATGTTTTGTTCATTGGTTTCTATTTTTCTCTTTGGTTTTCTAGTCTGTGTGGCTTGGATTTCTGGTGGCTAGTGTGACCTCTGTTCTAGTAGGAAGTCTTTGTCCAAGTTGGCAGCTGGCCTTCTGGAGATTAGCTTGGCCTTTAGTACAACAGAGTGGGGGCGTCTCTATTCTTTTGAATGGTGTAGCCTACGTCTGTTCTTCTTACTGGTGTGGCATTCACCTGCATTGTAGAAGTTCACTGGGATCTTTTCATCTTATAAATGAACAATTCATTCTCTCATATTACATATCAAGTGCCTGAGGGAAAAAATCAAGAGAAGACAGTTGTACAGTCTTCTGTGCTCATGGCTCAAAGATGCATTTGCCCCCAGAGAAACCTACCCATCTATCTCTTCATTTACTTGTCCATCCATGCACCCATGCATCCATGCATCCATGCATCCATCTATCCATCCATCCATCCATCCATCCATCCACCTACTTATCCAACCGTCTGTCTACCCATCTGTTTATCCATCCCTTCATTCATTGATGCTCTCAATAATTCATTCCGTGGCTTTGCATTGAAGACATATAGTATGCTCAAACTCATATTACTTTAAGCTTTATCAACCTTGTATCTATCTCAAATATTTGGCAAATCTTAAGTGCTTCAGCATTTGCCAACTGAATGAGTGAAAGGTAACTCAACCACCTGCTTTTAAGAACCACAGGGTGGAGAGTAGTTCCACTTCATTCTAGTCCATTTCCCTAATTTCTTGGCAGTTGTACATGTTTCCGCGCTAAATAAATATTTGTTAAGGAAAGGGAGGAATCTGCATCTGCAGTTGTTTGTGTTTATACATTTGGCCATATGTCTGTGTATCATCTCCTTAGGCAGTGTAGTAGAATGGAGAAAGCATGTGGAGTCTGGAGTCACAGGGCCTGGATTCTCCCACACATTGTTCCTAGCAAGCTGTGTACCTTGGGTAAATCTTGTAGATCTCTCTTTTCTCATCTGCAAAGTCATACATCTCCTATTCCTTCTAGTTTTTTTTTTTTTAATTAGGTACAACATTTTGGACTCACCAAGATAGGATATATATGGAGTATTTTCACTGGATTTGTCAATTGTTAATGGACTAGACATTGTTGATTGCCTGTATCTATTATATATAGTTATTGTACATGCTGTATATAGTTTTCCATATATTAGATAGTCTTATTATTATTATTATTAGTATTTGTTTTAATTTTATACATCAGCCATGGGTTCCCCTGTCCTCCCCCTTCCCGCCCCCCCCCCTACCTTCCCCCCAGCCCCTCCCCTCCATTCCCATGTCTTCCAGGACCAAGACACCCCTGGGGATTCATTCAAACCTGGTGGATTCAGTACAGGCAGGTCCTGTCCCCTCCTTCCAGGCTGAGCTTGTGTCCCTGTGTAAGCCCAAGGTTCCAAAGAGCCAGCTCATGCACCAAGGACAAGTCCCAGTCCCACAGATCTGTCTCCCAAACAGATCAAGCCATTCAACTGTCTCACTTATCCAGAGGGCCTAATCCAGCTGGGGGGCCCACAGCCATTGGTTCATAATTCATGTGCTTCCATTCGATTGGCTATTTGTCCCTGTGCTTTTTGCAATCTTGGATTCAACAATTCATGCTCCTGCAGTCCCTCCTCTTTCTCAACAGTTGGACACCTGGAGCTCCACCTGGGGCCTGACCGAGGATCTCTATACACAATGGAGTACTACTCAGCAGAGAAAAACAATGACATCATGAGGTTTGCAGGCAAATAGATGGATCTAGAAAAAAAATCATCCTGAGTGAGGTAACCCAGACTCAGAAAGACAAACATGGTATGCACCCATTCATAGTAGGATACTAGATGTAAAACAAAGATGACTAGACTGCTACACAACTCCAGAGAGGCTACCTAGAAAACGGGACCCTAGGAGAGACCCAGGGATCACCCAATGACAGAGAAATGGATGAGATCTACATGAACAACCTGGACGACAGTGGGAGTAATGAAGGGCAAGATTTGAGGGAAAGAAAGCTTAGGGGAGCAGGAGATCCCACGTGGATCAAGAACAGAAAGGGAGAATGAGGAATAACAGACCATGATAAATGAAGACCACATGAGAACAGGAATAGGCTGAGTGCTCTAGAGGTCCCCAGAAATCCACAATGATACATCATCTGTAGACTGCTGGCAATGGTCAAGACAAGGCCTGATCTGACCTAGTCTGGTGATGGGATGACTAAACACCCTAACAGTCATCTTGGAACTCTGATCCAATGACTGATGGAGGTGGATGCAGAGGTCCTTCTAGTTTTGAAGGTAGATTTGAAGATTACAGATAAAGGGAGATAGCATAGAGTTAGGAAGTGATAACTGCCATAACCTTACAGACAGGGGCTTATTGTGCCCATCATAGCTTTAGGTAAAGGGTTATATGTTCATTTAGTTAGTAGATGTTTTTATTTCTAATAATCATCTAATTAATGGGTCTTACCACATACTGTCATAGAAATGACTATGTGCTGCACAATTACATTAATCTTATTTGTAACTAATTTATTTAATGAGTAAGTAAACTAGTTTTAAGCTGGAAGTAATAGCACATGCCTATCACTCCAATACTCAGGTATCTGAGGCAGGAGAATCACTATTAGTTCAAGGCCAGCCTAGGTTATACAGTAAGTTCAAGGAAAGCCTGCATAATACCATGCAAACCTATTTAAAAGAACAAAACAAAAAAGGAAACAAATAAAAAGCAAAATGAATCTAACATAATCACCCTAATGATTAAATGTGGCATTTATCAGCTTCTCTCCACTTTTTGTAGCACAAAACTGGGCCCTGCAAGAGTAACAGCATCTCCCATGGTTACCAGCTAGTAAGATGCAAGACTGGCATCAGAAGCCTGAGAGCTGGACCACCCTGCTATGCTGTGGTGTACTTGACAACTAAGTGATGTTCTGTGATGGCTAAAACTGAATATAAACCACAGCCCTTACCATGAGGTTCTTCCAGTCTAATTGGGTGCATGAAATATTTAGTGAAGAAGAGAGTGGGCAATAAAGTTACAATGTGAGGTGTAGATCACCAGAGAACAGGAAAACCCATAACAGGTACCTCACTTTTATATAATGTTTTACGCCTTTCTGAGTGTTTTTAAATCCATCATCTCATTTGCTTCCCATAATAGCCATCATTATTTATTGAGGAATTACTATGTGCCAGGCACTGGGCTAAGTGCTTTGCTTATATTATCTCAACCAAGCTTCCAGAAAGCCTATTATATAGACATCATTTCCATTTTAGTGTCAAAAATTCAATTCAGCTTCTTCATATAAAGAGTAAGTGAAGGAGTTAGGATTGGCTTGAAGCACAGCTGACTCTGGGACTTTTAATGTCATTGGGATACCACCTTTCTCTTTTTCTTTCCTATTTGTCTCCCTACCTGCCATGGATGTGTTCTCCTCTGTGTTGGCTTCACACTTATACAAGTTATTTGCTAGGATAGCCCCAGACAGTCTCAGACTGTAAACAACCAGAATTTCTAACAAGTGTCTTGGTATAGAATCCCTTACTTGCTTAGGAGCAGCCTCCAGTTGCCAGACCCCTGGAGTGTGTGTCTGTGTGGGACCTGAGGCCCAGGATGAGCTCTGTAACTCCTGGGAAGGAGTCAGCCCATGAGAAAAAGCAAGGATGATGGCCCTATAACAAATGAAAGATAATGGGTACAAACAGGTAAGAAGTAAGTGTACGCTCTGCTGGTGAAGAAACTGGCTCAGGTAGCTAGGGAGACAGAGGGGCTTTGTTATGGCCATCAGCCAGCACAGAAAGGGTTTGTCTCAAGACTGCCTAGATTCTCTCCTCTGCCCTAGATATCACAAGTGTGACTCATCTTTCCTAAACACTTTGCTTGATGTGTCTAGATCAGTAGTTCTTAGCTTCCCTAATGCTGTGACCCTTTAGCACAATTCCTCATGTTGTGGTGACCTCCAACCATAGAATTATTTTTATTGCTCCTTCATAACTGTAATTTTGCTACTGTTATACATCCTAATGTAAATATCTGATACATAGGATATCTGATATGTGAACCCTGTGAAAAGATTGTTCAACTACCAATGGTGTCAACACAGGTTAAGAACCAAGGTAGAAGGGCATGCCCCAGATTCAGAACAATGCTTTTCCAGAGTTGTGGCTGATGAAGGGTTCCTGACAAGGTATTTCTGATATCTTATTGATGCCAGCCTGAATGACTATACACAGCACCATTATCAAATCTCACAACTTGACTACAGCTTCTAGTGTTCTTGAGAGCATAGACTTTGAACTTGGAATAATTAGTTTCAGGGCTGTGGTGGCTAGGCTTGGCTATGAACTTGACACACTTGGAAAGAGGGAACCTTGATTTTAGGATTGGCCCCATCAGATTGGCCTGTTGGTATGTGTGTAGGGCCATTTCTTGACTGCAAATTGGTTTAAGAGGGTCCAGGCCACTGTGGGCAGCACTATCCCTAGGCAGTGGGTCCTGGGCTGTAAGAGAAAGGTCACTAACAACAACCCACCAGCAACATTTCTCTGTGGTCTCTGTTTAAGCCCTGTATTCAGATTCCTGCTTTGAGTTCCTATCCTGTCTTTTCGTAAGGGATCAGTAGGGCAAAGAAACCCTTTCCTTCTCAAGCTGCTGTTTGGTCAGGATGTTTCCTTATATCAGTGGAAACTAGGACACAGTGGGCCTGATACAAGTGCTATTCCAAAGGCTGGCTCTGCATGGGCTTAGGGTCCCACTTGGTTAATCCCTAGTAAGGGGCGAGCAAGAATTCTCTCCCTTCTACCTCCTGATCTGCACCTGTGTTCCCTCCTTGTCCCTTCAGCTCTGTATTCACTGCTGTGGATATCTGTATGCTGTGAATATGTTGCTCTGATTGATTAATAAATAAAGTGCTGATTGGCTGGTAGCCAGGCAGGAAGTATAGGTGGGACAAAGAGAGAGGAGAATTCTGGGAATGAGAAGGCTGAGTCAGGAGACTCTGCCAGCTGCCACTGCCATGAGAAGTAAGATGTAAAGTACCAGTAAACCTCAATCTATGTGGCAACTTATAGATTAATAGAAATTGGTTAATTTAAGATATAAGAACTAGGAAGCAAGAAGCCTGAGCCATTAGGCCAAACAGATTAAATAATATAAGCATCTGTGTGTTTATTTGGGTCTGAGTGGCTGTGGGACTGGGCAGGACTGGAGATAACTCCAGCTACAATCTACTCCCAGGTTAGGGAGCCCAACTTGTCTATAGCATCTCCTACATGGCACCCTTTACCCAGAGACTGGACTTCAAACCCAAGGAACAGCAGTGACCAACTGGGATTCCAACCTGTGTCTTCTACTGTGGCCTCAAGTCTCTTATATACTTCAAGCCTCAGTTCCTGATGTGTTTATAAGGAGTGCTGTGAAAACAGGATGCTGCAGCAAACGCTTGCAATTCTAGCAGTTGGGAGGTGGGGGCTTCAACAGCAGAGTTCAGATTCATCCTCAGTTATATAGAACGTGAGGCTAGTCTTGGTGATAAATTTTGTCAAACAAAGTGATCAGACAACATCCACAAGACTCCACTTCCCTGGCAAACCCAGGAGATCTCCCTTGGTGGATGGTGGATGCCTCAGGGACTGAAGGTAGGGGTGCCAGCGGCTGAGTGTGGGTTGCTCTCTGTAGGCCTCCTCCTCTGTGGGGCTTCTGGGTCCATTGCCCTTCTCTCTGATCATGGCCTCCAAGATTCTTTCCAATTCTGCAGCCAGTCCTGCTGTCTCTCTACTAGTTATCTTCTCTGTGTGCCCTCACCTGCCTCTAGCTTTCTGGTTCCCTAGCTTGCCAGTGAAGAGAGGCGATGCCTCAGAGTGAGCAGAGTAAGGCCAGAGGTCAATGCATTGGGCCTCCATGCTCTCTCGAGGATCCGGAAGAGGGAAGTTTCGCTCTTGTTCTCTCTACAACCTGCTTGCCCAAAATATAGTTTTCAGTTTACTGCCAGGTCACCCTGCCCACAGCTCTGTCCTCCTTCCTCTTGCTTGATGCCTTTCTACATGCTTCCTGCTCCTGCTTTATGTCCCTCCAAATGTCCCTACCAGGACCCCAGGTGTCACACCTATCCCCATCCTCTTTATGCCCTTCTTCTATAGGAAGATGAACCTGGATGCCTTAATCCATTTTCTGTGGCAGTAACTGAGCCAGAAGACTGGGTAATTCATAAAGGATAGAGGTTCAAAACCTGCAGGCCCTCCTTGCTTGTGGGGATGCTGCAGAGGGGCACATGGTGAAGCAGATGTCCTAATTTAGGTGTCTTATTCTCAGAAAAATCGCAGTCCAGGGCTTGCAGAGATGGATTAGTTGGGGAAGTGTCTACTCCACAAGAGTGAGAACCTGAGTTCTGGTCCCTAGCACCTATATAAAAGCTAGACTTGGTAGCACAAATCTGAAGCCCCAGTGCTGGGGCAAAGGAGAAAATCATTGGCCAGATAAATAACCTAGCTCCAGGTTCAGTGAGGTGCCTTGTCAAAAACAAAACCCAAAAGGTTGAGTGACTAAAAACACTTGGCCCCACCTCTTACCTCCACACCCCACAATGCATATGCATAAATATAACCATAGGAATCCTTACATATAGTACAACACACACACACACACACACACACACACACACACACACACACACACACACACACACCAGGTAACTGGAAATTTGCAGGCAATCAACATTTATTCATCAATCTGAAAGTTGGGTGGTTCAAACTGAGAAGTTACCCTATCCCTAGTAGGAACTGTGCAGAATTCTAAAGTGGTACAAAACCATGGTGATAGACACATCCTAGCTCAGGTCTCCTCCTTATCTTAGGAAGCCCGTCCACAGTAAGGACCACATTCTATGGCTTCAATTATCTACCTCCCCCAAACCAGAGTTGGATGAACTTTCCACTCTTTACTCATCACAGTGGAAATGAGGTTTCCTGCAAAAATGGAATTCAAGGTATAGCAGCCACTGGAAGGAGAATTTTTCTTCATGCACATCTGTAGTTGGCATTTTCTTTGGGCCACCAACCAGTTCCCAAATAGAGACACAGAGATTTATTATTAATTATGAATATGTGGCCTTGGCTTAAGCTTGTCCCACTAGCTCCTTTAACTTAATTTAACCTGCTTCTAGTGATCTATGGTTTGAATTGGGGCTTTTTAACCTTCCTTTTATTCTGTATATCTTATTTTCATGCTTCCTCCATGTCTGTCTGTCTGGGCTCTGGTATCTTCCTGTCATCTCCTTTTCCTTCCTCCTATTACTTATTTTCCCTGCCCAGAAGTTCCGCCTATACCTCCTCCCTCACTATTGGTCATTCAGCTTTTTATTAGAACAATCAGATGCCTTAGGTAGGCAAGGTAAAACAGCAACACATCTTTACATAATTAAACAAATACAATAATCTTAGTTAAACAAATATCTGCAACATAAACAAATGCAGCATATCTTTGCATAGTTAAACAAATGCAGCATATCTTTGCATAGTTAAACAAATGCAGCATATCTTTGCATAGTTAAACAAATGCAGCATATCTTTGCATAGTTCAACAAATATTCCGCAACCCGCATCATTCCCTTCATCCACATAATTCCTTCTAGCATCTTTCTACCTAGCTGCAGATGTCTAGATAGAGAGAAGAGAGTATGGAGGACTTCACTTGGTTCTATATTCAGATAGGAAGCTAAGTCCCTTTCCCACCTGAGACTCCCCATGTGCATTTCCTTGTTGCAGAGTAGGCAAGTGAAATTCCCTAACACATCGCACTGTAGACCAGTCAGCCTCTGTGAGCCTCAACTCTGTACTTGTCAGTTTAGAACAAGGACTCTGGATCAGATGTCCTGAGGATGGTGTAAGCCTGACTACCAGGGCGTTTTGTCCAGGCTGGGGTAGGGTGCTTAGCTTCTTCATTTTATGTGGGGGAGGATGCTGCAGGGCAGAAGGAGGATGAGAAGATACAATGCAAACATAAGGAGACGCTGCACGTGGCTTAGAAAACTATGCAAATAGCAGGGCTTTTCTTATTCTGGTAACACACATAGCATATTTACCACTGTACTCACTTGAAAACATACAGTCCAGTGGCATCATGTATACCATACTGCTTTACAGCTACCATCACAACCTAGTTTGAGAAGATTTTATCACCCACAGTAATCCCTACCCATTGGCAGCTACTCCCCTTTCTCTGCCCTTCTAGTCCCTGGCAACCTCAAATATGCTTTTTGTCTCTGTGAATCCTTCATAGCTACATAGCTTATGTCCCCTTCATGTCTGGATTCTTGCATGAAGAAAATTATGTTGAGGTTCATCCACATTGCACTGTATGGTAATGCTTCATTTATTTTATGGCTAAGTGTTAGCCCATCTTATGGCTGTGCAGCATTTCTTTTATATGGATGGTGGTTTCTGCTCTAAAATCTCACCCAGAGTCTCATCATCACACTGGGGAATGGAGCAGGTGTGTGTAAGGTGAAGAGGAGGAGGTGGGCTCTGAAGACCTCCAGGAGATCCTCTAAGCTCTTATGGGGGGGCAGGGACCAGAAGGAGTTGAGCTCTGGCCCACTTATGATGGACGTGAGAAAATGTGATGGTAAGTGGCCTCTTGGACTGACTGGCCCTAAGGTGGCTGCTTTCGAGCAGGATTACACCAGGAGCAATGACCTGACAAAGGAACATGAGTGACACCAGGAAACTGTCACAGCACAGAGCTAGGACATCCATGTAGTCTGAGCATGCATGCGATCCTGGGACAGAGCTGCAGCTGGCCTTGGGACTGGAGAGATTAGGAATGTTGGAAAGGCCAGGATCATGGTAGACAAGAAAAGGACTGAATATTTGTGTCCCCTAGGATCCCCATGTAGAAACCTAACCCTGGATGAATAGGAATGGTCTTGGGAGGCAAAACCTTTGGACAATGAGTAAGCCGTGAAGGTGGTACCTAATGAGTGCAACCTGTGCTTCTCCAAGGGGTGAGAATGCCAGAGTCCTTTGGTCTTCACCATTTGAGGATGTGGCAAGAAGGAGCTCCCTAGGAGCCAGAATGAGGGCCCTCACCAAGCATCTTCTCCATCATTGCCATGCCTCTGCTCCATTACACCGGAATTGTGAATGGTTACTTTCTGTGGTGTATAAACCATTCAGCCTACGGTGCTTTGTTATACTAGCCTAAAAACATGGGGACCTGGGATGGTCATATGGAATGAAGGGCTCATTAAATTTCCTCAGCACATTCTCCTGTCTCAACCCAGTTGTCTCTGCGCTGGAGCCACCTGGTTCATCCATTCAGCTCCCTCCTGCATTGCCTGACTCATCTTTTGGCCTAATGATTCAACCTTGTTCCAATTCTTGCTGTCTATGTGGCTTGCTTTACAATTGTTTTTCATGCTCAGTATTGCTCCCTCAGAGTGCCCTTTCTGGCCTGTCCCCATAAAACTTTTCCTGCAGAGCTCAAGTGATGCTTCTCCCTTGAGCTCCAGAGCCTCTCCTGTTGCAGCATTGGGCAATGTTTGTCTGCTTACAAGTTAGTGACTGCAATACCTAGGATGATCTGCACATATTTGTGAATGAATGAATGAATGAATGAATGAATGAGTGTAGATGATGGAGATAACAGTTAAAGTGAGGAAACCTTGAGATTACTTTTCTAACTTTGAGTAGAGCCTTTGTAGAGAAGAAAAGTCTCCCACATTGGAGAAGCTCCAGGAACAGTCTGTTCAACCACTTAATCTAATGTGTTGTGAGGATTGAGTCAACTAGGGAAATGGCCTCTGCTATCTCGTTCAGCTCAGGCCTTCTATGATTTGATGACTCAAGGAACTGTACCTTGCCCTCTGCCTGGGCCATTTCTCATGCCAGCAGAAATCCTGCAGTGGCCCAGGTGTGACCCGGATGCTGATGCAGGATTCTTCAATCTCACAGGTGCTGCTCTTTATAGAATTTAATCTCGTAATGCAATGCCCATGTGGCCTTTTCATTAATCACCCCTTTCATAGCAGATGCCTGGAGAGGAAGGCCAGGGGAGCAATAGAAAGGAGGGGTGTGGGGATTCTGATGTCTTAGGTAGCATGCCAGGGGCCAGAAGAGGACAAGAGCAGGATGTAGCAGGGCAAGAAGAATGGAAGGGTCAAAGGGGCTAAGGATGAAATCATGGGCAGATGATGGATTGGAGGAAGATGCCCACAGTCCCCCTCTGTATAGAAAGCAGAGCCAGCTCAAAGCCTGTGATTAAAAATATTTCATCCACCTCCTTACCCTTGCTTTTCCCCAAAGCAGCAAAATTTCCTGACTCCAGTTAGAGCAATGGGTCTCTACAGCAAGAGAGTGAAAAATCCTGCACCTGAACACTAGTTGTATAACTCTCTGTACATAAGATAGGAAACTAGGGGATAGAGAAATGGCTCAGCAGTTAATAGCACTGGCTGCTTATCCAGAGGACCTGGGTTTGCTTCCCAGCACCTACATGGTTGCTCACAACCATCTGGAACTACAATACCAGAGGATCTGAAATCCTTTCTTCTGTCCTCCTGGGGCACCAGGCATGCATGTGGCATGCAGCCTTACATGCAAGCAAACACTCTTATAATAATAATAATAATAATAATAATAATAATAATAATAATAATAATAAATGATAAGAAATTATCAAAGGAGAAACTGAGGCACCTAGAAGTCTAATGACTTGTCAAGTAATGGGCTGCATTCTGGTAAGCCCTTCAGCACTGCTCTAGTTTGGAGCAGTGGTACTATGGAGAATCAAAGAGGCTTTTGAAAGATGAGATCCAGTAGAATAGTATTGGGGTGTCTTCCTGACTGTCTGTTACTGGCTGGTGATAAGAGAGGTCCCTCTTATAATTAACCCTACCATGATGTGGCACCACCACCGAGCATCCAGAATGGTATAGCCATCTATCTAGGACCTGAACCTCCACACTGAGTTAAATAAACCTCTCTACTTTGTAAACAATCTGTGTCAGGTATTTCATTACAATAGTGCAATCAAAACTGACTATATGCAGACATCTCAAGCTATAGTAGGCAAAGAGAAAATTTAAGAGGGTGTGGCAGTGTGGGCCACAAGCAGGATGAGGGATAAGTAGACTTGGCAAATGGGCCTCAAGATATCATTACTCATTTTGCTCTCCTGCCAGGCTCCCAGAGCCCATTTGGATTTGTTTTTCAGTACAATTTTTTTTTTCAACTTTAGTTTCTTTCTGGAAAGTTGTTTGCTGATTCCCAGAGAGTGGAGCCTCACAATAGGGGCTATTCTGTTGGAGACCCTTTTATGCTGGAAACTATGTAGTGCATTCCGCAAGCTATTTATTTTCCCCCTCTACTGCCTCTCAGGTTTTTTCCCTCCATGCAAGACATGCAAAGGCCCTTTCATCTGAGAGCTGTCCCTACCTGTGGCAGCTCACATATGCGTTCACTCTGGCATTAGATATAGTCTTTCTTTCTCTCCTCCTCCCTCTGGGCAATAGCAATTGAGAAATGTAGTGAAAGACAGGACTGTGTGCAGACACAAACTCATGAAAAGAAGCACATGGAATGTAACAAATTAAATGCCACCCTGCAAGGGTAGGGGGCTGAGAGCTGAGAGAGAGGGATAAAACACAGATCAAACAAAGCAAAGCCAGCAAGTGGGGGAGTGCGCTTGGCAGCCGAGGTTTCTGGGAATAGAGGCATGGTATGTCAGAGATGTAATTAAGCCCTCCTAATGGCCCTCTGCCTTGTCCTAGTTGGCCATGCCAAGTCGACTGTCCTCTCTTAGCTGCCCCAGTACTTTATCCTCTGTCGGGAGGTAGGGGGAAGAAGAGGGGACTGGTTAATTAGGAGAAATCTCTTTTAGACAGTGTGCCTGCTCAGTGGGGAGCGCCAAGCTGTGTAAGGATAAAGATGTTCACTATCCACAGGGTTGGCTGTCGCTGCCCCACATGTCATGCCTCACCCACTTGCAGATCTTGTTCCGGGTATCTGGACGCTTCAAGGCCACACAAGGTCCAGTCATTCTGTCCCATTTCTTGCACAAGCTCCATCCACTTCTTGGAGAGCTTGGGCTGGAAATGAGACCTTCTGGAGCTTTACTTCTCTGTTAGAAAGTAAGGTGTGATGCCTGAGCATGCAGTTGCGTTAAATGGAAAAAGGGCTGGATCTTTCCAACCTCTGGGGCTTCTGATGGAGACCAAATATTTCCTATATGCCGTCAAGTGTGCCAGAAGGAGTGATGGCCCGTGGGGAGGTGGCCCGTCCCATTCAATTCCATCAGCTCTTTAGCTCTTCCCATCTGTTTCTTAGTTCCTCTGTGGAGAAGGCAGACAGTTAGGGTTTCCTCCCTTTTAGAGCAAATGCATCCTCTGGGGTGCTTAGCAGGGGGCTCCCCACATTGTTCAGCTCATTAAAGGAAGTCTCGCCTTCAAGTGGCACAGGTAATGAAACATTGCAGGGTGCCTGCCAGCTCTAATAAGATGGACTGACCTGAAAGGGAGAATTTACCTGGTAGGATTAGTTCACTCTGCAGCAAGATGCCTGGGATCACCTCTTTGGCCCGTGCTGAGAATCTTAAACACACTTTTCTCTCAGGAGGGCATTGGCTGGGGAGGTGCAGAGCTCAGAAAGACAAGTGAGGCTGCAGAGGGCAGCCCATAGCTGGGGCCACGGCCCAGCTCTCTGCTGGAGTGGATGGAGTGGCCAGCTTTCTTCTGGGTGGTACCTCAGAAGGCAAGGCTGCTGACCTCCTCAGTGTTAATGGTCCCTGATGAGCCTGGGCAGAAAGGGTGTGGAGATTGCAGCTGACCCTTTCATGGCTATTCTGTATTTGGTGACTCAAAGATGGCCTGGGTTGGAGATGAATACCCAGGTGTGAGCATGCAACGGGGCATTTAGCTGGACAACTCTAATCCTAGTTCAAGTGTCTCCTCAGCCACAAAAAGAAATGGAAGACTAGGAAGAATACAGAACTAAAAAACCAGAGGACATCATCAATTGTAGTTTAGCTGTGTGAGGTGCTGGAGTAGAGTTCTGAATAAGACTCATGTGTTCCCTTCCCTTGAGGAATGCAGACACCACATGGGACCTAAACATTCTTGTAGGCCCAAAGATAGGTGTGAGCATACAGGAGGACTCTGTTAATTCTGCTTGGGTAGAAGGGAAGGTGTGGGTATAAAGAGGTGTCTGAAAGAGTCAGGTTTCTTCTATTTTCTAGCTTGGGTGTCTCTGCCCAACTAGTCAAATGGTAGACAATGCTGGATTGGAATGTATGGTTTGAATATGAAATGTCCTTCAGAGGTTTATCTGTTTGAATGCTTGGTCCCAGCTGATGGTGCTGACTTGGAAGGTGTTGGAACCTTTAGGAGGTCGAGTCTTGTGGGAGAAAGTAGGTCATTGGGGGACACTCTTGGGGATTTTATAGCCTGGCTGCACTTCCTTTTCAGACAACATGGGGGAAGGGGGTGACAAGTCCCAGCCACACAACCCTGCCACGATGGAGGTAGCTGGCATCATGCCTTCACCTCCATGATGGACCCTCTTCCCTTAAAACTGTTAGCTGAAGTAAGATTAAGGGAATGCTCTCCCTTAAATTGCTAGTCAGGTACTTGGCTACAGTAACATGCAAAGTGACCCGTGTAAGATGGGACCCTGGAGAGCAGGCACTTCCAAAACTTTGCAGCTTATCAAAGTCCTCATCAAAGTGTCCATGACAGTGGGAACTTCTAGGAAGTAGGTGTTGGAGTGCGGAGGTACAGAGAAGCATGACAGCAGATGCTGGCAGCATTCAGACCCGGGGACCCACCAAAGGAGGCTTTACAGGGGAAACACAGAAACTGGACTGCCATGGGGCATATCATTTTCATGTTGCTGTAATGAAGTGCCTGGCAGAAATTGACCAAAGGTGGGAAAGGCTGGTTTTGCCTCATGGTTTCAGATTCGGCTCAGCCATGAGGGCCCTGTTTCTGGTAGATTGCTCATCTAGTGATGCTGAAATATATAGGCAGGAAGCCGGGACAGGTGGGACATTCCAAAGCTATCTTGTAGTCATCCACTTTTTGCCCCATTAGCCCCATTCCTAATGATTCTCTAGCCTTCGAAATAGTGACAGAATCTGGGAAGCAAGCACTAAGAAGAAGAGCCCATGGGGATGCTGCAGATTGAAGCCACACAGAGGACATGTTGGGACTGGTTTAAGACAAGTGGATGGATCTGGGTTAAGGATTGTTTAGACCCAGTTCTGCTCCTTCTGTCCCCACAGCGGTGCTAAGAAACAGGCTCTGGGAACTACACACCACGTAGGTTGTATACTAGGGCAAACTCTTTTGTGGGAGAGTTGGGAAAATTCCCATGGCTCCCTGCCTGATATCACTACCCTCTGTTAACCCCACCTGTTCCAGACTGTAGCTCCCTCCTTCCTGGAAGGTTGTACATTCCTACTTGGAGGCTAGCAAAATGCCAGACAAATGGGTGGGTTTCTTCTATGCTAAATACAGATGGCGATATTTATAAGGGAACAAAGCCTCGCCACAGGAAGTTGCCAAAGCCTTATTTCCAGAGACAGCACTGTAAGACAACGCCAGGGAAGGGCAAGAGAGTCTAAGTGTAGTATATCATAGCCTTCCTGAAAGAATACCAGATACCTTCCCAGTCTTGGAGTGGTGTCCTTTATAAGAATCTTTTACTTGTCAAGCAAGGAGCTGCTGTTGCCTGCAAGCATGTGGCCATGGCTTACCAGCAATTCTGTATTCAATGTGGAAAAGAAACATGTTTCCACAAAGCATGCATCCGTCACTTCTGAGCTGTGAAGTCTTCACTGTGTCTATGAGACATGGGCCTCCAAGTCTGTCTGCCTTTCAAGCCTCAGCAGGCTCACTCCATCCCACCATTAGCCACATGCTTCCTAGGAAGTGGGAACAACACCAGTGTCTTGTGTGCAGTGATCCCTCACATCCTCTGATTCCCATGTGGGCTGTGTAGGGGAGTCAGAGGCAATGCAGGCAATATTTATATTTGATAAGTGATGGAAAGGGGCCAGGGAAGTTAAAGGATTTTTGTGTAAGTGGTAGATTTCAGATCCGCACAGCATATTTGCATTATGCATGTTTCCCTCTGTCACTCCTAAGCTGTAGGAAGGCTAATTGCCTCATTCCAGTTTGTTCCTGACTCTGGAACTTCATGACTATCATCCTCTCTATGTACATACTTTTAAAAAATATTAAGAAAATTTAAAAAATATTTTTAAAAATTCTCTTTGAGGTTATAATATAGTTAAATCATTTCCCCCATTCCCTTTCCTCTCTCTAATCCTTCTTGTTTCTTTTTTTTTCAAATTTATGGCTTAATTTTTCATTAATGACTGTTACATACGTATGGGTATGTGTATGTATGTATATATATGCTATACCACAGACATGTTAATATGGGCAGGGGAGAACTCAAGAGGCTTCAACCACACACAAAGAAATACAAGCAACTAAGGAGTGCTGAGATCAGGAGGAATAGTCTTCTCCAGGGAAGAACACAGGAATTGATTATCTAATACAAAACAGTCAGCCCTGGAAACATCCATAAGAGTAACGTTATTCAGACTGCACCCACATTTTCTCCAACTTCCTAGATCTGTCAAAGTATAGCTCCAAACTCCTTCCCGATCCTTTCTCCATTCCTTAGTCCCCACCGAACCCGAAGGGCACTGCTTGCTGCATCATTATGTTCCATTATGGTGTTTACCAGTTGTCTAACCTGTGCTGTTATTTTTCTCAGCACAGTTAGTTTATAAATTGCATATGGGTGGATGTTTCATGAATCTTTGATGGTACCCAATCTGGTGCTAAGCTCTGCATCTCAAACTTTATGCTGGAAATGTTCATGGAGAGAGCTGATGGCATTTATCCTCCTAAGGGAATTAGCAACAATGACCCTGTTTAGTATGTCTCAATGTGTTTGGTTTCCCCCATGTTATTAGTATGAAATCAGAAGTATCTGGCTTGGAAAATGCACCCAGCTGTTCAGAGCAGCTGGAAGCCAAGGAAAGGTTATTTTGGGATGAGTTATTTCTTGCTTCTTAAGCCCTTTAAGATATTGTCTGGGATGGTGCTGCTTGATGGAGAAGAGTCTCCCCACTTCCATGAGCCTGATGGAGAGAAACTGCCCAAGGCAAAGACCAAAGATGGGCTGAGAAACATGGGAAGCAAGAACTCTTGGTTTGGGCAGCCAGATGTTTTAGCAAGTTGCTTTGTCTTCATTGCTGCTTCTGTACAACAGCTGTTCTCAGGTCAGATGGGGACAGATGATGGCCACAGAGATGGTAGTTGTTCTGAGCTTCTTTTCAGCCCTCTCTGTCTGCGTTTGTAGTACTACAAACAGTTTACTTACTGCATGCTAATTCTTAGTCTAATGTCATGGTTTCAATGGGGACATAGAAAAAAAATTTACATAAATAAATGAGGTCATCTCAGCTTGACTGTTGCTTGAAGAAAAATAAACTAGTGATGGCCATGGTGGAGGAGAATGTATAGTTGAGCAGGCACCAGTTTTAGGCAGGGTGTTCAGAGAAGGCAATTGGAGATTGGTGACAAGGATGGAAACTGATTTTGGAGTTTGAATTGTGGGCATGACTGAAAGTAGAGTGTTCCAGAATATTTGTTTAACTATATAAAAATGTGTTGTATTTGTTTATGTTGTGGAATATTTGTTTAACTAGGTTAAGATGTATTGCGTTTGTTTAATAATGTAAAGATGTATTGCTGTTTTATCTTGCCTGATTGGTCTAATAAAAAGGGAGGGAGGATGTGTAGGTGGAACCTCTGGGCAGGGAGAATAAGTAAGAGGAGGAAAGAAGAGAAGGATATAACAGGGAGATACCAAGGATGAGCCAGTCAGACACAGAGGAAGCAGGAAAGTAGAACATACAGAATGAAAGAAAGATAAAAAAGCCCCAAGGCAGAACATAGATGAAGAGAAACAGATTAAATAAAGTTAAAAAGAACTAGTGGAACAAGCTTAAGCTAAGGCTGAGCATTCATAATTAATAATAAGTCTCTGTGTCTTTATTTTGGAGCTGGTTGGTGGCCCAAAGAAAGTACCAACTGCAGTAGAGTGGCTGAGTTTATGAGGAGCAAGAAGGACTGGAGGGAATCAGGGAAAAAAAAGAAATGAATACTTGAAACTAAATCAGATGATGAATTCACATACGTGTGTGTGTGTGTGTGTGTGTGTGTGTGTGTGTGTGTGTGTAGAGGGCCACATAAATTAAGGGTTCTAGTCAGAATGTATTGTTGTTGATACTGCTTTTGCTCTATTGGGGTGCCACAACCCAGCTCCCAAATAAATCACACATGGAAGTTTATTCTTACTTATAAATGTCCAACCTTAGCTTGGCTTGTTTCTAGCCAGCTTTTCTTAATTTAAATTATCCCATCTATCTTTTTCTTCTGGGCTTTTATCTTTCTATATTCCTGTATACTTTTCTTTCTTTCTTTTTTCTCTTACTCTGTGGCTTACTTGTAGCTGGCTAGTTGGCCCCTGATGTCCTCCTCCTTCTCTGGCTTCTTCTTTTTTTTTTTCCTCCCAGATTTCTTCTTCTGTATTCTCTCTGCCTACCAGCCCTGCCTATCCTTTCTCCTGCCTTGCTATTGGCTGTTTGGTTCTTTATTAGACCATCAGGTGTTTTAGACAGGCACAGTAACACAGCTTCACAGAGTTAACCAAATGCAACATAAATGAAGTTACACACCTTAAAATAATGTTCTGCAACAACATATTGCTGTAAAAATGATAACATTACCTATCAGTTTCATCCTTAGCTCATTGTGCATTTATGATGCATTCATTTATTACATACTGCTCTGGATAATATTGATACAGCAAGAACCAAAGCAGAAAAAAAAATTTCTCACTCATGAAGTCTAAAAGATCACCAACACCCAGGAGGAATGGATGGTCAGTATTCTCTGTAAGATAGCAGCAACTTTGACAACACTAAGCCCAAACAGAGACTTGAAGTTTTAGGTAGGCTGTCTACATGATGCTCACTAGATGGTGAGATTTAGGCAAAAGCTTGAAGGCTATGAGTGGAGTTTGAAAGAATGCCTTCTGGCAGGACTAACAGTGTGGGTCTGAGAACTCAATGCTTACATTGGCTCAGGAGCAGTGTATGGTCAATGTGAATGGAGAAGAGTGACTGAGGCAGGGCAAGGGAGCTCTACAGTGATGGCAGAGGGCAGGCTGCACAGGCCTGAGACGCCAGAGCCAGGCTTCACAACAGTCTCAGACCGAATTGGAGACTCCACCTCTTGCAAGTAGAGGGGTAAAATAATGTGTTCAGTTTAACATTGCTCTTATAGCTGTTCTGTAGAGATGAAGAAATAAGTGCAGGGCAGCGAGGAGGATGAGTGATTCCTGAAATAATTCCAGTGTGGACGGAGTGTGGGGCTGGGATTATGCTGGCTAAAGCCTCAACATAGTAAATGTTATTAGTTACTTTTTCTTGTTGTTGTGATAAGACCAGCATAAGGAAGGAATGGTT
The DNA here is from genome assembly GCF_903995425.1 of Onychomys torridus. Taxonomy (NCBI): domain Eukaryota; kingdom Metazoa; phylum Chordata; class Mammalia; order Rodentia; family Cricetidae; genus Onychomys; species Onychomys torridus. The sequence goes on from NC_050449.1 coordinate 22,187,035, forward strand.
TGTTTTGGCTTAGTTTGAGGGGCCAGTCCATCATGGCAGAGAAGCATGGTGGGAGGAGCATGAGGCAGCTGGTCACATTGCATCCAAGGTCAAGGAGCAAAGAGGGATGGATCCTGGTGCTCACTAGATTTTTTTTTTCTTCATATTCAGTCAGTGATCCTGGTCCATTAGAGGTTGAGGTCTTCTCAGTTAAACTTCTCTAGATACCTTCATACACACAGAGAGGTGTGTTTCCTAGGTGATTCTAAACACAGTATGTTGATGATGTAGATTAACCACCACAACTCTATTCCTTGCCAACTTGACACTCAAACTCATCATTCATAATATTCCATCTATGACCTCTAAATTCTCATTGCCATCTACCTTATAGCACAAAATGCACCCAGCACATCTCTAAAAGCTCTACAGTTGTTAACAGTCCAAATGCCATTCAGAAGTCCTGAATTCAAGCTCCCTTCTAAGACTCAAGATAATCTCTCTCTTTTTTTTTCTGGAATATAATTTTTTAAAATTAAAACATGATTACATAATTTATCCCATTTCCTTTTCTTCCTCCACATCCCCTATGCTCTACCCTTTCTCTCTAATTGCTGACCTCATTTTTCTTTGGGAATATATGTATCTACATCTATATCTATATCTATATCTATATCTATATCTATATCTGTATCTATATCTATCTATATCTATGGTGAGTCTGTTTAGTGTTGCTTGTACATAGTGTGGATTTGATTTCAGGGATGACCACTTTTTATTAGATAACCAATTAGGGAGCTCATTCAGGGAAAGAATTCAGGGGAAAGTAATCAGGGAAAGAACATTTGTGTCACTGTTAGTATATTTTAGTTGCCTGTAGCTCTTTGTCTAAGGGTAAGGCTCTGTGTGATTTCCCCTCCTATGTTAGCATGCCTATTATTTTGGACTTATTTGGGTCTCATTTAGGCAGTCATATTGTTGAGGTATCATAGGTGGAGTTTCCCTGGTATTTCTAGAAGACACAATCTCCCAGGAGATTTCTTGGTCTTCTGCTTCTTACCATCTTTCCACCCCTTCTTCCATGATTTTTCTTTTTAATTTCTGAGGACTGGGTGTGGGAATTGTGTTGTAGATGTATCTGTTGAGGCTGAGCACCCATGATCAGTTGATCTCTGCCTTTTGACCAGTGATTTCTGTGATAGTTTGCTTTTGCTGCAAAAAGAAGACTCTTAAGTGAGAATTGAGGGCTATACTTACCTATAGTGAGCATAAGTATACATTTTAGAATGCAGTTAACAAATAGGCTGGTTTAGTAAAGTGGTGGCTGTAGGTTCTCTTCTAAGAACAATGACACTACCAGTCCTGGTTGCTGGCTAAGTTTTCAGTACTAGACATGATTTCCTTTCTCTTGAGCAGGCCTTAAGCCAAATTAGATAGCTGTTGGTTACCACCAACATATGATTGCCATTATTATGCCTTTAGAAATATCTATCCATGTTTTTGTTGTTCATAGGAATTCAACTGGGTAGGATTGTTGGTTGTTTCTCTCCCTTGGTGACTTACTAGTACCTTCTGGGACTATTAAAGCTAGTTTTCAGGGTTTCATGTCAGATGCAGCTTGGATCCTCCATTTCCTGTATCTGAAGTACATGGTGTCAAGGATCTCTTAACAGTGAGTCCATATGAAATATAAAAAAAATTAAGCTACGTACATTCAAGATACAGTAGAATAGAAGAAACATTCTTACTCCAAAAGAGAAAAATGGGACAAAGCAAAGAAACATTGGGCTACAGCAAAACTAATAGCCTGCAGGGCAACATACAACATACAAATACTTCAGCTCCATATCAAGCACCTGAGGCTCATGATGGCATTATGTATGCTTTAAAAACCTCAGGAAGCCCTCTTCTTTCAGCTATATTTCTGCAGCACAAATGACTCCTCTTGGGTAAGCTCTACTCCATGCCTACAGTTTTCCTCTGAAGATTCCCATGGTCATATCATTTCCAGCAACTTTGGATTCCTCTCCTGTAATTGAAGCTTCACCTTCTCAAATATTGCTCTCTCAGGGGCTCTTTGCAGACCCTGAGACACATTGTCTGGCCTCAATAGCATTCTGGAACCTTTTAGCAAGCCGCCATGACTTGTTCACTCCTACATTTCACCATGTGAACAACATGTCCAAGTTCAGCAGGATCATGGTAAGCTTGAGGTGTATTCTTGGCACCCTTTAGCCAAAGCTGTCCTCTGTGGGCACTGATGGTTGAACTTTGGAAAACACATACTTGGGAAGTTTTTGAACATGAAATTCCTTCAGTGGAATTCTTTGGTTTACAACCAAATTCAAATTTCTACAGGTTGGAAACTTTGTTTTGTGAGTCTTTCCTAAGGATCCTTTCTTTTATTGTCTTGGTGCAAGCCCGAGGTTTCCATTGAAGACACTAATCTCTTTAAAAGTTATAGCTGCTGTTGGGCTGACAAGATGGCTCAGCAGGTAAAGAGGCTTGCAATCAACCTTGATAACCTGACTTCGATCCTTGGTGGAAGGAGAGAACAGATTCCAGAAGGTTGTTGTTTGACCTCCATATACATGTTATGGTACATGTGCCACTTTCCCAAAATTTATACGTACATACATACATACATATTTATAATTTTTTAAAGTTTAAAAGTTAAGGCTGCTTTCTCTCTACCTGCCTTGCCTGCAGCTTAAACTCCTTTACACTCATTTCCTTGCCAAACTGCACATTTGGAAAGTGTCTTCCTGCTTTGAATTCTCATTATCAACCTCAATAAGCACAGTGAGCAATCACCATGCCACAGTCTGAATGTTATGCTATCTTGAAATTGCCTCTACCAAACAATTTAGTCCATTGCTTTTCAATTTGGCCTTATTCAAATGACCAGAGAAGAGGCAGAAAGCAGCCAGATGTGTTTGCCAGAATGAAACATGAAGGGCCTCTAGTCCAGTGCCCAGTAGAGTCCTGTTCCCCTCTGGCTCTTCATGAGTGTTATATTTATTTTCTGCCTTTTTGTCTGGTCTTTCATGCTTCACCCTCCCCGAAATGATCCATTAAGCCTTCCTTACTGTATTTGAGGGATTCTCTAGCTCATAGGTCCAGACTCTAGTAGTCACAGCAATCAGCTCCACTCTCAGGAACAAGTCTGTACATTCATTACTTTGTCTTGTTGCTATGACAATCCTTCCTTAAAGAATGAAGAGTTTATTTTGGCTTATAGTTCAAGAGTACCACCCATTATGGCAGGAAAGGCATGGTAGTGAGACTGTGAGGCAGATGGTCACATTGAGTGTTTTTATAATCAGGAAAAAGATAGATAGATAGATAGATAGATAGATAGATAGATAGATAGATACTGATAAGGTTATTTCCTCCTTTTCCTTTTCCTTTTATTTTTTTCCCTCAGTCTGGGACCACAGCCCATGTAATATTGCCACTCTTATTCACGGTGGCTCTTTTCTCCTTGATTATGCTTCTCTGAAAACACTAGGAAGAGTATGTTTTCTAGGTAAGTGAGTTTAAATCTGGAGTAGTTGGTGATCATTAACCACCACAGTAAGATTCTGTACCTACTGTGAAAGTGATCATGAGGATAGTGTTTGCTAATGAGTTGGCTATGAGAACAAGAAAAGGAGGAATGCCCTGGTCCTTAAGTGTTTTTAGGCCATGGTTGAAGAAGTTCAGGTGTATTAACTCATACTGGTAAGAAAGTAGGACAAGAAGGTGTTATGTGGCAAGAGCTTGCCTTTAAGCACAGTAGGTTTTAGATATCCACTAGCAATCCTGATGGGATGGCTTTTTCAATAGTATGACATATAAATTAAGTGTGTAGTAAAGACTGGGCTAGAAATAGAAAATATGGAGTCGAATAGAAGTATAAAGATGATATTAGAAACCATAGATAAATAATGAAACTCAGGGAAGGGGTGTTACATATCTAAGCTCAGGGTATTCTAGGGTTTGGAGGTAAGACAAGACAGAAAGACAGCAAGAAAATGAGAAGAGATGGTGAAGTCAAGTAGGCTTGTGGGCCAGGAAGCCATAGTAAAGGAAGTCCTGAAGCAGGAGGAAAGTCATCAACCCTATAAGATACTGAGGATCGTTAAGTAAACAAGGACTGCCAACTGCCATGGAATTGGACATGTGGGTGCACTGGTGACTGTGAAGAGCAGCCTTGTAAGAATGAAAACCACAGTAGAAGATTTCAAGAGGATGTGAGAAGGTGTATTGGAGACAATAGATATAAACCTTGTTCTTGAGAAAGAGAGAAATGGAGGATAGCTTCCAGCAAGGCATGAGTGAAAGGAGTTTCTTAACAGGAAAACCAAAGCATGTTTGTATGTTGATGGAAAAGGCTGAGCAGAGTGAGAAAAATGGGTGCTGTAAGAGAAAAGAGAGAAAATTGCTGCAGTGTTGTCCTTGAGCAGATGAGAAAGGATAGGTTTAATGGACAAGTGGGAAGCCTGGCATTAGATAGAAGTACTCAGTTGGAGAGATAAAGGAGAAGGAACTGTTACAGGTGCAAATGTGAGAAAGCAGATGTGGGGGTGGGAGTGTGAGTTTTCATGTTGCTCACTTTTTTCAATCAACCACAAACCAAGTCATCAGCTGTGAGTGAGGATTGGTGAATGGACATTTCATATGAATAAGAATGTGTAACTTAACCATGTAGTAAAGCCTCAGAGTGAGCAAAAGCACCTAGTTATGAATGCCAGACAGCATCATGATTTCCTTGAATAGACTGAACATGAACTAGAACAAGCCAGCATGGCTGATGGCCTTTCTTAAATGTGGTTCACTGTGTGAGTATAATCCAGTAGGACAAACCTAGACTGTGGTTTAGCTGAGCAGAAGAAAGCACATGGAAGTAGAGGGAATGAGGGCAAGAGGGTAGAAGTGAGGGTGTACTGCCACAACTGGCAGGAGTTTGAGCTAAAGGATGAGGAGGGAGTGGGTAGGAGCAGGCTATGGAGTCAGCACACTGGGTTCTGTTTTAGGAGCTGTGATACTGAAATCGGGCTATTTGAGGAAGAACATTGAGACAGAGGGTGTAGCCACAAGAATATGAGGTACTTGATATCATGTTAGGCACAAACAGCAGGTTTCCTTAGTGGCAAGGTCAAAGGTACTACCACGAGGGTGGCTGGGGAGTCAGGAAGTAGGAATGCTTCACAGATGAGTCTTGAGATCAGGGTACGATGGATGCTATTGACTGTCAGCTTGACAGGATCTAGAATTATTGGAAGACAGATCTCTGAGAACGTTGGTGAGGGAGTTTCTAGATTGGGTCAGCTGGGTGAGGCAACTTATAACAAATGGAAGTGGTATAGTTACCAAAAGTTTTGGGAAGCTCCATGTTGAATATCAGATGTTCCCAGAGAACTGGGGGCTCCTTTTCATAGGGGTTTAGTCTCATGAATAGAATAATTTAAAAACAGACTCAGAAAGAAGCTCAAAGACAACTTGTATCTGAGTTTGAGAGAAAAATAACAGGGTAGTTAAGAAGTGATTCTTGGCAGCTGTCCAAAGGAAGAGTCAAGAAGGCCATCCCTGTGAAAACAGGCAGACTCAGTAATGGAGGTAAGCCTGCAGCCACATGGCAGACAAGCTGCATAGAAGCAGAAGAAGTGGGGCTTCAGAGAAGACTGGAGAAAGCCCAGAGTGTCCGGGAAAGCATCCCAGGCTTTAAGAAAAATGACAGAGAAAAGGGAAACAAAATGACACATAATTCAGAAAAACAAGAAAGCTGCAGGGCAACATATTGGAAACTCTTCTACAGGATGAGTGGCAGAGGCAGGGGTTTGAGAAGGAACATTATATCATCTTATCAAGGGGATAATTATTCCTCTCATTCCCTTAGCATGGGTTTTGGTGAATCAGCCTTCCTGAGGGCTAGTCTCTTGTCAAGGTGATTGACAGGCTCAGTTGGATTAACTCTTAAGGGAGGAGACCATGGTCTGTAATGTTTCAAACTTTGGAGCAGATCAGAATTTTATGTCTTTAGCCAGGACCAGATTTGCAGATTCCATTCTTTTGACAAGGAGGCAATAGCTTTATTTTGATGGGCCTTAAGAGAGTCCCCCATCTGTTCTTCAATGACCTCCTCAATATCCTCAAGATCTAAATTCTCAAGACCATCTAACATTCTTCTTCAAGAGCTCATACCTTAAAATCATCTAGGAGACCTGCTGAAATTGGGGAATAGGTATTGTAAGGGTTCTGTCCTTAATTACATCATCAACTTGGGGCCACAGGCCAGCCTAAAAAGCGGGCCGCCACAAGCAGCGCCGCTTTAACCAACAGTTATAACTCACTTCCAACACAAAACTCCAGAGATCTAATTCCAAAGTCATTCATGAGAAGGAGCCAGTATCTAGAATGGAGTTTCAGTCACACCCTCATGTGTAGTTTCCAGGCAGACATTGGGGGGAAGAGATATAAGGAGTCAGTTCCCTTCTAGCATCCCTGACCTCTGGTCAGGACAGAATCAAGGACATGTCTGGGTCCCTATGCCTAAACCCATCTAACATGTTTCATCTCCTGTCCTCATCAGCACCATTCCAGAGGCTGGGATCCCAGGCCAAACAAGCAAACTGTTAGTATTTATCTTCCTCTTCTTCCTATGGGTGCACTATGACCAGCTGTCTCACGTTCCTGCTCCATGTGTTTCCTGCCATGATGGGCTGCACTGTGAACCTAGACAAATCTTTCCTTCCTTGCCTTGCTCTTGACACATATTTCACAGCAACAACAACAACAGCACCCAGCTAATGTACTGTATATTCATTGTCTGACAGTGCTGGGGACATACCCCTGGGCCGTTTATATGCTAGGCAAGTACTCTACTAGGGAGCTTTATCCCCAACTCCTTGAAGTCAGAGTATTAGATATGTGATCACTTGTGTGTTAAATTCCCAAAGTAGGAAAGGCCTGATTCAGAGAAGATAGTTAGGGGGTTAAACTCTAAGGTAAGGAGCCTCAGAGAACCGAATCAAGGATGGGAGGTGCCTAAGTATGTAGTCAGATGAATTGAGTAGCTAAGCATGGGACTTCTATGGAGCACAACTGAGAAGAGGAGATAACCCCAAGGATCAGGGAAGATGTATCACTGGGAGGGGTAACCAGAAGCCAGAGGAGCCCTTTGCAGGAGGATAATCAGGGAGACCAGGCCCCAGGGATGAGATGAGTTTTGATTAGAGGCACAGGGTGGGCAGAAGAGGGGAGGGGGAAGACACTAGGTGTTGTAAGAAGAAGGGGAAGGTTCTGAGGGACCTGCAAGATGAAGGAAATACTTGGGGAAGAGGATCTTACAAGGAGGAGAAAATATGGACTTAGAAATTCCTGGTCTAAGGTCTACAGATAAGTGGTAGGGTTAGGAGCAGATGATAGAAAGGAGAAGACTCAGAGCCCATGGGCTTCAGAATCTAAGACTGGGACTGAGGGTTGCTTGTTGTATCTGTGTCTGAGCAGGGAAAAGACTGACCAAAGCTTGTTAAATTTTGTGTGTATTCTATATGCCAGACATTTAAAATCCATATTACATGCATTAAATCACTTAATCCTCACAACAGCTTTATGTTGTAGGCATGATTACTGCCTTCCCTCAAGGAATAAGGCAAGGAAATACAAGCAAGTCAAAGAAGATAAACAAACAACACCCAAGGTCACACAGCTTGTTGGACCAGAGGTAGGGCTTGAACCCAGGTGAAAAGTTGGGGTCCATGCCACCTGCCACTATTCACTCTCCAGGCCTGCTGAGCCCTTACTAGTCATGTGACCTTGGGGGAATTAGGTAAGTCTTCTGATGTGTGCAAGGAAGGGTGAAAGATGAGAATTAGTGATGCTGTGCCAGGCACTAGTGAGCTACACAGAAAATGAACAGGGGAAGTGAGACAGGCGCTTGCCTTTATGAAGCTAGCTAGATAAGAAACACTATTTAAATAGAGACGCCACATGCTAGGAAAGCAAAGAAAGGGAAATAGGAATTCCTGGCGATTCAGGCAGGGAAGGGCCTTTCATTCAGAAATCTGATTGGAATTTAGGGGGTGGGGGGAGAGCCGAGAGCTAATGCAAGAAAGGCCAGACTTTGTTTTCTGCTTAAAGGGAGCCACTCAAGGCTTAATCCCACTGAGAGCTCCAATCTCTCAGAACCCAGACTAGCTTCCTTCCTTTTTTCTTTCCTTTATTTCTTTCAGCCATTTTCTGAAGAGTAGGCACAGAGAGAGCAGACAGTGGAGGCATAGGGTGGAAAGAGCCTTCTCAGCAATGCTGTGCCCTGGAGAGCGAGCTGACAGGAATAAAGGTGCTTTGCAAACTGTAACTGGAGGTGTGCTCTTAAAGAAATGCAGTGTGGAAGAGCAACATCAGCAGTGGGAGGAACAGCTTTCTGCCATGGGCTAGAAATCTTCAGAAGAGTCAGTTAATTATAGGAAGGTGGCGGTTCCTTCTAGAAGGAGAGAGAGACAGACCCTTCCAAGGTGCTGTTTCTGGAGCCGAGTACCAAGAGACTTCCATGTGGCATCTTTGCTGTTATCCCCAGCAGGTGGAGGAGAGATGACATCCACCTGTCAGAACAAAACAAAATACCCTTGGTACATGCCAACTCGTGTCTTTACCCAGAGAAAGAGGGCCAGATTGTGTGCTTTGCACCAGAGTGGCTTCACATGGAAACATTCTGCTTGGACAAGTATTGATGACATCTTCTACAGGGTAGACAGAGGTAGCCTCAGGAGTCGCCAAGGCCCTTTGATGTGCCAGCTCCCTCAGCTTCTCTTTCTAGCCTGGAGATACACTTGGCTCCTGTCAGGAAGCTGTTCTTTGAGTGACAGTACTCTAGTGCTGGTCCCTTTTCAAGGACACTGGGGATGGGCTACTGGGCTTCCTGGCTGTGTGTACCCACTCCTCTTTCCTCATTCTGAGATTCATAAGCCAAATCCCCTACTGACATTCCCCTCTTTTATCAGAGATCACTGAACTGGAAAGAGCAGAGGGTGGACTTGCAGCCAGAGGGTTGCAAGGAGGACCCGTTGTGTTTGTTACTTCCTGGACTTAACCAACTCCTGTTTTTATTACACCTGTGAGGGTTGTTCACAGTAATTTAAAGTCAGCCGGTTCAGTTGTCTTCCACTCACCCAAGAAGTGATGGTGACCAGAGTATCAGGGAGGTAGCATTTTGTAGAGGTTCGTGCAGTTGGCCTTGATGAACCCTCTTCCAGAGCTAAGAGTTGAGGGTTTTTCAGAGGTGCTGGTGTCCTATAGGAATAACAGGCCCATTTGGTGAGTGGGAGGTAACTCAAACTTTTGTCTCCTGGTTCTTTCCTGGAACTCCAGAAGACTTTCTCTCCCTCTGCATCCAATGTGCATACTAATTGAAATCTCTCTTTCTGCAAAGAGGCCTTCTTCCTGACAGAGCCTTAAGACTAGATGTGGGTTTTGAAAAACCCAAGATGGCATTGCCTATAATTATAAAGTAATTGGTGTAATTGAGAGCACAGGGTCTCATGCAAATCACCCTGTTTTTAACTTTACACCAAGGCTATTTTTATTTTTAAATGAAAAAAAAGAAAAGAAAAAGAATCATGAGCATTTGGGTATGGAACTTGCTCACTTCTATCTGCAGGATCTTGGAGTAGCTATGGTGGGTTGAAGATCAAGCCTCTACCAATTCTATGTATTATGGAGAAAGACCCTGGACCTCTCTTAGCCTTGTTTTTGTTTTTTTTTTTGTTTTAATTTGTTTTTTGTTTTTATTTCTATCAGGGTTTTTGGGGAGACACATATCAGTACATTTCATCTTCATTTGTATCTGGTAAAATAATAGCAGCTAGCATAACCCACAAGAGGATCTTGGGAAAAAGAGAACAGCAAGCTGACTGGATTGTGAGCTAAGCACAAAGCTTACCAACCAAAGTGACACTTTTCAAAGCACTTTCTCATGGGTCCTACCACTTAACCATCTAACCCCATCCAATCTCCTCCACATACAGAACAGAACCATGGTGTTTCCTAATGGCTGCATTAGCAAAACAACACAGACTTGATGGCAAAGATAACAGACAGTTATCTTTCACAGTTTTAGAGCTCAAGTATTCAAAATGTTGCTGGACCATATTCCCCTTTGGGATGCGCAGGAGGCATCAGCTTTTGGCCTCTTCCAGCTTTTGAGTGATGTTGCTCTAGCTTCTGCCTCTTCACAATGCCTCCTAAATATCTGTGTTATTTTCCTACCAGTGTTTCTAACAATGTTGGTAACAGTATTTATGGCCTGCTCATATAATACAGGGTATTTCTTTCATTTCAAGATCCTCAACCCAGGAACAGCAAAGACCTCTGGTCCAGCTAACACACTGTAAAGTTTTCAGGGTTTAGCATTTAGTTTGTCTGGGGATGATGACTCAGCAGGATCAAAGGTTCCCTGGAGCCAGGCAGCCCAAATCAGAATCTCAGCTTCATGATTTTGTAATTATTAGATGAGTTACTTAATCTCTCTGTCATGGTCTATTTTACCTGTAGAACGAAGGAAATAACAGTGCATGCCCTACAGGTTAGCTTTGGGAATCAAATAACCTCATATGCATTAAAGTATTTAGGAATGACCTTGACTCATAGTGAACCACCCAAGTGATCACTACTGTAAACTGAGCGTTCTACATTCAGATCCTCAGATAGCAGAAGGAAGCTGCATGCCACACTGAGCAAAGCTTGAACATATGAGACCTCAAAGACCACCCTCACTATGATACACTTCCTCCAGCAAGGCCACACCTCCTAATAATGCCACTCCCTTTGGGCCAAACATTCAAACACATGAAGGGGCCATACCTGTTCAAACCAACACATTCCACTCTCTGTCTTCCATAGGCTTGTAGCCATAACATAATGCAAAATGCATTTTGTTCATCTTCAAAGGTCCCCATAGTCTATCACAGTCTCAACAACATTTAAAATTCAAAGTTCAAAGTCTCATCTGAGATTTATGCAATCTCTTAGCTATAATCCCCTGTAAAATAAAAGTATAAAACAGACACATATAATGGCACAGGATCTACATTGCTGTCCAAAATGGAGGAAAGGGAGCACAGTAAGGAAATACTGGCCCAAAGCAAGACCAAAAACCAGCTGGGCAAACTCCAAACTCTGCATCCCCACATCTGATGTCAAAAGGCTCTTCAGATCTCCAACTCTTCCTCACTTTATTGTCTGCAACACACTTCTTTCTCTTGGGCTGGTTCCACTACCGGTTAACAGTTTTCTTTGGCAGGTATCCCACAACTCTGGCATCTCTAACATCTTAAGATCTTCAATGCAATCCAGACTTCACCTTTACAGCTTCACACAATAGCCTCTGTAAGATTCCATGAAGGGACACTTCTGCCACACACCTGACCTCAGTGGCTTTCCTTAATTGTGGAGGGAGATTCCATAACCCCTTTCTTTTATCTTTGACTTTAAAGCCAGAACCATGTGGCTGAAGCTGCCAAGTTCTACTGCTTGCTGGGGCTGGAACATGGCCCCCTTGTTCAATTACATCTTCACGATCTTTCTGTTTTGTATAGTTTCCTCAATGCTTAAGCTCAGCCGTCTTGGAACTTGCTCTGTAGACCAGACTGTCCTTAAACTCAAGAGATCTGCCAGCCTCTGTCTTCTGAGTGCTGGGATTAAGTACATGCCCCACAATACTTGACCCTAAGCTTTTTAAAAATTCTCTTTTACAAGTTGGAAGCTTAGCTGAATGGAGTCTTGCCCTGAGGTCACCACTCCCTTTATTCCACTTCTTAATCTGTTTATCTCCCTGCACACAGGACTTAGCTCCATTCCACTTCCTGGTGTCCTTTTTCTCCTCAAATTGTACATTTTGGGTTTTTCCTTGCTCAGCTTGATCCTTTTAAGTATAGATCTGTATAAGTGTGATCGCTAATAACCACATGACAGAATCAATACTAGGCTGTTTTGAGATTCCCTCTGCCAATAGAATTAATCCGAAATGCTTCACTGTAGCTTTAGGCAAACTTTTCAGACAAGGGCAAAAATCATCCATATTCTTTGCCAAACTATCACAAGAATAATCTTTAGGCAATATACTAACATTTTTCTCCTCTGAAACATCTTGAGCCAGGGCCCATAGTTCAAATCACCTTGAGCACCACTGTCTTCCATGCTCTTACTAGTATAGCACATTAAGTAGTGTTTAAAGCATTTCACTGATTTCCTAACACAAAGTTCCAAAGTCCAAATTTCTCCAAACAAAAGCACAGTCAGGTCTATCACAGCAATATCCAACTCCCTTGAACCAACTTCTGTTTTAGTGTCTCTATTGCTATGATAAGACACTATGTCTATAGCAACTCTTATAAAGGAAAACATTTAATTGTGACTGGCTTGTAATTTCAGAGGTTTAGTCCATTATCATCATGATACAACATGGTGGTAGGCAGGCTGACATGGTGCTGGAAAAGGAGCGGAGAGTACTATGTTTGGAACTATAGGCAACAGAAGGAGACTGTGTACCATACCGAGTCTAGCTTGGATATAATGAGACATAAAAAACCCACCTCAACAGTGACACTTCCTCCAACCAGGCTACACCAACTCCAACAAAGCCACACCTCCTAATAATGCTACTTCCCTATGGCCCAAGCATTCAAACACATGAGTCTGTAGGGGTCGTACCTATTCAAACCACCAGATGGGTGGTTCTCAGTTTACCAATAGAGAGGACCAGCTGAATATGCCCTACCTACACATTCAAGTAAATCTCAGTCAAAATCAGTCATGTCTTTTTCAAAAATATGTTTTTAAAAGTCTGTCTTAAAATTCATATAAAATCTCATAGGACCCTAGTGTTCCCTCAAACTATGAAAAAGCTGAAGGATTTACATTTTTTTTACTTTCTGTTTTTTTTTTTTTTTTTTTTTTTTTTTGCTGATGGACTAGAAGTGGGAGGAATGGAGAACAGTGGCATAACAAACTCTCACATGCAGTCAAATGCTTACTTAATAAATGTGTCAAACCCATTTGTTATGGTGTGAACCTGGAGTGCCCCTTCTCTTGTCTCTTGTTTTAAGAGCTCATGTCCTATTTTGGGATTCTGTGGAGGCTTTAGGAGGTGGAGCCTAGCTGTCAGAAGTAGGTAACTAGGGGCCTTTGAAAGGTATACCTGCTATTAGTTCCTGTCTTGCTCTTTTCTTGCCCAGTATGGTGTGAATAACTGTCCTCCACAACACACTCCTGCTGTGATAATGCTCTTCTCAAGTCTATGGACAAAGCAGCTATCAATTAAATCTCTGAAACTGTGAGCCAAATTAAAAGTTTCCTTTTATTAGTTGTTTCTGCCAAGTGTTCTGTCATAGCAATGTTGAAGTAATCAGTACAGGACCTAGCTATATCCTGTAAAACCATTACACCCTTAAAGGAAAACAGACAGAAAATTTCATGGCTTTGGATATGGCAGATTATTTCTGGTACATGACACAAAGGAATAGACAACAAAAGTAGATGGGACTTAATTAAAAAAAAAAAACAACTATAAAGATAGTATTGAGAGAGTGAGCTGAGCCCTGTGGTACAAGCTTGTAAGCCTAGGTACTGGAGAAGCTAAGAGGAAGATTGCAAATTGAAGGAATTGAAGATTGCAGAGGGAGTTCAAAATTACCCTGGGCAACTTAGAATGCCCCTGTTTCAAAAAGAAAGTGAGTATGGAAGCAAGAAAGGAGATTAGGGGAGGGGATTAATATGATCAAAATACAATATATAAAAATTTTCCAGAGAATTAATTAAATATTTTTAAAAAGAGGCCTGGGGATATATTTCACTGGCAAAGAGTATAAATGGGGCCACAGGTTCCTCTCCAGTACTATAGGTAGGGAGTAGGGGGGTGAGAACAAATTATAGAATAAAATATTTGCAAATTATGTGCCCAATAAAGAAAATATAATGGATTTCTACCATTTAGAAATAAATAAGTAAAAAAAAAATAAAAAATAAAAAAAACAAGTTAAAAAACTTGGACAGACACTGATACAGAGAAAATGCACAGACAGACAATAAGCACATGAAAGATGCTCAACATCATTAGCTGTTGGGGAAATGCAGTTTAACAGAAATGTGATAACAGTTCACACCCATAGGTGTGACAGCTCCTATTAACAACAACAATAACAAAAGGAAGGCTATCAAAATGACAAGTGTTGGCCAGACTGGAGGGGAACTAGAATCCCACTGTTCTTCTTATAGTAACATCAAATGATGCAACTGCTGTGAGGAGCAGTATGGCTATAGACTATGGGATTATTGTTTGCTGGGAACAAAGTTTCAGTTATTAATGATGATGGAGTTGGATGATGATGATGGCTCCTTGACCATGTCAACATGTGTAATGCCACTAAATTATACACTTAAACACAGTTAAAATAGTATATTTTGTGTGGATATGTCTATACTACAATAAAAAATTAACAATAATACTTAACCTTTATTTATTTCTCAAGGACTTTTTAAACCAGAGACCAAAGATAGGGCATGATGGGACATTAGATCACAACACACATCATAGTCAGGAAGAACTTGGCAAACTGCATCTGTGACAAATGAGGTCTTGCAATGTGTTGGGTGGGAAAAGATCATTAACCAACTGTAGATATTTTCTTCCTTTAAATCAAACTCATTTTTATGTATTGCCTTTTCAAAGAAATCCGTTACATTGAAAGATAACAACTATATATACTTATAGGGCCAGGAGGAAGTTGTAGGGCTGGATGATAGGGCTGCTGAGTTACAAGAGGGACTAAAGATAAGATGACAAACTGTATGTGACTATGATAGCAAGATGCTGGAAAACAAAGTGCTTTGGACCTAGGTCTGCTTTTTGTCATCCTGAGTACTGACAGCATGATAGAGGTAGAATTGGTACATTTCTTATTTTGATTGATACCATATTAGGATGAAGATAAATTTCTGCAAGGATCTTACAGGCTTGTCAAGACAAGAAATAAATACCCAAATTAAGGAAACAATGACTAGCTGGAGAATAATTGCTGAGTTATCCTAGGTGTTTATGATTAACTGTCAAAGAAATTGAAGAGACACTAATTACTGAAGAAGCTCATGGGTGACTTCATCACTGAAGGACCACGGCCATTCATTAGGAGACAATATTACCTATGGTGGCTTAGGTCTATGAGGTGGAGAGACCAGGACCTGGGCTCTCATAGGAAAATAGTCAGTTATTGCTGACTCAGAGCCAGTTCTTTGTCTTTTGAGTTAGGTAATTTTCCATTACCAGTAACAAACACCTGGAATAGTTAACTTACTAAAAAGTTTATTTGGCTCACAGTTTGGTAGGTTTCTGTTGACAGCTGAGTGACCTCATTGCTTAGGCTTGTGACAGCATCATATATCATGGTGGATGAGGCATGTTGGGGGATATATTCACCTCATGGCCAAGAATCAAAAAGTCCAAGTGATTCCCAAACAATAGATTCTATTATTATTGGCCTTTGTTATCCCTCAGAGTTGAAGGTAAGTCCTTATTGCTGAAGACATTACATATTTCCAACATGTGAGTCAGCATGTTCAAACTGGATATAATGTGAAAACCTCCTTTCTAGAGTCTAGCTTTCAGAGAACCAGAATGTGATATGCAAGCTGCCATGGGAGATAAGTAATCAGTAGTCCTATCTGGCTCTTATTCCTACAAACCACAACAACAAGCAGCATAGTAAGATAGCCCTAAAAGTGTAACAGTGGCATGCATATCTTGGTGGTAACCAAGAGCTATCTAATTGGTCTTATGGCCCACTCAAAAAGCGGGAAATCATGCCTGGTACTGGAAACTTAGCTAACTACTTGAGGTTAGTGTGGTCATAGATCTCACTGGAGAACCTACTATAGCCACTTTATTAGACCAGTGGCATTCTTAACTGCTTTCTGAAATTTTTCCTTGTATTCACAGATAAGCATAGCTCTCACCCTGCCCTGAAGAAGTTTCTCCTTGTAGCAAAAATAGATCATTATAGAAACCACAAATGGCCATAGTGATCAACTGATTGTGGAGCCCAGCTTCAGTGGCTACATCCACAATACAACTCTTTCTTGTTCAGAAAACATCATGGAAGATGGGGTGGAAAGATTGTGAGTCAGAGGACCAGAAAATCTGCTGTGAGGTTGTGTCTCCTAGAAAGAATATGGATACCACATCCATGTGGCTGCCTAAACAAAATTAAAAAATGATAATATCAAGACATGTTAATATAGAAGGGGAAAATTTCAATGGGCCCTACTCCTTGACAAAGAACTTTAGGCAACTAATTACTACAGAGAGAGAGAGAATTAGTCTTTCTTAACGACAAGATACTTTATTATCTGGTACAAAGTAGTCAGCCCTAAAACCGGGTACACAAAAGGAACAATAACTGTTCTGTGAATTTCCTTAGTTATGATAAAAGATAAGTTAGATATGAAATCTTAGACTCACAAATATAGGATAGATAGATAGGATATCTTCTTTAATTTTGCCAAATACAAATAAACTAGATATTATAACTATAATTCTTGCTTGATAATTGTTTTGTTATATGTAATTTTACTATGTTAAAGTTAAAACTTTCCTTTTTGAAAAAAAGAAAAGGGAAAGTGCTGTGGATATCTGTATGCTGTGAATGTGTTGCCCTGATTGGTTAGTAAATAAAGTGCTGATTGGCCAGTAGCCAGGCAGGAAGTATAGGCGGGACAAAGAGAGAGGAGAATTCTGGGAAGTAGAAGCCTGAGTCAGGAGACTCTGCCAGCTGCCACTGTCATGAGAAGTAAGATGTAAAGTATCGGTAAGCCACGAGCCATGTGGCAATTTATAGATTAATAGAAATGGCTTAATTTAAGATATAAGAATTTTTATAAGGGGATAGTACATGCATATAGGGAGAGTGCTCTACTCAGTAGTGGCAGTAATCACAGTGTCACATCTTGGTGGCTGATATGTCCTGCTAGGTCCCTAAGGGCAGGCTGATATAAATGGCTGAATGTTGCCAGATGTAATTATATTATAATTAAAATAGAAAAAAGAGCAATATTTTCAAATTTCTTTAGAGGTTACAATCCAGTGACTTTAACCCCTAGAATGCTTGGTATTGCTTGTCAGCTTGGGTAGCATTTAGAAACAACCTGATGACTTACTTCTGGGCATGTCTGTGAGGAATTTTCTAGATTTATTTAATCAAGGTGGGAAGGCCCATGCAAATGTTGGTAGCACTAGTCTATGGCTCAGGGTCCAGGGCTGTATATAAAAAAGAAAGTAAACTGTGTAGGAACATTTATCACTCCCTGCTTCCTGATAGGGCCTCAGTATGACCAGCGGGCTCACACTCCCACCATCATTCCTTACCACAGTGTGCTTCTCTACATATGCCCAAATAAACCTCTCTTTACTTAAGTTGCTTTGGTGAAGTATTTTGTCACAGAAACAAGGAAAGTGACCAATACAGAAAATTGGTGCTGGGAAGTGGGGAATGTTGCTGTGATAAAATTTGCAGGAAGAATGTAGAAGAGTTTGAAACTTTGGACTAGAAAATCCATACAGTGTGGCAAGCAGAGCTTTATGGGCTATTTTGGTGGAAGTTTGGAAAACATAGACAGTAGAGGCCCAGATAATGAGGTTTCAAAGGAGAAAAGGGACTCAATTAGGAAGTGTGGGCTAGAATTCATTCTTGGTACATTTTGGCCAAGAAACTGGCTGTATTCTGTTTTGAGAATTTGTGTAAGGTAGAATTAAAAAGTAATAGAATAATTACTTTGGTTTAGGAAATCTCAATACAGCATAGCATTCAGAGTGTGGTGTGGCTACTTCTCATTACTCTTATTCAGATCTGTATTGAGAGAGAACAAAAGGATATAAAATTGTGAAATTTAGCAAAGAAAGTTGTGTGACCAAGGGGAACTGAGACAGCAAAGCATCTCTAATTGTTAAAGAGAAACCTTGCTATCTTGATAGGTACACTGAGGCAAGACCCTACCCATCGAAGCCTCCAATTTGTGAAAATACATTATTTGTTTGAAATGAGAAAGTCTGAACTGAGAATGCTACAGAAAGGTCCCTTACTTTAAAAACAAAATACCTAGGAAAGTGACTTTGTAGATTCATCCATCAGAGCATCCACAGAAGCTATAATCTGTGGTTCAAGGGAGTCAGTCTACATCTTGACTTAGCAGTAGAAATTTACAGTGTCATCCACATGGCACTCACTGCTTTTGTAGGAATGGAAAACGAAAGATTTAAGGGGTCATGGAGTCTTGCTTCAAGGTTGAAGAAAGTTGAGAAGACCAGGTGTAGTGGTTTGAATAAGAATGTCCCCCAAATTTGAATGCTTGGTCAGTAGGGACTAGTACTACATGAGAGGGCCTTATTGGAAGAAATGTGTCATTGAGTTAGCCTTTGAGGTTTTAAAAGCCCAAGCCAGGTCCAGTGTCTTTCTTCTGCTGTCTACAGATCTAGATGTAGAACTCTCAGTTACTTTTTCAGTACCATGTCTGTCTATGTGCTGCCAGGCTCCTGGCCATGATGAGAATGGACTAAGCCTCTGAAACTGTAAGCAATCCCCAATTAAATGGTTTCTTTTATAAGAATTGCCATGGTCATGTTGTCTCTTCATAGTAATAGAACACTGACTAAGGCCCCAGACAATGTATGGTAGGTTCAGCATCCCTGAAAGGAGACTATGAGAGGCTAACTGCATGAGGCTGTGAAGGCAAAACCCAAGTTGCAATGGATACTCCAGGATGTGAGAGGTCTCCAAACAATGAGATATACCTGGAAGAAAGCTGCTGGTACAGAGTGGAGTTGGCCCTACAGAGAGGTTTAGACAACAGAGATGGTGGAGTGTGGTTACCCAAGGTGTTTAGAGTCCAGATGGATCCATCAGTAGCCCCGTCTGATAGACATGGAGTTACAAAATTTGGTATTTTTTTTCTGTTGCATTCCAGTCTTGCTGTGCACAATCTTTCCTTGCCATGCCTATAGGAATGGGATTATTTATTTGGTACCATGGCATATTAGAACAATATAGCTTGTTTTACTTTATAGGAGCTCACAGTTAAGAGATTGCTTTGAGTCTCAGAAGAGACTAAGATTTTAGACTTTTAAAGGGTTGGAACTAATAAAGACTCTGAAGACTTTTGAAGATTGATAGAACACATTTTGCAGTGAGATGGTCATGAGCCTATAGGGACAAAGGGTGGAAAGTGATATGTTTGGTGTTGAACTTTCAAGGGGTGGACTTGGGATAGTTTACATCAATTGTCAACTTGGAAGGATCTAGAATCATCCTGCTGACACACATCTGTGAATGTCCGTGAAGGATTTTCTATGTTAGGTTAACTGAGGTAGACAGACCTACCTTGACTGCATAGAAGGAGAAAGCTAGATGAACAGAACTGGTTATTCCTTTCTGTTTCTTGTGTGTAGATTTAGTGTGACCAGTAGCCTCATGTTCTGGGTGCCATGGTTTATCTGCCATGATGAACTTTCCCTGGACTGCAAGCCTTTGTAACCTCTTCCTTAAGATGCTTTGGTGAGCCATTTCATAATAGCAACAAGGAAATTAACTAATTCAATCTTTCCCACTATGCCCCTACCTTTTGAAGGTTTTAACATCTTCCAAGCTCATCAAGGTGGGGACTGAGTCTTTAGAGGACACTCCAGATCCAAACTACAGTTGATTATTTAAGCTTTTATTTTTGCACCCGTAGAATGGGTAATGTTACTTTCCTCACACTGGTTTCTAGGAGGGTAGAGAAAAGTTAAATAAAGTGTATAGAGTATTTAACACACAGATGGGCACATTTGATACACGCTTATTGCTATCTAGGTAGTGATTTGGATAAGAAAATGGAGACAAGATGAGAAGGGGTTCTGGCATTGAGCTTCTAGGGGCTGGAACCAGAATAATAAGTCTGGCTGCAGTGAAAGGCTTTTCTCTGGTAGCTTTTCTTTTCTTTGGAGAGGTTAGATTTCTGATGGCCACAGGTCTGGTGAGGAAACTTGAACCTTGCAGCCTAGGAGAGATTGGCTTTAAAGGGACCTGAGCTGGGGATCTGTGCCTACTGCTGTTCCTGGGATCCCATTCCTCTCTAGCCAACACTTTTTGAGAATTAAGACTATAATCCTCAACATTTAGTCTTTAAGTGAGTGTACAGCCTGGCTATTGGAGTTGGTACCCCCATGTATGTGTTCTACAAAACATTGTTATAAAACGCCTATCAATCACTTATTAGTTCATCAGAAATTTAATGAGAAGTGGGGAATATAATTTCTGCTTCTAGAATGAGCTGGGATTGTTTGCAGGGTATTTACGACCTTCCAAATGTGCATTATCTGTGGTAATGTTACCTTGCAATAATGAATTTTACATATGCAATAGATAACAGAGGCTCCCTATGGGGAAATAGGACATGAGGAGTTACTAAAACTTGATTTTAAAGGAGGGGGATGAAGTAGTGTTATCCCCCATGCCTTCTGTAGTGACTTTTGCCTGCATTTCCCTGAGGTTATATGTCTTGCGTTATGATTTGTCTGAAATTATCTTACTTTAAAAATTCCACTTAGGTAATTAATTAGTTTGCATGAGTGAATGCTATAGATAAATTCTAATCTTATTTCAATATTCTCAATGAAAACAGATTTATTTCTTCAGTGAGTTTAGGAATTGAAATAGCTTTTTTTTTTTGCATATTCTTGCCTCAAATTCATGCTCTTTCAGTAATACAATTCTGTAGTGACATAACTCTAGCCCTAAGGTGGAGGGTTAGAGGTCCTTAATGTCCTCGTTTGGCTCAGATGGGAAACTATAGTGCTAATGCCCCTTCAATGGATTGGTTGTCATTCTATCTCCAACTCTTGTCTGAGAGATTAACTCCTTTGAGGGAAGGCAGCTAAGGTAGTGGGAAACTAAGTCCTGGTGTGTCCTTGATCAACCTATACTCAAAATTAGCAATGTACCTTGGCCTTCTGTGAACTAGTCAATTCCATTATTCATTAAGCCAACTCAAATGGGATTACATTTTCTTCTATTGGTTACATGTAGTATCAAGAGTTCTTTCTAAAAGATAAAAGATGGAGGAGGATGATTATTCGCACACCAGGAAGCCTTGGATCCAAAGCTAGCTTGTGACCCTGGTCTAAGTCCCTTTTTATCTAGGTCCAAACTTCCTTATCCTTAAACAATGAGTAATAATGGTATGTAGCTCAGGATTGTTGTGGAAATGAATTGAATATTTTGGAAGCACACAAAGTAAGTGTCATTCACATATTAGTGGCTAGTTTTATTTTTCCATTTGTAAAATTTGATTTCTGAAGCTGGACTGTACTCTAAGCAATTTATGCCAGTGACACACAAGTCAGATTCAGAGCTGAAATTAGACACCAGGGTCCTTAAGGGACAGCTGTTGGAGTTTTGAGACCCTGCTCTCCTCCAAGCTCTCCACTAGATGTTGGAAGGCCGACAAAGGCAGCTAATTCTTTGAGAACAAGGGTCTATATTAGAATACTCTAATTTTTCCTGATTCTATTACAAGGTTCTTGGCCCAGTGGGTGATTAATCAGTGGTGTTGACTGAGCTCCCCCAGTACTACTCAGCCCCCCTGGGAGGGAAGGCATTTCTGAAGAGGGTTTATCTGAGGACTCAGTACTCCACATAGGTGAAGCCCCTTGTTGGGCAGGGCCAGGCTTCTCTGCTGTTGCTGGGTCTCATGGCATCTGCCCTCCAGGTGGCAGAGCCAGCAAGCTGAGGCTGGGAGCTGCCTTCCTGCCCGGCTTCCCCAGGCATCTGCTTCAGCAACTTACTCTTAGTCTCATGATAAATTCATTACCAGAAAATGAGGCTGGAGTTTCCTAGTGACATAAAATATTGATGAGAGAAATAAGGAGTAAGATGAATTATCAAATGCTGCTTGTGGGCCCGGCTGCCTTCTGTGCAGCCTGTTCTGCATCCATTTGTTCTTCTTGCTTCCTTTTGATTTGTTCCAGTGGGCTTTTGTCCTCTTAATAGGAAGCGTGTTGAAACACTAGTGAAGTGCTGCAACCCCAGCGTCATACCAGAGTGGGGAAAATAGACATGTCTCCCGGTTACTGTCAAAGCTATGAAACCTACTCTTGCCACTTCACAACCTTTTGGCAGGTTCTTGGCACCCTCAGGACGGCATGCAAAAACACATCGCTCCCCTGCTCAGGAACTGCTAATGGCTTCCAATTGCTGCCGACTAAAATACAAGCTCCTTAAGATGCCATTCAAGGTCCTTGGTGATCCCATTCTAGCCTGTCTTTTTAGCCTTGCCTTCCTGTATGTTACCTAGGAACCTGACACTTTCCCCCCATGTAGATTATTGGATTCTTCAAAAATAGCATTGGGCCCTAAGCTGTGATGCTAAATTTCTTGCCTACTTTTGTACCTAGTGAAATCACACCATTTCCTCAAGAGCCAGCTCACATACTACTTCATTCACACACACACACACACACACACACACACACACACACACACACACACACACACACACACACACACACACACACACACACACACACACACACACATCTTTGATACTCCCCTGCTAAGAATGAATTCATGCACATACCAAGGAAGGACCACGTGTTTTGGTGTCAAATGAGTGCGTGATAGGATGCTCATCTCCTCACTGTGAAGGGTTGGGGGAATGTTCATCCTTCATTATGAAGGTTTGGGGGATGTTCACCTTCTCACTGTGAAGAGTTGGGGGATGCTCATCTCCTCACTGTGAAGGGTTAAGGGGATGCTCATCTCCTCACTGTGAGGGGGTGGGGATACCACCACTCACTCAGGAAGCATAGCTGCAGCTTTCAACATTCTCAGATTGGTTAATGCCTTTTTTTTTTTTTTTTTTTCTCAGACTGGCTTCCTCACTTTGTTGTCCAGGCTAAACTCTAAACCCACACTCCTTGGGGACTACCTACTACCAGACCCAGTTCTGGGTTTGTAAGATATCAGTTAGCTCTTCTGCATCTGGGGGTGTATCTCAGGGAAATGATCAGGCATGTGGAAATGTTCATTTGAGCATGGCCTTAGTGTTATTTTAACGGTGAAAAATTAGTGGAAATTTAAAAGCCTCTAGATATGGTATCTGTTAAAGGAGTTGTGATTTATCTGTATGATAGAGTGACATGATTTACTTACAAATTATTGTGCATGGAAGTGGTTGGTGGTTTAGGAAAGTGATTATGATGTCTTTATAAGTGAAAGAAATAGGGCATAAAAGTGAGTGAAGGAGGAAAGACCTGAGGAGAGATAAGCATGAACTGTTGGGTTATGACCACAAGTAAATTCTGTACGGTTTTCTCTTATAAACCCACTCAACAGATTCCATGTTGTGTGTAAAATGCACCTCTCTTGTCCTTCTGCCCACATCTTCTCCTCTCTTGAATTTTTTTTTTTTTTTTTTTCCCGTCTCTGGTTTTGAGTCAGGACCTCCTGATGTCGTTAGGGTGGTGGCTTCAAACTCATGAGCCTTCTGCTTCTTTCTCCCCAGTACTAGAATTATCTGTGTGAGTTGCCACACTTAGCTTTATCTATTTCATTGGAAAGCAGGCTTTGCTCCTGCAGGCGAGTAATGTTTGTATTTTACCAAGGTGCTGACTCTGTTCCTAACCTCTGCAAGTGCGACCTTGTGCTGTGGTTAGTCATGTAGCTTATGTACTCACTAGAGATCTAACCAGCACTGAGTTCTGCAGTTATTTTCAGCTACCTTTATGACTTAACCACACAGTATGAGGTCACTGTGATTCTTTTAATACTTGTGAGGGTTTGGTGGGATGGTTTCTCCAGTGTGTGTGTGTGTGTGTGTGTGTGTGTGTGTGTGTGTGTGTGTAAGGATTGAGATAAAATGTTGGAATCACTGTTATTAACACTTATGAGGGTTTGGTGGGATGTTTCTCCTGTGTGTGTGTGTGTGTGTGTGTGTGTGTGTGTGTGTGTGTGTGTGTGTGTAAGGATTGTGATAAAATTTTGGAATCACTGTTATTAACACTTATGAGGGTTTGGTGGGATGGTTTCTCCTGTGTGTGTGTGTGTGTGTGTGTGTGTGTGTGTGTGTGTGTGTGTGTGTGTATTAGGAAGGACTGAAACAGAATTTTGGAAACTGAAAGCCATAGACTTGCAGTAGGTAAGGGGGAAACTCAGGGGTACTCAGTGTGTAGCTCTAGGCTGAGGACGGCAGACTTGAAACCCAGGAAGTACTGAGGTTTCAGCTTCAGCCAGAAGGTAGGAAAAGACCAGTACCATCAATTTAGACAGTAGGAGTTCCTACTTACTCAGCCCTTTTGTGCTACTCAAGCCTTTAACTGGCTGGATGAGACTTACTTACCCTGTGAAGACCATCTTTTCTGGGTCTTTTACCTAAGATCAAGTGTCAGCAGGTCCAGCTCACTCTGGGGGGAGTTTTGTTCTCTCAGTTAATCCTGGATACCCTCAAGACCTATCCAGAGGCATGTGTCTGAGTTG
This sequence comes from Onychomys torridus, assembly GCF_903995425.1. Taxonomy (NCBI): domain Eukaryota; kingdom Metazoa; phylum Chordata; class Mammalia; order Rodentia; family Cricetidae; genus Onychomys; species Onychomys torridus. Next base: position 22,211,550 of record NC_050449.1, read on the forward strand.
ATACCCGATGCAATCCAGTTGACAGTCAAGATTCTGACACTAGAGATCCAAGGATCTCCTACTAGACTCCATTCCTAAGTCTTCCACCACTGCTTAGTCATGACAAGGAAGGATGCAGCCTTCCATCTACAGGCAGTAAGGAGATCGAGAACATACAGATTCCAGCAGGCTCAGAATTTTCTGTGGAGGAGAGGAGAGTAAAAATAAAAGAGGGAGCTCCTTGCCTGGCCTCTCCCTCACCATGCCGTAATCCCCTACCCTCTCCATCTCTATCACTCACCATGCTGTGATCTCCTACTCTCTCCATTTCCATCAGTGACTGTGGACTGTGCTCACCGGTGGCTCATTTCCTGGCTCCATCAATATTGCTGACACTTTGACAGGTCTCTTTCTATGCTCTGGTGTGCTGCTCTGGTGTGGTGTCAAGCTGGGTGGAACAAAATAAATTAGCCAATGCCTATAAAAGCTTTCTGAAAATGAGAAGTCTGGGCCTTACACCCAGGTGGGAAATTCTTCTTGTCCCTTCACTAGGCTCAAGGCCTTGGAAGTTACTGGGTTTTGGGTGGAGGTGGGGAGCAGAGTTCCTTGGCAAGTTCTGGGAGGAGAACTTGGCACAGAGAGCCTATGTTGAGTATTCTTCTTAGTCTATTCTGGTCATTGCTGCTGAGTTCTTTCCTGTCTTATTGACCCTGGGATGTCTCTGGCATTTTCTCTTGAGATCTGTCTAGCCTGTCCATAACTTTAGGCTCATCCCTGTTCATGCTGTGGCCCTCTGGTTTGGCTTGCTTCATTCTATGAGACACCATACCTTAAAGACAGAGGTGGAAGATGGGGAGAGATGTGAAAATAAACATTACTGTCCATTTGCACTAAAAAGAAAAAAACAAAAATTAGACCAAGTCAAGGTGTTTTGTTTGGAAACAAATCTGAATAGTGAGAATAGTGTATAAAGAAGAACTCCCCCAACCCACACACACATAGGAGGAGTTCCCTCTCCAACCCAGATTAGGCACAAACCATACCTAAACACCTGTTTTCATAGAGAGATACTTTATTAAGCAGGGAAGTAAAGTTAAAGTGGCTGCTTTCTAACTCAGGCAGAAAAACAGCAGCAAATGACCACACAGGTGTAAATTTTAAGAGAAAAATGGGAGGTCTGTGTTAGAATGGGCTAGGATGGGGTGGTAAAGGCAATAGAGATGGAGGACAAGGGGTAAAGGGTAAGGGGAAAGGGACAAGGGAATGGGGACATAGGTATGTGTCTCAGAGGGACAAAGGACTGCCTCTGGATAGGGGGAGATGGACATGGCACATAGGAAAATAGCGGTTTATAAAGGTCAAAGGGGAACCCCTGTGTTAGGATGAGGTGTTTAATTTTAATTAGGAATGTTAATTAGGTGAGCCAAAAGTGGCTTCTGATTGCTGGACTTCACTACTTTGATAACTGGACCTCAGTGGTCAGTCTTGGGAGAAGGAAGTGGCCAAATAAGGGAATAGACCTTGGCAGCTAGCTTTAGGAATTTAATAGTACTTAGCAAGGCAGAGGGAACTGGGGAGAAGGGCAAGGCCTGCGAGAGCCACATGCTCAAGTGGGCTAGTGTCCCTTCAATGTACATGATGGCTTGTGTGGTTTTCCATAAGGTTGTTTCTGGTTAACTCTGTGGGACTGCTGCCCAGCACTCTGTAAGTGTTAGCTTTACCCCAGGAGAGAATCACATAAAGGGCACACTCCTTTTGCCTCCTCTTCAGGTTCCACCTCTTTTTCATTCTTTTAATAAGAAACAGAGAAACCTCTGTAGCATGGGCAGAGGCTTATTGGAACAGAGAGTCCTCATGTAGGGGAGGGGAGGGGGCCCATATATCCCCTTCTAGAACTACCTGTTACAGGTGGGAGGGGTAACAATGGAGGTCTCTAGATAGAAATCTACAAAGTATAAGCTAGAGCAGACCAGTGTTTAGAAGGATCACCACTCACAAAGCTGGAAACAATTCCTTACGCCATCACTTCTTAGCTGAGGGCTCTGCAGCACACCTAGAAGACAGGGATTTAGCAAATGCTGACTTCTAGCAGTGGTAGAAAGACTCACAGCTCCTGGAAAGTCAGAGAGAAACTGTGGTTAGCTGTTTTCCAGCGATGCTCAGCCTTGGAGCAAGAACCACAGAGAGGAAGAGGTCCTAATAAGAACCAGGGGTTCAGGGAATACCCTGGGTGTCTTAAATGTGTCCTCCACACACTCACTAATGGCCCAGTCAAGCAAGGCTATGACTCTTCTCCAGCCTTTCTCGAGATCAAGAGACATCCTTCTGGCTCTGTGAAGGCCATCTTTGTGGGGGCTTCCTATGCATGACTTCTGTAGCTCAGCTGTTGCTCCTAGCTTTAGTGCTGACTGCAGGAATCTTTGGAGCCCAGGGGTGAATGCCATTTTGAGTTACCTAAAGAATCTTAGCAGGTAGGGAACTAGAGAGGTTTGTTTTAAACCTCTCAATGCTACCATTAAAAGACCACAACTCCTTTCAAAGGAGAGCAGTTCTATTTGAAAGATGTATTTGAACCAGCCTTTAAAGGCCTGGGAGAACAGAATAGACAGTTAAAAATAGACCATGGCCCAGCCTGTCTCTGCTTGGGATATCCTTCAGTCAAAACATCCTTGTTTCCTGAGAAAAATGGAGTCTGTTGATCTACTCAGAGTTGGGGGTTGATAGAGATAGCTTTGTACCTCTTTCTCCCTGCCTCCTCTCACTGATGCTCTCTTCTCTTACCTGCTGAGTGGTCCCAACCAAAATCTACTTGAGTGGCAGCTTCTAGGAACCACCAGCATGGGTTCTTCACCTAACATGACACTGAGCCCAAGAGAGCTGTGCCCTGTAGGGAAATGCAAGGATAGAAATTCTCGTGAGACACATGGAGGAAGGAGAAACCCAATTTTTTTTCCCCAGAGGTTGATAGTAGTGGAAACCTGGAAGACAGAAGTGGACAGGTGAGGAACTAAGGGACTGGGTAACAGCTGGACTTTGGGCCCTCCTCTGCTTTAGGCTCATCCCTGTTCATGCTGTGGACCCTCCTCTGCATTTACTGTAGACTTGGGAGCTAGTGTGCAGCAGTTTCTCTGAGATTGAAACACTCAGTACTGCAGAGAAGCTCATCAAGACAGGAAGTAAACAAGTCAAACTAGCACCAGGAAGTCCTTGAAACTGAATAAATTCACCAGCCCCCACTATTTCCAGGGTATATAAACTGTGAAGATGGTGGGGAGTCTCTTTCGGATAAGTCGAATTGTAAAGAGTATTCTAAGACAAGTCCAGCCACCTGGAAGAGGTATAGATGCCACTGAGCCAACTAGATTGGACACTCTCCAATCTGTTGAGCTGCTTGCAGGCTGTGCAATGTGCTCCAGGTTCCCAGCTGTGTGAACTGTCACCCATACTGGGGTGAGCTTTGGCAATGCAGGTGTCTTTGAGTCATTTCTGCTCCTGTGAGTAATTCCTTACAAATATTTCTATAAATAACTCATTGATTCACCAAGTGTTTGGTACTATCTATACTCTGATCTGTTGTGAGCTCCCTATCTGGGTTGAGAAGATGTGTGTGTGTGTGTGTGTGTGTGTGTGTGTGTGTGTGTGTGTGTGTGTGTGTCTGTCTGTCTGTCTGTCTGTCTCCCCAGGAAAAGTCTGTCACACAACAGGAACTTCTGTAAATGTTACAGCTCTGAGGGGGAAGGCCTCCCCAGTGGAAGTGTTGCAGCTTGGGGTAGGGGGGTAGAAGGGTAGGGAGGAAGCATCTTGTCAGTCAGAAGCCAAGGAATACCACAAAGTCACACTGCAGAACAAATCTCACAAGAGATTTATTGGGAAGGACACAGAAGGTGAGAAGCAAGCAGGGAACTGAACAGTAGACAGGCTTAGAGTTTTTTGAGGGAAGGAGTTTTCCAGGATGAAGATTTCCAGGGTGGAGATTGGTGAGATTTCAAGTCCTGAGCTTAAGGCGAGCCAGAGATTGGTGGGATTTCGAGCTTAGGGATCGGTGGGTTTTGGAAAGTTTTTCAAACCCAGAAGGACCTTTTTTTTTTTTTTTTTACCTTACAGCTCCAAGTGTATCAGCACCATTTTACCTCAGTCCTCTGAGGAAGTGTTGGCACTACTCCAGTGCAGAAATGAGGAAAATTGAACTTGAGTACTAGAAGTTACTCTATATTTTTTAGTTTTTCATTTTCTTAAGGAAGTACCCAGAACAAGGTATGCTGTCAATCAGAGAGGCTTGTCTAGCTCACAGTTCTGAAAGCATAAGTTCCAGATGGGTAGGTGTAGACTCTGGGAAGCATTCTTTCTTGGCTATATCACCTCATGGAGCTCCACCATGTTGGTGTGTGTGTGTAGAACAGGCCATCAAGGAAGACAGAAAACTAGGACAGGCTGGTCCTGGTCTTTTTTTTTAAACAGTATTTCACAACTACCATAGATCACATGAGGAATTCCTTAGACTGTTGTGAGGGCACAAGCTCTAACAGCCCATCAAAGCTCAAAGGGTTACTAAGCCATTAAGTCTTGGCATCTATCACTTCTCCATACTGGTGCCCTATGCACTACAAGGCCCCATGGCACTCTCAAACTACATCTACATCACTCTCCCTTGCTCACACTGGTAAGTGGGAGTGCTCACTCTTAAACCCAGGCAGTTGGATGCCTAGTCCACGGTTTTAGATCTCTCAGACAATAAATGTTTTAGGCTATGCAGTCACTTAAAAATTGTGCAGGCACCTTGGTCACCTGGAGGAGCACTAGATAACACTCAAATGAGTGGGCACTGGGATTTGGCCTCGAGTTCTGCCTCTGACTTTAGGCTATAGTTTCCCTGGCTATGGGGAAAGATGTAGGTGTCAAAGGAAAAGAGCCCTGAATTACATCCTCCAACTGCTTGCTGAGAACACCTGGGATACAGACTCCCCTTCTTCAGAATGGATAATGCAGCACCCCTCTGGACACAAGTGGAAAGGACTTTGTGAAAATTCCACAAGAGATTCACCAAGTGCCTGGCACATAATTATTTCTCAGTAAATGTAGCTGTAGATTTTTTCCCCCTCACTTCATACTCAAAGGCAGCCCTAAAGGAAGGACCACTGCTTGATGACCCCTAAGGCAAGAATAAGCGTGTTTATAGTAGTGTCAGCTTTCAGGAAAACCTCCTGAAATATAGATAATATATAATAGATATAAAGTTGTGATATTTTGCACTTGAGAGATGGGAAACAAAGAGATGGTAAATGATCTGCCCGAGCCTCAGCTGGGCTTCTTATTCCCAAATCCCAGGTGTCTTACAAACTTGAATCTTCCTCTATGTCCCCATGCCTATCTTTTACACTTCACCCCCAGTTTCTCTATCAAATTAAGGCAATAAACTCATCTGAGAGACAGAGAGAGAGACACACATACACACACAAAGAGAGAGAGAGACAGAGAGAGAGAGACAGAGACAGAGAGAGAGACAGAGAGAGAGAGAGACAGAGAGACAGAGAGACAGAGAGAGAATGAGAATTGCAGGGACTTCACATTACTGATCTCCAAGAAGGCTGATTCATTGCCATTTAAATAACTTCCTGCTTTCTAACGTGTCCCATAGTTGTTGCGTCAAAGAATCTGGCTGGTCCTTGTAGTTGGGTCTCTGCCTTCCATCATGTCCTCCCCGAAGCTCACCAGTCCATCAGGTTTGCTGAGTAGTTGGAGGACATCTGTGCCTCTGTAAGAACCTGGAGGGCTGGCGCAGGAGGCCAGACATTATAAGTAGACACCCAGGTCCTGAGTGTTGTAACATGCTGTGTGGCTGCTCCACTCACAGGACACCTGAGTCTCTGGGCTAGGCTCTGATGTGTCTGCATTTGAGGTAGAACTTTCTAAACAGTTTTTTGTTGTCTTTAACCTACGTGTATGTCTGTTTTTGAGGAAGTGCTGCATTGAGAGTAACAGGAGAATGGAATAAAGAGTTGGAAAATTGCCCAGATACTTTTCCTAGTAAGCCAGGATGAAAAGCAATTTAATTTACTACATAGTTGAGCCCATAGCTTCCAGCAGCAGGACTCCATGCTGGCACCCCTCTCTACTCCTTCCACTGTTCATATAGGAGCTCTATCCTATGGTGCCACACATCTAAAACTTCCCCAAACCTCAGATTCTACAGAACTGGAGCAGAAACACCAGAAAGTGTTTGAAAATCAATACATTCATGAATGGAAGGAATATTTTATAAACCATAGATGTAGGCTGAACACAGGTGAGAGTTCCATAGTCATTCACGAGCATGCTGATCCCCATCAGCTTGAATGATGCCTCACAGCACAGGTGCTCACTTTGGGGAGGTGTGGCTGCACAGTGTAATGTGGGACAGGCAGTGCCAGTTCTTCCCATTTGCACATGCTTTGGGCTTTCCATTTTAAAATTGCTGTTGCTATTCACAGTGCCTTTCCCTTTATGGAATGTCCCCATTTCATCTTTGTCAGCCCTAAGCACTGGGAACCACTACAATTCTAACATGCTGTGTAAGGCTGGCTAGACAAGAGTTTCCTCTGCTGAAGCCAGAAAGCCACTCCTGCCCATAGTGTGTGTGTGTGTGTGTGTGTGTGTGTGTGTGTGTGTGTGTAGGAGAATTCTACTGAGGTATGATTCACAGAGCATAACAATTCAGCTTAAAGTCTACAGTTCAGTTTTTTACAAGTACATTCACAACACATTGTACAATCATCAGCACTATCTAATTTCATTACCATTAATAAAACCTCCATATTCACTAACAATCATACAGTAGTCCCCTTTCTCTAAGCTAGAAACCACTGTCTTGTCTCTTTCTTTTTGTCTTATGAAGCTCCCTGCTCTGGGCATTGCTTATGTATGTAGTCATGCAGCCTGTGGCCTTGGAGGCTGACTTCTGCCTAGCATCATCATTCAAAATTCATCCATAGCAGAGCATGCATCAGATAGTCATTCCTCTTAATGGTCAAATAATATACCATTGTACGAACTTATCATGTTCTGGTCACCCATTCACCAACTGATGGACATTTGAATTGTTTCCACATTTTGCTATCATTAATAATGTTGCTATGAATATTTTGTGCAGATTTTTGTGTATAATTAAGTTCTCAATTCTCTGTAGTATACACAGAAGGAAAGTTCCTGGTATATGGTAATTCTATATAAGTTTGGTGACCCTATATTTTTAAGTAACTGCCAAATAATTTCTCAGGTAGTTATACCATTGAACAATAGTATTCATACCATATGAAATTTCCAATTTCTTTACAATTTACCAACATATATTATTTGACATTTTGATTCTAACTATTTACCTAGTATAAAGTTCAGATTAGGCATTTTCTAATGGCCTGTGATTATTTTTAACATAATGTTTTTATTATTGCAAAAGTTCATAAGTGCACACAATGTATTTTGATCACATTCAACCCTCATCCCTTCCCCTAATCCCTCTCAGAAAAATCCTCTACTCTCCTCCCCCTGCCAACTTTGTGTCTTTTTTCTGTTTTTTGTAATAGCCCAAAGAGTCACGTTTGTGTTACCCATTTACTCATGTGTGTAGAGCCAACTATTGGCATTTGGTTGACCCACCAGGGGCCACACCTTTAAAGTCATCAACTATAAATAAATCCTTAGTGAGGAGTAGGGGCTAGTGAACACCACCTCCCTTTATTGGTGGAATGTTGATTGGCTTGATATTGTATAGTTCTTACATAGGCAATAGCAGCTGCTGTGGGACATGAGTATAGCGGTCCTGTCATGCCCATAATACACTGTTTCAAGTCAATACTCCTCCACCTCTCACTCTTACAGCCTTTCCACCCCCTCTTCCACAATAGTTCCTGACCCTTGGGTGTGTGTGTGTGTGCAGGCATGTGTGCATCTGTGTGTGTGTGTGTGTGTGTGTGTGTGTGTATGCGCGTGTGTCTGTGATATAGATGTTCTATTTGTTGTTGACTACTCCACAAACATTATTTTCTGCACTTTGACTAGTTGTGGATTTCTGTGTTAACCACAATTGGCTTCACAAAGAAACTGATCTGATGAGGTCTGAGAGCTGTCCTAATCTAGGAGTATAGAGACAATAATCTAGAGAGTAATTTAACACTGTGCTTAGATAGCAAAATAATGCTAGTAATTACCCCTAGCATTCACCTAGGTTCCTGCCTAGGGTCCTGCCCTGACTTCATGATGGGCTGTGATATGGAAGCAAAAGCCAAATAAACTCTTTTCTCCTCTAGTTGTTTTGTTTGTGGTATTTATCACAGCAATAGAAAGTAAACCAGAACAATAATGTTATATAGTGTTTAGCATATCTCTTTTTGGGGGGTTGGTTTGAGACAGGGTTTCTCTGTGTAACAGCATTTCTCTGTAGAGCAGTACTGACGACTGTCCTGGAACTCACTCTGTAGACCAGGCTGGCCTCAAACTCACAGAGGTTCACCTGCCTCTGCCTCCCAAGTACTGGGAACAAAGATGCATTCTACCATCGCAGGGCTAAATCTTACATTTATCTTAACAAATGTGTGGAAGTATTTTCTTCTCACTGGTAGTTTTGTTAATGAAATCGTTTCCTTAATTTTGCTTTTGAATTGTTCACAGCAAATTTATAGTAGGGCAATTGATTTTTAAATATGGACCTTATTTATATTCTGTAACTTGGTTGAACTTTTTGTTGTTTTGATATTAAATTTTCCTGGCTTTAGTCTACAGTAAAAATTTGGGATGAAATAGAGAAGTGGCACTTTTTTCCCCACCCACCAAGTTTCGTTTTACCAACTTCAGGTGAGATTTCCACAGACTATTTTGTAGTTAGTTTACTATTCTTGTTTGGCTTCCCAGAAGAGGGTTAGGTAGACAAGACCTTGTCAAGAAGCATTGCATTTACTCATCTTCCACAAGACAGCAATGTTAGACATCTGACTGTTCAGCAAAACAAAGCTTTATTTTATTAGATGGAAGGGATGACAGACAGCACAGTCTATGAACCCTCTTCTACTACCGTCAGAATTAGACCAGAGAAAGACCTCCATTCTGACATAAAAGGTTCTGCTGCTCGTTCTGTCTTCCTTTGCTGCTCAACATCTTAAACGATCATATCATGTAGTTTCTCTAGTCTGTCCTTTAGTTCACTTCCCACAAGTGCACAGGTGGGCTGCTGCAAAAACCAAGCAGCCAATGAACTCATTACTCCATCTCTCTTGGAGCAATATCCTCTGTCTTTTTTTCTTTAAACTATAAGCACGGGGACTCCTTGGTTTTCTGATATCTTAGGCATTCTGTGAAGTCCTTCTCAACATCGACAGAGTCCACCCCAGACACAGTGCCATCTATTCATCTGGTATATGACTTTAGTGGCTCATTACTCTTGAGTTCCTGTATCCCAGAAGTTGAAAACTGACTCTTTCAGAATTGCTCTGAGCTTCCTTAGCTTTCTCATGGTTAAATCCCTTGGAAGGCATGGTATTTACAAATGCATTGAACTGCAACCTGTATCAGACAGCTGTCTCTCCAGTGCAGCCCAGAGCCAGCATAACAATGTGTGAGGACTGAAAGCAGAGCAGGCTGGACAGGACAGAAACCTGGTCTCATAGTGGTTCTCCATTTCCAGCGGCAAATTGCGCCCAAATTGAAACATGTTTTCCCTAACTGCTTTAGAATTTCTCTTCATGGGTGATCCAACTACAAGACTGATCCCAGATTGGAGTCCAGATCTAAATGAGAAAATATTGGCAGGCATTTCTATGCAGAACTTCAGCCCAGTTCTCCACACAGCGCTGAAGGTTGGTGCTTTATTAGAAACATATTGACTCATACTCTGGCGACACCCACCTCTCCTGGCCAACCCATGATTCTAAAACCCATCCATCAGTCCTTTGGGGCAGCGATGCTATTCCTGTCCCATTACCCTAATTGACCAGGGTGACGCCTACTCCCAGGGCTGCAGAGCTAGGCTCTCCTTTGATCCACCTGCAACACCTGTTGCCTTGACTCCACATCTTTCACTGAGAGGGAGGGGCACTAATGCCTGACTCAGGGTACTACTGATGCCTGGATTGAGATAGCAGTGCACATATGGTATACAGGACTGCCAGGCAGGTATACCTTACCAGGTTGCTTTGTGCCAGGTTGCCCTAATGGATGAGAGGTAGGACTCTGGTCTTCTAAATGATCTTCAGGGAAAGTAGCCCCCTTTTTTGTGGTGGGGTATATTGTTAGAATTTTTCTCACATTGCTTAATCAAGTTGAAGTGCTGTTCTAATTTCTGGATATTTTTGGTGTGTGTTTTTTCATCATTAAAGGGGTTAAATCTTGCCCACTACTTTTTATCTACATATTTTTTTAAACCATCGATTCTTGATACTACAGTGCATTCTGCTGATTTTCAAATATTAGATGAGCCTTGAATTCTGGTGATATATCCCTCTGGGTTATGGTATAGAAGTATTTTTTTTTGTTTCATTGGATTCTGTTTGGTAGAATTTTGATAACATTTGAGGATTTTTGAAACATTTCAAAGGGATATTGGTTTGTAGCAACCTTGTTCATATATATTAGTCAGAGTTCTCTAGAAAAATGGGGCTGATAGAATAAATGTAGATATAAAAAAAGGAACATTTATTAGAGTGGCTTACAGGCTGTGGTCCAGCTAATCCACTGATAACTACTTCCTGACGGAAGGTCCAAGAATCCAGTACTTGTTCAGTTCATGAAGCTGGATATCACAGCTGGTCTTCAGTATAAGTTGGAGTCCCAAATTAAGCTCTAATGCTACCAGTGAAGGAATGAATTTGCCAATGAGAGGGAGGGCATGTCCTTCATACAGGCTGCCACCAGAATATGTGCCCCCCATTTAAGGGATATCTTTCCATCTCAAAAGATCTAGATTTAGGGTGGGTCTTCTCACCTCAAATGATTCAATCAAGGAAAAAAAAAATCTCCCGCAGGTGTACCCAGTAGCTTGACTTGTAGTTAATTTCAGACACAGTCAGGTTGACAGTCAAGAATGGCCATCACAGTTTGTCTGCATGTTTACTCAGATTGGAGTTATCTGAGAGTCTTGGTTAAAAATGAATGTGTGGAGCTAGAACAGTTAATCTGTTTTGAATATTATGCACCATGTGCATGTCTTAAATGGCCACATGACACCTCAAAACGTGAACAATGCTTATGCATCCTTCAAAAATGAAAATAAAACAATTATAGTAAATAAAAATAAGTTACAGTGTGTATATACCTATGCCTATGCGCAGGTGACTGCACCCCTGTCTGTTCTCTTGGTGTGTCTCAGACAGGACTAGATATGTGAATTTGGGAGCTCTTCCTCAGTCCTTGCAGATGCACCACACTGGCGCCACCCATCAAACTCCCACAGCTTTTTACCTGTTGGCTGAAAATTCATAATCCTCTTCATAATCTAACAACATAGTTTATAACTAACACTTTATCCGTACCTGATCATCGCAGTTCCCTGGATGCAACCCCGTGTGTGTGTGTGTGTGTGTGTGTGTGTGTGTGTGTGCACGCGCGTGCACGTGCCATCCACAAAGGCAAGTCAGAAGTCAAAAATAGAGGAATGATAGGTGGTTGTGACTGCTGGGGGGAGGGTTCTTACTCTGTACTGTGTACTGCACCCCTGCTTTTCCATTATGTGATCGGGGCAGGAGACCCTGGCTCAGGAAACTGTAGATTAGCAGTACTGTAGAGCATGGCTTTTAAGCCTCAGATGGGTGGACACTTACAGGTTGAGGAGGGCCTGTGGGATGCTTCTGAACTCCCAAATTTTGTGCATACATAACTGACTTACAGGTGAGTGTGGGGAGCTCCTAGGTTTCATCAGAATCTCTGAAGTCCCAGGGCCTTCTTCTAGAGTTATTCCCAGAAGGCCTGTTTTAGGTCCTATACCATCCCTATAAGGTGTTGGTGGTGCTTGGGGTGGTCACTGAGGGCCCTGCTGAGAGTCCCTCTGGACGTGGATAATTGAGGAAGTGCAGTAATAGAGCTGATGGTTGGTTATGATTTCCCTCAGAGATGAGTCCCTCTGTGTTAAAAAGACAAGAGAGAAGGGTTGAACATGGTCGGATGAGAAGGCAGTGTGAACACTGAGGAGTACTTGCAGAATTATGGTTAAAAATAGCTGCTGAGAGTCCTTGGTGTCTTCAGCACAAACAGTGAATGTGAATACAGGCTTTTCTGCCAACCTTGATCTAGCCCCCACCACAGATAAGCTGCTGACACAGAAAGATGACCCTTGGCAGAGCAATACACTGTCCTCAGAAAGGAGCAGAAATGTCTTGAACTTTGTAGATTACACAGGGTGTGCACTACTCAGGCTGTAGTCACACACATGCACACACACGAAAAAATTCTCCCCTTGGTGAGTGAGAAGTAACTTCTAGTTGGGGATTTAGCTCAGTGGTAGAGTACTATAGGCAAGAGAAAGTGGGTCAAGATGACTGTATTCTAACACGCTTTATTCATGGACCCTAAAATTTGATTTTATGTACATTTAATCAAACGACAAATTAGTTTCCCTTCTTTGGATGATTTTAAACATTTAAGGATGTAGAATTTATTTCTAGCCTGGGATTTGTCCAAGTGGAGCCTGCGAGGTCTGACTGGGATCCCAGATGGGATGCGCATCATTCTATCCTTTTCCACGTTGGCTTTCATGGAAGAACCAGGAGAGCAGTTGTGTAGCAAATGTAATAACTGAAGATTAATGTCAGAAGGTCCTTTAAACTTGATTAATTCTTTCTCTGCATTTCCCCATAATTATGTGGAGCCATCGGCTCACAGAGAGTCATCTCATTGAAAATCATCTTAAATCTTCTCTTATATCAGTAGAATACTAAAAGCTTCCTTTAAATTAAAAAAAAATCAAACCAACAAAAAGAATCTCGATTTATCCTCTTTTCAAGTCACTTCTCTCTCTCTCTCTCTTTTTTTTTTTTAAGCTGAGGATCGAACCCAGGGCCTTGCGCTTGCTGGGCAAGCACTCTACCACTGAGCTAAATCCCCAACTAGAAGTTACTTCTCACTCACCAAGGGGAGAATTTTTTCGTGTGTGTGCATGTGTGTGTATGTTTGTGTTCGTATGTATGACTGGCAGCTAGAGGCTGACCTCGGTTGTCATATTCTCAATCACTCTTCCCCCTTAACTTTTAAGACAGAATATTTAACTGGTCCTGAGACTCACTGTTTGGCTAAACTGGCTGCCCAGTCAGCTCCGGGGATCCTCTTGGCTCTGCCTCCCCAGTGTTGGGATCACGGGCATGTGCACAGCAGTTTACGTTTTCAGGTAAGCATCACATTGATTGTCACCACCAGCCACAGGAACTCCATTTTTGAGTTTAATGTAGGCTCTTGCAATTTTTTTGTATGTTATTTATTTTGTGTGTGTGGGGGTTGTGGGGGGGGCAGAACACAAGCACAAGTATTGTTCATCTAACACTACCCACCTCCTCTGAGACAAGCTTTCTTAGAGAGAGCAATGAGCTGGTACACGACTGTGTGCCTGGGCTGGGCTATGGTGCTTGGTAAGTTGGGTGTACACAATGCATGTTTTGGTAGTAGATAGTGTAAAGTGACTTGTTGAAATAATTAATGTCAGAAAAACTTGGCCAATACTGTGAGAGGTAAAGGCTTTTCACAGTGGAGAGCATGTTGATCCACATTCTTAGTGGCATGTCAATACCTCACTGATCTGGCTACTCTGGAACTCCCCAAGTAGGCTGGCTTGATAGTGTGTATTCTGGAAGCTGAACTCAGGTTCTCACCCTTTACAAGACAAGCAAGCACTCTCTGAGCTGAGTCATCATCCAATCCTTCCTATGTAATTAAAGTATTTTTTAAAATAAATTTTACAGCCGGGCAGTGGTGGTGCACGCCTTTAGTCCCAGCACTCGGGAGGCAGAGCCAGGCAGATCTCTGTGAGTTCGAGGCCAGCCTGGGCTACCAAGTGAGTTCCAGGAAAGGCACAAAGCTACACAGAGAAACCCCGTCTCGAAAAAAACAATTTTTTTTTATACTGTGTATATTTAAAGAAGTCTACAAGTTATGAGACACAGTCAAGGTAAATTATACTTGAGTAAAGCAAATCCACCTGAGAGGTCCTTGCTGGCTTTTGGTCTTGTGCAGCAAATCTTAAGTAGAGTACAATCCTATTACCTATAGATCTCACATTGTACAGAAGATTCTAGACTTCTGTGCCTTGTTTCCTTTGTAGTCACCAAGATGTGCCCAGAAAGGGGTATTTTGTCAGGCTTCAGGGCTATTTGCTCCTCCAGATGACAAACTGTGCCATACATATTTTACATTTGTTTTGTGTTGCTTCCCAGTTTCTGTGTCATAGAGGTAATCCCACAGTAGATGTAAAATTCCTGCTTTGTTTTGGCTCACAGTCTGAGCCTGTGATTGCTCATTTCCTTTTTTACTTGCCCAGGATATTTCAGAAATTGTTAGCTTATACCTTTTATAATGATGTACTAAATGTTAGCCCATGTAGGCAGGAGGCCAGGGAAGATGATCACGTACATCTTACATTTCAATATGCAGACCTAACTGACCTCCAGAAGAAGGAAAATTTTGCCTGTGTATAAGACTCCTGTTACTCAATACCTCTGCTTTGCCTTTTTTCCTGGTCAGATGCTCACAAAAATGACACCTAGGTCAATCTGCATCTCTTCATGTGTCACTAATTATCTCTGCTCTTCTTCGAGCTCTCTGTTACCACTCTAGAGACAGCAAGATCTGGGAGAATGGAGCTGATAAATGAGGTGGACTAAAGTCTCATGCAGTAGCTAAATTTATTCATAGCATCAGACAGTTTATACTCTAAGGGCAAGCTGCATTGAAAACCATGTTTTTCCATAGAGGCACATAAACAACTAACGAAAGCCAATTGTAATGAATAACCTGAAGTAAACTCACTCCTATCTGCCACATCTGGGAGGAGCATGAAAACACATCCCAAGAACAATTCCTTATTTTGAAGAAACTGAGACCACATGACTCTTGTTTTGTTTTCTTGGAGTTTTCTCACAAACGCTTAGAATTCTCCCCATATGACTCCTTTCTTGGGCCATGTTCTGATAGTTCTCAACTCACAGAGTTTTTTCCTATTAGGTTACTTCTGTTTTGCTTATTTAATCTGTTTGTGCTTATGTATAAAGTAGAAGTTTCCTGCTATTTTCACTTGATTAAATGTAGCTAACTTGGTAATGTCTTTTGTTCCACATTTTTTTTTTGTAGATACACAGATAGACTCCAACTTAATTATAATTTAACTGATAAGTTTTCTATTTTGTAGTGGGGTGAAAGAATTATGCATGCAGTAGAAACCATACTTTGATTTTGAACTTAGCTCTTTTCTTAAGCTGATGGTATAAGATTCTTGCCCTGTGGCATGTGGCATCAGCTTCCAGTCACCCAAGGGAGTATTTGCCTTATGCTTAGTTAAGTACTTAGTTAAGTTGGGTGCATATAATACATTTTTTGTAGTAGATATTATAAACTAATTGATTAAAATACTTAATATTAGAAAAGCTCGGCAAACACCATGAGATAAAGGCCTTTCTTGGTGGGAAGCATGCAGATCAGAATCTTCCTTCATGCTTTTTTTTTTTTTTTTGCTTTATATTTTTTTATTGAAAAATATTATTTTCTTCACAGCTTTTGGTTCATAATTCATGTGTTTCCATTAGTTTGGCTATTTGTCCTTGTGCCTTTCCAATCTTGGTCTCAACAATTCATGCTCTTATAGTCCCTCATCTTTCTCGACAATTGGACACCTGGAGCTCCACCTGGGGCCTGGCTGAGGATCTCAGCATCCACTTCCATCAGTTATTGGATGAGAGTTCCAGCACGACAGTTAGGGGGTTTAGCCATCTGATCACTAGACTAGTTCAGGTCAGGCTTTCTCTCGACCATTGCTAGCAGTCTACAGAGGATGTATCATTGTGGATTTCTGGGGACCTCTCCAGCACTCTGCCCATTCCTGTTCTCATGTGGTCTTCATTTATCATGGTCTGTTATTCCTTGTTCTCCCTTTCTGTTCTTGATCCAGCTGGGATCTCCTGTTCCCTTAATCTCTCTTTCCCTCGAAACTTGCCCTTCATTACTCCCATTGTCATCCAGGTTGTTCATGTAGATCTCATCCATTTCTCTGTCATTAAGTGATCCCTGTGTCTTTCTTAGGGTCCTGTTTTTTAGGTAGCCTCCCTGGAGTTGTGAGTAGCAGTCTAGTCATCTTTGTTTTACATCTAGTATCCTACTATGAGTGAGTACATACCATGTTTGTCTTTCTGAGTCTGGGTTACCTCACTCAGGATGATTTTTTCTAGATCCATCCATTTGCCTGCAAACCTCATGATGTCATTGTTTTTCTCTACCGAGTAGTACTCCATTGTGTATATGTTCCATATTTTCTTTATCCATTCTTCAGTTGAAGGGCATCTAGGTTGTTTCCAGGTTCTGGCTATTACAAACAATGCTGATATGAACATAGCTGAGCAAATGCCCTTGTGGTATGATTGAGCATTCCTTGGGTATATGTCCAAGAGTGGTATAGCTGGGTCTTGGAGGAGATGGATTCCCAATTTTCTAAGGAAGTGTCATATTGATTTCCAAAGTGGCTGTACAAGCTTGCATTCCCACCAGCAGTGGAGGAGAGTTCCCCTTGCTCCACATCCTCTCTAGCATAAGCTGTCTTAGATCAGGCCCTCTGGATAAATGAGCCAATTGAATAGCTTGAACTGTTTGGGAGGCACCCAGGCAGTGGGACCCGGATCTGTCCTTAGTGCATGAGCTGGCTGTTTGGAACCTTGAGCTTACACAGGGACACTTTGCTCAGCCTGGAATGAGGGGACTGGACCTTCCTGGACTGAATCTACCAGATTGAGCTGAATCCCCAGGGGAGTCTTGGCCCTGGAGGAGATGGGAATGGAGGGGAGGGGCAGAGGGAAAGATGGGGGCAGGGGCAGGAGGGGGGAGGACAGGGGAACCCATGGCTGATATGTAAAATTAAAACACAAATATAATAATAAAAAATGCAGTTTAAATAAAAAGAAAAATATTATTTTCTTATATAATATATCGTGTTTGCAGTTCCTCCCCACCATCCCTCCCCTCTGGACCCACTAACTTTCTGTCTCTCATTAGAAAAGAATGGGCTTCCAACAACCAAACATGACAAAATAAAATATAATAAGAGGAAGGAAAAACCATGACATCAGGACTGGACAAGGCAACCCAATGGAAGGAAAAGAGCTGCAAGAATAGGCACAAGAATCAGAGAACTCTTCCTTCACACATTTGGGAGTCCCATACAAATAATATAAACTATAATATATTTCCATGGGACCCCCTTAGCCAACACCTAAATAGAATACAACTTAGTCCTAGTACTAGAAGCCTTGTTTGTTGATAGGATATGGCTAGTTGGGATTCTGTCTCCCCCATTATTAGAAGATCTTATTAGAATTGCTTTCACTTATTTTTGGAAGTTTCCACTGCACTAGGTTTCTATACAATTCCTCAAATACCCCTGAACTCTGGCTGTCTCTCTCCACATTCCTTCCCTCAACCAAACACTGCTGTTCCTTAAAAAAAGGACAAGATGGAGGGAGGGAGTTAGGGAAGGAGGGAGGGAAGAAGGGAGGGAAGGAGGGAGGGAGGGAAAGAAGGAAGGAAGAAAGGAAAGAAGGAGGGAGGGAGAGATGAAGGAAGGGGGAGGGAAGGAAGGAGGGAGGAAGGGAAGGAGGGAAGAAAGGAAAGTAGGAAGGAGGGAGATAGGGAGGAGGGAGGGAAGGAAAGAAGGAAAAATGAATCTTAATGATACTCTGCTATACTTACAGATTGGTGTCTTGTTCAGTCATCATCAGAGAAGCTTCTTCCTGTAGCAGATGGGAACAGTTGCAGAGACCCACAGCCATACATTATGCAGAGAGAGAGAGAGAGAGAGAGAGAGAGAGAGAGAGAGAGAGTCCTTGAAACATGCAGCTCTAAACAGGATGTGTCCATTAAATCTGTTCCCTCAGAGCTCATGGAACTCCATGGAAGAGGAGATGAAAAAAGTGTAAGAGCCAGAGAGAACTGAGGACATCAGAAGAACATGGCCCTTTGAATCTACTGAGCAAGGCTCATATGAGTCTGAAGCAGCAGGTGTGGGGCTGACACTGGTCTGCATTAGGTCCTCTGAGTACATATTGAAGGGTGTTTATCATTTATTTAATGGCTAATATCCACATATAAGTGAATACATACCATATTTATCTTTCTGGGTCCGGGTTAACTTATTCAGCATGATTTTTTTTTCTGGTTCTATCCATTTGCCAGCAAGTTTCATGATGTCATTTTTTAAAAAGAGCTTTTGAGTAATACTCCATTTTGTAAATGTACCACGTTTTCTTCATCCATCCTTCTTTTGAGGGACATCTAGGTTGTTTCCAGTTTCTGGCTATTATGAATAGAGTAGCAATGAACATGGTTGAGCAAGTGTCCTTGTGGTAGGATGGAGCATTCTTTGAGCATATGCCCAAGATTGGTATAGCTAGATCTTGAGGTACATTGATTCCCAATTTTCTGAGGAACTGCTATATTGATTTCCATAGTGGCTGTACACATTTGCATTTCTACCAACAATGGAAGAGTGTTCCCCTTGTTCCATAATCTTGCCAGCATGAGCTGTCACTTTTGTTTTTTATTTAGCCATTCTGACAGGTGTAAGATGGAATCTTAGTGTTATTCTGATTTGCATTTCCTTGATGTTGAACATTTTAGTGTTTCTCAGCCATTTGAGATTCCTCTATTGTAAATTCTCTGTTTAGATCTGTACCCCATTTTAAAACTTGATTGTTTAGTAGCTTTGGAGCCTTTCCTGGAACTCATTCTGTAGCCCAGGCTGGCCTTGAATTTATAGAGATCTGCCTGCCTCTGCCTCCTGTGTGCTGGGATTAAAGGTGTGTGCCACCACCACCCAGCTATGGTTGGGAGATTTTAATGACTGCTCCTATTTCACTAGGGGTTATAGATCTCTTTAAATTGCTTATCTGATTGTGATTTAACTTTGTTAAGTAAGTCCTGTTCAGAAAATTATCCATTTCTTTTAGATTTTCCAATTTGCTAAAGTGCAGGTTTTTAATGTATATCCTTATGGTTTTCTAGATTTCCTTGATGTCTCTTATTATGCACCCCCTTTCAGCTCTGATTTTGTTAATTTTGATATTATCTCTTTGCTTTTTTAATTGATTGGATATCATCTCTCTGTCTTTTAGTTAGTTTGGATAAGTTTTATTTATCTTGTTTATTTTCTCAAAGAACTATTTAAATGATTGATTCTTTGTATTGTTCTTTTTGTTTCTATTTTATTGATTTCAGCCCTGAGTTTGATTATTTCTTGCCATCTTTTTTTCTTGGGTATACTTACTTCTAGAGCTTTCAGGTGTGCTCTTAAGTTGCTAGTAGGAAATCTCCCAGTTTTTTTTTTTTTTAAATGTAGGCACTTAGTGCTATGAACTTGCCTCTTAGAACTGCTTCCATTGTGTTCCATAAGTTTGGTTATGCTGTTATTTATTTTCATTGAATTCTAGAAAGTCTAATTACTTTATTATTTTTGATTTGACCCATTTTCTATTCATTAGAGAGCTGTTCAGTTTCTATGAGTTTGTAAGCCTTCCGTTCTTTCTATTGTTGATATCCAGCTTTAATCCATGGTGGTCTGATAGGATCCAGGGAGTTATTTCAATTTTCTTGTACATGTTGGGACTTTTGTGTGTGTGTGTGTGTGTGTGTGTGTGTGTGTGTGTGTGTGTGTGTGTGTGTGTGTGTGTGTGTGTGTGTGTGTGTGTGTGTGTGTGTGTCCAAGTATGTGGTTAATTTTGGAGAAAGTTCTATGAGTTGCAGAGAAGGTCCATTCTTTTGTGTTTGGGTGAAATGTTCTGTAAGTATCTGTTAGGTCCATTTGCTTTATAACATCTGTTAGTTCCATCTTTTCTGTTTAGTTGTTGTCTGGATGATCTGTTAGTGAGAGTCGGGTATTGAAATCTCCCACTAGCAGTGTGTGAGGGTCAGTATGTGATTTAAGCTGTAGTAGTGTTTCTTTTACAAACTTGGATGCCCTTGTCTTTGGGGCATGTATATTAAGAATTGAAATGCCATTGTTGTGGATTTTTCTTTGATGAGTATGTAGTGTCATTTCCCATCTCTTTTTATTAGTTTTGTTTGAAGTCTATTCTGTTAGATATTGAAATGGCTACATCAGCTTGCTCCCTAGGTTCATTTGCCTGGAATATACTTTCCACATTCTTAGCCACATTTCAACACCTCACTGATTGGTTCTAGCATCTTAGAGAAATCCATTGTTGTTGCAAGTCTGAAAACACTTTAGTTGTAACTGAAATTTCAGCCCTTCCCTTCTTCTCATCAGCTATGTAGCAAAATCTACTCATCATCCAATTCCTCCTTAGCTTTTCATGGCATCATAGTTCATTTATTTTTTTATTTTTATTTTTGTAATTTTTTTTGAGACAGTTTTTTTTTTCCTGTGTAGCCCTGGCTGTCCTGGAACTTGTCTGTATACCAGGCTGGTCTCAAACTTACAGAGGCAGACAGTTGCCTCTGCCTCCTGAATGCTGGGATGTCTGGTAGCTCATTTCTCTTTAGTACTGACTAATATTTCATTTCTTGGATACACCATAGTTGATATAGTCATTTCTCCATTAAAGGGCATCTTGTTATCTCTGAGTTTGAGCAAGAATGAATAAAGCTTGCATAAATATTCACATACAGTTTTAAATTCTCTTAGGTAAAAACTATAAGTAGTCAGCTGGGGAGATGCTTCAGCAGGTAATGATGCTTACTATGCAAATGTGAAGACATAAGTTCAAATCAAGAGACCTTGGGTCAAAAAAATATAAAGCAAAGAATGATAGAGCAGGGCACTTGAGATTCTCCTTTGCCTTCTGAGCATGTACATGGGAACACACACACACACACACACACACACACACACACACACACACACACACACATACAGTGGGAGAGAGAGAATTGGGCATTGTTCTGGAATTTGACCTTTCTGATAGCTGTGTACCAGCAATGTTTTTGAATGACACAAGAAGTCCTGAAATATTGGCTATGATTATTTTGAAGGATAGAAATCCTGTTCAGAGCAATGGATTTTATGTTTACACTTGCATCTTTGGCTAATTAGGGCTGTTAGAATGTCACCAGGCTTGAACGTTAGGTTTGCTTATAGGCTTGAGGGATGCTTCTGAAACTCAGACTCCTACTGTGGGTTAGCTGCGTTAAGGAAGGCAGCCATCATGGGAGGTGCTCAATACTGAGCTCTCTTAAGACAGTAATGGAGCTTAATCCTTTAGGAGAATCCCTTTGCTAGTGAGTTCCTATTCCTTTCCACCCTGGTCATTTCACCTTGGGTGATTTCTTATGGCCAATGTCATGGGTTCCCAAATAGAAGTTACATTATTTAGAGAAACAGACTTGGGTAAAGCTTCTGCCTTAGGTAGTTATTGCAGTTCCATAAGGGAATTGGAGCATATTTCACTTCCCTTTGAGTTTCAAAAGCCACATGCTGAACATTCAGTTGCACTACCATTACCACCCAGGGTACCTCTTCCACTCTTTGGGGAGCACATGCTTTATTGGATCCCTCTTGGACTTTTTGAGTAGTGTCCATTTGTGGAGCCTGTTTCGTAGAGCCTCAGGTAGAGGCTGTATTCCTGGACACGGTGCAGTTTGGCGGACAGTGTGTATGTGATTAGGACTCTATGCTGGTTTAGGAGAGCCTTTCTGGCAGTGTCCATGAAACCTGTGAGACTTTTCCAGTGTGTGGCCCATGTCGGTCCAGCAATGGCAAGGCAATTGGCTATCCCCATGATGGGTAGGACCCACTGGACAGAGTCATCCTGAATCTTACTCAGGGTCAGAAGGATGAGTACTCCTACTGTTTTCATTAATGGTCCTCTTAAATTATCACCTTTTGGAAAGTTGGAAACCAAACAGGGAAGCAGATTTATATACTTATTTTGTTACCACTGAAAAGGGGAGTGGACAGGCTTCCTGAAACATAGACTTCTAGTCTGTAAAGCTAACTACCTCCAACACACAGTCACTTATGGTGGCTGTGTCTTGGCCTGCCTTTACTCTTTTCTTGGTAAGTTTCTTGATTTTCTTGTCCCAACATCTTTAGGTACATGTTGAAGAAGTTCATAATCACTTTAAAAACTATCCTACAAAACCTGGGTTGTCTCCTAACTGTAGGCAGCATTCTTTCCCATCCTTAGTTGTAGTTAGAGTTTTCCTGCCTGGCCCACAGTCAGGACAAATCTCTCTCACCTGCCAGGCCCATAGATGCTCAGAACCAACCAAGAAAACACACGGAAACTTATATTGCTTACAAATTGTATGGCCGTGGCAGGCTTCTTGTTATCTACTTCTTCTATCTTAAATTAACCCATTTCTATTAATCTATACTTTGCCACATGGCTCGTGGCTTACCAGTACCTTATCTCTTTCTTGTCATGGTGGCGGCTGGCAGTGTCTCCCTCTCTGCCTTCCACTTCCCAGAATTCTCTTCTTGTCCTGCCTATACTTCCTGCCTGTCCACTGGCCATTCAGCATTTTATTTATACAGAGCGATATCCACAGCACTTAGTGATCTATAGGACACTACCATTGAGTACTTCTCTCCACCCAGGCAGAAGCTGCACTTAGTGTGGCATTACCTTGGTGGGGAGGGGTATCTGCAAATTATTTCTCTGCTCCTTAGAAAGTCTCCACAGACCAGCCTTGTCTAATAGTTCCACTGATTTCCCTAGGGAAACTAGAGAGTGAAGAAGTCGTTAGCTCTAGACTGAGTGTTGTTTTCTTTGACTGAGTGGTTTCTGTTCTATCTACTTATAAAATGAGAAGTTGGAGGACTCGGCTAAACTCTGAAAAAGCCAACAACTTCCTCCATCAGATAGCCATTTTTCTCACTCTTTTCTGCTTACTGCTCACTGGTTGCAATCCTTGGCTTCAGCACTGTGGACCACTGCATCAGCAGTTGCAAAGCATTATTGACTTGAGATCTTTCCAGTATGGTGGGCTCATTGGGGTATAATTCCACTGTAAGTCAAGGAGCATCTGTATCGATCACTTCCCTCCATGGCTGTTTCTTTTAATAGCTAGTGTAAGAAACCTAGACCTGTGGTCACGTAAAAATTAAGGATTTTTAATTAACGAAGCAAACTATAGACAAATTTGACAGATGGGTAACAGATTGATAGAAGATATTTGCAAAATAGAGGAGGAATTGACAAGAGATTAATATATAATACACACAAGGAATTCTTACAAGTCATCAAGAGAAAAATATTAGGAAATCTACTAGAAAAATGAGCAAAAGATATTAATAGTAATTCACAGAAGGGGAAACCCAAATAGCTAACAATCTGAATAAAGAGACCATCAATCTTTGTAACACTTAATTAGGGAAGTGGAAAGAAAAACAACGAACTACATATTGGTTTATCCAAAAATTTAAAGTTATAGAAGACTAAACCTAGTTCCTGGCATAAGAAATGGCAAACATCAGGCATTGTAACAGAACAGTTGGCTGAAAACATTCTGGCACATGTGTGGGACTTGTAGGTGTGAACTCTGGAGAAATGGTTGCCCATTATCTGTGAAAGTACATGTCCTTATAGCTTGTTGTGGCATCAGAATTAAAGGCAGCTCATAACCACTTCTGGATAGATAGACAAACTAAATGCAAGGGTAAAGTAAGGAGCCAAATAAATAGCATTTGAATATTTTTGTGGTATTTCCATATTATTTTAGCTTTTAAGAAATATTTGTAGCTGGGCATGGTGGCACACACCTTTTATCCCAGCACTTAGGAGGCAGAGGCAGGCAGATCTCTATGAGTTCTCAGCTAGCCTAGTCTACAAAACTACAAAGAGAGTTCCAGGACAGCCAGGGCTGTTACACAGAGAAACCCTGCCTTAAAAAACCAAATTAAAAAAAAATTAATTAGCCGGGTGGTGGTGGTACATGCTTTTAATCCCAGCACTTGGGAGGCAGAGCCAGGTGGATCTCTGTGAGTTCGAGGCCAGCCTGGTCTACAAAGTGAGTTCCAGGAAAGGCACAAAGCTACACAGAGAAACCCTGTCTTGAACCCCACCCCCAAAATTCTTTTTTAAATTAATTTAAAAAATAAATAAAGAAGCTGGGCAGTGGTGGTGCATGCCTGTAATCCCAGCACTCGTGAGGCAGAGGCAGGTGGATATTTGTGAGTTTGAGGCCAGCCTGGTTTACCAAGCAAGATCCAGGAAAGGCACAAAGCTACACAGAGAAACCCTGTCTTGAAAAACCAAAAAATAAATAATAAATAAATAAATAAATAAAGAAAGAAAGAAAGAAAGAAAGAAAATAAAGAAAAATAAAGAACTATTTTTGTATCTTTTCAGGAAAATGTGCTCTTACTCTTTTACACAGACACCTGACAGACAGACAGACAGATAGACAGACAGACAGACACACACACACACACACACACACACACACTTTGAGACCAGGCCTCATTATGTAGCCCAGCCCTCTGCTTCACCATTCCTAAATGCTGTGATTGTAGGTGTGTGCCACTGGTTCAATGATTTATCACCTATCCTTATAATTTTAATTTTCTAGATTAATTTTAAAGCATCACATAGATTTTGTTAAAAATTCTGTGTTGGACTAGGGAGATGGCTAAGTAAAGTGCTTGTCATGCAACATAAGGATTTGAGTTTGAAACCCCAGAACCTACAACAAAAGCTGGGTGTAGAAGAAGTACATACATCCATAATCCCAGTGCTCTTATGGGAGGATGGGAGACAGAGACATGAGTATCTCTGTAAGCTTGTGGGCCAAATAGCTGGACATACACAGTGGAAGAGAAAAGAGACTGTCTCAGACAAGACAAATGTGGAAAATAAAGACCATCAGCTGAGATTGTCCTCTGACCTTAATGTGCACACTATAACATGCCTATACTCACACAATATGCACACTTATACACACACACATACACATACCATATATACACACATACACATACCACATATGCACACAATAGATAAAAAAAAAATTCTGTAGGGATATTGGTTTGTTTGATGCAGGATCTTGCTATGTTGTACAGGCTAGCCCCAAACCTACTATGTCGCCCAGGTTGGTCTTAAACTCACAGTCCTCCTGTCTAAGGCTCCTTTTGTATGTTGATTACATAGCCTGCTTCTTTGCTAAAAGTATTTATCAGGGGTAAGAGGACTTCTGGGCGGTTTGAGTCTTCAGGGTGTTATTTTAAGTGTAGAATCATGTTTGCTGTGAATTGGGATAGTAAAACTTCTTTTCCTACTAATATCCTTTTTATTTCTTTTTCTTGTCTTATTGCTCTAGCTAAGACTTTAAGCACTATATTAAATAAGAATGGGAGAATAAGTACCCTAGACTTACTGCATTTTAAAAGAATTTTTTCCTCAGGGTTTTTTTTTTTTTTTTTTTTAACTTTCCAGCTGGTAATCAGGGCAATCAATTTACAGTGTATAGCCTTTATTACTTTGTTATGTTGAAGTATGTTCCTTCAATTCCTGGTTTCCTCAGAACTTTTTCAGAAGCATTGTTGAGCTTTGTCTAATGGCTTTTCTGCATCAATTGAGATGATGTGTGATTTTTGTCCTTAAATATATTGAATATATTGATATATACTATATTTACTATATACACACGTTATATATATATTACATATATAAATATTCATAAAATATTCTATCAGACAAGGAGATAGCACGCATTCTTCTCAGCAGAGCAAGAATGAAACCTTCTCTAAGTCAAGGAATCAAATCATACCAAATATAAATTTTTATATTATCATATGCAATGAAACTAGAAATCAATAAAAAGGAAACTTATAAAAACTGCATAAATTCATGGAACGTATACAATATACTCTTGAATGATCAGTGCGTAAATGAAGAAATCATAAAAGAAATTTTAAAATTCTTAGAATCAAATGAACATGAAAGTACAACCTACAAGAATATTTAGAATACAGCTAAATACAGGTTCTAGAAAGAAAGTTTGTAACTGCAAATAATGACCCGAAAAATTGGAGCTGTTTCAAATAAATAACCTAATCATTCACTTCAATATCACAGAAAAAAAACAAACATGAAAGGAATATATGGCACAGAATAACAGAGATCATGGCTGCAAATTCAGGAAATGGAGACTGAAAGAACATGTGTAAAATTAATCAAACTAGGTGTTTAAAAAAAAAAGATTGGCAGAGGTTATCCAAACTAACCAAAAAAGAAAAAAAAAAAAAAAGGAGGACTCACACAGATTAAAGGGGAGGATGAATATAGAACCCAATGAAATCTAGATAATCACTAGGAGATACTTGGAAAGTGTATTTTTCAAAAATAGCCCCCCAAAATCCAGAAATGGATAAATTTCTAGGTGCATGTGACTTACCAAATTGAGTTAAGAGGGTATACTTAAGCAGACCCCAAATAAAGCAACAATAAGTCTTCCTCCAGCCCACCTGTCTTAGTTAGGATTCCTATTGCTGCTACAAGTCACCATGACCAAAAGGCAAGTTGAGTTGGAAAGGGTTTTTGGCTTATATTTCCACATTGCTGTTCATCACTGAAGGAGGTCAGGATACTGGAGGCAGGAGCTGATGCAGAAGCCATGGAAGGGGAGCTGATTACTGGCTGGCTGCCCATGGCTTGCTCAGCCTGCTTTCTTATAGAACCTAGGACCAACAGTCCAGGGATGGTACCTCCCACCGTGGGCTGGGCTCACCCCCATTGATCACTAAATGAGAAAATGTCTTATAGTTGGATCTCATGGAGGCATTTCCTCAACTGAGGCTCCTTCCTCTCTGAAGACTCTATCTTGTGTCAAGTTGACACACAAAATCAGCTAATACAACTGACCCCTTGTCAATGTGACACACAGACACATCACTCTTAAGTCACACCCCTTTCTTCCTTACTCATTCCCATAATCTTAAATGATTTAAAAGTCCCACAGTCTTTACAAATTCAAACACATTAAAATTTCAGTTTCTTTAAAATAGTCAATCTCTTTAAAAATCAGAAGTCTTTTAAAATTCAAGTCTCTCAACTGTGGGCTCCAGTAAAAATACTTTCTTACTTCAAGAGGGAAAAATTAGGGCACAGTCACAATCAAAGCAAAACAAAATTCCAACTGTCTAATATGTGGGATTCAGTCACGATGTTCTGGAGTCCTCCAAAGGGATTGGTCACTTCTCTGGCTCTGCAGAGAAGAGAGAGAGAGAGAGAGAGAGAGAGAGAGAGAGAGAGAGAGAGAGAGAGAGAGAGAGAGAGAGAGACTGTTTTAAAGAAGTTGAAATTTTAAAGACTGAATTTGTGAAGACTATGGAACTTATTTTATTGTGAGATCCTGGGATGAATAAGAAAGGAAGAGATGTAGAGATGTGACTTAATAGTGATGTGTCTGTGTGTCAGTTGGCAAGGGGTCAGTTGTACTGGCTGATTTTGTGTGTCAACTTGACTAGAGTCATCAGAGAGGAAGGAGCTTCAGTTGAGGAAATGCCTCCATGAGATCCAGCTATAAGACATTTCTCATTTAGTGATCAATGGGGGTGAGCCCAGCCCATAGTGTGTGTGGGGGTATCATCCCTGGACTATTAGTCCTAGGTTCTATAAGAAAGCAGGCTGAGCAAGCCATGGGAAGCCAGCCAGTAGTCAGCTCCCCTCCATGGCTTCTGCATCAGCTCCTGCCTCCAGGATCCTTCCTTGTTTGAGTTCCTGTCCTGACTTCCTTCAGAGATGAACACTAATGCTGAAGTGTAAACCTAATAAGCCATTTCCTCCTATACTTGCTTTTTGGTCATGGTGTTTTGTAGCAGCAATAGAAACTTTAAGTAAGACACCACCCCTAAGAAACAGGACTAGATGAATTCACTGCCAAATTCTTCCGAACTTTTAAAGAACTAATCAATACCAATACTCATCAAATAGAATGGGAAGGAGGCCTATCAAATTTCAGGTAAAGCCAGCATTACCCCATGTGTTAGGGCTACTACTGCTATGATGAAACATCCTGACCAAAAGCAAGTTGGGGAGGAAAGGGTTTATTTGCAGATGTATTCTGAATCACAGACAATTGAGGGAAGCCAAGGTAGAAATTCAAACCAGACAGGAACCTGGGGACAGGAGCTGATGCAGAAGACATGGAGGAGTGCTGCTTACTGGCTTGCTCTTCATGGCTTACTCAGTTTGCTTTCTTATAGAACCCAAATCCACAAACCCAGGGATTGTCCCCACCCACAGTGGCCTGGGCTCTCCCACATCAATCACTAACTAAGAAAATGCCCTATAGGCTTCCCTACAACCCGATCTTCTGGAGCTATTTTCTCAGTTGAAGTTCCCACTTCTCAGATAATTCTAACTTGGTCAAGTTGACATAAAAGTAGTCAATGCACTCTGATATCTACATTAGATGAGGATATAACAAAATGACCCCCCCATCCATGAACACAAATAAAAATTCTCAATAAAATTCTGGCAAACCAAATGCAACAACCCACAGGAATATCAGATAGCACAATCAAGTTTGTTTTATTCTGGTTCAACATTGTCAAATCAAAAAAGGTGATAATATATATGTCATATATAAAAATATACAATAAACATATGTAATATAATAAATAATTAAATATTTTACACATATGCTAACTCCTTTTGTTCTATATGGAATTTTGAATGTGAATGGCCTCCATAGGCTCATGTTATTTGAATAATTAGTACCCAGTTGGTGGAACTGTTTGGGAAGGATTAGGAGGTGTGGCCTTACTGGAGGTCATGTATTCCTGGGGGTGGGCTTTGAGGTTGCAAAAGCCATGGCATTGCTAGTTAGCCCTCTCTGCCTTGTGGCTGTATTACATCTCAAGATGTAAGCTCTGAGCCTCTGGCTGCCAGCTGCCATGCTCCCCACCACAATGGTCATGGACTCATCCTTTGAAACTGTAAATCCTCAATAAACTGTTTCTTCTCTAAGTTGCCTTGGTCATAGCAGCTTAGTATAACAATAGTAAAGTAACTAAGACATTTTTGATACTGTTTAATTCTGGGATTTCTTTGTTGATTTTTAATCTGTATGACTTGTCAAGAGAGGACAGTGGGCATTGAAATCACCTACTGTTATTGTATTAGAGCCTGTTTGACCTTCCACATGCACTAGTGCTTGTTTTATGAAATTGGAAGCCCTACATTTGGTAATAATGTTTATAATTATTGTATCTCCTTGGAGAATTGTTCCCTTTATTAATATGTAGTGGCTTGCTTTATCTCATCTGATTAATTTAGGTTTGAAGTCTATGTTATCAAATATCAGGAGAGTTGTGCCAGCTCCAGCTGGTTTTGGCTTCTGTGCTGGCTAGTTTTTATGTAACTTGACACGAGCAAGTGTTATCTGAGAAGAGGAAATATCACTTGAGAAAATCTAGCTGTAGGTAATCCCGTAGGGCATTAGTGATTGATGGGGGAAGGCACAGCCCATTGTGGGTGGGGCCACCTCTGTACTGGTTGTCAGAAGTGCTATAAGGAAGCAGGCTGAGCAAATCATGGGGCTCAAACTGGTAAGCAGTACCCCTCTACTGCTTCTGCATCATCTCCTGGGTCCATGTCCCTGCTCTGTTTGACTTTCTGCCTTTATTCCTTTTGATGGTGAACAGTGATGTGAAAATGTTAACAAAATAAACCCTTTCCTCCCCAAGTTGCTTTTGAACATGGTGTTTCATCACTGTAATAGTAATCCCAACCAAGACAGCTTCCATTGACTAGCTCGATTATTTTTTGTCCTTTGATTCTTAGTCTGTGTGTATTTTTACCTGTGATGTGTGTTTCTCAGAAATAACAGATAGAGTTTTTTAAGTGAGTCTGCTAGTCTGAGCCTCTTCATTGGTAAATTTAAGCCATTTATGTTTAAAATTATTATTAAGAGATGCTTGCTTATTATTGTAATTTTGTTGGTTGTTTTTCTGGTTGGTTTGATTATTGTTTGTTAATTGCTCTCACCCATATTGATATTAGGGGCTTGTTGATCTACTCTGGTGGGTATGATGGATTTGTTTCCAGATGTCCTTTGTTCATCTGGTTCTCTAATGCAAATTATTCCTTCTTGTGTTCTCCTGTGGGAAACTGTCTTTACTTCTCTGTATTTGTACTGACAGGTGGGTCATGAATTGTCTTAATTTGGGCTTATCTTGAAATATCATTATTTCTTTGCCAATTTTAAAAGGTATCTTTGCTTGTTATAGCAATCTTGGTTGGCAGTTATTTACTTTCAAGTCTTTTTCCATCCTTTCCTGGCTTTGAGAGTTGCTGATGTGAGATCTATATTATTCTGTTGTTTCTGCCTTTTTAGGTGAGTTGGCATTTTCTCCGCAGACTTTAATATTTTTGTTTTATATTTTTGATATCATGACTCTAATATGTTAATGGTTCTTCTTCAGTAATGACTACTGGGGGTTGTAAATGCTTCTTGTGCATTTCTATTTCTATCTCTAGATTTGGGAGATCTCCTACTATCATTTTGTTCAATATACTTTCTATGTATTATTGTTTATCTCAGCTTTCTCTGTAGTGGGGGCTCTTAGGTTTAATTTCTCAATCATATTTCGGAGCTCTGTGTGTTCTTGTGGCAAAGCTCATTTTTTTGTTCCCTTATGGATGTTTGAATGTAGTATTTTGTCAGCCCTGCCCTTCACATTCTTCTTTCTTCTCCTGTCTGATGGAATCCTATTGTCCATACTTTACATTGTGCTTTCAAATTTGATTCATTGAGCTTTCATCTCCCAAAATTTAAAAGCATGCTTTTATTTATTGCTTGAGAACTTCATTTAAGTACACCATGTGTCTGGTCCAATCCACCACAAGCCCTCTCTTCCACCTCCTCCCAAGCCCTCCTGCCACTTCTTCCAAACTATAGGCACTAGACTTTTTGACCCACTATGTCTAATTGTGACACCAATGTTTATTTCTGTCTCTCCTCCTTCCCTCCAGAGCCATCAATTTCCTTGTTGAATTTTTCTTTTTGTTCTATTTTTTCATAAGTATTGCTGATTTTCCCCATATGTTCCACTGATATTTTCCTCTATGTTGCTAACATTACTCTCTGCCCTTGACTGAGTTCTCCTATTTGTTTATACACTCATTTGGGTCACTGATCATTTTTACCTATAAACATTGGAAATCTTCATGTAGCTTTTTGCCTACTTCAGAATTACTGAGTTGAGGAGTTATGGTCTTTGAGAAGTCTTGTGGCCTTGCTTTGCGTGTTTCCCATGTGTCTGTGCTATAATTTGGAGAAGGATCTCCTCATTGAACATCCTACTTTTGAAGCCTCAACCCCCATTCCATTCTGTGAGGATCAAACAAATTACAAATTACAGTATTGATAATAACATCAGGCCATACAAGAAATAGAATTAAAAATCAACCTCAGTTCACCAGTGTATTAGCAATGATCCTAATACTGAACATGACAAAACTACCGTAGACTGTAACAGAACTTAAATATTACCTATGCTGCATGTGGAAATAGAAAACGAGTGAGAAGGAGGGGAAGTAGGGAGGACTTGTGAGAAGCTGAGAAGGGAGATTAAATAAAAGGAAGGAGATGAACACTAGAAGGATGTTACAATGGGAAGGGACCAGAGTAGGAGCTTAGAAAACAAAAAAAATCCCGGAGAGATCTCCCAATTGTGGTAATATATTGTATACCCTAATAAACTTTGGCTGAAGATTAGAGGACAGAACAAGTCACTAGGTTAAACATAGAGGCCAGATTGAGCTGGCACACACCTTTAACCTTAGCACTTGGAAGGCAGGGATCAAGAGTTCAAAGCCACCATGGACTAGATGAGATTGACACAGTCTAGGAGAGAAGCAGAGCTGAGCAGTGGTGGCACACACCTTTAATCCCAGCACTTGAGATCTCATGGCTTTGCTTGGGAAGCACACACGCCTTTAATCCAAGGAAGTGATTGATGGCTGGGCAGAAAAAGTTATATAAGGTGTGAGGAGATAGGAACTAGAGGCTTTTTCAGGCTGAGGAGTCCCAGAGATAAGATGTGGTTTGTTCCTTTGTCTCTCTGATATTTCAGCATTTACCCCAACATCTGGTTCTGGGATTTTTATTAATAGACCATTTAGAATTCATGTTACATCCAATAATGAAAAAGTTCAAAATTTTAGATAGAGAAGGAAAAACATTGCTCAGTAATAAAACTTGTGTAAATAATAAGAATACATGAAAGGAAACAAAAAACAAAAACATTAAAATTAAACAAATATAGTAAAGTAAAACCTGCTTAAAAGTATAGCTAAAGGAAATAAAGAAATAGTAATGCGCAAAAGGATGAGGTGTTGATGGGGCTCTGAGTCCATGGGAGCTGGAGTCCTAACATAAAGGGAAAATCTAACGAACATGTGGACTCTTGTCTTTCCTGTGGTTTATGTTGTCACTGAGGCTGTCTTGGACACTTGAAAGGGGTTTTGTTTCTTTGTTTTCTCTTTCTAATTTTCTAATCTATGTTTAAAGTAAAAGACATGCTACTATGTTTTTGTCTTGTGAGGTTTCTCTTTCAATTGGCTTGATTTTCTCAACAGCTCAGTGAGATAGACATTCTGTACCACTTTGTAGAGCAGCAAACAACAAAGTTGTTCAAGGTTAAACAGTAGTGGTGTTCTGGGTACTCAAAAGTTCTGTTTCTGTGAGCTGTGGGAGCCACAGCTCACTGTACTTTGTGAAGCAAAGGCAAGGATTCAGAATGATCTAATGTGCTATGTTGTTGAATGCACTTTTGAAGATGTAGCCTAGGAAAAAATAAGGTGTGTGCAGAATTTATAAACAACAATGTTTATAAGATCTCAAGTACAAACAGATAAAGAGTTAGGTAAAAGTTCAGGTGTTGGCCCAGATACAGCCAGTAGGTAAAATTTTAAAATACTGCATTCTTTATTTTTAAACAGTTAATGATTAAAAAAAAAAAAACGCTCATGCTAATGTGATAACTGAATAAAAGCAATAAGTATAAAATGTGCCAAGAATGGAAAGGCTCCTCCTTGCCAGGATTATGGTTTCAATTCTGCTTCACTTGCTCAAGTGTTCTCAGAAAAACGCTTTCTCAAAGAGGTGGCTGGCCAAGGTTATTTGGGGGCTGCATGAAGGTCTTGCTGATCCCGTGCCTGGGTCTGGTCCATACACGCACAGCGTCTGTAAAACATTGGCATCATCAGTCTTGTTCCAGACTCCCTTGCCAACTCCCCTTCGCCTCCCAGCAGCCTGCAGCTGTCGCCACCAGCTCTGTCTCAAGAGCCTACCACCCTTCATTTTAATGACCCTCCAGACAAGGCAAATGAGGCAGCTCTGCACGTCTCTCCTCTTCACCTGGAAAGGAATTAGTGGTCCATTAGCGTGATGAGAAGCACCTCCTTCCTCCCACAGAGGAATGGGGCTTTTTTGAAAATGGGAAGGATGGTTTGGACCTTGGTTGTAGTGTGGCCACCTGGAATGGTTTCCAGGGTTCCATCTTTCTGTGCAGACCCTGTCAGCTGCTTTATTCCTTGCTTTTGGCAAATAACTTGTCATTTGATCTGAATTTAAAAAGCCTTGGCTTGCCTGGTGGGGAGAGAACAGGTGGAGGGTGGTAAGTAGCAAATGGTTCTTACAGCTGACGTGAAAGCCAGGAAGAAAGCCCCTTTCCCATGTGCCCCTTGGTTTTGCCAGAGTCTTTCTTTCTAAGGCCGGAAGCAAGCAGGCCTGAGTATTGAGTCTCTCAGGACCTTTGGGTCTTTCATTATACTGTTGGGAAGACCTTATGACCCTCCAGGTGCTTGGCTGAAATTGTGGTATTTAAAACCACACCATAAACAAGTTTTTAGACACAATTACACTCATCATCTTAGAGACAACAGTGTTGAGATCTCAAGAAGACAGGAAGTGTGGATGAGTGTTTGTGATAGCAGCATGGCTGAGCATGGTATTTCAGTTCCCACTTGCTGGGTATTATGCTTCTGAGCTGCTCAAGCTTGTCACTGCGTTGGGTCCTTGCAGCTGTGTGGAATGGGTATCACCATTGCTGAGCTTCAACTTGAGAAACAGGTTCCCAGTCTGACTTGCCTCCACTTAAGTTCAGATGAGTCTGATTCCAGAACTGCTAACCATCTCACCCAGTTCAGTAGCTGTGTATTTATTTGGTTAGCACAAAACAAATAGTAGGTTTTGTATTGGAGTCTTGAGCTTTCACATGGAGTGAAAAACAGCTTATAAATAATAGACTAAAATCCTAAGTCGATAAAAGTAGATTTTTATTTCTAATGAGTCACATATGTACGTAAATGATGCAAATTTTAACGGAACTGAAGCCTGCATAGACTATAGAGGAAAGCTCCATTCTGGCCCTGTCTTCCAGTATCCTGTCCTTGGTATGCAGAGAAGCTGCCCCAGATCCTACAATCCCAGTTACTCAGAGGCTGAGGCAGGATAAGCCTGAGTTCAAAGTCAAGTAAGAGGTCAGCCTGGGACACCTAGTAAGACTTGTCTGAAAATTAGAAGAAGAAAAGGGACACTGGAGATTCAGCTTGGTGATAGGGCACTTGCCTAGTGTGGGCAAGGCTCTGGATTCATCCCTGATTACTTTTCACAAAGAGTAAGTGCATTTGAAATGTGGAGAGTGATATGATCAGAGTGGTGGGCAGTCCTTTTACAGAGTGGAGAGGATAAGGGCCTGAAGGAGCTTGGAACTGGTTTTGTCTAGGTAGGTGAGTCTTCTTTGGGCCATATGGGTTGGGTTGTTGAGTAGAGAACACTTCCTCCACATTTGTGTTTTGGGTCCAGGACTGGGTGCCATGGACAGTGTGTTCTACAGCTTGGTCTGACACCCCATGCAGCCACTCAGCCATCCTGACACCACTGGGTAATAATGGAAATTCAAAGCTTCCCTGGGCTCCCTTAGGTCTTTGTCACTGAAATTGGAAATTTGTCATTTCCTGCTTTGGTTACAATGAGGTCAGTTTATATCCTCCACTGGCTGATAAAGGAGGAGGTGAGAAATCCCTTCAGCTCAGCTCACAAGGAGACGAAACCGCCACCAGCATCAGAGCACAGCTGTTCTGTGCTTGCCTTGATGCTATTCTGAAGCCCTTTCTTGGAGACTAACATCCACTGGGGAAGACCTGGGATTAGGAACTCCAAATCAACACAAATCTGGTTCTTTCCAGATTCCTTAATTGCACTGGGAAGGGAGTTCCTAGGAACTGTAGGTCAATAAAAGGGGATCAGGAGTAGTGGAGATATTGGGAGTAGCAGCAAATAAAGAAAGCCCCTTCCCACTAGAGAAGAGGTAGTTTATTTTGCAAGCTAATAAGAGTGATCCATGGACCAGGAACAGGGACTGAGGACATCCCAAGTCCCATGTTGCAATGTGGTAACCGTTTGAAGTTTTTATAGTAGCCGAACAAAGAAAGTCATAATAAAGGTGTTTTGAAATATACTGGCAGAGACAGTAAGTAGATAGGCAAAGTAAAGTAGAGACATCTCAGCTGTAGGCCTTGGATGCTGACTGACCCTTAGCCTTTTGGTTGGTAGAGGCTGGGGTTTTAGTAACTTAGTATATTCCAAAACATTTTTATCTGCTAGTTACAGGATGTTAGGTCAGACACAGAGGCAGACAAGGAATGGCTATGTAGGGTCTAAAGGTAAGTTGTAGTTAGACCCTAGACCTGTAACATTCCACTTTTTCCCACTGTCACAGAAGCCAACTGGTCTTGCAGAAGAAGGTTCAGCTGAAGGGGAGGCTTCTCGGAGGGAACTTTAGTTCTCAGAGGATTCCTCTGGGGGAATGATTTCACATCAGAACTTTGTGGCTGCCTCTGGTTGAGTAAGGAAAGTTAGAAAAATATGATGTGGTCTCTTATTAAAAGATTTTTGAAAGCTGAGCATGGTGGCACACACCTGTAATCTTAAGACTCAGGAATCTGATGCATGAGTATTGAGAGTTCAAAGCCAGCCCTGGGCTGCCCAGCCAGACCTGGACTTAAAACAAATAAATTACTATTAAAAATAGATTGGGTCTAACTATGTTTTCATAAAGCTATGTAAATTGAGAGAACTATGCAATTTCAAAGCATGACAAAGAAAAGCAACACATTTATCAAGTTAGACCTGCTGAGGTGAGTGTGCAAAATCCTTCTTTGGGCCAGAGGAGACGGCTCAGTAGATAGAGTCTTTGCAGGGTAAGTGTAAGGACCTGAGTTTGGATCTCCAGCAACCTTGTAAAAAGCTGACAATGCACAGGCTTGTGCCAAGCACCAGGGATATGGAGACAAGGATAAGAAAAAGGTGGAGAATGTTGGAGAATACAGGGCATTTTCTTTTGGCTTCCACAAATGTGAATAGGTATGTGGACTCTCACATATACATGCACATATACCACACACACCACCACCACCACCGTCACCACACAAATTATAAAAAGTTTCAAAAAATAGATTAAAACCTCCAAATAGATAGAAATAGGTTTTCATTTCTAACTAGACATCTATGTAGATACATGATACAAAATTTAAAGAGACCAAAGCATGTTGTTTTTCTGTTGGCTTAGTGACCACACCTGAATCTACTGATAATGTAATTCCTTTCCGCATCTCTGTGGCTCTGCAGTTGGTGCCTTGACACTCAGGCCACAGTCTGGTAGGATTCCCAGTCCCACAGGCAGGTACCTGCTTGGTCATGGCCACCAAATATAGGTTTTAACTATGTATCTATATTCTGTTTACCAATAAAGACTTGGGAGTCAGATGTTGGGGTGAAAACCTGCTAGCTCAGAGAAACCAAGAAGCAACCAGCTGACCTCCCATTTTGATGGGAGACCCAGCAAGAGAAGCATCTCTCCATTCCTCCCAAATGCAAAAGACCTTGAATCTCTAAGTCACTCCCTCCTCCTTCCTGTTATTCCTGGCTCCTCTGTCCTCTCTGTGACTAACTAATTCCTATTAGCTAGTCATTGGCCCTGCCCCTGGTCTAAGGTTAATTTTATTAATACAGTCTCGGAGGTTTATAGTGCAATCAAATATCCTGCAACAGAAGCATACATAGGATTTAGAGGAAAGCCACATCCTTGTCCTATCCACCAGCTTCTTGTCCTTCCTCATGGAGAGGAGGTTGACCCAGCTACACTGTCAGACAGGTCAGATATGGATACTTCTTACAAAGATACCAGGTACATTTAGGTGGACATTTGTGTGTATCTATATCTTTAAACCTTAATACAAGACACTTTATGTATTATTTCTAGCCTTGCTTTTCAGTAGTGCCATTTTGAAATATCACAAACTGCAGAACCAGTGCTTTGATTCAGTTTGTTTTCAGACTATTTGCAAAGTTCCTCATACTTCAGAATATTTATGAGCTCTGAGCTTGGAATGACATTAGCAAATTCTGACCCTTCAGCTTCAATTTCTCCAGACTGATGTTTTCCCTCCTAGCAACCAAAATTGATTGTTTGATTTTAAAGCTGAGAGGTTTCTTTCTTTTTTTTTTTTCTTTTCTTTTTCTTTTTCCTTGTCAATGAACTAAGGAAGCCCACAAAGAGAAAAGCAAGACTGGGTGGACTATACAAATAGTTACCAGTTAATTGGAGAAGCATAGTTGGGGTGGGGGAGCTGTGGCTCAATAAGTACTGAATCAGCACACTTGTGGGAAAGAGTCACATGCAAGAGCAGTTTATGAACACTTTGAGATTTGAAAGGAACAAGTGTTTATTAATCTCATTCAGTGTATTAGGGTACAGTGGCTGCAAGCTCACAGCCAATTGTTCTGTGTCCAGATTGCCTCCTCCAGCTTGAGGACCAGAAATCCCTGGGAACAAACAGCTTGATGGAGTGATGACTGCCAGTTTTCAATCCTAGGGTGCCGGTGGGGCTTACTGTGGAAATAAGAAGGCCAATTTGGCCTCATCCATATGTGCTGTGCACTCAGGGTTAATGTATTTTGACATGTGTATTTCCTGTAGGATCTCCTTTCTCAGCAAAACACCCGATTCTAGAGAAGTAATTACAAGGATTAGATAGGCTATAGAATATTAATTAATGTTCCTTCTGAGTGGAAATATTGCTCCTTCTGTGAGTTCTCCCTCAGTAGCTGGCATATTTTTGTAATTCAATACTTGTTTCCTATCTGTGTGGAATATATTTTACTCTCCACTATGATAGATCTAAGTTTCCCAGGATGGGATGGCCTCTCAAATATCCAGGATTGTACATGAGCTTTTGGGTTGTCAAATATCATCTTTTTGTAAGTCAAGTTTCAAATTCCCATTTAGTTGCTAGGTGCTTGCAATCTCTCATATTAATTCTCATTAATGCTCTGGGCTGCCAGCCACATCTGCTCAGAATCTCACTAGCAACTGGCCTGCCATGTGCTGGCATGAATTGGAACTATACGGGAAGTGTGGCTGCCCCTTGTTTGCTCCAAGGACCCTGGAAAGAGACACAGCTAAACATATAATATGAAAGGTCTCTACAAGTCATCGAATCATTTTTCCAGATTAGATTTCCAAATGTCAGAAGAAACAGCAGCTCATTAAAACTGCAGTTGTAAAACCCACCAGCACCACATGTAGAAAAGTGATTACAGAGTAAGCTTGATTAATTAGGTGTGAAAATTTGGGATCAGCGTGGTAATAAATGATAGAACTCACACAGCAGCCTGCTTCGCTTCTACAGTGTTTCTCTGAAGGGCCAATTTTCCACCTGTCTGTTGCACAGAGATCACATTTCAGAGCTGGTAAAGTCACATCTAAATTATGAAGCCAGCAGAAGACCTTCACATGAGCAGCAGACAGACCACTTAGGCTTTGTTGTCCTTTTCTTGTGGCCTTGATATGTGGCTAGATCATCCTAAGTCTCATTTGTTCCATCTGTAGAAGGTGGCCGTCTCTTCCTCCCTGTATGCCCTTCTTTTGAATGGAAACAAATGTATGGAAAAATGAACAAAGTAATCTTCACATGGTCTTGTATGTGGCAATGAGATCCTTGAGTGTAAGAGGTTTTATGATATGTAAATTTTGTGTTCATTGATCAACATAGTTTAGAAATCTGATGTTATAATTTATTAAGCTAATCTTTTGAAAGGAATAAAATAAGTTGTAGAAGTGCCTAGCTTGGGACTTGGGACATAGAAGGTATTATATACATATAGTTAATGAATCTCCACTATTTGAATGGAAAATGATTCAAAGAATAGCAATGGACATTAATAGACTTACCAGAACAGACCTACTGCTGTAAGCACAAAAATATCCTCCTTTGATTATTCAGAATGTAGCATTGTACCATGCTTCAAGGTTATATGAATCAACCAATACATGTGACTATCATGCTGACTGAATACAGTCCACTTCTCTCAATCTCCCAAAAATCTGTGACTTCCAGATTTTTGTGAACAGACAAGAAAGCCTTATTTCTACAGGCTTCTATTCCAAAACACCCAGTATCTGGTTCCAATATTATTTCTTGTTATTTATATCTGGAGGTTGAACCAGCTAAATTGTATTACTCGTGTGCATTCCTCATAATTCCTTACATCCAAGCATTTGCAACCCATGAAATGATGTGTTGAGCATTCACTCTATCCTGAGCATTGTGCTGGCTCATGATGGATAGGAACTTTTGAACATGTATGTTCCTTGAATTCCAGTAACTCTTTGCATAGTAAAGAACAGACATTTACATAAGCATTTATAGTCTTGTGCAATTACTCCAATGATGAATGCTCTACTCTGCTCTCTAGCTTTAGAAGTTCATGGCTCCCTTTCACCCAATATTTTGACTTGTACTTCATGTTAGCTATACATTCCATAACTGTAATCATGTTTTACTTACAACAGTTTCCTTTCCAAATGTACTCTTAAGTGTGCCACCTTCTCACTGTGGTTTTTCTTGACCGTGACATTAAATCTCACTAACACTGTTATTATTTTGTTTCTACTATTTTTTTTTCATACCAGATTGTCTTCCTTTCATGCTTGGACTCTTCCATGAACTATACATAAAATTTCAATGGCCATCTGGACTGTACCCTAAAGTCCCAGTTATTCTGTCATACCAATCCGGCCTCCTTCGTTTTGCTCTCTTATCTTCTATGTGGTACTGAGGACATCAAGTTAGGCAAAGGACACTATAATAATCACATTCTTTCGGTTCATTTGTGTCATTGTTACTGCAGAAATCATCTCTGAGTTCTGCATTGCTGCCAAGTGGCTACTTCAGAACTTCTCAAATGGCAGACTATAAAGGGACTGTTCCATGTTAAGGAGCCTGAATTTTATTCCCCCAAAATAGGTTGTTGATGGATTGGTGAAAGTCTTTAAGGTATGTGTGTGTTGGGGCAGGGGCAGCATAGGGAGGCAGAAAGATAGAGAGATGACTATATTTGCAACTGAGCAAGTCAGCTATGTTTTCTGGAAGATAACTGGAAGTGAGAGTAGAGGGAAGTTTCTCTGTCCTGCCTGGCCCCATGGTCTGGACAAATCTCTCCCACCATCCCACAGCTGCTTATAACATAATCACTCAGGCTTATATTAATTACAAACTGTATGGCCTATGGCCTTAGCTTCTTGCTAGCTAGCTCTTTCATTTTAAATTAACCCATTCCTATTAATCTATATGTTGCTGCATGGCTGTGGTGTTACTGGTCTGCTGGCATCTTGTTGCTGCAGGCTGGCATCTCCCTGACTCTGTTCTTCTTCTCTCTGTACTTCTGCTTGGATTTCCCACCTGGCTCTAAGCTTTCTTGCCATAGGCCAAAACAGCTTTATTTATTATCCAGTGAGAGCCACACATATTCACAGCATATAGAAAGACATGCCATAGCAGGTGAGTTTGAGGGGACAAGACTAGAGTCTAGGCAAGGCTCATGAGGTACTAATAAGGGCCTTGTTGGGGTGATAGGAAGGAGGTAACACATTTGAGAAATGGACAGTGAATAAACCTTCAAACTCTAATTGAGGCCAGAATTCAAGATGAGGTGATTTTGTAAGAAGAAAACTATGATTTTAGTTGTCAACTCATTGAGTTTTAGTTGCCTATAGAATAGTGACATGGGGCTCTGATATGTGAATCTGAAACACACGGGATGAAGCCAAGGCTAGAAATATAGATTCAGGAGTCATTGGCATATAGATGATAATGGAAATGATGAGAAGGACTATGGTTCTCCAGGGAGCATGTGGAGTGAGAAAAACAGTGGGTGGAGGGCGGAACCCTGCAGAATGGCAGCCTTTGCTGAGCAGATGGGAGAAGACGAGCCTGTGGTGGGGCCAAAGAAGGAACCGTCCAAGGTACAAGGAGAGCCAGGGAACGTGGTGTCATGGAAGATTCAAGAAGGAAGGGGTGATTAATTATTTCACAAGTAGCAGAGAAATCTAGTAAGATTAAGATTTTAAATTGCCCATTACATATGACATTTAAGAGTTCCTAAGTGACATTTCCTGAGAATACATTCAGTTGAAGGTGGGAGCAGAAGCCAGATTACTGAGGGCTCTGGAGGAGGAGAAGAGGTTCAATGAAAGTGAATTTTTCTGAAAGATTGCACATGAGGAGGGAGGCATATTGGTAGGCCAGAAGGCTACTACCTGGATGATTGCTAGGGGAACAGAAGGTCACTGTAAAGCTGAGACTACTTTACAGGAAGAATTTTCTTCCATCATTGCTTCACAGACTCATCCATAGGTGGAAGAACATCTCTCTCTCTCTCTCTCTCTCTCTCTCTCTCTCTCTCTCTTCTCTCTTCTCTCCCCCCCCCCAAGATCTTACTATAGATTCCTGGCTTGCCTGGTGATTCCTCTGTGGCCAAGGACTTTGAATTCATGGCAATCCCCCTTCATCAGCCTCCTAATGTTGGGCTTATAGGTGTATGCCAGCATGCTTGGCTTCCATGGGATACCTGAACCAAAGGAGGTGTTATATTCTGTCTCATGACTCTCCAACACTAGTTCTGTAGTTCTTTAATGACATGCTCATCTCATTTTATTAAAATCCAGACTACAGTGGCCTATTTATATGGTAACCATTAATTCTTTCATTAGGTCTTAAGTTTTGTATATGTAAGTGTAGTGTATTGTAATATTTACTTTTCTTTATTCTATCTACCTAAACTTTTGAATATAAAGTAGACAACAGAACACTGTGAGACCTGCAGGAACTCAATAAATAATTACTGTAGGAGTACAGAAATCTGAGTACTGATCGCAATTGTGTAGAAATATTTTGGAATTTGAGTTAACACTGGGCTTTCTTTTTAATAGAATCAGTTAACTGAAGGTGACCTGAAGGTGATGTTTTTTACTCTAATTGGTGACAGATGTCTTTAGATCAGGCTTCTGTTACACATCATTGTAAAAATTGAAGCTGTTGTTCCCACCACACTGTGCTGTGGTGGTTGTAAATTTTTGAGAAGTAAATTTAGTGGGAAGAGCTCAATTTTGGTTCACCTCTCATATCTTTGATGATCAAATTCCAGACCTTACACAAAGATTTGTAAGTGCTGACTTAAGAGTCCATTTG
This sequence comes from Onychomys torridus, assembly GCF_903995425.1. NCBI lineage: Eukaryota > Metazoa > Chordata > Mammalia > Rodentia > Cricetidae > Onychomys > Onychomys torridus. The sequence continues at coordinate 22,254,233 of NC_050449.1, forward strand.
TAAGGGCCCTGCTCTCCAGTTTGTGCCACATAAAGGGGAATGGATGTCATGTCCAGCTGTAGTACTTAATTACAGTGAAGAACTACATGCATTCTGATTCTCATAGGACTTCTACAGAAACCCCCAAGGAGCTTTATCCCCAGGCCCTGAGAATATGGGGAACAGGATGAACAATTCCCGTGTCTTCCTAAAATCCAAGCACTGAGGTACACTTCTTTTTAAAAAGAAAGGGTTCTGGAGATTAACTGGGCACTTGAGAATTCAAAGACCTGTGCTTCCTTGAAGGCAATCAGTTGGGCTTCTTTTACTTGGAGCAAGAAGAAACACTATACTCATGTTCCTGGATCAATACGGTGGTTTCATATGTGAGTATCTCTGTGGACAGTCACTCATCCTGGTTTGCATTGGCAATGTGGCAATGTCCCTTTGCCTTCTCTCTCCTTTCAGGTACAACAATAGCAGGGCAGGCATCCTGGGCTTGCAGGCCTCAGACAGATCTTACGTGTAGATGAGTACACCATTGCTGCTGACATGGACTTCTTATAAATCATGACATCCATGTGAAATGCTGACTAGAACTGGACATCATTTATTCCCATGACTGAAAGATGCTCCTAGGAACTGCTACAGGTTTGATCATGACATCCCAGGGGGTGATGACTGAGAGAACAGGACTGGCCAAGTGCTATTTGCTGTTACTCTGGAAACAGGTTCTAGCATCCACAGGCCAGTGGAATCCTCTCTGTGTATGATAAAGTGAACATTTTATGTGCTTAATGAGACTGTTGGCAAGTCTGTTCCAATTACTTTTCTGGGGGAAAAGAACAGAAAATGCTGCCATGAATGAATAGTGGCTGAGCATTCATTTAAAAGGTCAAGTAGAGTCGGTCCCTTCACTGGTAGAGACTCCTCCCATGGCTCCCTCTCTTAGTGCCTTCTTCGGATGTTTGCCTGAGTGTCTCATGGTGCACCCGGGGTTTGATAGGGCCAGTACAGTGTGCATTTATTTGGGTTAACTCTTCTTTTATTACAGTTTCTTTTCAAAGAAATTTATGCAGAACAAAGGAGAATGAAGTTTGTGCTGCAGTGCCATTGGGAGATGTGAAGAAAGGATTAGCTGGATAAAAGGCCCGTTAAGATTGTGAATTCAAACAAGTGAACTGGAGCCTGCCTGGGGAGTGAGAGTCTTAAACCAGTTGTGACAAAAATCTCATACAGATGCAAAGAAGATGTCCAGAAGCCTATAGCTACCCTCCGTTCTGGATGACCGTCACTGACTGCAAATATCTGTGGTGAAGTTTCAAGCTGCCAATAGTGACATGAAACTTATGGAGGAAGCATAATTTGGGTGTAGACGGGGATGGCAGAACAGAGCGTCTTGATTAAGTTAATATGTATTGATATTTCTCCTGTTGTTTTGACTTCCCAGGCTGTTCAAATTCAGTCTTGTCACAACAAAAAACAAAAGAGGCTGCTGTGACATTGATTTTTGAAAGCCTTGCCTCAGAAGAACAGTGGTTTGTTTTTGTTGTTGTTCAGTTCTGTTTTGGTGTGTGTGTGTGTGTGTGTGTGTGTGTGTGTGTGTGTGTGTGTGTGTGTCTATACTCTGGAGTTGATAGTCAAGAAGGTAGAAATGTTAAAACTGTGGCACAAACAATCATGTTACATTGTTGAGCATAAATTATCGAGGGGAAGGCATTTTGATTGTAAGCATAAATCAATTTTATGTGTCACAAAATTGCCACCGTTTGAGTTTGCTGAGGTAACTTATTTTGGGCAGCCACAAGCAAAATGCTGGTTTGGAAACAGAAAGTCTGGTGCCTGTGGACCCAAGGTACCTGCACCTATTGACTTGTGGGACCATACCACAAGCGGGAGTGGGGTGGGGAGGCTTACGAGCTTATGGAAAAGTACCCACTTCATACTCTAACCCCAGTCACACCAGGTTTAACTCAGGCGGGGGGGGGGGGGGGGGGCTTGCCTACAGCAAGGCTTTCAGCATCAGATGTAGCCTCTTCATTTAGTGCTTCTAATAACTGCACTTAAAATTCAGAAGCAAATTTAGCTGCAAACTTCCAGCCTATTCTTGCACCATTAAATCTGCCTCATCATAATTTTCAAAGACTTGTTTGGTTTTAGCAGACAGACAATACACTATCATCTAGCCATCTCTCTATTATCTACACAGAAAAGAACCAATAATTTCTACAATCAGACTATCTGTAAACCAGCACGTTGGTCTTGGCAGTGTGGGAGGCATAATCACATCTGAGTGCAGATGTTGCTAATCTGGGAATTTTCAATACTCCAAGTACAGGTGTTTCTTCTAGGAAGCCCTCGGCAGAGGACAGAGACAGCCTTTCTAAGTGCCCAGACTGGCTACTGTGCTCAGAGTCCCGCCCCCCTCCCCCTCCCCCCCTTCCACTGTGTCATTTCAGATGGAAAGCAGCCAGTGCCAAGAGCCACTTTCTCTTTCTTGTGCCCTTTTTTCTTGAATGTTGTTTTGAGACAGCAGATATACTTCATTATTTTAATTTAAAGAACCTGCCAGTTGGAGCCAAGGGAGTAGAGATGAAGACAATGATTTTGAAAGGGATGGTTGGGTCCTGTGCTACTTCCTTGTGGCGCTAGAAACTAAACAGCATGACACATGACGGAACTGCCCAGGAAAAGCTGACCACTTCTTGCCATCAATAGTGCTGCCATCTCACATTAGACCAGGGCCGTGTATCCTGGGACACAGAGCCCAGGGATAGGCTGTCATAGGCAGAATCTGGGAAGTTGGAAAGTTGTTATCTTCATTTTTGCCTCAACTTCCCCATTTCAGCCAGGGGAGAAGAACAGTTATCATGACGGTCTGTGAGGTGGAAGGACATCTGTAGGAAAAGGTTAGAAGAGGGTCTGCCATGTGGAAAGCAGTGCATGTTCCTTCCTGATACTCATGCATGTGTGTGTACACACTACAGAAAGCAGCCCTCACCCAGGGAGTCAGGAAAACCAATAAGGACAGCTTCACACCTAAATCCATTTCTCTGGCTTGTTTGAAAAGGAAAGCTCTAGTATTCCATTCGTGAGTGGGTTTAATGGCTTTTATTTCCCCCTTCTGCAGAGTGAGGGTAGATAATGTAGACAAATCTCTGAAAATGCTAAAGGACTCTCTAAAGTGAATGAAGATGTGCAGATGCCTCACACACACAGAGAAGCGGACACACTGGTGTCCAGGAAGTATCCAATATTCAGTAAACTGAATCCAAATTTGTCTGAATTAAGGCAGATATTTCAGAATACTTTTTAGAGACTTTGATAGTATGTGTGTGTGTGTGTGTGTGTGTGTGTGTGTGTGTGTACCTGTGGAGGCCAAAGGCATTAGATGCCCGAAGCTGAAGTGATAGGTGGTTGTGAGCTGCCTAACATGGGTGCTGGGAATTGAACTCAACTTCTCCAGAAGGGCAGCAAGTACTGTTAAACACAGAGCCATTTGTTCAGACCCTCAAAAATGCTCTTAAAGGAAATAAATACAAAGAAGAAATCAAAGGTTTAATGATTGGAAGATCTGAAATTGTCATTTTCAGATAATATGATCATGTGCGAAGAAGAGTCAAAAGAATTAGACCAGTGTAGTGGGAGAGGCTGGTGATACCCTCAGATGCAACGTCACCTTTAAGAGACCATATGTTCTCTATGCTGGCTTCAACAAACTAGAATAATTAAACAATCTAAAGAGACACCTGTAACACCAGAAACATAGAACAAAGAATGTTGTTAGAGACAAGGAATACACCAGATATCTATGGAAAGCCCTAAAAGTCTATTATTAGATATATATGGCAATAACCCAAATATATGTTGGGTTGAGTCATTTCAGACTCTGAATTGGATAATTTAATATAATAAAAATATTAATTTTTCCAAATTGTTCTATAATTCAGTACCTTTCTAATAGAAATACTATCTGGATACTTTTTAAAAGGATTTAATATACTTCTAAAACATACAAAGATAGAAAATTCCATGCATTATTATTAGATACAGATTGTGAAAAAGAGCATTGTTCTTCTGATTTGATATTTGCCATGAAGTCGTGGAAGTTAATATAGGTCATCCCTAGTCTAGAAGGAGACACATATACCAGCAAAACAAAACAGACCCCTTGAGATAGACCTGCATGTAGTTAACCATTTTACGGGTAGTATTGAAAAGCAGCTAGGAGGTGAATATTTCTTTAGCAGGTGCCATGGCATGAACTGGCTTAGCACATGAAGGTAAAACTAGATCTCTAGCTGAGGCTCTGAGCAGTGTTGGCCTCAGCTTAATTACAGATGTGCCTTTGAAAGACAAAACTTTAAAGTTACAGAAAATAACATTAAGACATAAAAGCACATAAAAGCAAAAATTTGACTATAGTTAGACATCATGAATAGAATTGACAGGGACAGACTGAGAATTCATATAGGTGATGATGAACCATATATATGAATTATATATTTTTATGTTTATATGTATCTTCCCTCACTATTTTTTTTTTTTGTATCCAAGAGTACATTTTCTCCCCATTTTATATCTTAATAAATCTTTGATACCCTTTAACAGACTCTCGTAAATTTGCTTAACATCTCATAGCCAAGCCAGGCCACTGGACTCCATCATGGGCATGTGACCTTTGGGTTTCTAGAGACTCAGTTTACCCATTTATGAAATAGGACCACTACCACACCCTACAAGAGAGGGTCTGTAAGATTTAAATCAACTAATACATGTAGGTGGATGAAAAATGAACTTGGCTGGGCCCAGTGGTCTGTCTCTGCCTGCCCTCTTACCCCATGACAGTGGTTTTGAATTTCAACTCGTGCCAAGCAGTGGGCAAGGACAGTTACTCTTTGTACCACCTCAAGCAAGAAACTTCATATCCTTGAACCTCAGCTTCTTTCTTGGTAAAAGGGGTAAGACACTTGGGGTTAGGTGGTGAGATGGAGTAACTGCATACCACTACTCCTGGGTCATACCAGGGTGTGCAAGGTACGCAGGTAGCGGGAGCAGTGGGTGTGGCCATTGAAATCAGACAGGTCAGCAGCTGTGTACCCACCATGGTCCCGTCCCGGAAATCCAGCCCCGCACCATTCACCAGGAGGATCTGGCAGCACTCAAGTTCCCCGTTCTCAGCAGCGTCATGTAGCGGGGTCCCGCCCCACAGGTCCTGTGAGATCTCTGCACCGTGCAGCAGAAGCCATCTGAGCACTTTGGTGTGGCTGCGACTAGCAGCAAAGTGCATGCCTGTGGCGCCGTCGTGGTCCTGCTCTGACAAGCTCAGGTCTGCAAAGCTCACCAGCCACACCAGGACTGAGCTGTGACCCATCTGCGCAGCAGCGTGCAGAGGGATCATGCCGTCTCGTGAGCACACGTGCGGATCTGCTATGCATTCCTGCATAAGGTACTTCGTCATCTCCAGGTGGCCCTCCTGGCACGCCAGGTATAGGGGTGTGGCACCGTTGTTGGTTTGAGCATTCAATCCCTCAGGGTAATGCTCAACCAGAAGCTTCATCGAGGAAAGGTCTCCTTTGGCGGCGGCGTAGAGAATAGGCAGGGCACATGTATCTGTGCTGATGGCAGAGTCCGCACCACCGTGATGCAGAAGCCAATCCACCACCTCTGGGTGGCCAAAGCGGGCAGCCAGATGCAGGACTGTGGCACCAGAATTATCTTTTTCCTGCACTCTGCAGCCACCCTGTGTGATCAGCCACTTCAGGCAGAAGAGGTAGCCGGTGGTGGCATGGGCTGGTGTGGCGCCGTTGTGCGTGCAGGCCACGGCCGGATGCCAGCCTCCTCCACCAGGTAGCGGAGACAGTGAAGTTTGCCAGATCGGGCCGCATGGTGCACTGGCAGGGCAACTAGCGGGTCGCGCAGAGAAGGCCCCAGCAGCCCGGTGGCGTGCAGGTTCTTCAGCACGTCCAGGTCGCCCTGCCGTGCTGCTTGCAGCACCTGCTCCAGAGCCATGGTGCCGCCCTCGGCACAGCGACCCGGTGCTCAGTGGGTCCCCCGGGGCCTCATGCAGGTGGCTTCAGGCTTCAGGGGTAGCCCCGTGGCCCAGCCGTTGGAGGAGTGTAAACCCCAGAGGCAGAGCGGCTGCCCACCCGCTCCAGCTCTGAGATCCCTGGGACTCAACTCGGTCTCTGCCTCCCTCACTTTTATACTTAAATGTAGTGGGTAGCCATCCCAGCCTTGGCCTGAAAGTTCCAACCCACACTGAGGCTTCGGTAATGGTCACGCCCACAAGGCGGGGCTTAGGGAGGGGACTGAAGACCCAGGATTCGAGAGGAGAGGCCTCTCTTGATTCCAGGAACTTGTTCGCTGGAGGTAGACCAAGCAGAGTTCTCCAGAGAGCACCGCCTGACTGCACCATACCTTTCCTGGACCCTGCAACCTACCCCTTCATTTGTAAGTTACCCCACAAAATAAACCTCCCTTTTAACTATGTGGAGTGGCCTTAATAATTACACCAATATCTGGCGCTCACACAGGATAAATTCCAAAGGCCTAGGCGGCTCCCACCCTCAGCCTCCTCCCTGGCTGGCCGGTACCTAAACCCGCCTGCAAAGTTCCATTTAACCAGGGGACGCCTACACGGTTCCATTCCCGAAAAAGGGAGCAGCTAGTACAGTCTCAGTTCCCCAGATTAGCCCCTAGACCAGTGAAAACTGCTGTGAGTGAGGCATTCCCACTCCTCCCTGAGTGATGGCTCCCCACCATCTTGGCTCCTGCCTTCAGCTGCCGCCAGCCAAGGTCACCAGCAGGCCCTGCTTTGGACCTATACCAGCGCCTCCTGCTGGCTGAAAAGTGCTACTGCACCCCCCCAACCACAGAAAGGTAAGCTTATTTCAAGTAAAAGTACTTGATAATTTTACACCTTAAAACTGACTAACAAATTTTGAGTAATTCTTGTAATATGGCTGACAACATTACCTCACAAGAATTTAAAAACCTTTTTGCCTGTATGATGAATGACATTTTCCTGGAAATATACGACCTCCCTAAGGCATATCTGGCCTGTACCATTTTGGCATTCATTGTAATAATTCACAGTGTTCAAACACTGGTTTAATAATAAGAACAAAGATGAGTCATTATTGGGACTGATACAGGCTTTAAAAGATAGCAGTGAAGGCTTACAGAAAAAGATTCTCTCTCTGGAATCTGCTAACCAGGATTTACAGGTTTTAAAAGATAGCAATGAAGGCTTACAGAAAAAGATTCTCTTTCTGGAATCTGCTAACCAGAATTTACAAAACAAGCTTGTACCTAAAATTGCTTTTATTGATAATAAATATGAATATTTAATGGACAGAACACTAACTCTCCTGAGTGAAGTTGTAGCTACTCAGACACTATATAAGGAAGAAAAATTAGCATTAATTGATAAGATAAGGTCCATGGAATCATGTGTTTCAGAAGAACATAAAAACGTCCATGATTCCATTAGAAATCTGGAATCCCTTACAAGAGAGGAGGTTTACTCCCTGGAACAGACCGTAGGTGCTGGTTTATAAGCCCTGGAGGAAACTCTCAATAAACATGACAAGGGACCTAATAAACAGAAGGGCAAGACCATACAGGTTGTAACATCTCCAAATGGCTCTCATACAATGGCTTATCCTCTTATCACCCATGACAAGTCAGCAGATGACACCCCCCCCCCCCCGAGCCATATACGACATATACATTACAACTAATTTCAACAAGGGACTTTAAAAATATAAAGGAATCAGTAGTTACATATGGGATACACTCCACATACGTAAAACAGATGTTAAATTCGTGCTCTATCTCACATAGAATCTTTCCAGATGACTGGCATCAGTTAATTTCAGCTGTTCTAGAATATAGCCAGCAGTTACAGTGGAAAAGCTGGTTGAGAGAAGAGGCAAGAAATTTAGAACAAGTTAAACTCAGAAGTTTTGAGATCTCCCAAGGTCAAATACTTGGTGAGGGATGTTTCACTGACAGGCATGTACAAGCCATTTATGATGAGCATACAATATCCCTATGCTGTACAGCAGCTCTAAATGCTTGGGAAAAAATTCCAGAACCTGGAAAAGCAACTGAGGTATACACAAAGGTATTTCAGGGACCACACAAATCCTTCACTGATTTTTTTACAAAGGCTGAACACAGCTATAACAAAAGCTGTGTCAGATAAAGAATTAAGGAAAGTATTAACTGAGTCCTTGGCATTTGACAATGCTAATGCAGAATGCAAATGAATACTTACACCATTAAAGATCAGATCAGCTCCTTTGGAAGAATGGATTCAGTATACTAATGGTGTTGAGTCTCTTAACTACAGTAATGAGGCTGGGATAGGAGAGACAAATCCCAGAGGTGAAAGAAGGCCCTGTGGTACCAAATGTTTTAAATGTGGTACACCAAGTCATATAAGTAAAAACTGTACATGGGGTAATCCTAGAAGTAATACTCCTTGTAGGAATAGCCTAAACAGGAGAGCCCAACCACCTCCTGGATTATGTAGAAGATGTGGCAAAGGCCAACATTGGACCAGTGAGTGCAGATCAAAAATAGATATACGAGGCAACCCTTTACTGGTGGGAAATGCCTCAGGGGGCCTCTTGTAGGCCCCCAAATCAAATGTGGTAAGAACATTCCCAGTCACTGTGGAAGACATTCCTCTCTAGGACAACTGAATAAACCAATGCCTAACGTAAAAACCTATACTGCAATGGATGATAAAGCAGCTCTGATAGATGAGTCACAGTTTACAAAGAATACAATAAAACAAATATTTTGGCAGACTTCCATAAATGAACAAAGACCAAAGCTTAGAATTCGAATTAATGGCTTTGTTCTGGAAGGCCTGGTGCAGATGTGACTAAAATTACACCAAAATCATGGCATCTGAATTGGCCTCTTCAAGAGGTAGATGTCCAAGTTTTAGGAATTGGCACCCTATCTCAGATAAAACAGAGTTCAAGATGGGTTGAATGCATAGGGCCAGAAGGACAGAGAGGAAGGCTGAAGCCATATGTAGCAAATGTAACAGTAAATCTATGGGGCTGAGATCTGTTAAAACAGTGGAATACCCAGATTAAAATTCCTACACTCTCAGACAAGGAATACAGGCCAATGCATGTTTCTGGGAATAATATCATAACATGCTATAAAAAACAGTCACCAACCATCAGGCTGTACACAAACAGAACACAACTGCTCTTGAACTCTCAGAAGTACCAACTGCCTTACCCTTAAAATGGCTAACTAATAAACCTGTCTGGGTTGGACAGTGGCCTTTGACAAAAGAGAAGCTACAAGCTTTAGAACAGCTGGTTCAAGAGCAGTTAAATGCTCAACACATTGAAGAATCTACCAGTCCTTGGAATTCTCCTGTATTTGTTATTTAAAAAAAAAAAAAAGGGCTGGTAATTGCAAAATGCTGACAGATCTGAGAGCTATTAATAAAGTAATTCAGCCAATGGGCTCCCTACAGTTGGGATACCCTTGCCCTCTCTGCTACCCAAAGAATGGTCTATAATAGTTATTGACTTAAAAGACTGTTTCTTTACCATACCCTTGCAAGAAAATGATAGAGAAAAATTTGCCTTCACAGTTCCTAATTATAACAATTCCCAGCTAGTCAAGAGATATCAATGGAAGGTCCTTCCACAGAGAATGTTAAACAGCCCTACCTTATGCCAATACTTTGTGCAAAAACCATTGGAGATAATCTGTGTAAAGTTTCCTACAATCCATAATTTATCACTATATGGATGATATCCTATTGGCTGATTCAACATTAGACACATTAGAAAGCATGTTTGAAGAAGTAAAAAATGTTTTGCCTTGCTGGGGACTGCAAATTGCTCCTGAAAAAAATACAAAGAGGAGATTCTATAATTACTTAGGATATAAGATAGAGTTACAAAAAATTAGACCCCAAAAGGTACAACTGAAGAGAGATCGATTGAAGACTCTTAATGATTTTCAAAAGTTGTCAGGAAGCATTTCCAACTTATTGGGTATCATGGGAATACCCAAAGATGGACTACAAAATTTGGCTAATACTCTAGAAGGGGACAAAGAATTAAATAGTCCTAGAGAATTATCAGCCGAAGCTGAGAAGGAATTGGCTCTAGTAGAAAAGACAATTCTAGAAGCACATGTGGATCGTGTGGATCCAGAACTTAAATGCATTCTTGTCATATTCCCCTCCAGACATTCCCCCACAGGTATTTTGATGCAGAGGGAAGATATTATATTGGAATGGATATTCCTACCATGTAAACCAAATAAGAAATTAAAGACTTATATAGAAAAGATCTCTGATTTGATTCAAAAAGGTAAATTAAGACTTCGCCAGTTGACAGGAATGGACCCAGCAGAAATTGTAGTACCTTTAACTAATGAGGTAATTTCATCACTATGGAAAGATAATGAATACTGGCAGAGAGCCTGCAGTAACTTTTTGGGAGAGATTAACAACCATTATCCCAAAAGCAAGAGAATAGAATTCATAAAGAAGACTGAATGGGTCTTTCCTCACATTGTATGACACAAGCCAATTTCTGGAGTCCTCACATTCTATACTGATGCAAATACATCAGGGAAAGCAGGGTATAAATCAGGAGACTTAAGTAAAGTGGTACAAAGTCCATACAGCTCTGTACAAAAGGCAGAACTGTATACCATTCTTATGATACTGAAGGACTTCACAGAACCCCTCAATATAGTCACTGACTCTCAATATGCAGAGAGAGTTGTTTTACATATTGAAACTGCTGAATTTATTCCTGATAATACAGAATTAACTTCATTATTCATACAATTGCAGGAAATCATCAGAAAAAGGGAACATCATATATATATATATATATATATATATATATATATATATATATATATATATATATATAACACATATCAGATCCCATACAGGTCTGCCAGGACCTCTAGCACAAGGTAATGATGAGATTGATCAGTTACTAATAGGTAATATGCTAGAAGCCTCAGAATTTCATAAGAAACACCATGTAAATAGCAAAGGTTTGAAGAAGGATTTCTCCATTACTTGGCAACAAGCTAAGGATATTGTGAGAAAATGTCCTACTTGTTCCTTCTATAACCAAACTCCATTACCTGCAGGGAGCAATCCAAAAGGTATACAAAGAAATGAAATTTGGCAAATGAATGTGTTTCATTTTGCAGAATTTGGAAGATTAAAGTATGTACACCTTACCATTGACACCTATTCAGGATTTCAGTGGGCAACTCCTATGATTTCTGAAAAGGCTGATTCTGTGATTACACCTCTATTAGAAGTTATGGCCATCATGAGAATACCTGTACAAATTAAGACAGACAATGCCCCAGCATATGTCTCCAATAAAATGAGACAGTTCTTTGCTTGTTATAATATAAAGCATGTTACAGGTATACCACACAATCCCACAGGCC